>NC_136067.1:267206271-267806271 GCF_964261635.1 Lissotriton helveticus
CTTGCCCAGGGAATTTTCAACCAATTTTCCTGCTGCCTGGCATAAGTAAGGTGGCAGAAAAATATGTTAACCGGCATCTTTCAGCATTTTCAGAGAATCCAACCACTGGCAGCAGCACAAAGGGAGCTGTTGCTTGGCCTACGTTGTACACGACTTCTGCCAAGTAGGGCTTGTCCAGCAAATAGGTTGTATTGTAGCTCATGTTGGAGCACACGAAGTAGGGGAAAGAATTCATCTAGTAACGATAAAGTAGTTCCTTCTACACTGGATGGTTCTGGGTTTGATGTCCAATTAGTAAAGAAATAAGGCACACCATTGGACTAGCGAGCTGTATTTCCCATTGGGCATTGAAGATTTGTATATTTGGCTGTGGATTTTCCAGTCCACCGCACTCTGATTACCTGGCTGTCACAGAAAAATGTCTTCTACAGCCGCCTTTACTCAACACAGTGGTTAGGGTACCATTTTGGGAAATATAAAAAGACAATCATTTGCAATGCAATAGGTCTTGCATTTGCAAGAATTTAAGCTATTGGCATTGTAAATGACAAAGCCTTTCATTTATCTGTTTTGCTAATTATGACATAAATAAAAGGCTTTGTCATTTACAATGCCAAAGGCTTAAACTCTTGTAATTGAGAGACCTATTCAAAGAAGCGCCGTCATTGTCGCAGGCTGCTCAGAACGTGAAAGCACGCATGGCACACTGAATGTTGCAGGAAGACATGTCATGCTTGCAGTAGGAGAAACTCATTAAACAAAATCGTGCTTACAGACTAAAAAAATAACCAAAGTAAAAGGGCCAGTCCTCATGGGAGGTTACAAATGAAGACAATGCAGTACTAAGGAGGGACTAACAAGCCTATTAATGAATCGGAAGCCAGCAATTACAAACAGCAATAACACAAGCCTACACAAGCCAATGACAAATATGGGCAGAGAGTGGGTGGGGCTTCTAATTTGTGGAGTGTTTGTTTACCTCTGTGAGCCCGTGTCTCCTCCCAGATCCCGCCTCCCAGCTGCCCCTCCCACCCACGAGTACAGCTACCTCGCCCCGTCCTCTCGCATTCTGTGACCATCTGGACCCTATCCACAGTGGTCACTCCCATCGCGCTCTGCCTCCTAACAGACGCTTTGCTCCCTGCTGCCTGATTGCCCTGATTGAGCGCCTCGAAGTGCACGCAGCGCCTGGTATCGTTCTCATTGATTTTATGCCTGCTGCCTGCTTGCCCTATAAGAGCGTATTTCGCGCCTGATATCGTTTGATTGCCTTACATAATTTATGTACATTTACCTTGCATTGCGGGGAAGGTAAAAAGCGCCTGCACAGTGTTTTTAAATATTTGTGTACCTTATCTCGCACTCCGGCTGTGCCCCAGTTTCGTTTCTGGTACCGGGCTGCCATTTTGTGGAGTGTTTGTTTACCTCTGTGAGCCCGGGTCTCCTCCCAGATCCCGCCTCCCAGCTGCCCTCCCACGCCCCGCCCCCCTCCACTCTCCATTTAATGCAGATGCACCAACGCGCAGCGTCCACGCGCTACGGCCACGCCGAAGGTGCGCCAAAGGTAAGCCCGTCTGCGCCCGTCCGCGCCAAGCCCGCGCCCTGCGCCAGACCCCCTGGCCCCCGTACCATCCTCCCCACCAGCATTACATACGCCGCCTCCACCCTCTTAGCCCTTAACCCCGGTCGACTCCCCAACTGCGCCCAAGCCGCACCTGGACACACCCATGGACCCTTCACATGCAACTCCTGCAAATTTGACGTCACCAAGACCAACTCCCCATCCACTAACACCAAACAGAGACCTGACACCAACCACCTAAAATGCATCCTGCTCAACACCCGCTCGATCCACAGACACGCCATCGACCTCTGGAATCTACTAGACACCATCTCTCCGGACGTCGCCTTCCTAACAGAAACATGGATGAACGCCTCCTCAGCCCCAGACATCACCATTGCCATCCCAGAAGGCTACAAGATCATCCGAAAAGACCGCACCAAGCAAACAGGAGGAGGCATCGCTATCGTCCATAAGAATTCCATCCGCATCTCAACCAGCTCAGACGTCAACCTCGCTAGCGCCGAACACCTTAACTTCCAGATCCACACCGACCCCAAGACCACACTCAGAGGCACCCTCCTCTACAGGCCACCAGGACCCCGTGCACAATTCTGTGAAGACAACACTGACTTTATCACCCCACACGCCCTCCCCTCCGAGGACTACATTCTATTGGGAGATCTCAATTTTCACCTGGAAAAGAGCAACGACAGCAACACCACCACCCTTCTGGACAATCTCGCCAACCTCGGACTCAAACAACTTGTTAATACCCCCACCCACAATGCAGGTCACACACTCGACCCTATCTTCACCTCCAGCAAACATATTTCCTTCAGTCACACCACAGCCCTCCATTGGACGGACCACAGCTGCGTTCACTTTATCTACAAAAAGACCACAACCCACAACCACCCTCAACCTACTCTGCGAAGAAACTGGAACAAAATCACCATCGACCAGATCTCCTCATCGCTTCTTCAAAACCCCCCTGCCCACTATTCAAACCCCAACCAAGCAGCCTTTAACCTCACTCAATGGCTAACCAACTGCGCCGACAACCTGGCACCCCTGAAAAAACGTCAAATTAAACTAGGCAACAAAAACGCCCCCTGGTTCAACGATGAGCTTAAGAAATCCAAAAAACTCTGTCGTTCACTTGAGAAGGCCTGGAAAAAAGACCCAAACACCAGCACCAGGGACGCCTTCAAAAACGCCACCCGCATACACCACCAACTGATCCGGACTGCCAAGAAAGCCGCTTTCAAAGACCGACTTGACAACAACGCCCACAATAGCAAGGAATTATTCAACATCGTCAAAGAGTTTACCAACCCCACTGCCAACTCCAACGACATCACTCCCGCTCAAGCCCTCTGTAACTCCCTAGCTTCGTTCTTCCACGACAAAATCGTAGACATCCACAACAGCTTCCACAACCAACCCGGAAGCCAACCCACCCAACCTTCTGCCGTACCTTCACCCCCCCTTGAACATCCTTAATGACTGGAACCCAATCTCCACTGAGGACACCATCCGCCTGATGAACTCCATCCACTCAGGATCCCCCACAGACCCATGCCCTCACCACATCTTCAACAAAGCAGATTCCATCATAGCACCACACCTCCGAAACGTCATCAACTGCTCCCTCAACTCCGCCACCTTCCCGGAAAGCTGGAAACACGCCGAACTCAGCGCCCTTCTGAAAAAACCCACAGCAGACCCCACCGAACTCAAAAATTACCGCCCCATCTCGCTCCTTCCATTCCCGGCCAAAGTCATCGAGAAAGCTGTCAACAACCAGCTCGCCGCCTTCCTCGAAACCAACAAATCCCTAGACTTCTCACAGTCCGGCTTCCGAGCCAAACACAGCACTGAGACCGCACTCATCGCAGCAACGGACGACATCCGAACTCTACTGGACAATGGAGACACAGTCGCCCTCATCCTCCTCGACCTCTCCGCAGCCTTCGACACAGTCTGTCATAGCACCCTGTTACAACGCCTCAGAAACATCGGAATCCAAGGAAAAGCACTGGATTGGATCACCTCGTTCCTTGTCGGAAGAACCCAGAGAGTCCGCCTCCCACCATTCAAGTCAGAGGCCACTGAAGTCATTTGCGGCGTGCCACAAGGATCCTCACTCAGTCCCACTCTCTTCAACGTATACATGAGCCCCCTCGCGGCCATCGCACGCCAACACAACCTCAACATCATCTCCTACGCTGATGACACTCAACTGATCCTATCACTCACCAAAGACCCTAACACCGCCAAAACCAACCAGCATGAAGGAATGAACGTAGTAGCCGAGTGGATGAAGCACAACCATCTGAAACTGAATTCCGACAAAACAGAAGTCCTTATCTTAGGTACCTCCCCCTCTGCCTGGGACGACTCTTGGTGGCCAGTGTCCCTTGGAAAAGCACCCATCCCGACAGACCACGCACGGAACCTGGGCGTCATTCTGGACTCCTCACTCTCGATGACCAGACAAGTCAACGCCGTTTCATCTTCTTGCTTCAACATTCTTCGCATGCTCAAAAAAATATTTCGCTGGATCCCCACCGAAACTAGAAAACCGGTCACCCACGCACTGGTTACAAGCCGACTGGACTACGGAAACACCCTGTACGCCGGCACCACCGCAAAAATTCAGAAAAAACTCCAACGCATCCAGAACGCTTCAGCCAGACTCATACTAGACATCCCGCGTAATTAACACATTTCTGATCACCTGAAAAACCTCCACTGGCTCCCCGTCAATAAGAGGATAACATTCCGCCTCCTAACCCACACACACAAAGCACTTTACGAACTTGGACCCGAATGCCTAAACACACGACTTTCCTTCTACACCCCCTCCCGCCAGCTACGCTCCTCCAACCAAGCCCTTGCTGCTGTACCTCGCATCAACAAAACCACCATGGGAGGAAGATCCTTCTCCTACCTGGCGGCTAAAACCTGGAACTCTCTCCCCATTCACCTTCGCCTCACTCAGAACCACCTAGCATTCAGAAAGCAACTTAAAACCTGGATATTCGACAAGTAATTCCCCACCCTTCTCCAAGCGCCTTGAGACCCTCTGGGTATGTAGCGCGCTATATAAATTATTTGAATTGAATTGAATTGAATTGGTCTGCTGACCCTAGCAGGCCACCATCCCTGGGCGTGGTAGCCATTCCAAAAGGGGTCGCAAATCGCGACAGCCTCATTAATATTCATGAGGCATGCAATTTGCGACCCCATTGGGAATTGCAAACAGTGTCTGAGACACTATTGTACATTAAGTTTAGCGAGTCGCAAATTGCGAGTCTCAACTTTGCGCAATTTGCGACTCACTAAAGTTAATGGTCGTACATCTGGCCTACGACATTCTTTCGTTACAACAATTTGATGGTGATTTGAACAACAAAAATGAGTCCACTACAATTATGTGACAACTGTGATCAGCTGTAAGGAACACGCTAAAATATTATATATATCCTTTGGGGGAGTTCAAGCGCCGCTTGAGCCACTAAAGGTGAAACTGCCCGTTTGACAAAGCAGGTATTTATGGAGTAATTATTTGAAATAACGCTTGCTGTGTCGTATGCGGACTTGTTTGAACGTTTAACGGTGCAAGATTAAATTGGCACGACTGTTGCATGCGCTGTCCATTGAGCTTTGATCAGGCCAGCATTCACGGTCGACTGCATGTGCGTTCCAGTAGACTGTAGGCTTTCTCGTCAGCACGTATTGGAGTTCAACGTGACAGGGGCCACTTTATGTGCCTCCATCTTGAATTGGGCTAACACGTACCATTTAACTTTTCTAGTGCGGCGGCTGACTCGCTGCATACAATATTTTGTGAAAGCAAAGTGGTCAACTTGTTCACACTCATATTGTTCATGCAGCAAAGAGGTGAATATTGGGAAAACAGTATTCTGTGTGTTTTAAAAGAAATATTTTGAGCAAGGAAAAAGTAAAAAGCATATTTTACATGATAGACCAGTATAGTATTCTGTAAATTTCAAACTGGCACAAATTAATACCATCAACCAACCAGCTCGGTTTCTGAGCAATCCTGGGAAGCCCACTATCAAGTGTAAAAACTGGCACATGGCTTTTGAAAACTATTTAGTAGCCATTGATGGTAAAAAATATGAACCGGAGAGAAAAAAGCCCTGATGTTTGGTTTACTGGGTAATGCAGGACAAGGCATTTTGATAACTTGCCTGAAGTCGAAGCTCTACCTGGGCAGTATATTCCTCTTAATGAGTATGAGGAAGCTATTCAGCGTATGGAAAAACAATTTACAGTGGAACCTAATGTTATGGTGGAAAGACATCTTTATTCATGTGCAAATAATCAGAATGGGAAAATACAGTGAAGTACATATCTGCTGTAGGGGTTCTTGCAGCCTCCTGTAGAAATCCAACACTGCACAAAGTCATTGACATCACAGAGGGTATTGAACGATTAATGATATCATCTCAAATATTAGCTAATGATAGTACACATGCATCTCCTGTATATGCCATTATTGATGAAAAAGCATGATAGTCAGAAGGGCAGGGATAACTCTAGCAAAGAAATGTGCAACACATTCAATACTAAAAAACCTCTTATGTATTATATGTGTGGTACCAAATCTCATCTGCTAGACTATCCAGAATGCCCTTTAAAGAGGTGTTTAAAGTGTTGTAAAATGAGTCACTTTAGTGCAGTGTGTAAAAATATAATATTGAATACTTTTGCAAATGTCACAGTTAACTCTGTAGATGAATTTGATGAGGAAATGTGCTCAAAAAATGTTGTCCTTGTGGAAGATGCTGCTGGTAAATTTAGGTACAGTAGAATGCTCAAGAGGGTGTTTGGACAAAGAGCTCCTGGAGGCTGGTGGTGTCTTCCTGATGTTTGTATGTGGGCCTGCTTACTTTACACTTGAAGAATTAAGAAGCTTTAAAAGCAGATGCGATTTTGACATTCTTTTCGTTGCAACAGAAAGTATCTTAGCTATGCTTTGAAAACAGGATGAACACTGGATAATAATGTAAACGGGGCTCGTGCAACAGACGGTTTCACTGCAGCTTTCTTTCCTACAGGCTCTTCCGTAATGATCAGTGGGAGAGCTCTCCCTAGTGCCTTCCGAGAAGCTAGGGCTCTCGCGCTCTTTTTCTTCTTTCATGAGATTGAAAATAAGTAAAATAACTGCACGCAGCAAAAGCAGACAAGCGGTTCAAGAGAGCAGGATAATTTATAGAGAGCCACGGAGGCTGCCACAGCCGCGCTGGCAGCTTTGAAAGACGATTGCGCCTGAATATTGACCGCCTCCAGCAAGTGCCGTCCTTTAAATCCCCCGTCTTTCCTTGAAACCCAGTGGCTAGGAACGCCTGCACAGCGGGCCACACAGCACGAGCACACATGCATCAGTATAAGTTATGCACGGCTGGAATTTGAGGCTTTCCTAACTTTTCAGAATAAAGTTAATCTCCCTTGATGCTTTTATTTCCAACTGAGGCCCTTATTTTTTCTTTCTTTTTTTCTTTGTTCTTTAAGTATGCTTCTTACCCTTTACGTGGGGTTCTTGCACACAGAATAATAACTACTGGTCATGCCTTTCTATACTGTGAACGTGTTGTTTTGAACGGTGTCTTGGAATTCCAAGCGCCATATCATGATACTGAAAGGAAATGGATCCAAGTTTTAATTACCTGAAGGCACCATTTACCTTGGTAGTGTCTCGTACTAAGGATTTCCGCAGCACCACTACTGGGCCAAGTCTGGCATGCCATTCCTACTGGGTGAATTGATTGTTATGTATGGGTACAGGGTCAGACTGGGTCAAAAGATAGGCCTTGGAACTAAAATCAAAGGGCTCCTCATTTGTGAATCAGGTCGAAAAGAATGCCCCACAATTTCCAATCAAGGCAACTCTGAACTTTTTAAGACATGCTGTTTCGGGGTCCAGGAGTGGGGTTTTCGGAGCTCGTGAGGGATCATGTGTATTTGTGTTTGCTACAGGGAAGGTTTGTAATAATTTGAGGTAAATGCATTAAAAGGACAAAAACATTAACACAACCCTGCTCATCTACCCAAACCTTGCTATTGCTCCATCGACCTTACCTGACACATCCAAAATAAACTTTTTTTTGTTTTGTTCCCCCTCCTTTCCTCTTCCCCATTGTTCCACCTCTCACACATTTGTCCAGCTCTCTTGTCTCCGTCAGTGCTTTAAGGCAACCAGTAGATACACTCGGCCAGCAGGTATAGCTTGTAAGATATGTTGGTGTTCAAAGTTCCAATTGTGGTTCTTTGAAAGCAGCCAGCAAGTGACAAGTTCAAACTTTGTTGCTGCCAACTCCACCTTTTACTCTTCTAAGTTAAATAAAAATGAATCAAATACGTACCATTAAGTTGGGTACCTGTAACTCTTTGTTACATTACTAATAAAGTGCAAGACTTTCGTTAAAAATGGTACGTAGACACACAAGTAAGGACAGGGGCGTGTCTATATGTATACACCTAGGTTTAGTATAAAAATGGTTCTGCAAAAGGGTGTGTCACTTTGAGGTGGTCAGAGCTTAGGCTCCAGATTTTTTTTCATCAAAAGTGTAACTTTTTAGCAATCAATGAATCAATGAATCAATCAATCTGTGTCTTGTAAAGTGCGGCTACTCACCTGTAAGCGTTTCAAGGCGCTGGGTGGGGGGGGGCGAGCTGCAGGTCCGTCGAGGCACTGTAGTTCAGACGAAGAGCCAGGGCTTGAGGTCCTTTCTGAATTGAGGCAATGACGGTGATTGCCTGAGGTGCAGAGGTAGGGTGTTCCAGGTCTTTGCTGCGAGGTAGAAGAAGGATCTTTCTCTGGCTTTGCTCTTGCGGGTAAGTGGGACTGTAGCCAGGGCCAGTTGAGCAGAGTGGAGGTCTCTGGTGGATACGAGGAACGCGAGACGTTGGTTGAGGTACTGAGGTCCAGAGTCATATAGGGCTATGTAGGCGTGTATGAGGATCTTTAAGGTAATTATTTTATGGACTGGGAGCCAGTGGAGGTCTCTTAGCTGGCTGGTGATGTGGGTGCAGGAGGGGGGTTGTTGAGGATGAGTCTGGCGGTGGCATTCTGGATGTTCTACATGTTTCCTAGGGAATTTCTGAGTGATGCTGGCATAGAGTGCATTGCCATAGTAGATTCTGCTGCTGACGAGTGGGGGGATGACCGTCTTTCTGGTTTCGGTGGGGATCCATTTGAAGATATCTCTGAGCAGGCATAGTATGTGGAAGCAGGATGATTAGACGGCGTTGATCTGGTGGCTAATGGTGGGTGAGGAGTCAAGGATGATGCCAGAGTTCGGATCGTGGTCTGTTGGTGTTGGGGGGATTCCAAGCTCTGGGGGCCACAAGGAGTCGTCAAGGCGGAGGAGTGGAGCCCATGATGAAGACTTTGGTCTTCTCTGAGTTGATCTTGAGGCAGCTGCTCTTCATCCAGGTGGCGACTGCCTTCATCCCATCGTGAAAGTTGTTCTTAGTGACTGTTGGTTCATTGGTGGGAGAGAGAATCCGCTGGGTGTCATTGGCGTAGGAGACGATGTCGAGTCCGTTGTCCCTGACGATGGCTGTGAGCGGGCCATGCAGATTTTGAAAAGTGTGGGGCTCAGGGAGGAGCCCTGAGGCACTCTGCGGCTGATCTCTGTGGTTTCTGATAGGAACTGAGGTAGTCTGACTCTGTGGTTGGCCGGTGAGGAAGGAGCGGATTAATTCCAGAGCTTTGTCGCAGATGCTGGCATTGTGGAGTCATATGCACAGGGTGCAGTGAGAGACGGTATTGAAGCCGGCAAAGAGGTCCATGAGGATGAGGGCTGCAGTTTTGTCTTGGTCGAGGAGGGTGTGGATATCATCTGTGGCCGCAAGGAGGGTGGTCTTGGTGGTGTGGTTACTTTGGAAGCCGAATTGGGATGGATCCAGGATGTGGTTTGCTTTAATGAACTCGCAACTTTCGGCGTTGATGACCTTCTTGATGACCTTTGCTGAGAAGGGGAGAAGTGAGATGGGTCCGAAGTTCTTGAGGTCCATCGATTTAGCAGAGGGTTTCCTCAGCAAGAGGTTGATCTTTGCATGTTTTGGGGGGCGTGGCCAGCACCATGGCGTGCTAAGACGCGTGGCTCCGGAGCTCCCGGCGAGCTGCTTCATGATCCGTCATTTCTACTACCCAAAAACCCACCAAAATAATTGGGGCGAAGCGGGGACACGGCGCGACCCAGCAGAGGCAAGAAACGAGAGGTTTGCCTCCAGGAATCGCCCAATACACTAATTTCTGTCGCAGCAGTGCGTGCCCGGCCGGAGACAAGATGGCGGCCGCGGCGCTCGCACAGCGCTAATAGAGCCGAAGCTCGGCTTTCAGACCCGAAGGCGGGCCCCTCCACGGGGGTTGAAGGACGGTGCTTACTGTGTGGCGATCCGTCGAGCTTGGGCATCCGTGAGCCATGAAGTAGGAAGCGCCGGTGCCGATCGCCGCCTTTACCAAGATGGCCGTGGGAACATCCTCGGGCTGCTGAGGGGTACTGAGGAATCACTCAGCCACTCTCCTGAAGATCTGCGACGTGAGCGGCGGAGAGGCTAGAGGCGACGGCCTTACCAGGGGTGGGGCCTGAGAGGGACCCCCTGGGGAACCACCGTGGGCCAGCTTTGGACTTCGACCTACACCAAGATGGCGGCCGGAGCTGTAAACAAGGGATGGAGGGGCCCCAGTCTTGGCCTCAGACCCGGCGGCGCCCGCGACGCCCTCTAGCCGGACACTCTTCCCAATCAGACGTCCATCGGAGTGCTCGGACGGCCCTGACTCCTTGCAAGTACAGCCACGGTGAGAGCTGCCTGGGGGATGTTGCCACGCATTGGTCATCGGCTACTCGCACCCAGCCCATCTGTAGGAGGCCTTGAACACTGATTGTGCCCCGGACCATACAGGAACTTTACTACTCCAGAAACCCCACCCCACTCACCCGGCTTCCACGAAAGGGGGCCCGCCACGGGCAGTGACAGAGGCCCGGGGCCTGGTGGACGTCCCTGGGAGGCGCACGACGGAGGTGGAGGGCTTGTGAAACCCCCCTGACGCCATTCTCCAGCGATCCGTTTGCAGGGGAGTGCGAGCAAGAGACGACACTGACCCACGTGAACGCCGGTGTGTAGCGCTTGGACCCACTGCACACGGGGTGGGGTACAGATGTGACGACCGGTCCATTGGGCCACGACTAGTGCCCGGGAGGTAGGGTGCATCACTGCTTGCCCTGCGCGCTTGAAACAGCAACCTTGCACATCATGGGGAAGTAGGACCCACTGCCCAAACCGCCTAAACAAGGGCCTATGGACAATGTTGCCGCACCAAGACAATTGGCGGAGACCCTCACGGCTTCATCAAGTGGGCGATCTAACACCGAACTTCCGATGGGGGCCATCCAGGCTTCCCGAGCCGATATCCAGGAATCCCGGGCGGCCCTGGAGGTCAAGATAGGCGAAGTGGGCTCCGAGGTGACTCTGCTGCGGCAAGACTTCCGAAATCTAACTGACAGGGTGACTTCTGCGGAGACGCGGATGGGAGAGGCTGAGGACTCGATCACTACCCTGAGAAAAGACATGGTGGAACTCAAGGCGTCCCATCGCCTCCTACAGTGGAAGGTGGACGACGCCGAAAAAAAGAGCGACGCAACAACCTGCGCTTTATTGGATTTCGGGAAAGGATTGAGAGGGCGGATATGGTGTCCTTCCTCCACTCCTGGCTGATAGAAAGCTTCCCAACGGTGCAGTTCTCGACTTGCTTCGCAATTGAGAGAGCACACAGGGCCCTCCTGGCAAAGCCGCCGGAGGGAACGAGACCGAGACGGGTCATTGCGCGTTTTCTTAACTTCGCAGATAGAGACCTAATCCTGTGTGAGGCGAGGAAACTGGGTGAGATCCGTCTAGAAAATGCGCACATCATGATCTTTCCGGACTACAGTCAGGAGGTGCAAAAGCAACGCCGCTCCTTTGACGCCGTGAAGGCGAAACTTAGAGACTTGAAAATCTACTACATGCTACTCTTTCCGGCGAAACTTAGGGTGCTATACAGGGAACAATCACTCTTCTTCACCCATCCGGAGGATGCCTGGCAGTGGTTAGAGAAACGCCCCATTCTCAACAGTAGAGAGACCGTAGGACGGGAAATGTTGGACAGATCTTTGCGGAATGGACCCCATTGGGAACTGCGGAAGGCACAGAGGATGAAGTCTAGGAGGTCCAGGAGACAAACCCCGGCGACGCCTTATCGAGGACGTGGCCCGGGAAACGCACAGAATGGACGATCGGCCTCCCCGAGTGGGGGGGCGGAGGCGGGCTCGAGATTTACCTGTTTACGAACCACTGCTCGCTCAGAGGGGGAAGAAGAAGATGAACTTGAGAGCCGCACCTCGGGTGGGGAGGAAAGGGAAGAGGGGGGCCAATCTGTCCACCCCCTGGTTGATGCGATTCGAGTATTGGAGCAGGACATGTCTGGACAGCACAGCACGCCTGAATCGGAGACTCAGGACTCCAGATCGTGAACAATGGTGGACTGGGCTATTGAACACGCAGCTCAATGATGGGAAGCACGCAAGTTGAGACGCCTTTTTTGTTACTTACGTTCCTTGTTTGTATAAGTTCAGTTTTTGATTACACGCCTGACCAGGTAGTGGAAGGGAGTGCTAGGAGTGCTTAAAGGGAGGGATGTGTGGGAGGGCGACAGGCCTTCTCCTACGGACAGTTCTGTCTCGTGATGGGTCGGGACTGGATGGGGAGGGAGGTGGGGAGGGGGGGACAGGGGGATTTCACGTTCATTCTGGTGGGGCGTGGGGCGGGGGGAGTTGGGGGGCGGGGGTAGCAGTCGGGAAGAAGCAGTTGCACGCTTTGATGTTTCACGCCACATATCCACAACGGAATCCAGCCTCATTGATATATCGCATCCACAAATGGCTAGTGCACTAAAGACACCGCAAATGGGCAACAGGGAAGTTAGTATCCTGACATGGAACGTGAACAGACTGGGCTCCAAGGTCAAGAGAGGGCTTGTGAACGCCTACCTTAAAAGATTAGATCCAGACATCACCTTACTCCAGGAAACACATCTTAAGGGCACACACTGCGCCTTCATAGCCAGGGGACGTTTCAGAGTACTGGCGCATGCGGGCTACACATCCGATTCCAGGGGGGTGGCGGTTGTTATCAAAAAGTCTTCTCCATTTTCCATCTCACGCACCTGGATAGACCCACTGGGGACGTACGCTGGAGTTCAAGGGACATGGAATAGACGCACGTACACAATACTCTCGGTTTATGCTCCGCCTAAGCGGCAGGCACGTACACTCAAGGCCCTGACTCCTCCTAGACACAGCTGACACTATACAGGTCGTGGGAGGGGATTTTAACGATGTGATGGATGTAGGGCTGGATCGTTCAGGAGAGGTAGATAGAAGTGGGTCACGGACCGCCCTGGCACATCAGATAGACACTTTGGGTCTCATAGATATTTGGAGGTTGCTACATCCTACCCAGCATGCTTACTCCTACTACTCAGGGGCCCACAAGGTATTTTTGAGGCTCGACTATGTATTCATGTCCAGACAGTACTTGAAAGTGGACGATACAGCGGAATATAAGGCTAGAGGGATATCGGACCATGCGCCTTTATGGGTACACACAGGTCACATCCGGGGCGCGTCGGGAGCCACCTGGCGCCTGGCGGCATGGGACCTACCAAACGCAGCCATTTTGCGCGGTTTGAGGGCGGACATCAAGGTCTACGTGGCAGAAAATTAGGGAACAGTGGAGTCACCGGTCACCTTCTGGGAGGCCATGAAACCAGTCCTGCGGAACAGACTGCAATGTAGAAGGGGAGATGAACACCGTAAGCTCCAAGCTGAGGTCACAGCCATGGAACGGAATATCCTAGCGCTGGAAAGAGACTACCAGTGCCGGAAGGATACTGAGGTTCTTAGGCGATTACTAGACACCCAAAGACAATATAGGGAGATGGTCACTGATGAGGCGAAGATCCAATCCCTTGCCACCCTCCATCGTCTATACGACGTGGGGGACAAGTTGGGAAAGCTCCTAGCGTGGCTCAGTTGTAAGGAACAGGCGGCTAGATGGGTCGAGGCCATAAGGACCACGGATGGGGTGCTTGTTACCTCTGATCAGGCAATTGCTGATGCATTCGCCTCTCACTACGAACTTTTTTATGCAGCTAGGGATTTAGGAACATGCGAGGAGGCGGGCGATTACATGGCGCAGACGGACCTGCCCACATTATCTCCCGAGGAACTCCGGGCAGGACGGCTCCCCCCGGATCTCTCGGTGGCCACGATTGTGCCGATACACAAAGAGGATAAACCAAAAGAGGACTGTGCATCATATCGCCCCATCTCCCTCCTTAATACGGAGGTTAAACTCTTGGCGACCATCCTCGCGCGACCCCTGCGGTCAGTAATCCCTAACCTTGTACACTTAGTCCAAACGGGCTTTTTACCGGACAGGGCCACCAAATTGAATCTTCGACAAACTCACAATTGGCTCCAGGAAGTGAGGGGAAGGAGCGAGCCTCACTGGTTTCTCTCCCTTGATGCCGAAAAGGCCTTTGATGCGGTTCACTGGCCATTTCTTAATGCTGTGCTCCACAAATTTGGATTTGGTCCTAATTTCCAGATGTGGATCCAAATCCTTTACAATGCTCCGAGTGCTAGGGTACGGGTCAATGGAAGGCTATCCCGTGAATTCCCGATCCAACGGGGGACCCGTCAGGGCTGCCCCCTGTCACCCCTCCTCTTCACTTTTACTATTGAAGTCCTGGCAGCCAGGATACGCCAGAATGAGGACATCTTAGCTTGTAAAAGGACCGCCACGGACCTCGTACAAGAGAAGATATCCTTCTGTATATCACGAAACCTGAGACTACGCTACCGGAACTATTCCGTGAGCTGGGGCAATATGGTAGGTGGGCAGGACACACCATTAATTGGCACAAATCGATAATCTATGACCCAGGTGGAGGGGGCAGATGGGTCGGACTGCCTGACCAATTATTGACGACCGCTGAGGGCTTTCAATACCTCGGGATATATATCACTCTAGATAAAACCCTATCGTTCCGAAAGAATTTGGAACGGATTATCCTGAGCTTGGTGGCAGACATGGATCGCTGGAGGCAGCTCCCACTCACACTCCTGGGGCGAGCAGCAATGTATAAGATGATCATCTTACCAAAATTTCTTTACGCTCTACAAAATGAATATTACCCGATTCCGGCCTCGGTACTTACCAGAATCCACTCTGATTTGAGAAACTTCCTGTGGCTGGGTAAGCAACCTAGGGTGGCGCTGACTACACTCCAAAGGCATCAGTATAACGGGGGGATCTCACTCCCTAATCTGGAGGCTTACAACTGGGCGGAACATATGACGCCGATCAATGACTGGCTACATGCCCCGGCGGATCACCCGGCCTATGCCCTAGAGAGGCTAAAGTTGTCATCCAGGAACTTATTGTATTATATATACGGAGGCTCTAGACGGGCACCGTTACTGCAAGCCACTACCCTCGCGCTTAATGCGTGGACTAGGGCCGTGAAGCGCATGGGCTGGGAAAAAAGGCCTACTCGGCAGACGCCGCTGTGGCATTGCCAGTGGCTGACAGAACTCCACAAGCTACGTGGCTTCCGGGGTTGGGACGACATCGGCATTTCCACAATAGGGGATGTGATCGCCAGAGGGGAGCTGAAATCTTTCCAAACCCTTAGGACCGAGTTTGGGCTTCCCCATTCCCAACTCTTTAAATACACTCAGTTGCGACATGCTTGGCATGCACAAAAAGTCCCACTCACTGATATCCCTGAATATGCGCCTTTGGAGGGACGACTCCTTCAGGAGCGGATCCCGGGGAAGGCGGTTTCCCTCACCTACAAGACCCTAACCAACCATATGCTGGGGGACCTAGTGAAGCTTCGACGCACATGGGAAGGGGTGCTGGGAGACATGGAGGACCTAGACTGGGAGATGGTGCTAATGCATCCCCGGGAAGTGGCAATTAAGTCCAGACTACGCCTCATTCAATTCAACATGCTACATAGAACCTATTATGATAGAATGAGGCTTCATAGAATGGGGAGGGTGGTCGATGCACATTGTCTTAGGGGTTGCCAACGGGAATGAGATTGTTTTCACACTATATGGACATGCGACAAGATACAGGCGTACTGGACACACATCTTTACAGAACTAGAAGAGATTTTGGGGATCCCGCTACAGTGTGAACCCAAGCTAGCTCTGCTGGGCATGACCAACGAGGTAGATCTGCCGCGCCCACTCCTTATTTTCTTAGTATTAGCATTAGTGGTGGCTAAAAGGGATATTGCGAAATACTGGGGGTCACCGGAACCGCTGAGATTGGAGGAGTGGAAAAGAGGGTTGGACCTGTACATGGCGGCCGAGAGAGTGACGTATAAAGCAAGGGGGTGCCCGAAAAAATTTAGAAAGATATGGACCAAATGGAGGCAATACCATGGGTTGGATCGGGGGTTGTGAAACGAAAGGGGTGGGGTGGGAAAAGGGAGTGTTTATGCTATTGATTCTCGACTGCTTTGTTTAGTTCTTGCTGCACTGAAATGTTGGGGGGGTAGGGGGGAAACAATGTAAAAGCAGACACCCTACATGGTCCTTAGTGGCATACGACTACTTTTTGAGTTTGTACTTCCAGCATACTGGTGTTATTCGCCGCCCGACCTTCGGGGTATGGGCCAAACGGCAGTGTAGGACCTTCTTGCTTTATTAGGTATCGTAATGATGACTAGCTGGATTACTGATTGTATGCTGCAATTTTTTGTGATTCTGCAAATAAAAAAAATAAAAAAAAGATCTTTGCATGTTTCCAGCCTTAAGGGAAGATAGCTGAGTTGATGGAGCAGTTGATGGTGCAGCAGATTTCGAGGGCAATGGTGATGTCTGCTTTGTTGAAGATGTAGTGTGGGCAGGAGTCCGGGGAGTGCTCTGATTTTGATGCTCTTCAAGATCTTGAGGGTGTCATCCTCTGTGGGGGGCTGAGTAGGGTTGTTAGATTTGACATCTTTTGGGGTGTTGCCCCTGTCTTTTTGCTTTTGGACCTCCTGGTTTTGACTCTATCTTTGCTGGGTTAATGTCTCTGTGCACTGGTATACAACCTTTACAACAAAACTTTTACAACAAACTACCATTACAACGCAACTTTTACAACGCAAACTATTACAACGCATTGCTCTGGGGGTCGCTCTAGGATAGGGAATAGGTTAATTTACTATCCAATAACCTTCCCTAGTGTCCACGGGGACTGGAGTTGGAATAGTAAATTAAACTATTCACTATCCAACACCCAAAAGCGCTATGCGTTGTAATGGTATGCGATGTAAAAACCGCGTTGTATAGGTATGCGTGGTAAAAGTATGCGTTGTAACGTCATACATCCCTGTGCACTTTCTCACTACTGTCAGTGTTAAAGTGCAAGTGCTCCTGTTGTAGATTATGTTATGGATTGGTGTTTCCATGATTGGCATGTTTGATTTACTGGTAAGTCCCTAGTAAAGTGGGCGGAGAGTGCCAGACCTGTAAATCCAATGCTACAAGTGAGCTCGCAGCACAGGTTGTGCCACCCACAGAAGTAGCCGGTAAAAAGGTCATTCAGACATGCCACCACAGAGTCTGCACGCAGTTTATAACTGCCATGTCGACCTGGCAAGTGCACCCAGAAGCCAGACCCTAAACCTTCCCTTTTCTACATGCTAGTCACCCCTAAGGTAGGCCCAATGTACCCCTGTGGGCAGGGTGCCATGTATGTGAAAGGCAGGACATCACCTGATGTGAATGACATGTCCTGATAGTGAATTACTGCAAATTTTGTTTTCACTATTGCAAGGCTACCAGTTCCCATAGGACAGAGTAGGGAGTTTATTTATAAAATCTTATAAACATAACTGGCCCTGGGAACTAGGTAGAGAAATACAATTTAGAATGCCTGAACTCAGAATCTAAAGATGCATCTTTTAGTAAAGGTGATTTTTATATTCTGTGTTTGGAAATGCCACTTTTAGAAAGTACGTATTTCCTTGCTCAGCCTTCAGTAGGTCTCTGCTGGGTTTGTGGATTGACTGTCTGGGTTCTGGATGAGAGGGGCTGGGGAGGGTCAGTGGCTCCAGATAGCCTAGGTGGGTCAGGAAAGTGCTGAATATACCTGGGCTTCATTTAGAGCAGGGGGAGGAGATTTCCTTTCACCTGAATGGGCCTGGCCTGCCTCTGACAATGCCGTCTCCACCTCCTGCCAGGAAGCCACACCAGAGAGGGCAGAACTGGTTCTGGCTAAGCACAGACGCTCTCTGCCTGAAAGGACAAAGGGCTAAAAAAAAATGGGGCTCAGACCCCATAACTTTAGAACTCTTTTGGACCAAGAAGACTGCCAAGAAGGAGAGCTGGAGAAGCTCAAATGAGGAACTCCCACTCTCCTGAGTTCTTTGATGTATTGGACTGCAGTGGCTGCTTGTGTCTTGGGCAGTGAAAGGACTGGACTAAACTTTTTGCAATCTACTTTTGTGAGTTTCTCCAAGGGCTTGAGGTAGAGCTTGCTTCCTGTTCAAGAAGTCTCAGGACAAGCAAAGACTTCAAGTTCGTCTACCCTCAGCACTGGGGACTGTGTGTTTTGTGCTGCAACAGAAGAAAAAGCAACCCAATGCTGTCTACGACACAGCTGCCAACTCTGTGTCCTGAAAGCACCTCAGAGGGCACTGCTGCAACGCCACACCACGACCCTGGTCTCACCGATGACACCTACTGACGCCGCCACCAAGCCCCTGCTCGTACTGCGACCTGTGGGCACCGCACTCTGCATCGCCTCGCTTCACGACACCACCTTGGCATCCCCGATGTTGTCGCTCCATGCCAAGATTAACACCGCTGCTTGCTCCGTGGTTCGAGGGCACCACTCATAATGTTACACGACGCACTGCCCTCAACCCACACCGCAGTCTTGGCCTACCGATGCCGGCTCCATCGACTCCAGTTCGTCAGCCGATGACATCGCTTCAGCAACGACGACACCGCTGCTTGCATCGTGACCTGCCAGCACCGCGACGAGCACCTCATTACTTCATACCGTACCGTGACCCTGGTCTCACCAACGGAGCCATCTGATGCCACCATTGAGCCGCTGCTCGCACCGCGACCACAGGGCATTGCACACCACACTGCTACACTTCGCACAGCAGCATCCGATGCCTGCCGACGCCAGCGCTCCTGACTTCAACCACGAGGAATTTGATTTGCAACGTGTGTGACTTCAAAGGCCCGACAACTCCTGCACCGACCTTCGGAACCAACGCCTGCAGAAGCCTTGCTTTCGGAAGCTCAACAAGAGGTCGCTGACGTCCTGCACTTCTGACACTGTAGCTGGCCCACGACACCGTGGTCAGCCAGAACTGTTTGGATTTGTTTGTTCACGACCCCGTGTTATCCCTGGACGTAGCTATCGACTTCAAGGAACTGTATTTCAAGGTTATTTTGATAGCTGAAGATTTCTAAGTACAGTATTGTGAATTTTTATCGTTTTTGGTCTTGTCTTGAGTATATAAAAATATTGGATATTTTCTAAACTGGTCTGGTGTCCTTTCGTTGTGCTTACACTGTATTACTGTTGGTTGTTTGCAAATGCTTTACACACTGCCTCTAAGATAAGCATGACTGCTCGTGCCAAGCTACCAAGGGGGTGAGCAGGAGTTATTTTAGGAGTGTAACTTCCTTATCCTGACTAGGAAGAAGGGTCCCTATTTGAACGAATGTCCCTACCTCTGCCAACTAGAGACCCCCATTTCTAACAAGGGTCTGTTGGGGTCTGGCATTGTAGGGTGTGGTGGTTTCGGGTGGGGTGGGATGATCTTGGGTATCGAGGCTGTCGTATTTCTCCCTTATGTTGCAGGAAGGAGGTGCCAAGGTTGTTGCAGAGGTCTTGGGAAGGGGGATATCTGCTGTCTCTATGCTGGGTCTGGCAAATTCTTTCACCACGGAAAAAAGTTCCTTGGGGCTGAGTGCATTGGCGTTGATCCTTTCTTGTAGGGCCACTTTCTTCATTGTTCTGATGAGGTGGTGGTGTGTGGTGCCAGTGGTCTTGAAGGCTGAGTGGTCGTCCGCAGTTTTACTGCTTCTCCGTCTCTTCTTGAGCCATCTACAGGTATGTCAGGGCCTGGGAGAGAACCGGCTGGCATTCTTGGAGTGTCTCTTGCTTGGGGCTTTCTTCAACCCAGGCAAATTTAGATACTCCCGGGACATATTTATTTGGTTAAGAGTCTGCCATATGCCTCTGGAGTTCTGACATGCTCTGTTTCTATCTTCTCTAGGAGTGCATTGGATGACAGCTACCGTTTTTGAAGATAGAAAGTAGAGGCAAAGTGTCAGTAAGCAGAGCCCAAGGTTTTGCTTATTACTTGGAACTTCGTGAATTAGAGAGTGATACTCCAATGTTGTCCTGGGTTTCTTGGTTGAAGAAGACGCATAATCTCTACTCTTTGCACCATTCTACTCCCTACCTTGTCAAAAGCAGAGAACTGGCACTACACTGGTTGAATACAGTTGGGAATTCACTACAGTGAATACCTGGATTCTGCTACGGTTGTTCGTGATAAAGGTTTCTAATGGAAGTTATATACAACATTAAGTCATGGAGGAAGAGTAAGTGAATATATGTTCAAAGAATTCATTTTTTTGTGTTTTGTTTCAGGAATGAAAAGTTCCACCCCAATGAGAGTGATTTACACAGAGATATTGCAAAGCTATGTCAATTCACTATTAAAGTTAAGCACAAAACCCTTAATAGCAAGTTAATAAAAGTACATTTTTGCCTTTAGATATCCACTATGTTTCACAAAGACACAACAAGAGAGAACACACTGTTCTATCTGGGTAGGTTACTTTCAATCCCTCACTTAGAGAGGGGTACCCCTATGTGTTTCTTACGAACTCTCACCTTGAATGTCAATAGAGCCCTTTGTCTTTGAGTCAAGGGGATCTATGACTACAATTGTATGCAGTTATCTACACAAATCTTACTTTTATTCCTGGATTCTTTGGCAAGGTTAAACTGAAGAAGGTGATGTTACCAGAGTTATTGCTTGTGCTCCAACATCTATAGGTCTACAAGTTTCAGCCAACTGTGCCAGATAGGTCTATTGAATTTCGTCAGGACCAGACATGTTGATCCCTATGCTCTTTATATGGTATTATTTATGATGCTGCAGTAATATGTGCAATTATGCAATCTGTGAATTTCACTCATACAAGCGTGCCATTCTTACCAAGCTGCACTGGGTACGATCCCTCAATTCTATTGTCATCTATAGGTCAGAGAGAGACGGCAATGTCAGGGTTCAAAACCCAAGAATTTTTTTAATTTTTTTAAAAAGTTTGCAACAAGCATGTATACATCTCTGTAAGTCTTACATTACCATTCAATATATAATGTTAATCTCCATAAGTCATAGGGCCCGATTCACAAAGTTTGGAGTTTTCATCATGGGTGTGGGGGTCATTTCATGTGCTGCCAGGTTTTTCCTGGTGGTGACGGACATAAAAAAACATACTACGTATTGTCTGTTCTAAATAAGGTGAAGGGCGGCTTTATGTCTTTACTCCTATGTGTTGTACTCCATCAGCCCGCTGAAGTAAACTTTCAAAAGGTAGCGCCATTGATAGACGATTGTACGCCCCACTCAAAATAGAGCAGTTGTACTGAGGGCTTGACGGACAGGGTACTCTGCCATGTCTGTGGTGGAGTACCCTGTCTTCCAGACTCTAAATCAGACCCTACTTTCTTACACATTCTTGTTCTGTAGTGACTCCAATCATACCCTTACCTTCCTCATAATGGTTCTCTTGAGATCAAGAAATTTTGATTTTTTAAATCATTGTCAGTTACACCTTTTGGTGGTAAACTGCAAACATTCCTGTTGATCTAACCAAGCTATCTTTTCTTTTGTCGTATTTAAGTGGCAATGCAGCAAATTGGAGCATTGTGTTTGAGTGAATGATCCTTCGCTTTAAATTTGTTCTGCCTTTTGTGAGAAGATGTAGAATCTGGGGAGACGCATCGCTGGCTGTCAGGAGGCATTACCCAGCTCGGGGGGATACAGACTGATGGCGACTACGGAGACCATCCTGCCGCGGGGCCGAGAGCGGACTGTCACCCCTCCCCCTCTCACCTGGAGCTGATACCCGGGCTCTTTAAAACTTTTCGCGCCTCCCGCTTCATGGGAGACGCATCGCTGGCTGTCAGGGGGCATTACCCAGCTCGGGGGGACACAGACTGATGGTGACTACAGAGACCATCCTGCCGCGGGGCTGAGAGCGGACTGCCGCCCCTCCCCCTCTCACCTGGAGCTGATCCCCAGGCGCTTTAAAACTTCTCGCGCCTCCCGCTTTGCGGGAGACGCATCGCTGGCTGTCAGGAAGCATTACCCAGCTCGGGGGACACAGACTGACGGGGACTACAGACACCATCCTGCCGTGGGGCCGAGAGCGGACTGCCGCCTCTCCCCCTCTCACCTGGAGCTGATCCCCGGGGGACGGATATAATCAGCTAGCGTTTCCCGCCACGCGGGACACGCGCGGGCGGCGCCCGGGCAAAGGGCGGGCCGTCTTAGGCCGTTCGAGGACGGCAGAGGCCGGGCTGGGCCACCCCACTGACATTCGTTATGGGGAAGAGAAAGCAGCTATGCCGGAGCGAACACAAAGGTAAACATGCTAAGATTCACAGGAAATCGGAATCTATAAATTCTTAGTTAACCTCTGCGGTGGGTGTTTTGACCAAGGAAATAGCATATGCTGAGAAGGAACTCGGGCTGGGTTCTGCCAACAATGACCCAGTATTAGAAACTGATTATATCCCACGTGTACCATTGGAACCTACAATTGTGATTGCAAACACCCTTTCCACAGTTGAGCACCCTATTGCTCCTTCAAGTCCCATGCACTCTCAACCCTCCAAAAAGGTTACAACCCCATTGGGCCCCCCCTCAAGTATACTCGTAGCCGAAGGTCTCTGATAAAAGCTTCTAAGAGGAAAAATCTACTGGGTAAGGCTACTTATCAGGATGCCAGCATAAGGGATCATGTTTGTAACATTGTAGAAGACCTGTTCACATCAAGACTTGAACCCGCACTGGTGGCAATTGCTAAAGACATTGTGGACACTTTAAATGAATGTGTAGCGGGACTTTTGGGCAAATGTGAAAAAATTGATGTTTTTCTCAAACAACAATCAGGTCAAATGGGGAACTTGGTCAACTCTCAAAATCTAAATGTTACTCAATCTAGGGTTCAAACTATAAATAAGGCCCCAGAAGCTTTAAGGGAAAGAAGCCTCGTTAATGGGGGTGTGGGGCAGGGGCCCACGAGGGCTGGGACACCGAGTATTAACTATGGAGTTAAGTCGGCTATCTGCAGAGATAGTTGCCTGGAGTTGCCTCCGGAGGCTGCCCCTTTAGTGGCCGTCTTTACGGGGGTTCCCTCAGCAAAGGCCGGCCTAGGCGAGACCACCCATGACCTCATGGTTTTGGCCAGGGAATGTTGTTCCCAGTTTAGTAGTGGAGGAACAGACATTATAAGTACCGTCATCATGGCAAGGAGGGTTAGCTGGGTAGGGCGTCATCCAAAATGTATTCCAGGGGATTGCCTAGTGGTAAATTTCAACAATCAGGCCAGCGCTCAAGGACTGTTCTGGGATGCCTCAGACCTGACAAATGATGTATTAGACCTCTCCCTCTTGGCTTTTTTTATCCCCCAGATTGGCCTACAAGGCCAATTAGGAAAACCATTGTGACACATCAGGAAGGGCCCCCTCGCACCATCTTGCGTCCGTCACACTATCTGGCTTAAAATACCACACAACAAAGGTCTACACAAGAGTTGTCAGGGAGGGCAGAAAGGGGATCCCCCAGAGAATTTGTTGTTGCTCAGCAGGGTGGTCCACCCTCAGTAGAGATAGGTCTCACTAATCGTTTCTCTCCCTTGGCTTCAATGGACATGAACGATTGACTACCTTTCAGCCCGGTAGAGGAGAGGGTTGAGGTAGGACCCCAGAGGCCCATATGCATAATCTTGACCTGGAACGTGGCAGGCATTAGATCTAAAGTCACGGATCCTATCTGGCTGGAGTTCATTAAGCAGTATGATATTCCCGGATGAGAGTTGGCTTGTACACTTTAAAAGCATTTAAGACATAGATCAGAGGGGTCCAGCATCTGCCGACTCTGCTACTATTCGGCATGCTATGCCCGTCGGGTTCTACTTGGTTGAGGTAGAAATGGCGATTAAAGAGACAAGCAGAAATAAGGCCCCAGGCCCGGATGGGGTTCCTGCAGATCCGTACATCCTGTATCCACAATTTTGGGCAAAAATTCTGACCAATGTGTTTAACGCGGTGTCCACTGCGGGTTTCACGTCCTCTTGGTCGTCTTCGTCATAGTTCCTATTTTTAAAAAGGGGAATAGAGGGGACCACGCCTGTTATAGGCCAATCTCATTGTTGGACTCTGACTTTAAAATCTTGGGCAGGGTCATTTTACAGAGACTGGGGGATTGGCTTGCAGATAGGGGGGTCCTCTCCAACCTCCAGTATGGTTTTAGAGCACACAGGGGTACCATGGACCAATGTTTAAATTTATACTTCCTTATAAGTAAATATACAGTCGCGAAGGAGAGACTTTTATATTTGGGTTTCATGGACCTACCGTCAGCATTTGATTTAGTTAACCGTTCAAAATTATGGCTTATTTTGCGGTAGATGGGTTTGGATGCGTCCTTGGTCAACTTTTTAAGTGATCTTCACCAAGAGCTGTCCACATCTGTCAGGGTTACGTGGGAAGGCCGGTGTACTAGGCAATTTAGCTCTAGAAGGGGGGTCAGACAAAGCTGTATTCTGGCCCCTCTTCTTTTTACTATTTAAATCATTGGATTTGGCTACACTGGACATTCCGCGTATAGGTGGGTCGGGTATCCCGGTCCTCCTGTACGCGGATGATGCGGTCCTACTTGCACGCACGGGCATGGGCCGACAGAGGCTGTTGGATCACTTTGGCAGCTTTATGGAAGCCCTGGATCTAAAGGTTAACACCACAAAATCCCATGCAATGGTTGCCGGAGCACGGAATAAAAACATGAAGGTTAAAACCTTCATGTGAAACGGTACCGAAATGTCGAGGGTGCTGTTTTTCTCCTACTTGGGAGTTCTATTCGACGAGAAGGGGAACTGGGGCCCTCAGATGAAGCTAAAGAGCAACGTAGTAGTAAGATCCACTACAGTTCTTTTGAACTTCTCCAAGAGATTGGGAGCAAGACCCATGGAAGCAATGCTAAAGATTTATAAATCTAAGTGTTTGGCAATTGCCTCCTATGGTTGGGATATCTGGGGTTACGTAGTCTCGCCCAAGATACAAACTGCAGAAAATAGGTTCCTCAGACCCCTTCTGTCACTCCTGCAATCATCCCCCACATTTTCTATACACTGTGAAGTGGGACTGGGTTACAACTCAGATTATTTGAAAATGGCTCACTTGATTCGTTGGGTCAAAACCTGGCTGAACGAAGAGATCACTCTTAATCACTTGATACTGAAGGATTGTGTTGCCCATGAGAAGGCGGATAGGGTCCCATGGCTGTCATATGTCAGAGCGGCATGTGGCAGGTTGGGCCGACCAGAATTGTACTCATCGCCACAGGGCATTAAGAAGGAGGACATAGGGTGGATCAAGCATAATTTTCGCGACCTGCTGGAGGCGGAAAGAGAGGAGGAAGAACTTAGAAAAGCTATGGTGCGATCCATTTACGGTTTATCAATCTCCCCAGTGATTGAACCGTATCTGAAGTATGTCACCAAGCCCTTCCACCGCTTTCTTTTGGTCAGATTCCGGTTCAACCTTATTCATCTCACGTTAGGTATATATCCTAAATGGGGGAAACCAGAAGATACACCACCATGTACTTGTGACAGCTTTTCCACACAGGATACTCTCCGCTTGGTAATGTTCTGTGAACACTACTCGGTGGCGCGTAACAATTTTTTAAATCCAATTCTGCGGGAATCTGGTTTCGTACAAGTAAGGCCTGCCCTCCTTTATTTACAAATGCTTAGTTCTGTCCAGGTTACCTATAGTGTAGCCAGTTTTTTGGTGGCAGCAGCCCGGTTAAACAAAAGGAGACTTCTTTAAATGTAATCATTGTGCAGGTTCAAATGTGGTTATGGCCATTAATTGATATACTAAATGATACCAAATGATGCACTTTATACTGGATTCAAATTGCCGTTGGATAAGGAATTCTTGTAAATTTTTATACTGTTTTAAAGTAGCATAACTCTTGTTTATATGAATTGTAAGAATCAAATGTGTTCTTAATCTTTTATATAATTTTAACGTGCGGAAGTTGATTTTGTATTGTCTTTTATGATTTTAATTAATCGAAATAAAGAACTTTGACTGACTGTCTGACTGGTTGACCGAAAAGGACACACTCTTTCTTTAAATAATGAGTTGTTAAACATAAAAGAAGGAAATCATGATCTATATAGTGATATTATCATATTTAATTGCTTGATATTTGAGACTGGTTGACCATAAATGAAAGGAGCATTCTTATTCCATAAAGGTTTATGAGTTGAAGCAATTCTTAGGACAGGTACTTAATCCTCCAATTAAGTGTGGTGAGCTCATAGACTTAGTGGTGTCCTTAGAACATTGTTTATCTCAACATTATTAAGAAAAAAAGCAAAGATTTGCTAATTCAGCCTAAACTAGAATACAATAACATTATTGAGACTTCTGACCAATGCAGCAAGGGAGCAGAAGTGGGGCAAGGTTCTAAAGAACATGCACTGAGGGAGTATAAGAGGGATAATGTTCTAAAGAACATTTACATGGGGTGTGCTTGTGTTGTAGAGGGTCAGGTCAGTTTGTAAAAAAAACGTTGGAGTAAATTTGGGACTTTTAAAAGTCAAGCATCAGTGTTGCCCATTGAAAGGCCACATCAACTGAAAAAAACAATTGATAATGAAAGGACTGCCTTTTTAAGAATGTAAGTTGCATCCTAAATGGGTAGCAAGTACTATGCAGTCAGTTGTGCATATATGAAAATTCTTATGAATATATTTGTCTCTGAGGGTCAGGAGTAGGGGATTTATGGGGGTGTTACATTCTGGAGCTCCTAGAAATTATATGGATATTAAGTGTGCTTGATCCTTTCAGATTCCTTTAATCTAGAAGAAGATTTGTTATTAGATTAAGACAGTGGATGGTTCTAAATTATCTTCAGGTCTGTTGTTGAAATAATAATGAGAACATTGATATGATTTGATAGGCTATTTATATTTCCCACAGCTACTCCAAGGAATGTCCCGGCGCATACGTAGCTAGGTCGGCAGTGATAGAGTTAAACTTGGACAAATGACCAGGTTTTCAGTTTCTTCCTAAAAAGCACTGGATTACTCATGGACCGTAGCTCCAATGGGAGCTGATTGTATGTTGTCGAGCCCAGGTATGCTGATGATCTTCTTCCGTTTATTTGTCGCTGTAACCTTTGGATGCCCCCCAGAAATTTGTTAGTAGATCTTATTTGTCTTCTAGGGTTGTAAAAGATAAATCTGGTTCTAAACATTAAATTTGATAATGGCTCCCCAGTTTAAAGTACTTTTGGAATGCTCTCCTTGACGTTACCTAATTCTTGTATCGATTGGGCTGCGGGATAGTGCATTTGAATTCAGACTACTTGTATGATTTAATGCCAATCCAGAAAGAGTTGTCTCTCTAAAGTGCATGAAGGAATGGGTATTGTGCCAGCTTGAGGTAGGCCTGTCTCTTTCATTTCTAGATATGAATGAGTTAGTGATGTTTTTGCTAATTAAAAAGCACAGGGGCCAGCCCAAAATAGAAGTTATCATTGCAAGATTAATTACCGGGAGGACAGATTCCTTGTAGCTAAGCATATGCACAGTTAGAGATAGACTATCTTGGATAGTATCTACATGGAAATCTGGAAAATGTGTTGTTTTGGCTTCTACAGTACCCTGCTTCCAGTCTGTTATGCTTTGTATAAAAAAGGGGATGTGCTGGGAACATGTTTAGATTACAGAACCCTTAAAATAATTCGAGTGAGCAATTATTACTCTTTGCCATTAACATTTGTTCTATTAGATCAGAACAGAAATGCAAATATGTTCACAAAGCTAGATGTTAGAGGAGCTTACCATCTAATCAAGGTATGAAACTGTGATTAGTGGAAAATGGCATTCAGTACTAACCTTAGATTATTCGACTACCACGTTCTTCCTTTTGAACTCTGCAGTGCTCCTGGTGTCTTTCAGTATTCTATTTATGAGATATTGGAAGGATTTTTTTATGTCTTTTGTATTGTATATTTAGATAATATTTTGTTCTACTTTGACACTTTGGAAAATAACATGATCAAGCAGTATTGCCATTGTTAAATGAACGACCAACATTTGATGAATGTATGCCTTTTTATGCCACTACAGTGAAGTTTTTTGGAATAACTTATTAGACTTGAATGCTTTTAAGGTGGATGAAAAGCACATACCATGTTAGCGAGTATAGATTTAGACATATGAGCCTACATATGGGAGGACATATACCCTGTCATTGGGTGACTCACCTGTGGGCGGACACGACGAGAGAGGGCTTGTGACTGCCCCACATGAAATCTTATCACCTTGCGTTTCAGTTTTCCCAATTGACAGCCCACTTGTGCCCCCTTTGGGATGAGCCCATCTCTTCTGCGGTCCGCTCCCATCTCTACTGCCTTACCATCCATCCCCTTCCCAGCTTCCAATTGCCTTTAACCTTATTCTAGCAGTAACAATCGAGGCCAGAAAAGAGGCACACCGCTTAGTGGAATTACCCCTGCTCCTACACTTGAACATGCCGCTATGGCACAATGCTGCCCTCTGATTTCGTGGTATGCCATTCTTTTAGGAATCTTGGCATCCACGAGGGGTACACTAGGTGGACCAAATGTATGATGACAACCTGCTCAAGACATTCCCAGTACTCCAAATGGAGTTTGGGCTTTGGTTCACAGATCATTGGTGTTACCGGCAGCTATTTTATTGCCTTCAGAGAACGCTTGGACCATCGCCTGTGGGGCTGAGCATCTCTCCCACTCTCCAATATCTGCATGCTCTGGGATGCTACCTGGGAGCAGAATGTGGCTGCTATGGAGTGCTCATTAAATTGCCCCACTCTAGAACCGCAACTAGACCTGCATGGCAACTGACGCTTGGGAAAGACTATTCACCTGAGGAGTGGGCATCCCTGCTGGAGGGACATGGCAGGGCCCTTAGAGAATCCCAACATAGGTCTTTATACTAAAATTCCTTCTGACTGGTATTAGTCGCCTGTGCTGCAGATCTGTTTCATATCCTCTGGTCCTGTCCCGTACTCAGGGGCTACTGGATGGTTGCATGGTCCTTGCATTGCCGCCATAGCCCCTTTCCGCCCTCCTCGCCACAAATCACTGTTCTGCATCACATCTCCGACCCTCCTAACCTGACCCCTCACATACACGGGTGGTTAGGAACCTCCCTTGCTGTGATGAAGCTTTGCATCCTCCGACACTCGAGGCAATCCATTATACCTAAATCCAAAGAAGGGAGTACAAAATTTCTTATGGGGATAACCATAAACACATGACTTACAAGCTGAATGATAAACAGGATTCCTTCCGGGTGGTCTGGGGCACTTTCCTAATGACAGACAAGATGGTACTGGTGTGAGTAGACCTTCCCCAGCTACCCTGAAGGGGAGACACAGCTACACTCTTCTTACCCTGTCTTGACCCGGCCTGACCAGTTGGGATAGAATCCGGTTCTACCCTTCCTATGGAGACACCCAGCCTGCGGGTCTGCTGACCCGTTTTCCCCACCCCCACTACATTCATTTTCTAGTTCTTGTGTCCGTGAGCCAGAGTTCTACTCCTTCTCTGTTTTCTTTTGGAAATCTGATTGGTTGGCATTCCATACAATTTTTGGGGTGTTTGACTACAACAATTCCAATAGGCCCAGTGTTAGACCTGTCAGCCTTAGGGTGCTGTCCCCCAAAGTTTTTGCCTTCAACCCTCGTGTTTTTGCTGATCTTGTTTTTGCTGGCCTCAGTAGTCTCTGCATTGTACCACTACTAACCAGTGCCAAGGTGCTTGTGCTCTCTCCTTGAAACATGGAGGAATTGGCACACACCCAACTGGCATAATTACTTGCATGTCTCTCGTAAAGTGGAAATACATTTACCCAGGACCTGTAAAGTAATTGCTACTAGTGGGCCTGCACTGCTTATTGTTCCAACTGGGTGAAGTTGGCCCAGCATATGTTGTCCTCTATTCTAGTGGGCACCTAGCATCAGTCCAAATGACACTTATTGATGGTAGATTAGAGGCAACCTTTATTGAAGGCTATCCTAGTGGTAGCCATGGAGAGCAGCCTTCAGCCTAAGTCTTGGAGGAATGTAAAGCAGCTTGTTTTACCAGTCTATAATCTCATGAATGACCAAATGAACCACACCAGTTATATATGTAAACCACACCATTTATATATATAAAATATATGTATTTATTCTAAACACATTCCACTAGTCTCTTTATGAGGCTAGAGGCAAAAGTACATACGGAAAACTTAATAGCACACAGTAAATTAGCACAATATACGTTGAGCCCTAGGGGCGTACCAAACCATATATAAAGAAAGTGGTATAAGAACCACAACTTGACAAGACACAAGGCCTAGATCCTGTAGAAGTGCTGGGGCCACATGGAACCACCCAAGGTAGTGACACAGGGGACCCACAGGGGACGCGTGCAGTGTCTAAACACAGCCGCGGATCACCATTAACTTCAATGGGGAAAGTCGCGGTTGGAAATTTAAAGAAAAGGGACACTTTGAGGAGGACTTTGAGCAAACCCCTTTAGACTTAAGGGGTTCTAGTGCCAACACCCACGGGAGCACCGGAGTACTCGAGTTACCTCACCCAGGGAAGCCGGGTGCATAGGTGTCTTTTGGTGTCAGGAATCGTCGTCATTTTTAACGGCGATCTGCTGCAAAGTGCTGCTGCCGTCGTAGAGGAAAGTGTACAGTGTGATCCAAGCCTGGATCAAAGATGAGTGGAACCTGAAAGCAGAGGGGACAGAGTCTGGGTCACTTGCCAGTGACCAGGGGCACGATAGACAAATGCCCATCGATGTCGGATGATTTCAGGTGAAGAAGGTGAAGCTTGACTCTTCAGCCACGAGGACCAGGAGGCATCAATGATGACTAGGTTCTGGAATCGAGCTGTCCCACAAAGGATGTCGAGTGCTGCGGTGTTGGTGCCCAGATTGGACCCAACAAGCCTTGGCAACAGCAATCCACACAGGAATCAAAGAAATGCTTTGGTGTGGACCAGCAAGGTCCAAGGGACTCACCGTGCAATGGGGAGTCAGGGCACATCTGAAGCAACTAGGCAAGCCCAAGAAAAATCTGAGTTACCTTCACAGGGACCCACCAGTTGATGGACCAGGGATTGCAAAGGAACCTTGAGCTGACATGCAAGAAGCAGGCTCACGGAACACTCATGGAGTGCATGCTCACAATCTTTGGTGCATATGGTGCTTGGGGCATGGGCTACAAGTAACCCAAAGCACAACTTCAAGAGACGCCGTGAAGTTAATGCACTAGCAAATGTGCTCGGTGTCCAGGAGTTCCCGTTACACATCACTCACGAGAGCTGCTAGTCTCAGCTTTGCTGGGGACTTGGATCTGTCTCTGAGAAGTCTGGAAATCTTCTTCCTAGACTGGAAATACTTTGGAGTCCGGCAGGAGATTCGGAGATGCAGACTGGCAAATGCTTCATTGGTTCCTGCCAAGTAGGGGAATCACTCCTTGACCCCAAGGGAGATTCTTCCATCCTTAAGTCTTTAGTAGAACATCAAAGTTCCAGGATTCAGTTTCAGAGTTTCGTTCAGGTGTAATCTAAAGTCCTGTTGCCAGGGGTTCCAAAGGGGTTGGACATACTTTGGGGACCCACCTATGGGTGGGTTTGGAAATAGGGGTGGCTACACCCATTTCCTTTGTCCTGTTTCACGCCAGAGCAGGGGCTGGTAGCCCCTGTAACCGGTGTGAACTGGACTATGCACAGGGACACCAAATGTGCCCCAGTGCAGACTTCAAAACACTCTGAGTGCACCCACCCAGCCCCAATACACTAAAGCCTGTCTGGGAGGTGGTTACACCTCCCTGTGACAGGAAACCTGTCCAGGCCTCCCCTGCCGGAGTTTCGGTCAGTTGTTATTGGTTGACCATGTGGCAGGTGGCCATTTTCTGCAGCTAGTCAGTGTGCTTTTGCCATAAGCCTGCATGTGTTCTTTGTTGTACATGAGTGCTTACTTATTGTTGTTGTTTGATCATGCGGCCGGGGGCCATTTTGTGTTGCCAGCCAGTGTGCTTTTCTCATAGTCCTGGATGTGTTCTTTCTTGTCCATTCCTCATTGCTTGCTATTGTTGTTTAACCATGCAACCAGGTGCCATTTTGTCAGCCAGCCAGTGTCCCTTTGCCATATGCCTGTCCTGCATGTGTTCTTTGTGTGTCCATGCCTCCTTGCTCTTTGTTGTTGATTGACAATGTAGCCGTTTGCAATTTTTATAGCTAGCCAGTGTGCTTTTCCTATAGTCCTGCATGTATTCTTTATTGTGTCCACCCTACCTCTTTGTTTTTTGCTGTTGCCTGACCATTTGGCTTGTGGCCATTTTGTGTAGCCAGCCAGTGTGCTTTTGCCATTGGTCTGCATGTGTTCTTTGTTCTGGCCATGTCTCCTTACTTGATGTTGTTGGTTGACCATGTTGCTGGTGGCCATTTTGTGCAGCCAGCCAGTGTGCTTTTGCCGTAAGCCTGCATGTGTTCTTTGTTGTCCATGCCTCCTTGCTTCTTGTTGTTGTTGTTTTAATAGCCTTGACCTCTGGTCCAGGCCAGCACTCCCCAGCAGCTCCAGCTTGAAGTCGCTCCGCTCCGGTACAGAGCCCCTCCTCAAGCAGGGTTCGCGCCGGCAGTGTGCCTCAGGTGGTTTTTCTCCTCTTTGCATGCCGCTTCCGCTTCCCTTTGTAAACCCTCTTACTCATTTTCTTTTATTTCCTGTGTGTTATTTTGTGTATTTACTGTGTTTGCTTTTCAACTCTGGACTGTGCACTCTTCCTGCCACTGCTGCCTCTGCGACCCTGGCCCCTGACACAGCCCCGCTACCCTGCCTCTGGTCCTGCCCCCCTCCCCTACTTAATGCTGACTGCTGTGGGGGAGCAAGTGTAATAGCCTTGACCTCTGGTCCAGGCCAGCACTCCACAGCAGCTAAAGCTTGCAATCGCTCTGCTCTGGTTCACAGCCCCTCCTCAAGCAGGGTTCATGCCAGCAGCGCGCCTCAGGTGTTTTTTCTCCTCTTTGCCTGCCACTTCTGTTTTGCATTGTAAACCCCCTTACTCATTTTCTTTTATTGCCTGTGTGATGTTTAGGGTATTTACCGTGTTTGCTTTTCAACTTTGGACTGTGTACTCTTCCCACTGCTGCTGCCCCTGCGGTCCTGCCCCTGCGGCCCTGCCCCCTGACACAGCCCCCTCCTGCCACCGTACCTCTTGTCCCGCCCCCTCCCCTATTTCATGCCGACTGCTGTGCCTAAAGCAAGCCCGTCTGTACCCGTCTGTGACCCATCCGCGACCAGCGCCAGGACCCCATGTTCTCCAAGGCCTCAACGCTACGACCCAACCACCCTCCACGCACTCAACCTCGGAAGACACGCTGACTACGCAAGAACCTTGCTGAACACCACCCACGGGCAGATCTCATGAAGACCCTTCCGCAAATACTTCACAGTAGACAGAGCCCTTGTGATCGCCGTAGGAATGCCCGATACACACACCACGAAAACCTGACTTGCATCCTGCTCAACATGCGCTCCCTGCACCGACACGCCGTTGAGATCTAGGACCTGCTCGACACCCTCTCGCCCAACGTCGCCTTCCTCGGGGAAACCTGGACCAACGCCACCTCCGGTCCTGACATTGCCACCGCCATCCCTGACAGCTACAAGATCCAGAGAAAGGACCATCCGCTCCGCCCAGGAGGAGGACTCACCATCGCACACAAGACCCCGCTCCGACTCACTCGCCACATCCAGCGCGAGTGACCCCACTCCAAAACAGAACACCTCCACTTGCAGTTCAAGACAAGCCCCAGGACCACGCTAAGTGGCACCCTCATCTACAGACCACCAGGACCTCGCACCCACCACGCAACTACCATTGCCAAGCATGCCGCACCCCAAGCCATCACCTTCACGGACTAGATTCTGCTCGGGGACCTGAACTTCCACCTTGACAATGGCAATGACCCAGACTCCACTACTCTCCTCAACAGCCTCACCAACCTAGGGTTGAAGTAGCTCGTTAACACACCCACCCACAGAGCAGGTCACACCCTCGACCCCATCTTTGCGGGAGAAACAAATAATCCACTTCGGCCATACCACCCAGCCCCTCTGGACCGACCACTGTGCCCATTTCACCTTCAACACCACCACCACACCTAAACCCATCCCACACTCGCCACAACGGAACTGGAGCAAATTCACCGAGGAGCACCTCAACACCACCCTCCATCAATACCCCCCATAACTGCGACTGACACCAACTCGGCAGCCAGGGAATTTCCCCGCTGGGTCTCGTGCTGCGCCGAAAAGCTCGCACTCCTCTGCCCCCGCCAAATAACGCCCACCGAAAGCCGCATGGTTCTCCACAGAACTTCAAGAAGCCAGACGAGCCTGCAGACGCCTAGAGAAAACTTGGAGAAACCTGAAAACCACGGAAGCATGGAACGACTACAAGAGCGCCTTGAAGGAATACCACCAGTGCATAAGAGACACCAAACTGACCTTCGTAAGAAACAAAGTAAAGACCAACGCCAAGGAACTGTTCAACATCGTACAGCAGTTCGCAAAACCCACCTGCGAAGGAACAGACGTCACACCTTCCCAGGAACTCTGCGACAAGCTCAGCTCCTACTTCCATCTTAAGATCAAGGCCCTCGACGAGCTCCACCCCCATACCCACCGCCACCGATAAGCCGACCATCACCTGTGGGACAACACCTGGTGGCCTTCCACCCTCGGGATCCCACCCACCCCAACAGACGACGCTCAGAACCTCAGCATCATCCTTGACTCCTCCCTCTCCATGAACCACCAGATCAACGCTGTCGCCTCCACTAGTTTCAATTGCCTTCGACCTTCAAGTGGATCACCCGACTGCAGAAGGACCGTCACCCACGCACTCATTATCAGCTGACTGGACTATGGCAATGCCCTCTACGCCGGAATCAACAAGACTCTTCTGCACAGGCTTCAGACCATCCCGAACCCTGCAGCCAGACTTATCCTCGGGACACAGTGCCATGAGCACATAACCCAACACCTCCAAGGCCTCCACTGGCTCCCCATCGAGAAGAGGGTCACCTTCAAACTCCTCACCCACGCCTACAAATCCCTCCACAACAAGGACCCAAATACTTCAACAAGAGAGTATCCTTCCACATACCCAAGAGGAACCTCCGCTCCAACGACCTCACCCTGGCAGAGGTCCACCGCATCCACAGAAACAGAACTGGCAGGAGAGCTTATGCCTACATTGCTGCCAAAACCTGTAACGAGCTCCCGATGAACATCAGACGCTCCCCGACCCTGCACATGTTCTGGAAGGACCTCACGACCTGGCTCTTCGACTGATCCAGAGCCGCCCCCCCCACCCCCAGCGCCTTGAGACCCTCATGGGTGAGAACGTGCTTTGCAAACCCCTGATTGATTGATTGTTGTTTGACCATGTGGCCAATGGCTATTTTGTATAGCTAGCCATTGTGCTTTTGCCATTGGCCTGCATGTGTTCTTTGTTATGGCCATGCCTCTTTGTTTGTTGTTGTTTGACCATGTGGCTGGTAGCCATTTAGTATAGCTAGCCAGTGTGCTTTTGCCATAGGCCTACATGTGTTCTTTGTTGTGTCCATGCTTCCTTGCTTGTTGTGTGGCTGATGGCGATTTTCTGCAGCCAGTCCGTGTGCACTTGCCAAACGCCTTCATGTGTTTTTGGTTGTCAATTCCTCCTTTCTTGTTGTTGTAGTTGTACCATTTTGTATAGCCAGCCAGCGTGCTTTTGCCATTGGCCTGCATGTGTTCTTTGTTATGGCCATGCCTCTTTGCTTGTTGTTGTTTGACCATGTGGCTGGTAGCCATTTTGTATAGCTAGCCAGTGTGCTGTCTCCATAGGCCTGCATGTATATTTTGTTGTATCCACCATGCCTCCTTGCTTGTTGCTGTTGTCTTACCATGTGGCCGGTGGCCATTTTGTATAACTAGCCAGTGCGCTTTTGCCATTGGCCTGCATGTGTTCTTTGTTGTGGCCATGGCACTTTGATTGTTATTTTTTTACCATATGGCCATTTTATATAGCTAGCCAGTGTGCTGTCTCCATTGACCTGCATTTTTTTGTGATGTGTCCACTATGCTTCCTTGCTTATTGTTGTTGACTGACCCTTTGGCCTGGGGCCATTTTGCATAGCCAGCCAGTGTGCTTTTGCCATTGGCCTGCATGTGTTTATTGTTGTGTTCATGCCTCCTTGTTTGCCCATGTGGCTGGTGGATATTTTGTATAGCCAGCCATTGTGCCTTTGCCATAGGCCTGCATGTGTTTTTTGTTTTGTCCACTATGCCTCCTTTCTTGCTGCAGTTGTTTGACGATGTGGCTGGTGGCCTTTTTGTGCAGTCAGCCAATGTGCTTTTGCCATAAACCTGCATGTGTTCTTTGTTGTCCATGCCGCCGTATTTGTTGTTGTAGTTTGACCACGTGGCTGGTGGCCATTTTTAATATATATTAACAACTAGAAAGTGATGCCAGTTGGTGGCATGCTTCATCATTGGGTTCCCACCAGAGGGAGCGAATGTCCCCCTGGTGTGCTACGACGCCTGAATTACAGTGGAGCGCTTTTTTGGGGGGGATGGTGTAAGTGTAAGGCTAGTGCTGGTTAAAAGATCGCTGGTTTTATCCCAAAGTATATTTAATGGTAGAAAACCAGTCATCTTTTAAAACAAGTGAGACAGACGTGAGCTGGCTGGTTAGGTTTACCAGAATAGTCCGATTTAATTAATGAAGTGAAAGTTGGTCAACATGTTTTTGCTTGTGGATGCACTTTTAGCTAAGCATTCTTCAGGACCAGGTGTTATCCTCCAAGTCCTCGGAATCAGACGGTTGTTGTGAGAAAATGCCACCTCCTGATCTAACCGAACCCAGAAGGCTGTTATAGCCTGGGCCCAGGAAGGATCAAGTGAGGGCAAGAAAAAATAATAAACAGGAAGGGGAGGAAGGGAACAGCGGGGAGGGAGAGCTGTAACGACAAGAGAGACAGGAATGATTGTAACTTCTGTCCGCCAATAAGGAAAGCACAACAGTGTCTAGTATTCCCCTATACCTGAAAAGAAGAAAAAAGAACTTCAGGCCTTGCAGCTACTTCTTTTGGACCCTTCAGAGATACAGGTATCTACGTATTGCAATCCCATCTGTAATATACAAACATGCAAATCCTGAATACCATGAGGATGTATTCGCTATAATTTAGTAAGTGTTATCACTGAAGTACCTACCAAGAATGTTTTGATGGTGACTGAAAACGAGTAAACTACAAATGCAAGTACTCTCAAGAAATAGTAAGGGAACCCAAATACAAAGGAACAAAAGTAGAATGGGTTACGTCACCCTGTAAGTTAATCACAGTACCTGATTTTTTGAACCTCAGGTCTTGTACCTCCAAGGAAAAGAACGTGGCGTTCCCTGCACGAGCCGGTGCAAAAAGGCTCAGCCAACAGGGACGCCGAAGTACATGAACAATCAGGACTGACGTTCCCTGCACGAGCCGGTGCAAAAAGGCTCAGCCAACAGGGACGCCGATATGCAAGAACAACAGGACTGGCGTTCCCTGCACGAGCCGGTGAAAGAAGGCTCAGCCAACAGGGACGCCGAAATGCAAGAACAACAGGACTGGCGTTCCCTGCACGAGCCGGTGAAAGAAGGCTCAGCCAACAGGGACGCCGAATTTGCGTGAACAAAACACGAACAGACTCTAGAACAAAGGGACTTGCTCTGCAACAGTGAATCAGGAAACAAACAAGGAACTCACCACCACGGGTCTGGGATCAGAATATCTGACGTAGTCCCTCTTCCATGTTCCCTCTTTATACTCCTCCCACTGCGCATAGGATTCTGGGACATGTAGTCCTAGAGGTGGAACTTCTATACGGGGCGCTGCAGAAGGGCTTGACAGTACATCCCCCTTCACCGAGAGCGCCCCACAGGACCAGGACGCGAAGGGAATCTACGATGAAAGTCAGCCACCAGGCGTGGGGCATGCACCCCCGACGCTGGTTCCCAAGAGTTCTCCTCCGGGCCATATCCCTTCCAGGAGACCAAATAACACAGACCACCACCCCTTCTCTTTGAATCCAGAATACCATCCACCTCGAATTCCGCACCAGCCGGGGAAGAAACAGGAGGAGGAGGCAGACGCCTCGAAGACAAAGAGGGTTTCAACAGGGAGACGTGAAACACCGGATGTATCCGCAAGTGCCGTGGCAGTTTGAGCTTCACGGCCACGGGATTCACTCTCCTTAGCACAGGAAAGGGGCCAATGTATCTCGGATTGAAAACACTGTACTTCCGGAATCTGATATTCCGTGTAGACAACCACACCAAATCCCCTTTTCGATACAGCGGTCCTGGTCTTCTGTGTTTATCGGCAGCTCTTTTGTAGGCCGACTTAGCCTCCTGCAGACTGGCGCGGGCTTGAACCAGCGTGTTCCTTATGTGCGATACCCTCATAGCTGCTTCAGGCACCGAGTGGCCCCCATGAGGATGGAGGAAAGGAACGAAGCGTGGATGGCACCCATAGGTGCAATAAAAGGGGGAGACCCTAGTGGCGCTATGGGTGGTGTTGTTATACGCCACTTCCGCTAGCCACAAATAGCTCACCCAATTGTCTTTACCCTGGTCCACATAGCATCTCAAGAACTGCTTTAGCGTTTGGTTGAGACGCTCCGTCTGCCCATCCGTTTGGGGGTGGAAGCTGGTGGATAAAGCAGTCTTGATATGTAAACAGGAACACCAGGCTTTCCAAAAACGTGCAGTAAATTGAGAGCCCCTATCAGAAACAATCACAGCCGGTAATCCATGCAGCCGTACCACATGTACCATCAATAATTCTGCCAATCGACCAGCCGTAGGTACTTGGGGGCATGCAATAAAGTGACCCACCTTGGTAAGATAGTCAATAACCACCAACACAGCCGTGCACCCTTGATCTTTCGGTAGGCCTACCACAAAATCCAGAGAGATGCGTTCCCAAGGGACTGATAGTGTGGGCAAAGGTTGTAGAAGCCCAGCCGGGCGTCTATGGTCTGATTTTGCTGTTGCACACACATCACACTGAGAAACCCATCCCTTGACATCTTTGTTCAAGGAGGGCCACCAACATCTCCTCTTAAGCTGATCTATAGTCTTGTCCGCCCCCATGTGACCTGGGCTGGGAGACTCATGGCACCATTTATACACCTGTTTACGGAGAGGCACAGTAGGTATCAACAATCGTCCTTTGTGCACTGGGTACCCGTCCCGAAGGAGCCACTCTGGATGCATGCGTATCCAGTCTTTCCAGTATAAAGTCTTGATGCCCCTGCGGATTCCCTGCAAGAAGGCGTCTGGTTGAATGACACATACCAAATGTGCTGGATCAATGATGGCCTTTTCCCCTGCCTTTTCCGGACCCTTCTGAGACGACTGTCTTGTCAAGGCATCTGCCTTTCTATTCTCCACCCCAGGTCGGAACGTGATAGAAAAATGGAACCCAGCAAAGAACAACATCCAACGGAGTTGCCTCGGTGTGAGATGCCTGGCTGATGTCATATACTGCAAATTTCTGTGATCCGTATACACAGTGACCATGTGTCTGGCTCCCATCAAGAAATGCCTCCATTCGGTGAATGCTGTCTTGATCACCAACAATTCTTTCTCGGAGATGCAGTAATTGATTTCGGCCCCATTCAATTTCTTTGACATATAAGCCACAGGGTGCATTTGCCCTGTGGACTCATGTCTTTGTGAGAGTATGGCCCCTATGGCAACATCGGAGGCGTCCGCCTCTACGATGAAGGGTTTCTCCGGGTCTGGATGTGCCAACACGGGGGCTGACACAAAGGCAGTCTTCAATGTCTGGAAAGCCTCCTCAGCCTCTTGTGTCCATACGAACGGCTGCGACTTCCTTAACAAATGAGTGATGGGAGCCACCACCTGAGAGAACTGCTTGATGAAGCGCCGATAAAAATTGGCAAAGCCGATGAAGCACTGAATGTCCCGGATGTTATGGGGCACAGGCCACTCCTTGACAGCTCTGATCTTCCGTTCTGCCATCTCTTGCCCCTGCGGACTGAGCATCACCCCCAAGAATTCGACCGTGGTGACATGAAAGTCGCATTTGCTCAGTTTGCAAAAGAGACTGTGCTGTTGTAACCTTCGTAAGACCTCCTTGACATGCAATACATGTGATTCCTCTGACTCAAAGTATATCAATATGTCATCGATATAAACGACAACGTATCGATCAAGGATTTCACGCAGCACATCGTTCAAAAAATATTGGAACGCCGCTGGAGCGTTACACAGCCCAAAAGGCATAACCAAATACTCGTAAAGACCATATCTGGTTTTAAAGGCTGTTTTCCACTCATCCCCCTTCCTCATCCTCACGAGATGGTATGCGCCCTTCAAATCCAGCTTCGTGTACACAACTGCTGTTTTTACTTGTTCCAGCAACACGTGAATGAGAGGAAGGGGGTAGCGGTTCTTTACTGTGACCGCATTCAGAGCCCTGTAGTCCACACACGCCCTCAATTCACCATTGGCCTTAGGTATAAAGAAAAGAGGGGATGCAGCGGGCGATTTGGAGGGTCTGATGAAACCTAACTGAACCAGTTTGTCCAAATATTCCCGCAGATGGATATTCTCAGGCTCTGTCAAGGCATACAACCGCCCACTAGGCACGACAGCTCCCGGGTAAGGTCGATTTGACAATAATATTGTCTATGAGGAGGGAGGACCTCAGCTTGTACATCATCAAAAACGCCAGAATAATCCTTATACTATTCCGGCAAACATACTTCTTTTTCTGCAGCGGTAGCTATATGCACACTGCTAGCTAAGGAAAGGGATGGTCTGCTAACATGTACATAACAATGTTCTTTACAGAAAGAGGAATTCATAGCAACAATCCCTTTTTCCCAGTCGATATCAGGGTTGTGCAATTTCAACCAAGGCAGTCCTATGATAATACCATAATGGGGTGCCTTGATGATAATAAACGTCACCCTTTCTTTATGGCTTCCAAAAAGCATATCAGTCTCTTCCGTCTGATAGCTGATGGGGCCTACGTCTAACTTCCTCCCATCAACAGCATAGACCTCTTCGGATGTAGTCTTAGCAACAAGAGATATACCTAATCTTTGAGCCTCTGTAGAATCCATGAAGAGGCCTGTGGCCCCTGAATCTACCATGGCCTGCACATGTACCCAATCCGTCTGTACTAACAATTCGATTTGTATGAACAAATGGTTCTTTCCCACAACCTTATCCAACAGTGAAGGGATGACTGACCTACTCCAAGGAACCCCTTCGTTACCCTCAGAGCCCTCTAGTTTTCCGACACCTTGTCCACCACCGCAGACACCCCCTTAACGGGGCGGAATCTAGACACCTTAGGTTTAACAGGGCATTCACGCACAAAATGGCCTTTTTTGCCGCAATATAAGCAGAGCCCGTTCTTTCTTCTCTGTTCCTTTTCAGTACTTGTCAATGCTGCTCTCACTGCCCCTATGTCCATTGGTTCAGCCCCTCCACTTGTACCATTCTCAGCGGCTTTAGACGGTACAAAAGGAGGTATCGTTCTACTCTTCTCCTTAGAGTCTCCCTTGCGTGCCCTCGTCCTATGATCTAAGCGCATTGCCAAATTTATTAAATCTTCACATGTTGCAGGTTGCGGATCAATTTGGGCTATGACATCCTTCATGTCTTCACTCAGTCCCTGATGAAACAAGGAAGCCTGCTTAGCTTCCGGCCACTTGGTTTCTGTGACTAGCCTCCTAAAGGAATTCAGATATGTCAACAAATCTTGATTTCCTTGTCTCAACAGCAGGAGCTCCCTATCTGCCGTATACGTGTCTGCCCGCCTGTCAAACACCTTTACAAATTCGTCTCTAAATGCCTCCCAATCATGAATAATGGGGTCATTTCTTTGTATTAAGGGGACCGCCCACTGTGCCGCGTCACCCGCCAAATAGGATACTAGAAAAGCCACATTGGCTTGGTTAGTGGGAAATGCTCTGGGTTTACATGTAAAGTGTAAGGTCACTTGGGTAAGAAAAACCTGTATGGACCCAGCATCGCCCTTGTATCGCTCGGGGTTAGCCAAAGGGATGACGGTCGGCATTTCGACTACTACTGGACTGGGAGGAGGGGTTCCCGATGCACCTGCACTAAAAGGATTCCTCTGAAGAGTATCCAACCTAGTACGTAGGTCTGCTCTCTCTTGTTTGGAGGAGTGCAATTCTTCCTGTACTAACACCAGGGCTGCTAACACATCGTCTAATGTGGCCATTATTCCCCCAACCAACCTCCTGATCGGGAGGACGTATAACCTTGGGTCGGATATTCTGTTATCCTCCAAGTCCTCGGAATCAGACGGTTGTTGTGAGAAAATGCCACCTCCTGATCTAACCGAACCCAGAAGGCTGTTATAGCCTGGGCCCAGGAAGGATCAAGTGAGGGCGAGAAAAAATAATAAACAGGAAGGGGAGGAAGGGAACAGCGGGGAGGGAGAGCTGTAACGACAAGAGAGACAGGAATGATTGTAACTTCTGTCCGCCAATAAGGAAAGCACAACAGTGTCTAGTATTCCCCTATACCTGAAAAGAAGAAAAAAGAACTTCAGGCCTTGCAGCTACTTCTTTTGGACCCTTCAGAGATACAGGTATCTACGTATTGCAATCCCATCTGTAATATACAAACATGCAAATCCTGAATACCATGAGGATGTATTCGCTATAATTTAGTAAGTGTTATCACTGAAGTACCTACCAAGAATGTTTTGATGGTGACTGAAAACGAGTAAACTACAAGGACTCAAATGCAAGTACTCTCAAGAAATAGTAAGGGAACCCAAATACAAAAGAACAAAAGTAGAATGGGTTACGTCACCCTGTAAGTTAATCACAGTACCTGATTTTTTGAACCTCAGGTCTTGTACCTCCAAGGAAAAGAACGTGGCGTTCCCTGCACGAGCCGGTGCAAAAAGGCTCAGCCAACAGGGACGCCGAAGTACATGAACAATCAGGACTGACGTTCCCTGCACGAGCCAGTGCAAAAAGGCTCAGCCAACAGGGACGCCGATATGCAAGAACAACAGGACTGGCGTTCCCTGCACGAGCCGGTGAAAGAAGGCTCAGCCAACAGGGACGCCGAAATGCAAGAACAACAGGACTGGCGTTCCCTGCACGAGCCGGTGAAAGAAGGCTCAGCCAACAGGGACGCCGAATTTGCGTGAACAAAACACGAACAGACTCTAGAACAAAGGGACTTGCTCTGCAACAGTGAATCAGGAAACAAACAAGGAACTCACCACTACGGGTCTGGGATCAGAATATCCGACGTAGTCCTTCTTCCATGTTCCCTCTTTATACTCCTCCCACTGCGCATAGGATTCTGGGACATGTAGTCCTAGAGGTGGAACTTCTATACGGGGCGCTGCAGAAGGGCTTGACACCAGGATTTCCACGGCGGTATACGCACGCTAAGGCGTATCCGAACCTGTGGGGGTTGTGTGAAAGGCAAAACTCACAGTTTTGCCATTGCAGCCTTGTGGGATTTCCAAAAATCCGATGTACTCTGAAAAAGAGAGAGCAAACATGATAACTGCATGACAACTGTGATATTCCTCATCAGATGCAACAGAGGATTAAAGTGCTAAAACACTTTGTGCTTGAAGTAGTCCGGGTTCATTGTGCAACCCAAAACACGTGTGGCCTTAACTCAGGCAAATGTGTCACAGAAACATCCACTCCGTGTAATTTCATTGATGGAGGGGTCAAAACACACATGACCTTAACTCAGGCAAATGTGTCACACAAGCTGCCACTATTTGTAATTGCCCGAATGGAGGGGTCCTAAACACGGGTCATTACCAGTACAAATTCGACACCATTCAGATGCAGTGTAGTTAAAGCCATCGCTTGTTTAAAAGTAAGTTGCTCAGTGATAGTGCCCTGACACAGCGCTGAACGCCTGTGTTGTGAAAAGGTGGATTAAAGGAATCATAAAAGCATGGAGAACTCAGCGCTTACGTGAAGGCGTTTTTGGCTTCACATCATGGGTTCTGGGAGGGGGTAAAGCTACCTATAAAAACTGTGCAAAGACAGAATAAGGGTCAAAACTAGCGTATACCTAATGGCAGAGGTAGCCACTCACCCTAGCAACCCAATTCTCTTTCTTTTTGTATTGTACTCTACCTCACAAGACCTGCCTGTTGCCAGCCACAGATCCGAATGTTACCGCTACACCGGTGGCCAGTGGCCATTTTGTATAGCCAGTCATTGTATTTTTGCCATAGGCCTGAATGTGTTGTTTGTTGTGTCCACCATGCCTCCTTGCTTGTTGGTGTTGTCTGACCATGTGGCTGGTGGCCATTTTGTGCAGACAGCCAGGATGCTTTCACTATTAGCCTGCATATGTTCTTTGTTGTCCATGCCTCATTGCTTGCTGTTTTTGTCTGACCATGTGGCTGGTGGCCATGTTCTGCACCTGGCCAGTGCGTTTTTGTCATAGGCCTGCATGAGTTCTTTGTTGTCCGTGCCTCCTTACTTGCTGTTGTTGTTTGATCATGTGGCTGATAGCCATTTTATATAACTAGCCAGTGTGCTGTCTCCATAGGCCTGCATGTATTTTTTGTTGTGTCCACCATGGCTCCTTGCTTGCTGTTGTTGTCTGACCATTTGGCCTGGGGCCATTTTGTGTAGCCAGACAGTTTGCTTTTGCCATACGTCTGCATGTGTTCTTCTTTGTGTTAATGCCTCCTTGCTTCTTGTTGTTGTCTGACCAGGGGGCCATTTTATATAGGAGATTGATAGGAGAGGGCTATGTCTTTTTGTGTTTGTTAATTTTTTGTACTTTTCCCTAATACCAGTTTAATACATTCATTGTATTATATGTATATATGAACAATGTTTAATGTTATATGCATTTTTTTCATTTTCCACTTTCCACCTGCACCTCCTTGTCTCCTGATTCCTCCCCTACACCAAAAGTTAATTCATTTTTATTTATTTATTTTAACTTTTTTTAGTTAGCTTTTCTTTTCTTTTTTTTAATTTGTTAAAAACTGTTTTTTTAATTAAATTTTCCATCTATCCTCCCTCTGCCTGCCATAGGCACACAGCCACATACCAGCATTCATTTTTTAAGGATCATTCCATTTTCCCCTGCACTTCCCCGCATGCCATTGGTTTCTCTCCTTAGCAACTTATAAAGCAAACAGTTACATCTGTATGTTTTTATCCTGATTGAAAATGTGATATTATGTTATGGTGGTGTGGTTTGACTTTGGAATGGATTCGCTATTTTTGTTGAATATTTAGGGTAATAAGTATCCACTGCAATTATATTGTCGGTACTATGAATAATTAAAACTTCAAAAATGCCATGTTTCTCTAAATGTTTTTCTTGCTTGTTAGCTTTTAGGATATCACACACAGTACTGCCAGACAGAAGGCCGGAACAAAGTGACATGACATGTCACAGGCCACCAGTTTACAAAGTAGAAATGCACCTGAACACTGCCAGAATTTGGTAGGAGCATCTCACAGGAAGACACGCAGTCATTTTAGGTACTGAGAGAGATTTGACGCAAACGTTGGAATGAAGGAACTACATTTCCCATGAGCACGTGGGTGCTGTTGAGCACCATGCATGTGTAGGAGAGCACTTACTTATGCTCTTCCACATTCCATAATGTTGATGATTATTCTTCATCCAGCAGTGATCCCTTGGAAGGATCATGGGTTGAGGTCCGGTAAGGGTGCATCTCACACCACTGATTCTTGTGTTTGGGCTCGCACACATTTCGTTGGCCTCCTGAGTCAGGATTAGATTCCTGTGTCGTGTGGTCTCACATATTGAGGAGTGAGGCCTATCACATATCTTCTGTTGAAGAGTCTTGCTTTCACTTGCCGACTCATGCAGAGGGAATGAAAGAGCCTTGCTCAAAAGTCTTGAGACTATTGTGAGTCTGATTTGTTTCTAACATTGTACGATTTTTGTGGATGATGAAGCTTGGATGTACACTTAGAGGATGGTGCTGTGGAATCGGTAGGCAAACAAAATATCGATTTTTAAATATCAACATACAATAATGTCGATGTTTAAATATTGAAGGGACATAATATAGAAGGTAAGTTATATTAATATTTTTAACCTCATCGCTGCTTGAGAGTTTCCCCTGCTGTGCTGGACAGCGATGAAAACGGGTGTGGTCATGACGAGCTCAGCTCGTCATTAGCACCTGAGAGGTATACGCCATGACGAGCTGAGCTCGTCATGAGCATGGAAGGGGTTAATATCGATGGGGCAGAATTTCAAAGGTAAGTAATATCGATTTTGTTAATATCGATGTTAGTAATATCGATGTTACTAATATCGATGTTAGTAATATCGATGTTAGTAATATCGATGTTACTAATATCGATTCTTAAATGATTTTATGCATATTATTATGTATTTAATATGTATTTTATTTTTATTTATGTAATTTAAGTAAATTTTGTATTTTAGTACCGTAGCGGGTTGTGGGTTTATAGGGGAATAGGGTGGGAAGTAATTTAATTATACTAAATGAATTATTATTTTTTAGGAATTATAAATTAATTTTAATTATTTGGTAATTAAATTTTATTATTTGGGAATTACTTTTAATTAATTGATTCATTGATAATTATGTTCTGTAGCGGGTTATGGGCTTATAGGGGAATAGGGTGGGGAGTAATTTCATTATACTAAATTAATTATTAATTTTTAGGAATTATAAATTAATTTTAATTAATTGGTTATTCATTTTTATTAATTGGTAACTAATTTTAATTAATTGATTAATTGATAATTATGTTCTGTAGTGGGTTGTGGGTTCATAGCGGAATAGGGTGGGAAGGCATTTAAATGCAGTTAAGTAATAATTTATTTTAATTAATTGTTTTCTTAATTATATTATTGTTAATTAATTAATAATTGTCAATTCATTATTATTAATTGGTATTCATTATTAATTTATTTTTACTTAATTATTTATTGCTAATCATGTTTTTAATAATTATGTATTGGTATTTGTAAATAGTTTATATTTATTTAATAATTCATTTTTTTAATATTTTAAAATATTTATTTATTTTTAAGTATGTTATTTTTAACTTCTACGCTATCCAACACTTTCCCTACTGTTGCACTCTCTGGAGTTGGAATAGTAATTTGTACCCCTACGCTATCCAACACTTTCCCTACTGTTTTACTCTCTGGAGTGGGAATAGTAATGTTTACCCCTACGCTATACAACATTTTCCCTACTGTTGCACTCTCTGGAGTTGGAATAGTAATTTTTACCCCTACGCTATCCAACACTTTCCCTACTGTTGCACTTTGGAGTGGGAATAGTCATTTTTACCCCTACGCTATCCAACACTTTCTCTACTGTTGCACTCTCCGGAGTGGGAATAGTAATTTTACCCCTACGCTATCCAACACTTTCCCTACTGTTGCACTCTCTGCAGTGGGAATAGTCATTTTCACCCCAATGCTATCCAACACTTTCCCTACTGTTGCACTCTCTTGGAGTTGGCATAGTCATTTTTACCCCTATGCTATCCAACACTTTCCCTACTGTTGCACTCTCTGACGTTGGAATATAAATTTTTACCCCTACGCTACACAACACTTTCCCTACTGTTGCACTCTCTGGAGTTGGAATAGTAATTTTTACCCCTACGCTATCCAACACTTTCCCTACTTTTGCACTCTCTGGAGTTGGAATAGTAATTTTTACCCCTACGCTATCCAACACTTTCTCTACTGTTGCACTCTCTGTAGTGGGAATAGTAATTTTTACCCCTACGCTATCCAACACTTTCCCTACTGTTGCACTCTCTGGAGTGGGAATAGTAATTTTTACCCATACGCTATCCAACCTTTACTTTTTTTTTATTTGTTTTACATTTTTATACATTTTTATGTTATGGTGGTGTGGTTTGACTTTTGAATGGATTCACTATTTTTGTTGATTATTTAGTGTAATACGTATCCACTGCAATTATATTGTCTGTACGATGAATAATTAAAACTTCAAAAATGCCATGTTTCTCGAAATGTTTTTCTTGCTTGTTAGCTTTTAGGTGCACAAGGGATATCACACATAGTACTGCCAGACAGAAGGCCGGAATAAAGTGACATGACATGTCACAGCCCACCAGTTTACTAAGTAGAAATGCACCTGAACACTGCCAGAATTTGGTAGGAGCATCTCACAGGAAGACACGCAGTTATTTTAGGTACTGTGAGAGGTTTGACGCAAACGTTGGAATATTATTATTATATGTTTGTAAATGTATTTTAATTCATAATATTTTTATTTATTTATAAGTTATAACAATTTTATTAAACGTTATTATTAAGGTTGTATATATTATGTATTATATGTATATTATTAATTATTTTTTTAATTAAATGATGTATATTATTTATCAATTTTAAATATTATACCATATTTTTAACAATGTTTATTACATTTAAAAATATTATTTTATTTATATTACATAATTCTTTTAATTTAAAAAAAATTATATTTTTTAATTACGATATTTTTGACATCGATATTTTTTTTTCAATATTTTTGTACTTACCTTGTTAGAGATAGCTGTCGATATTTTTGTAATCAACATTTTTGTTGCGATATTTTTTTAGGTAGATATTATTGTAATCGATATTTGTCAGACATTCTGTGGAATCAAGTGATGTCTAAAGTCCTCCTTTGAATACTGAAAGAGTGTTGTATCATTTATGCACAGTGAGGGCATTACCTTTGATACCTGGTGACATTCTATTTTTGTTTCATTGATTCTATGGTGCACTTACAGTATATGCACATGGACTCGTTTTTATTATTTGCACTATCTTGCCGCTTTAACAAGGGTCCTCTTAGAGTTCCTGGAATTACTTTTCATTCTCCTATGACAATAGGCGGTTGATATCCATGGGTAGGTGTCACCATAGAAACAAATAGCATAGTTCTCAGTTTGACTTTGACGATATTTGTGGGTCATATGAATATGTGAATGTGATATACCTGTTCCTTCTTTTAGCATATCATATTATGGATCTGTGTTACAACCCTCATAAGTTCTAAACGAAATTCCCAAGGCCAGCAATAGTGGATTATGGTGTAGTTGTTTTTCTTCCCAGGTATAGCAGTCCTCTACTAAGTGATTACATATTCATTTAGTTATTAGAGGCAAATGTGATTACAGATATTGTTTTTTCTTTGTAGGTATCCTACCCCTCTGTTCCCTCCCTTTCTATCCCTAACTTGATCACTTCAAGAGTCTGCGCTGTTATAGTTTTCTGACTTGAAGCTATCAAGAGGTGGACTATTCTGAGCTTCGTTCCAATCCTGAAGATTTATCAAATCAACATGACCACAACACATGAGTCCTCCAGTCTCTTCTACTTGTACAGATAAGTGCCACTGCCAACTTACAGACCTTGAAGGTGGCCCCAAAGATAGGTGCTGCCAAGAAAGTGGCAATGAGGTGAAGAAGAAGAAGCCCCCACCCCAAACCATTTTCAGGAAACGCGTACCTGCCGCACTGTCCTCTGGGCAGAAACCTGGGAGCAGCACACATGCATCAATGACACAACCCCAACCTAAACCCAAGGTCATGTCTCTCAGAGAGGCAGCCACTGCAATCAAGGTGACGTGCAGTGAGTCTGAATTGGATTTGTCTCAGCTGCAAACTAGTACCCAATCGTCACAGGAAATTGAGCAAATTGGACGACAGGAGCCGTTGATCAGCAATAGTAGATCTTCCTGAAATATCATCAGAACAGGAGGTGGAGCTTACTGGTGAGCAAGATGTACCTCTTCTTGAACGATTGGCTTCCAGACATCCAGCAGAAAAAGGAAGGGTACTATATCATCTATTACAAGCCCCCTTTCTGATGATCTGGGCATGGATTAAACTCTGGCTGAGTCTGAAACCCTCTGCAAGACAAAAGGGACAAGGAAACTTCATGAAGCCTTACAATTATGGAAGGGAATGAGAAGGATGAGCCAGTCAAGAAAGTTGGCTCTGAGGACACCAACATTACCCCTCCTATTCAACCTGCTCCGAGGGATGTGGCACTGGTATTACCACCACAGCAAGCTTCCATACTTGTAAGTCTCCCGCTGAGACCTGCATCCACCACTACCTCAGTTGAAGTACGCACTGCAGAGAGGCAACCGTTGAGACACCCACAAAAAAAGTTCTCTTCCCCAGTTTGGGACTTCTTTACGATTAGCCAACAGGAGGATAACTTTGCAATATGTTTCATATGCCATCCAAGTGTTCATCGAGGTAAGCCTGATTGACACTATAGTACTGGAGTCCTAATGACCTGTATGGAAAAAGTACACAATCTGGTGGGAGGCACACCTTAAACTAATTGTTGCAGGTGGTAATATGATGAGAAGGGAATCATCTCCAATCACAGTGGGAGGTGATGTGGAAGAAGAGGGTGACAGCTTTACACAAAGCAGTCCTTTCCCCAGCACTGTGCCAGTATCACCCACATCAGCAACCTCTAAATGGCACAAGAGTCAGATAGAAAAACCACAGCATACGGTAACTGCCTCAAAACGCACATTCAGTCTTATATTTCTTGGTTCTCTCCAGAAGTAACCTGCATGAGTAGCAGCAGAAAAGCAGAGTTACTTTTATGGACATGTTTAGGCAGCAGAGGCCCAATGAACGCAATCACCCAACAGCACTTTTGGAAGGTGTGGGATGTTTAGAATTTGTGGAGGCTATCTACGCAAAATGGAAGGTTTCCAGCCGGACCTATTTTGCTTGAGTTGCTGTTCCAACGCTCCATCACGATGCACGGCACTTGGTTGGACAAGCTTTGCAGCAGAGTGCTGTTCACACTAGCCACCTAACAACAGACGTCTAGGCTAGTTGTCAAACAACTGATTACAAGTGTATCACTGCACACAATCTTTTTAGTGGGGGTTAGGCAACAGCTATCTACAGCTCTCAGTGCTGAAGAAACTTTTAAGGGCGTTCGGCGGCATCCAACAGTAGCTATGTTTACCAAGGAGAAATCCCATACAACTGTAAACATATTTGAAGACTTTAACAGTAAGGTATTTGAACGGCTGAGATACAGAGGTCTCAGAATTTGATTTGTTTCCACGGACAATGATAGTAGTGTAGTTAAGGCTATGGCAGATTGTCGCTATTTCAGGGTCCTATGTTTGGCACATTGTATCAACCTGATTGTGCAGGACTTTCTCAAAAGAATAGACATAGTCAGCAACATACTGAACACCTGCAGAAGAATCTACACTCATTTCCTACCAGAAGCAGTTACGGATCATTTAGCATGCTCAATGAGTACCAATAAAAGCCCTCATACAGGAGGTGCCAACACGTTGGAACTCAACCTGTTACATGTCACTACATGTGTTTGAGCAGTACAAACTGATCAATGACTATGTCATTCAAAGAGGAGGGGATGCAACTGGGAAAATCATGGCCATGACTGTGAAAAAATTGGACCTAGTCAAATGCCTGACACAGATGCTACTTCCTTTTGTGTTTTTCACACAATAAGTCAGCAACGATGACAGTACAATGAGCCAAACTATCCAGTTCAGCATCTGCTACAAGACCAGTTAAAAAGAGGTGTCACAAAGGTTCACCAGTGTGAACAGCAACCGAGAAGTGAACACGTTGGTTTAGAGCTTAATCCTTCACTTGGCCGTTAATCCAAGGTTGCAAAGAGTATATCTGTGCCACAATAAGTGATCCATGGTACAAAAAAATACTTGCCACTTTCATTCCTTTTTCAGAAGTTTATGTTTCACTATATAGGACAAAGAATGTTGATCAAGCGCGAGACCTGGAAGAAGAACAGCTGGAAATTAGAGTCCCAGGCACATGTTCTGGGGTGCAGCTTTCAACGTGCAGAGATAGTGGTGACATTGTCTCATAGCAGCCAACACCAGCAACAAGAACACCGGCAACAATAGCAGCAGAAGAATCAGACCTAACCTCTGCAATGACCTGGTTTCAAGGGGTAGGGCTTAAGTCTAGTGCAGAGGCTAAGGCAAAAGTGGATGTGCAAGTGACAGCGCCAATGACCATTCAGAGGATGATCCATGACTTTCTGGATGACCCAAAGGAGGTCTACGTGGACCAAAACCCATTGGCGTATTGGCATGGGAATATGTGTTAATGAAACAATACAAAAGGACTGTCACTGGTATGTACAACTAATACGGGCAAAGAAAAATGTGACAGACTCTGTGTCTACCTATAAAGTGTGTACAACAAAAAGGAAATGAATCCCATCAGCCCACCCATATGGGAGAGCTTCATCATCTGGGATAGAACCAATGATGGTCCGGTTAGGGTACCACACACCTGTTGGAATTATGTGCTTCTCCAAATCTCATGTGGAAAATGACTAAAATTAGGTATACATAAGCGGCGTTCATTTATGTTCACCACAGGCACTGTTGAAAGTAAAACGACAATCATGAAACAGTAGCCACGCCATCTTGTCCCTTTTAGGCCCCATCACGAACATAGGTGGCAGCCATTTTGTATGTCACGACCTCTCTGCCCACTGCCAATAGCCTGCGCGTCTCTCTCCCCCTCACTCCCCAGCCTCGCAAGCATTCCCCCGAGCCCAGACAGCCCCCGGTTTCTCCTGCTTGGGCCATAAACGCACCTCTAGCGTGACCCTGTCTCCGAGCCACATCCCGTGCTGAACCCCCTCGCTCTTTCATCTCATTCAAAGAACAGGCCCTTTTGATAACCTCTTCCTCCCTGCCCGATTGTCCAGCCTGATCCCAGGCCATCACCTAGCCCGACAGATGCAGTTTATTGCCCCCTACAGTAGGACCTCGCCTCACATCAAAGGAGCGGTGGTTAATCAATACCCTCACACCTCCAGATCCGACCGATCGCTCACTTTCCCATTCCCAGCGGAATGTCCAGCTACGCGACAACCACCACATGCTGAGGTTGAGATGGGAACTCTACTATAAATATGTGTGGGAACGGGGGTGAAGCGGGGATTCCGAGGATGTCTTTCCGTACATCAAAGTATTGACAAGAATGTGTTTCATGTAATAAAGCAATAAACCTGTGTATAAGAGGCCAGGCCTCAAGGATGCGTTTAGAGCACCTCGAGAAGATACCCTGTTGTCTGATTTGACGTGTTCTGCTCCATCGGAATAAACTCCTGTTTCCTGCCTTCTGTCTCCAGCGCCTGCCTCTTTGTTTGATAATCTCGAATGGTATGAGAGGCGGTAAACGCCGGGAAAATACTGAAGGGTTCTTGGTCGAATTCGGCCCTACCTTTCTACAATTGGCGTCCCAAACGTGGGGCCCATCAGCGACGCGTGGATCCAGTGAGAGAGGTCCCAACGACAGAGTGAACGACTGCAACGATCGGGAAGTGCACCTGCCCGATAGACCCTCGTCTGGCAGCCGATCATCCGAACTTCACCGGTTCCGAGCAGACCTCTCTCGAGTGATCTACGGTCCTGACTGGGAACCATCAGGAGTGCCACAGCAATTGCGGAGAATAGAGGACGATCAGGCGCTGGAAGCGGAAGACGAGAAGCTGTCCATGCGGTCCGGGTAAGGTCGTGTAAACACGACGAATTGCGAATTGATTGTTTGATTGTTTGAAAATACTAGTATTACTCATTTGATTGTTTCTGAGAGATTCTCTATTTGCAAACAAGCACAGAGTCGCCATACTCTGTTTAGTCTTTGCAGATAGTGAAGGGTAGGTAACGCAGGCCTTTGCCCCCGTTGTAATCCGTCGTGCCTACTTCCCTCTCCATTTGATTGATTGTTATCCAAGCGTTTACTGTTTTGGAATTGGTTCTCTTTGGATCATTCTCTATTTACAAATAAGCACAGAGTCGCAATACTCTGTTTAGTCCTTGTGAATAGTGAAGGATAGGTAACGCAGGCTTTTGCCCCCGTTGTAATACGTCGTGCCTATTTTTATCCCTCATTTGATTGATTGTTTGACCGAACATTGATCGTTCGGAATGGTTCTCTTTGGGTTATTCTCTATTCACAAATAAGCACAGAGTCGCAATACTCTGTTAAGTCTTTGTGAATAGTGAAGGATAGGTAGTGCAGACTTTTGTCCCCTTTTGTAACCCGTCATGCCTATCTTTGCCCCGTTTGTTGGTAGTTGGTTCAGCCCGGACCGTTTATTAGAGGTAGATCATCCGGCTCCACCGGAAGACGCCCCTAATAAAAAGGACATAAATATATGAAAAAAAATTGCGGGTTAGCCGCTGTATCGTACTAGCAAACAATAACATAAAAAATCGTTAGGAAAAACAAAAGGAATCGAGCAAAATCAGTAGGCCACTGATGGGATCTCTTTTCTGACCTCGCTAAAATAGAAACATTAGGAACAACCCCTCATGAGAAATATGAAACTAGTGAGAAGAATCGAGCTCGACGCCATGATGGCTGCAAGACAGCTCGGCTCCACCGCCCACCCCGCCCAAATAACGACAAACAATATGCAAATATTATAAATATATACAACACTTCAGCAAAGTAACATGTTAAAACTTTTTATTAAACAACTATTTAAAACTTTCTATTAAACAACTATTTACATGGCAGCGGCTGCAACAACAAACCCAAATGCATTCGCCGTCTGCTTAACGCTGTTCCTGTCTCGCCTTCAATGTTGGGCTACTTTGAGCTACTTTTTAGTAGGCTTTGGGCTATAAAAAGTCTACAAAAGCCATCAGCCGGCGAGGTAGCATCGGTGGCGGCCCGTTGAGCGAATAGGCCGGAGGCTACCCAACGCGCCAAGGCCTGGTCCAGCCATCCTATAATGCTGCGCCAAGAGATGGCGTGGGGCGCCCTGGGGGGAGGCGACGCGAACGGGCCTCCCCCCCTCCCCAGGGGGGAGGTTCCTCAGCTGCAGCAGGGCGACCCTTAGCGTTTCACTCGCCTGCCAGCTGCAGTAGGGCGACCCTAAGCGTTTCACTCGCCGGCCAGCTGCAGTGGGGCGACCTTTAGCGTTTCACTCGCCGGCCAGCTGCAGTGGGGCGACCCTTAACGTTTCACCTGCCGGACGGCTGCACCAGGACTGCCATTGGCGTTCCACTCGGTTGGATGACCGGGGGACCCGCTCCGGTGGACGGGGTGAAGAGCGGCTGCGGCTGCGGAACGCTCAAAATGGCGGCCGACACCCCGGATTTGGGCCTGGTCCATTAGAATGGCTCTGGCCTACCTTGGAACTCGGATGCTTGCCTGCTCGGGCATGAGCCCCACTCTTGAAGACGCCCTCTCAGTTTTAAAAATTCTACGAAAGTCACTGGCCCTCGACTCCCGCAGGCTTCCGGTGGGGGCCACCGCCACTGTTGCTCGACTATCCCCCATGGATATGCCACTGCCCCGGGCGACCGCCACCTTATCCACATCTGGTGTCGAAGGAAAGACTAATTCGACGTATCTGTGGAGGGATACACCTGCTGTCCCGCTCTCTGGAGTGGCCACAACGTTGTCACAAGATGGTGGCGCTCTCATGCTGACACCGCCCTTTTTTTCGAATTACTAAGAGACACTGTAGACTGCCAACTCGATCAGCTCTGGTGGGACCTCAGCGTGACCCGGTAGGGAAGATTTTGCCTTCCCCGCCTTTAAGCCGCAGTCAACGCCACCTGCCCTCTCTGCTGGCACTAACGGAATCTTTTGAACTACCGAAAGGGATTCTGGTCCGACCACTTGTTATTGGAGGCATTTGAACTATGCTCTGGGCCCGCCCGGCCTCGACCAAAATGGCGCCAGTATGGGCGGGACTCGCAATTCCTTATGACGTTCTAGTTGCCTAAACCTTGATGTTATGGGATATGTATGCGGTCTTTGTACACGTAGCGGGCGGGAAAGGGTGCGGACTGAACATACGAACAACCCTATCGATGTGTTTTCTTTGTCATTTTTGTATTATTAAAGCTCCGAAATGATGTTACTGATGATACATGCCCTTGGTGTACGTATGGACGATTTTATTGTAACTGATCCTGTTATATTTCCAACTATAAAATAAACCTTCACCGGTCCTGCAACCGTTAGTCGCGTTTAGTTTTTCAATTAAATGGCTCGTCCTTTGCTTACTTCTATACTACAGTGTAATGTCTCCTTACCTCATGCGTTTCCCGTCTGCCCCGTGGCTGGCCTACATGGTTGGAGGCCCGTATTTGAATGCTGACATCCTCACAAATAAATATATGGAACTAGCCTCATAACAGTCGCTTAGATTGGTAGGTTCCCGAATAAAGAAAGGGACAAGATAAATGAAGCAATTTTGGTCATGAAAAATTAGAAAGACATGGTACATAGAAATAATGCGAAAGGAATAGTCAGGATCTGTCGTGTTTTACATTTCTGCAGCATAAACAATAGGTAAAAGATCCTGATTTTTAGATATATCTATGAATAGGACAATAGACCAGTTCCTCTGGGCTTCAAGGCCGAGAGGCAAGGTACTGCATCCCAAAGAAGATAAGTTAGGTACGTGGTAGGTAAAAATATTTTCGTGTTTTTGCGCGCTGATGTGCTTTGAACGCCGTCGCCCCCCCCCCCTTTTTTTCTTTCTCTGCAGGTTATTATCGGAATTTCAGCTGAAGTATGGAGAAGACCCAGAATGCACCGTGTTCCATGCAGAAAGAAGAAGAATTGTATGGTGTGAATGTGCGCGTGGGCCCCGATTTGTGTCGTATGAATGCTTATGTGTGGCGCACATCTGGGTTGATGAACGAATGCTTTTTTGTATGACTAAGGTGTTGATCGAACGATCAATGGGATAGGAAAATTAAGCCCGAACATGGTACCTGCATGTGAAAAACGAATAAAGATATAGCACTTTCCTTACTTAGGAACGACTCTCTCTGGAGCTAACGGCTGGGGGAGTGACCTATGCCAGAAACTTGAAGGCCTATTTCAGTACGACGAACCCAACCCCAACCGGTATCCCAAATGAACGCCCTAAATGACGCGCACCAGTGAGTCAACTTAATGTGCGGACTAGATGAGAAAAGTTAAGGATACCCCGGGTTGGGGTTCATCCAAACCCCCCCCTCAGCCCAGAAATTAGGGATATTGTCATGTTTTAGATTCACCCCCTCTTCTTCCATCCTCATAGAAAAGTCAGAATTGCACCATCGCACATCCGACAGACACCCCTCCTTTACCTCAACTTGGATCGTCATTTATTAGATGTTGGAAGACCCCACCGTGAGTATAAGCACGACTGGACCAGTGTCCGACCAATTAAAAGGAGTAAGTATTTATTGAAGCGAGGTTACCAACAGAAATTGTCTGCTATTAGGAAGGAAGGAGAACGAAGAGCTCGACCCCCAAATGAATTAAATGGAGTATTGAAAATATGCAACACGCATGAAAAGGCTCTTTTCGCCAAAAATAGCCCTCTGTTTTATCTTAAGTTTTCGTACTTGATGTATGTACTGTCGCACCCTATCTAGTATTTGTGTATATGTAAACTATGAATTTATGTTTTCCCTCAGCTTGTGCTTTATACGTGAAACTGACCCGTACTGATCTATATGTCTGTGCGCTGAATAGCCTATTATTATACACGTCTCTCTCTCTCTCTCTCTCTCTCTCTCTTTTTATGTTGTACGTGTACTAATAGCCTATTTGGTACGCACGCCGCTCTCTCCCTCTGAGGGCTCCCTTGCTCCCTTGGAAAAAAAAATGACGACACTGTACCTCGCCGGTACAGGTATAATTGGCTTTAGACACGACAGTGTTTGAACAAATTGACAGAAACCAAACGATATTATTTAGCCATATTACTACCTCTCCTTTCTGTAAAATGATGGAACTTAATTGGCTGAGAAAGAAAGGACAGGTGAGACGACTGATGTCCCCTAATCTGATCCTTAAAAGGGAACTATATGTCAGTGGCTTTTGTCTTAAGTACTTTGGTAACACCACCCTCATCGATTCGGATTACCACCACCCATTGTACAAAAATAGAATGTCCGATACGTCCCCGTTCCTCCAGAATGGTCCCAGTTCTGTACCAGCCGTCCCAGAAAATCTTAAAGACTGTAGCTATAAACCCATGATAATAGCATTTCACACCGTTTATAAATTAACAGACCTTGAAGAAACATATAGCTCAACAGGATTTGTTTTAGACAAACGCGAGTCTCTACTGAAGGAGCCGGTTCGAATTCGATAAACTATGTAATTTTTAGATATCAGACTTCTTGCCACGTTCGCAAATATAACAAGAGTAAAACGCCAGACAGACATGTTGTTTGAAAGTAAAAAAAATGCTTGCCGACCTGCACTACAGCAATGATGCATGAGTTAACAACATACACCGATGTAAGGATTACTAAGCATCCACCCTATCGTGACCAATGAACGTTTCCCCAACCACTTGGGGTTGGGAGAGAAATTAAAGTGTGTAAACGTCTTCCCCTGCCAATTCTCTAAAAATTGTTTTTTATACTCATTCAAGGATAACGTGCAGTCGTCAGGAGGAGAGAGGCCGGATGTGACGCACAGCCTGGCTGCAGATCGGGGAATATCTATGACCTCGACCAAGGTGGAGCCACAGAGCAAAGAGTTGCGGGGCAAGGCACCGTTCTCAGCGTGAAAAGTGAAGGAAAGAAGGGCCGCCCAGAAGCCCCTGCACGTTGATGAGCTCGTGCCAAAAGTCCCAGCCCATTGTGCCCGATTGGTGGGCCCACTTGCTTGAAATTTCTGCCCTCCTTGGTCCGCCTCAGATCTGATCCCACACCACCCTCTCTTCCCTCGGCCTCCCAAAGCACGCCCCCATCACCCCCCTTTTTTCATATGGAATTTTTGAACTTGACTCTGAGAAGAAAGACAGCACCAAAGATAGAATAGGGTTTGTCTCGAAGGAAGAACGGAATGCGGGTACCCCGCCTAAGGTACCTATGATAGGTTAGTTAGGGAACAGGACAAACACAAGACTGTGGTCCAAGAGCAAAGAATGGCCACACCCTGCAATGCGAGATCTGAAGTAGAGCTGGACGCATAGCTCCACCGCCGGTGCTCAACAGTGCCAACGAAAGAAGAAAACCAATGAGAGCCTACCAGTGATGGCTCGCTGTAAAAAGACACTGGACAGACGAACCCTTTTTGAACATTGCCACCCCTTGACTGTCCCTTGTATCAAGTTGAATTTCTCTCCCAACCGCTTTGTATTGATTACCACCCAATTGAGTTCTCGAAACCTTACATCGGTCATTTCCAACTGTACATGAATAACCAAGAAGGCGTTAACTCTGTACCTTGATGATTGTAGAACACCAGTTATGCACATGAACATGCTGTCTAGTTTTGACCCCCATGAAGTCCAGACCTCAAGAAATGTACTTAATAGCCCTTATTTGGCCAGAACATTTTTGTATGACATCATGTTTGTATTCAAACGAAATTCCTACATCGTCTAAATGATATCCCCGTCTCCAAGGTCTAACATATGACACAGCTAATGTCATTTTGTGTGCACTGCCTCCTCGCCTATCGCATTGACTACATGTGGTTATGTACGATTCTGTCAACATTGATAGCAGGATTATTTCCATCTGCCCATAATGCATATGGGCTACCAAAGACCTCAATAGACAGCCCAGCCACATGTTTCCCTTATTAGTATAACTAGATGTCAGCTTGTACGTCCTTACCTCAGACATGAACAGAACTGAACTAACTTATGATAAAAACTGGGGCCTGTGGAAAATGACTAAAATTAGGTATACATAAGCGGCGTTCATTTATGTTCACCACAGCCACTGTTGAAAGTAAAACGACAATCATGAAACAGTAGCCACGCCATCTTGTCCCTTTTAGGCCCCATCACGAACATAGGTGGCAGCCATTTTGTGTGTCACGACCTCTCTGCCCACTGCCAATAGCCTGCGCGTCTCTCTGCCCCTCACTCCCCAGCCTCGCAAGCATTCCCCCGCTCCCCGACAGCCCCCGGTTTCTCCTGCTTGGGCCATAAACGCACCTCTAGCGCGACCCTGTCTCCGAGCCACATCCCGTGCTGAACCCCCTCGCTCTTTCATCTCAATCAAAGAACAGGCCCTTTTGATAACCTCTTCCTCGCTGCCCGATTGTCCAGCCTGATCCCAGGCCATCACCTAGCCCGACAGATGCAGTTTATTGCCCCCTACAGTAGGACCTCGCCTCACATCAAAGGAGCGGTGGTTAGCCAATACCCTCACACCTCCAGATCCGACCGATCGCTCACTTTCCCGTTCCCAGCGGAATGTCCAGTTACCACCACATGCTGAGGTTGAGATGGGAACTCTACTATAAATATGTGTGGGAACGGGGGTGAAGCGGGGATTCCGAGGATGTCTTTCCGTACATCAAAGTATTGACAAGAATGTGTTTCATGTAATAAAGCAATAAACCTGTGTATAAGAGGCCAGGCCTCAAGGATGCGTTTAGAGCACCTCGAGAAGATACCCTGTTGTCTGATTTGACGTGTTCTGCTCCGTCGGAATAAACTCCTGTTTCCTGCCTTCTGTCTCCAGCGCCTGCCTCTTTGTTTGATAATCTCGAATGGTATGAGAGGCGGCAAACGCCGGGCAAATACTGAAGGGTTCTTGGTCGAATTCGGCCCTACCTTTCTACACTCAAGGAACCACCAGTGATGAATAATACCAAAAGTCAAATCAGTTTGGAATGGTGTGGGATGTTAAATTGCAGTGAGAAAAAATGTGTACAAAAGGAATCAAAAAGTGAGATGTAAAATTGGCTACCATGATTTAAGGAAAACTTTATTAGGGAAAATCATGGTGTCAAAATTAAAATGAGTGTGAGACAGTTTGACACAATAACTGTCTATTAAGGATGGTATTTGGTCAACATGTTTCAGCCATTGTAGGAAAGTTAAGCCTACCGGGCTTTCGTCAGGACCTCTTGAACACTACTGCAATTAAGCTTGACCTAAGCTTAGTGCTTAGCATTTCTATTATTTTTGCGCCAAATAAATAAAAAAACATATCTCTATCGTTTTGGAGAATGACCTATTGGCATAAAGAAACATATGGCGCAAAAATTTATAGAAATGTGTGTCTGTGTTCTACCTATTTGTTGTCCCTTGTTGTGTATCTTCCTTTTTAGGAAAGAATCCTAAATACTTTATGAAACAGACATCCCCCGTCTGGAAAATCCAATGTACGGTAGGATGTTTTGTATCATTAATTTGTGTTAATTTTTGCTTTTTCACTAAGCTTAGGTCAAGCTTAATTGCAGTAGTGTTCAAGAGGGCCTGATGAAAGCCTGGTAGGCTTAACTTTCCCACAATGGCTGAAACATGTTGACCAAATAACATCCTTAATAGACAGTTACTGTGTCAAACTGTCTCACACTCATTTTAATTTTGACACCATGATTTTCCCTAATAAAGTTTTCCTTAAATCATGGTAGCCAATTTTACATCTCACTTTTTGATTCTTTTTTTACACATTTTTTCTCACTGCAATTTAACATCCCACACCATTCCAAACTGATTTGACTTTTGGTATGATTCATCACTGGTGGTTCCTTGGGTTTGGAGAAGCACATAATTCCAACAGGTGTGTGGCTCCCTAACCGGACCATCATTGGTTCTATCCCAGATGATGAAGCTCTGCCATATGGGTGGGCTGATGGGATTCATTTCCTTTTTGTTGTACACACTTTATAGGTAGACACAGAGTCCGTCACATTTTTCTTTGCCCGTATTAGTTGTACAGACCAGTGACAGTCCTTTTGTATTGTTATACTGTGAATAAGGGGTTTGTCTGTCCTTTGGTCTTTAAATCATTTTCCCCTTAGACCCTCCACCAACCTTGTTTTTGACGTTCTAGAGCAGCCACGGCTGCGGGTCTTCTTTCTTGAATATATATATTTTGAGCAGCTCTCACTTTAGAGTTGCATTTGCTCGCCTAGGCAATTTATTCTGAAGTTGTATGATGGCGGACTTTACCGGCTTATCGTTTGATGATGAGACACTCAATTCCATTCTTTCAGAGAATCCTAGTATTCTGGATGCCCTACCGACGGGAGGACCAAGTCAGCAGGACGATTGGGGTACCGTTCTGACTTTAAAGAAAACTTATTCACGTACATGCATCCACGGGCAGATTATGGCTGAATATCTCCATGGGAAGTGTGCTCCTACAGGACTCATAGTCACCAATGCTTCCCGGCTTTTTCTTACAGATAAGACGTTTTTGAAATACTGGTCGCTCATCGCATGGCGATGTACCCGCGACTGGTTGATCCTGATTATCACCACAGCCAAAAGAGTGGCAGATGCCATCTTGATAGAAATGCAAACCCTAGAGGGGAAGATCAAGACCACTTTAACCAATACTGTCTTTAAGAAAAATTCTGATGAAACTACCAAAGTGAACAAGGAGTACAAAGAGTCTATACTTTTTTCCAAAATTGAAAAATTTCGTAAAGATCTGGCCAAATTTTCTTTAGAGAAAATTTACCCCTACACAAGCGACACCTATAACCCTCCAGATTACAACAAAAAGGGGAAACGGCATGGGTCTAACTATTCCACATCTTCCTCAGACCCACACTCCAGTGACTTAGACTCACCGTGTAGTAGTACATCAACGGGGCAGGGAAGAGGTCGTTTCAATAGGTCCAATCGTAGGGGGGCCAGACAAGGAGGTAATTTTTACCAACAAGGTCCCTGGTGGCCTCCGGCTGCTTGGGGATATCATCAGCCACAATTCCTGCTACCAATGCCCAATTTTCAGCCTCCACCACAATGGTTTAATGACCAGGCTGTTTCAGGACAGGGCCGTGGACGGAGCAGAGGCAGAAAGAGAGGCCAGCCCCAGGTTCATTGGGAAGACGAACCATCCTTTCCCTACACCCGAAGCAGGAAGGGCCATCTGCAGCAATAACAACAACAAGCAGGACCCAGCACAGAGGGGAGAGTCTCATAGTGAATATTTGCTCCTGGACCCTCAGTGACCTTGAGGAACAAGTTCTTAATAGAGGACTTGGATTTGTACCCACCAACATGGGTGATCGTTTCAGTCTGTGCAGGTCTTCCTACGAAACTACTCATAAATATTTTAATATTTTATAATTGGCTAATACTGCAGTTTATACTACGGTCCTACAGCTACCCTGTGTGTGGGCTGGTCCAGGTACCGTGGCACACTACTCATAAATATTTTATAATTGGCTAATACTGCAGTTTCTACTACAGCCCTACAGCTACCCTGTGTGTGGGCTGGTCCAAATACCGTGGCACACTTCCTTTGAGAAGCAGCCACTTCCTGTTCTAGTAAAAACGATTCCATTGGCTGATACTGCAGTTTACACTCTGGTCCTACAGCTATGGAGCATCCTCATTGGCCCATGTAACACTTATTAACTTACTCCCTTTTCCAGTCAAGTAAAAATGATTCCATTGGCTGATAATACAGTTTCCACTCTGGTCCTACTGCTTTGGAGCATCCCCATTGGCCCATGTAACATATATTAACTTCCTCCCTGATCCAGTCGGTACCTCCCCCTCGGCTCAGGATTAGTCCAGGGGTACCGACGGACAGGTGAGGAAGCGACGCCAGCCAAGCTCATGCAGCTCCCTAAAGCGAAGCGGTCTCCTACTTCATACTTAGGAGAGCGCTCATTTTCCAGCTTTACACAGCGAAGCGTTTCTCTATTTTTCATTCTTAGGAGAGCCCTCTGGTATCAGCATACAGGCTCCTTATGTATTATTGTTACTAAATGAACTAGGTTCGCTATCAGCCAGCCTTGAAGAGCCTTTTTCACTTCTCTTACATTGATATAGTGTTAGACTCAGAGATCTGTTACTAACTGTGTCTCACTCTCACGGCAGCCCTTGTAGTTGCTGTCTTTCATGTACTCATAAACAATGCCTACGTTTTTAGCACTTTGTGCCAGTGAATCATTAGTATGGATGTGATCTAACCAGACACCCACTATTTTATTTCACGAATTAGAGCGGGGCCTCCAACCCTGAGCAGTGGCCAGGATGAGGTGAGGCTTTCTCCCAAGCATTTTTGGGTGAGTAAAAATAAAAAATAAAACATATCTCTATCGTTTTGGAGAATGACCTATTGGCATAAAGAAACATATGGCGCAAAAATAATAGAAATGTGTGTCTGTGTTCTACCTATTTGTTGTCCCTTGTTGTGTATATTCCTTTTTAGGAAAGAATCCTAAATACTTTATGAAACAGACATCCCCCTTCTGGAATATCCAATGTACGGTAGGATGTATTGTATCATTAATTTGTGTTCATTTTTGCTTTTTCACTAAGCTTAGGTCAAGCTTAATTGCAGTAGTGTTCAAGAGGTCCTGATGAAAGCCCGGTAGGCTTAACTTTCCTACAATGGCTGAAACATGTTGACCAAATACCATCCTTAATAGACAGTTATTGTGTCAAACTGTCACACACTCATTTTAATTTTGACACCATGATTTTCCCTAATAAAGTTTTCCTTAAATCATGGTAGCCAATTTTACATCTCACTTTTTGATTCTTTTTGTACACATTTTTTCTCACTGCAATTTAACATCCCACACCATTCCAAACTGATTTGACTTTTGGTATGATTCATCACTGGTGGTTCCTTGGGTTTGGAGAAGCACATAATTCCAACAGGTGTGTGGCTCCCTAACCGGACCATCATTGGTTGTATCCCAGATGATGAAGCTCTGCCATATGGGTGGGCAGATGGAATTCATTTCCTTTTTGTTGTACACACTTTATAGGTAGACACAGAGTCCGTCACATTTTTTTTGCCCGTATTAGTTGTACAGACCAGTGACAGTCCTTTTGTATTGTTATACTGTGAATAAGGGGTTTGGCTGTCCTTTGGTCTTTAAATAACTTTCCCCTTAGACCCTCCACCAACCTTGTTTTTGATGAAATATGTGTTAATGGCCAGAGCACAGAAAGCTGGCAATAAAGTATCTGGCTTTTCCGGTAGCCAGTGTGTTTGCTAAGCATATGTTCAGTGCAACTTGTGCAGTTGTCACAGTCAGAAGGACCAACGTCAAAACATGGAGAGATTGACCTTGATTAAAATGACCGACACTTCATTCTACACAATTACACTGTTCCTGAAAAACCACAGGTGGAGGAGGAGGATGAGGGTGATTGATCAGACTCAAGTGCGTTAACCAACTTCTGGGCAAACCACCTGAGTTTATGGACAAACTTTACTTCCCTGACTGAGTAGTGAGATACAATTGTGCACCACCGTGCTCGGGCTGGAATAGATAACTAATGTACCAACGAGTGACATATTATTGAGTGATTGTGAGTCATGATTGATGATTCATGTGGTGGCAGACAGTGAGAGAGGGTTTTCGAATAATTTTTAAACATGATTTTATGAGGGCTAGGTATTGGGTATGTGAAAGTTCTCATGATTAGGGAGAAAGAATTGATGCCACTATGTCAGCAGTTTGCAAGTGTAATTGCCCAGTAGCCCCAGGTAATCTCCCCAAACATATTTGACAGTAGCATTGTACTTTTCTAAATCAGATTGTCTATTCTACTAGTATAGAGTTGACCTAATCCTAATTTCCTAAACCCAAACTACATCTTCATCTACCAATGCATTGCAACAAATGATATTTGCCTCTCAAACCCCTTTAATGGGTCAACTCTGTCTCCCTTTACAATGCATATAAACTACACATCATTGGAAGATTTGGACTTTATAAGCTACATAAGGAAAGTCACAGAGAATGCTTACTCACTGATTTACTTATCAGCACTTATACTTATACTTGTAATGTAAAAAGGTATTTATAGAGCGCAAACTGTCGCTCCGAAAGGAGCATCCTGGCACTGAGGAAGGTAGCTTAGGGAGTGGATGAAAAGCGCTAGATGGCGGCAAGTACATATGTGTCTGTCAGGTTATAAAACCAGGTTTTGAGTTTCTTTCTGAAGGCTGCTTCCGTAAGTGGCGTTCTGAGGTCATGTGGCATGGCATTCCAGGCTTTAGTTGCTAGGACGCCAAATGATTTGCCTCCTTTCGTTTGAGATGAAATTTGGGGACGTTGGCAAGGTTGAGCCCCGCTGATCTCAAGACTCTGGTTGGGTTATAACGACAAAGTCTTTTCGACAGGTACTTTGGGCCACTATCATTTAAGGCTCTGAAGGTAGTTAATAGGAGCTTAAAAAGAATTCTTTTGTGCATCGGGAGCCAATGTAGAGTTCTAAGGGCTGCAGATGCTGAGGATTTTCTAGGGAGTTTTAAGACAAGCCGTGCTGCCGCATGTTGACTGCTTTGCAGCTTCTTTAATGTTTGTTTCTTTATTCCGGCCATCAGCCCGTTACAGTAATCTAGGCGGGAAAGTATAAGTGAGACTGCAACGGACTTTCTAGCTTCGATAGGGAGGAAATCAAAAAACTTCTTTAGAGATTTTATTATATTGAAACAGCTGCCTGCTATGTTTCTCGCATGGTGATAAAAGGAAAGAGAGGAAACAAAAAGAATACCAAGGTTTCTTGCTGACTCAACCACGACAGGAGGTGGAGTGATACCTTCGGGCCACCATTTAGCAGGGCAGAAGTTATTATTTTTCCCCATAGGCAGAATTTCCGTTTTATTAGAATTGCATTTAAGGTGGTTGTCTTTCATCCACTGGAAGATTTCGGTTAGGCAATTTTGAAAGTTTTGTTCGGCTCTAGTGAAATTTTTGTCCAAGGATAAAATAAGTTGTGTATCGTCGGCATATGAAGTAACACTTATGCCGTACGATTCAATGAGAGTGATAAGGAGTGCCATATAAATATTAACAAGTAGGGGACTTGAAATCGAACCCTGGGGAACTCCTGCGTTTATTTGTTTTTCCTTTGAGAGAAAAGGTCCTAAAGATATCGTCTGAGTTCTATCCGCAAGGAAAGAGACAATCCAGTCAAGGGCTTTGCCTGCTACTACATCTCAATCTGTTGATGAGGATATCATGGGATATGGTGTTGAACGCCGCCGATAAATCAAGCAATATCAAGACAGCATTTTTTCCTTCATTTTGAATAGATTTAATGGTATCAGTAACTTCCATGAGGGCAGTTTCAGTAGAGTGCTTACTACGGAAGCCTGATTGCCACCCCAATTTTGCGGCCATTGAACAACACCGCATCATTGGATGAACCTAAGGAACCATTAATAGGGTCTTAACCGTCCTTCCACATAGGTTGTGCTCTCAAAACAACGCCTCTTGGAATTCTTTTCTTCTTCCAGGTGACATGGAGCTGCTCCACTCTATGGCGTGCTTAAAACCTTCCAATTATTTCAGCGATCCACTGCCTGCTACGTTTTTTAAAGATCTCAATTCGGCTATTCTCCCTGTGTGGTCCCGGATCGTTCACGAATCTCTCCAGCAGGGGAGGATCCCTGACTGCCTCACAATAGGTCAAGTCACTCCCATCCCTAAAAAGCCTAACACCGATCTAGCTGATCCTAACAATTTCTGACCTATCACCAACATTATGACTCCAGCTAAATTGCTCGAGAAATTCATCCACACTCAGCTCTGCAACCACATAGAAAAATTTAAACTCCTTGACCTCTACCAGTCACGTTTCAGAGCAGGGCAGAGTACTGAAACAGCACAAACTCACATTGTTGATGATGCCTGTGATCCCTAGATCATAATGTCCCTTGTCTTCTGATCCTTCTTGACCTGTCCTCAGCATTTGACACCATCAAGCATGAAAACCTGAATGCTCTTCTTCAACATAGGATGGGTCTTTCAGTCATTGTCTTAAATTGGTTTGCCTCTTTTTACAGAACCACACACAAAAAAACAAAGTTAAACAATCCCTTGCAACCAGTACCCTAGTCACCATTGGAGTTCCTTAAGGCTCTGCACTTTCGCCCACTTTTTTCAACCTTTTTATGGAACTTCTCTCCGATATTCTGAACCCTTCTAACATTCATTACCACATGAAGATCATTTCTCCAGAGGACATTAAAACCCTAAATGATGCACTCTTACAAACTCAACAATGGCTAGCCCAGAACCATCTTTTATTAAATACTCTCAAAACAGAATTCCTTTTGATTGCCCCCGGAATCACTCTGCACCTACCCTGGACTGGCTTAAACATCTCACTGCTCTTAACTGCACCCCTCATGTTGTTGACTCTGCTAAATCATTAGGTATTACATTGGACAAATACCTAAATATGCAAGCTCACATCAGTGCAACTATTATGGGGGCCAATCTTCAGCTCAACGCCCTTAAGAAAATCAAGCCTTTCCTTCCGCCCGAGGACATCCAGCCTGCAGTACAATCCCTGGTTATCTCTGAAATGGTATATGGTTTGATGACCCTTGCTGGGCTTCCCAAAGCTAGTTTGGCTCTGCTCAGAGCCACTCTATACGCTTCGGCCAGGCTCATCACAGACTCCAGAAAGCACAACCACATTATGCCAGACCTAATTCAACTAAATTGGCTGTCTATAGAAGCTAGGATCCGTTTCAAGATAGCATGCTTGACGCATAAAGCTATCCATTACAACACCCCGATTAACTTTTTTTTTTTTAGACTTTATTTTCCCTTTTCACGGATATGCACAGTAACAAAATGTGTGATACATTCTATAGTATATGGATAATGACAATAAGGGGAGCGTGCATAACAAAATACATCCTAACACATGGTGTAATTTAGGAACGTCGAACAGACAGAAGGCGGTGCCTATGTAGACAGGAGCAAGACATCATAAAATTCTACGTTGACACTGTGATACATGTGTGGCCGGGACCATCACCTGAATTGCATTGGTGACATAGAGAAAAACTTAAAGATACCTGAGGGTAGATCATCTAGCACATATGCATATTATTTATAACTCAATACCAAATCAGCCAACCCCCTCGGGGATTGGTGGTCGGCATTATACTTGGCAATGTAGGCCCTGTATGGACCCCAAATGTCCACCGGTCTGGACACACTAGGGATCTGAGCCGAGTATTCTTCACAATTAAAGCTGCAAAAAGCCATGTTACCAAGCCATAATTTCAACGTTGGGGGCCGCCTACCACCCCAGAGCAAAGCAATTTCCCTCTTGACTAACAAGAAGCCCAAGGCAGCGAGTTTTCTAACAGCTCGAGGGAAGTTGGCGACATAGCCCAGCAACGCAATTTCGAGAGTAGGAACCAGTTGCATGCATAAAATGTCCCCTAGGGCCCTGTGTATCTGAGACCAGTAATCATGGAGGTTGGGACAAGTCCAAGAGAGGTATGCAAAGTCGGCAAAGGGAGCTTTACATTTTGGACAGTGGTGGGGTCGACTAGGGTCAATTCTGTGTGAGCGAGCTGGAGTATGATATAGCCTGCGGAGGAACTTAAAATGAAGGAGTTTGTGCCTACTATTTAGGAAAACATCTTTGGTTGCTCTACAACATTGCTCCCATTGGTCGTCTGTGATAGGTTTGCCCAGATCCTCTTCCCATGCAGTACCCACCCCGGAGTCAGAAACGGGAATTGAGTCACTGCACAATTTGTATAATTTCGAGACCATATGTGCCCCAAGGAGCGTCAGTGGGGGCGTTTGATCTGGAGCCAGTGGGAAGGTAGCAAACAAGGCCCGGAGCATGGATCGTAATCGAGTCAAGATAAAGGTATCCATGAAAGAGCTCTCAGAAAATCGGGAGTCTTCTGAAATGGAAAAGGCGTGGCGCTCAGGGAAGAAGTCGCCAATAGTATGAATGTGAAATTTCTCCAACGTGCGCTTGACCACTATTTCCCCTGTGATCGGGAACCAAGAGGGATTGGGCAATGGCAGGGCCGGTGAATATAGCTGGGTGAGATCCAGAAGTCTGCGCAATCTGTCCCAGGCCCAACAGGTGGCCGAGACAGTCTGTATGTCTCGAGGATTGCGCGGGAAACCGCTAGGGAGGATAGTGGAAAGGAGTCTAGGGAGCACCAAATCTGCCTCTGGTTTCAATTATAGGATGCGCGCGACTAGATGGAACCAGGAGTGTGCGTAGGAACATTGTGCTATTAGGAAATATAGGTAAAAATCAGGAACCCTGAAGCCTCCCCTTTCATAAGGAAGAGTCAGTACCCCCCAGTTGACCCGCGGAGTCTTATCTCCCCATACCAGGCGCAAAAATAAAGAACGCAACTGTGAGAAGAAGGTTTTGGTGAGCGGGACCGGAATATTGTTAAAAAGGTAAAGAAACCGTGGGAGGACGATCATTTTAATTATGGCAATAGGCCCTGCCATGGATAATGGAAGACGTATCCATCTCTCTATCTGGGTCTCCAATGAACTGATTGTACTGCCATAGTTCAATCTGATCATGGTGGCGGTATCGAGATGGATATGAACGCCCAAGTACTTAACCACATCTTGGCACCACTCTAGGGGGAAGGAGCAATCCCAAGCGGACATGCTAGAGGTGAGCGGAAAGATAACTGACTTATGCCAGTTGACGTTGAGACCAGGAAATTTGCCAAAACAAATTATTTCTGAGATAAGAGGCTCAAGATTGAGTTGGGGCATCCTGACATATAAAATCATATCGTCAGCATACAAAGAAATTAGGAGAGGGCCAGTGCGGAATTGCAACCCACGGTGTAGGTGTTTTTCTTGAAAATGACGGACCAGAGGATCCATCGCCAGAATAAAAAGCAATAGGGACAGAGGGCATCCCTGGCGTGTGCCCCGAGACAAGGAAAAAGGATCGGTGATGGTGCCATTCAGGCACAGTCTAGCGATAGGCTAGGTATATAATAGAGCCACTGTAGAGACTAAACATTCCGGCATACCCAAGCGTCTCATGATGGACAAGAAGAAGGGCCACTTAAGGGAATCAAATGCCTTCTCCGCGTCGAGAAGGACAGCGGCGGCTGTGGTGGAAGGATCAATTCTATGTAAAACGGAGAACAGAGTCCTCAAATTTAAAGAAGTTGAACGATGCGGCACAAAGCCTGACTGTGCCGGGGAGATAATAGTCTCCATCAATAGCGACAGGCGGATAGCAATGACCTTAGCCAGAATCTTATAATCAAGGCTTAACTAGGATAAAGGTCTGTAAGAACTGCATAATTTGGAGTCTCTGCCCAGCTTAGGAGGCAGAATAATGACCGCTTCTCGAAATGTAAGAGGTAAGCGGCCCACCTCCAGCGCCTTGGCATAAACCTCCACTAATCGAGGGACTAAGACATCCTTGTAAGCTTTATAAAACTCGGCGGAAAAGCCGTATAGTTCAGGTGCCGACGAACCCCGCAACACATCAATAACCTCAACTATGCTATCCTCAGTAATGGGGAGAGCCAAAAAATCCTGCATGTGCTTTTCTAGATAGACCATAGCAATCTCGGCAAGGTAATCACCTTGATCCTACACATCTCCGGACAATTTGGACGTGTTTAGAGTTTTGTAGTAGGAAAAGAAGGTGTCACAAATTTCCGGAGTAGTATGGAGCAAATCTCCCTTTGGGCCGACGATTTCAGTAATGTACGATGCGTTACAAGGGGGGGCGGAGCGTTTGAGCTAATAACCTACCGGGTCTTTCACCTTCGCCGTATCGACGTGCGACGGATTGTCTGTTGAGGAACAGCAACTCTCTATCCGCCGCATCTCTAAAGTCCATCATTAGTGACAGATGCCTAGCTTCATTCGCCCTGGAGGGAGAGAGCAACAATTCCCTATCTAATTCAGCAAAGTCCTTCTCGACACGGGACAATGTGGACCGTATTTCCTTCAACACCCCTGCATGCTTGGCAATGCAGATACCATGGATATAGACCTTGAACCCTTCCCACAGAACCCGCCCAAGTATCCACCGACCCAGTGTTAAGTTCGAAATGCTCAACAATCGCTTGCCGAACTTCCTCTGTAAAAACTAGTAACGCCTTACCGGGAAACCGCACTGTCTCTCATAGTCACCCAGTCTGGGGACATTGAGTTTAAGGATAATGGGAGAGTGGTCCGAAAGTGTATGTGGGAGTGTGAGTAGCCCGTCCACCCACCCGGCGACCCAAGGAGAAAGGAGCCAGTAATATATTCTGGTCCAGGTGTTGTGAAACCCTGAATAGTGGGTAAAGTCAGGGGGGTGTGGATGTAGTTCATTCTCAATGTTGATTAATGAGAAGTGAGTACATAACACCCCAATTTACTTAGCTAAAAAGCTTGAACTATCTGGCTCAAGTCAGAACTTAAAAGTTTGACGACCCTACTTTTGAAACTTCCAAAATTAAAAAAGAAAAGAACTTACAATCGTGCTTTCACTGGTCTTGATCCAATATTTTGAAACGCTCTTCCTCCCGAGATCAGATCCAACCCATCCACCGCATCTTTCAAGAAACATGTCACATGGCTAATCTTGAGTGAACATCAACAGCATTAACCTGGCTTACCTGCCCTAGACTCGTCTCTATCCGGATTTGATACCTCTTTTATACCGTTTGTTTGAATTTTATGCTTTCTGTTCACTTGTTATCTCATTCTATGGACCTTCTGAAACTATACTGCTCCCTCTAGTCCTGCACCTTGACCTTGATTGTTCCCTCCTTTATTTGACCATGTGATTATTTAACTACCTCATTTGTTCCATTGTGTTCTTTTTTTCTTGCTTTTGCCACTTTGTACAGCGCTCTGATACCCGTAAGGGTCATGTTCGCGCTTTATGAAACTTTTCAAACAAATAAAATAAATAAATATACTACCACTATCTTAGTAACAGGACAGAGGTTTCTTCATGACAACTTAAAGAATCAGCCCAAGCACTTGCTAACAAGTATAAGTAGGTAGTGACAAGCACCTGGCTAGCTCAAGCTGGATCAGATATTATTCGTAATGTATATTTAACTCACCTCTGAATGTGAGCAGCATGCTATTTGAAAACAAAAAGTTAACATTTTTGGAAAACAAAAATAAATAATTACTCATGAGCCCTGCAAACTTGACATCCAGCAGGTCAATGCAGTCCATCGGCACACTCTCTTCCACAGCAGCCAAATGCTCTTGTAGGGCATACCCTCTCAAACCTTCTCACAGGCCTGCCACCTGCTGCCAGCATGGAGGGGAGGTGGCCCTGCAGAAAAAAATAAACACAGCCATCTCCAACTCCACCTCCAAAAAAATGGGGTGGGGTGCCACCCCTTGGTGGTGCCAGTGAACACCTGGAGACGTATTACAGAGTGCACCGGGGCCGCAATGGGCATTTCCGCCCGCTTTGCAAATGCCGGGGACACTTTGGTATTACAGAAGGGGCCGCAGATGCTTGTACGCTCATTATGTAATACCAATAGCGCTGGCACACATAAAGTGCCAGCTCTATCTGCAGGGAGCGTTCCCACATTTGCATGGGGGAGTGCACCAAGCAAATGAGGAAATACCTTTGCCTCCGCGCCCAAGCTATATTACAGGCACTTGCACAGAGGGAAAGAAGCTGTCAGGAGGCTCACTGGAAGGTGGTGCACTGTCAGTGTGCCCCCTGAGAGCAGCCCTCTGGAGGGCAAAAGGGGGTCCTATAGACCCCCCAGACATCCCCATACAGGCGGGTGCAGTCACTGACGGCACCCGCCTGCAGGGGATCTCTAATCCCCTTTGATGGATGCTGTCTGCACTGAGAAAACACTGAGCGGCTTTAAAGCAGCCACTCAATTTTTCACAGGAATCCACTGCCCCTAGGGCAGCGCATTGCACTGGGCGCACTTTTAAAAGGTGCACCCTGTGCAAACAATAAAAATGTGTATTGAATGTAATACTGCCCAGTTGGGAAGCTTTTTGCAGCCACTCTGGCGTCACCGCTTGCTGCCTGTTGGTAAGAGATGGTGCTGGGATGAAAAAAAAAAAGAAGTAAGAAAAAGGAAACAGCAAAGCAGAAAGGAACAACTAAAGGACATAGAACACATGAAAGAAAGGAAAAACAAAAATGAATTAAATAATGTCACAGAAAAAGTAAAAAAAAGAGCAAAAACATAAAATATGCACAGAGAAAGGTACACACTGATAAAAAAAAAGTGAAGGGAGGGGTGGATGAGTGGGATGGGGAGAACTTAAAAGTAGATTAAAAAAGGAGGCCCAGCACCATGCACGGAATAGAAAGCAGGTGAAACAATTTGGCCTCATGGTGCCATTCATATTTTCAGACAAACTCAAACTATTCCAAACTACTCCACTTGGATAAACATGCAAACTGTATCAGCCAAATACCACTTGGCACACCCATGCATACTCAGCAGTGATTAAAACTTTTACTCACTGCAGAGTATGTAAGGCCCCTGAATGGTATTCAGTGGTTTTTAAACTTTAGAAACCACAGTGTATCATTCAGGGCACTTACTCACTTTTCAGTGATTACAAGTTTTAACTACTGCAGAGTACTCAAGGGTGCCAAGTGTTATGCAATGGTTTATATCTTTGGAAACCACTGCATATTTTTATTTCCGCTGGCGTAGCTGCAGAATTTTAATTTATCAGTAATTCCATGTTACAAGAGTACCAACATTCTTCCGATTCCCCTGCGGAATTGAAAATTCTGCCCAGGCCAGGTTTTAACACTTAATTATGGGTGAGCATTGACAGGGGCTAGCTGCTGGCAGGCTGATCATAATTGACCTACTGGAGGTTCAGACAGACAAACTTACTTTACTTAAATAGTTATTAAAAATCCAAAGTCACTGGTGAATTGAATCTTTAGTAAACATTAAAATTGGGGTTGGATCATGTCTTTAGCTTGTGCCAAACCAACGATAGCAGAGAACTGAATTTTAGGGTTTCTCTTCGGACAGCTGCAGCCCCTCTGTAGTGAAAATAGCTTTTGTGGGTTATTACTGTAAGTAAAGGACAACACTAAATTTGTGTACCACTTTTAAATATTAGGCACCCTACCTTTTTAAGTTTAAAGTTTATTGAAGAAGAAATTATAGCAAACAAAGGAAGAAACATCATATAAGAGAGAATCGCAAAGAAAAAATAACATTATACAGTATAAACCACAGTATAATCTATTATTGATATAAAAAAGGGGGGGAGGGAGAGAGCGGGAGAGGGAAGGGGGAGGTAACATCATAATAAAACCGTATGAGTAAGAAAGTTACATGAATCGTAAAGCTACGTTTTTAGAATTGGGGGTCTCTAGTTGGCACAGGTAGGTACTTGTGACAAAAAGGGACCCTCTCCTCTAGTCAGAGTAAGGGGGGTTAAACTCCTAAAATAACCCCTACTCACCCTCATGGTGGCATGGCGCAAGCAGTAAAGACTTATTTCAGAGGCGGTGTAAGTTAAGCATTTGTGACCACATACAGTAACCCAGTGACGACACTACAAATGGACACCACACGGGTTTTATATAAAAAATAAGTTATACTTTATATAGAGTTACCACAAGACTCATAAACGATAAAAAGAATCCACAGTACTATTAGCTTTCCAGAGTTCTTGTTGAAAAGGCTTAAATCAAGGTTCTGTGCAAGTCGGTAGCCTGGACGGGCTACAGCTTTGTTAAAAATAACAAGAGTCTAGCAAATCCAGCAGACCGCGTCGGTACGGCCCACTCAAATGACCTTTTACTTGGGGCAGCCGGCACGAATGTGCGAGCCGGTTCCGGTGATTGTCGTTTTGCAGAAGGGAAGCGTTGCAGGACGCTTTGTCCCTCGATGCAGTGCAAGCATCGGCCCGTTGACAGTCGGTGGATCCAAGGCTTGCGTTGCAGGGCGAGACGGTGCTTTGATGCGGAGCTTGCGGTGCGGCAAATGAGCCGGAGTTCGGGAGCTGGTGTCGATCAGTCTGGACAGTCCGCGAGTCGGGTGGTGTGTCGCAAAGCGTGCGAGGCAGTGCCCAACTCCGGTGCGGTCGCAGGACTCGAAGTCAGCAGTAGTGACCGCGTCGGTCAGACCAGTTTGATTCGGTGTAGCGAGGCGTTGCACGTTGCGGTGTCCTTCCAGTCGCGGTTCAGGCTACGGCTCGGTGACAGCATCAGGACGGAGTCGGTGAGCGCAGAGCTTGCGTTGTTCGAGGTGGACGTTGCTTGATGCAGTGCCTACAGGACACCGGGCCGGTCGTGAGAGTCGGTCACGCTCCCTGCTCTGTAGCCACTTGTTTCAAGCTGCAATTCACAAAGGCTGGTGAAGTCCACTAGTCCTGGGACTTCGGTCAGGGGGCAAGCTCTCTTCTAAGCCCTTAGGGATCTTTGCACAAGTTGAAAGAAAAATCCACAAAGTTCTTTCTCCTCTCTTTGGCAGTCAGGCAACCACTGCAGGCCAATTCCCCAAGCAGCACTTCAGCTTGGGAATAGTCTCTCCTCAGCTTCTTCAGGTTCCTTCTCCTCAGCAGAGGTTTCGTCTTGTAAGTCCAGAAGTGATTTAATTTCATGGGATCAGGGTCCCAATATTTATACCCCTAAATCCTTTGTTCTCTGAGGGGAGAGGGGCCTGTGCCCAGTTCAAGGCAGTTCTGAAGCACTCTGTTTACCAGACTTCTCCTTCCCTTTCACAGCACAGGGCAGGCACATAAGACGCCCCACAGGAGGTGGAGCCAGCATTGTGGAAGGCAAGTACCGTCCTGGAGCACTTTGTTGACAGTCTTCCTTCTCTTCTTTCAGTGTGCAGGGCAGAGACATCAGACGCACCACAGGGGGTGGAGCCAGCTTTATAGAGGGAAGGCCCAGCCCTATTCAGGTCCCAGGTGCAACTCCTCCCACCCATCTAGATGCAGATCTCCCTATTCACCACCAGGCTGCCCCAGCCTGTCTCCTGGAATTCCCCAGCCCTGTCACACACAAACCCAGACAGGCTCAAATGGTTAGGCAAGCAAATACCTACTTTCTAAAAGTGGTATTTGCAAACACAGAATATTAAAATAAACTTCACTAAAAGATGTATTTTATTATTCTGAGTCCAGGCATACTAAACTCGATTTCTACCATGTTCTCTGAGTCTGCTAGGATTATAAAGGGTAATAATTCTAACAGCCCATTCTGGCCTATGGAAAACAGGTAGCCTTGCAATAGTTAAAAAACGAAAATGGCTGTAATTCACTATTAGGACATGCCACACACATCAGGGCTTGTCCAACCTTGTACTTACAATGCACCCTGCCCGTGGGCCTACCATAGGGGTGACTAATATGAAGTCAAGGGCAGGTTTAGGGACTGGCACGTGGGTGCACTTGCCCAGTCAGCATGACAGTACCAGACTGCACGCAGGCTCTGCAATGGCAGACCTTAGACATGTTTTACAAGGCCGCTTCTGTGGGTGCACAACCAGTGCTGCAAACCCGCTAGCAGCATTTGGATTTACACGCCCTAGGCACACACTGACAAGTAAACCAAACATCCAATCATGGAACCACTAATCAATACATCAACTTACAGCAGGGAGCACTCTCACTGTGGCACTTGACAGCAGTGGTACAGTGCCCAAAGCATCTAACACCAGAAAAACACATGAGGCAACAGCAAAAAATGGAAGGGAGACCCACACCAATGGTGCCAGGTCTAACATAAGTCAACAACAAGAAACATTAGTGAGTAAAACTGTAAGGCATAAACTCTAAAAATTGTAATAATTGAAAAGTTTAAAGGAATCTTATGAAAAAATGTAACTGGAGAAAAAAGTAAAAAGACAACAGAGGATTCATGGAGGTTTCTGAACTTCATATGGGGTGGTGACTGAAGTGTCTGAAGAAAAGGCTGTATCTGTTAGGTAGGAGGATAGAGGGAGCCATAAAAGATCTCTTTTAATGGATAAGGATATAGGAGTGACATTGTTTGTGTCTAATCTATGATTGAAACAGACAGCATTCCACCAGGCTCTGAAAGTCAGCTTGTTTCCAATTTGAAGTGATTAAATGAAGGGCTATTGCTAATAACAAATAAATTAATGAGGGAATGGGAGTTGGGTGTGGCCAGAAAGGTGATAGGGAGCCTACAAAGATGTTGGAAATGGAAAAAGGGTTTTGGGTGTTGAAAATGTTACTAATTTGGGACCAGACCAATAACAAAAAATGAGAAAGAGAGGGGCAGTCAAAAAGCATATGTTTTAGATCAGCTAAGGGAGCTTTACATGACCAGCAGGCTGAGGAGAGATCTGTGGAGAAAAAGGCCAATTTCGCTGGGGTGAAAAGGAGGCATTTATAGATAAAATAAAGAGTCTGAGAGGTGTTAGCTGCTCTTGACGTTTTATGAATTTTTAACCACAACTTGTCCCAAAAAGGAGTAGACCAGCATTCTGCAAGGTTTTTTTCCCAGTCCAATTCAGACTTCCCCTTGACCCTATCAGAAGAGTAAAACAAATTTTTATATATAGAAGAAGCTGATGTATCAATAGATAATAAAGGGAAAAGATTAGAACATCTGATAGGAATATTAGGATTAGGAGGTAAAGAAAGAAGATATTGTAAAAGAGGAGGAAGAAGTGAGTAATATTGAGATCTACAGGAAGAGGGTAAAGAAAATTTTAATTGAAGGTCAGAGAAGGATAAAGGAGTATTATTAAAGACCAATTGTGAGATTCAAAATAAACCCTTGAGTCTCCAAGTTCTCCAATAAATAGTACGGCCTTTGATACGTAATAAGTGATTGTGCCAAATGGGTTGTTGGTCTAACGAAATAGAAGAGGGATAAGAGGTCGGAAAAAGAGGTATCAGTATTTTACGTGTATGGGAGATCACGAGGGGACGAAAAGAAGAAATATTAGGAGTAAAAGCAAGAGCTTCATTAAAATGAAAAGGAGCTAAGAAGTGTTTTTCAATAGTCAACCAAAGAGGTGGATTATCATATTGATCCGGAGAGAGCCATCAAGAGGATTGTCTCAGGAAAAAAGCATAATGATACGAATTGAAATCAGGAAATTTGAGACCACCAGAGATTTTGCCAGCTTTGTGGGCATTAAGAGCTATTCGAGGAGATTTATTTTTCCAAAGGAATTTCTTTAAGATACAATACATTTTTTTGAAGTATAAACTAGGGATGTCTACTGGAGTCATTGAGAAAAGATAGAGAATTAGCGGAGAAAGCATCATCTTAATAGAGTCCAGGCTACCCCACCAAGAGAGGAAAAGTGGATGCCATCGGTCAATAGATAAGGAAAGAGTTTTGGAAAGGGTATCACAGTTTTCTTTTAAAGTTTCTGGAATAGTGGGGGGAAACCAAAAATCTAAGTATTTAATTTTAGAAATCTTCCAGGAGAAGCCGGTAGAGACTTCTCCTGTCGAAAGTTTTGAAATCTTGTTTCAAACAGAGAACATTTAAAGGGAGAACTTCACACTTATCCGAATTAAAGCGGTATCCGGACAACTGAGAAAAAGTATCAACTTGATAAAGGAAAGCTGGAAGAGAAGTCGAGGGGTTTGAACAGTATAGAAGGATGTCATCTACATAAACCAACATTTTAACATGGGCAGTATAATTGGTAAAACCTGTAATTCTGTCATTGAATCTTATTTTTGTTAAGAAAGGCTCCGAAGCAGTTATAAATAAAAGAGGAGATAAAGGGCAACCCTGATGAACTCCTCTAAAAAGAGGAAAATAATCAGATAATTTCCCATTAACAAAAATAGAGGCCTTAGGGACAGAATATAATAACAAAATAAGGGAAATTAATTTAGCGGGAAACTCAATCCATTTAAGTGCTTGAAACATAAAATCCCATCCAATCCTGTCAAATGCTTTCTCAGCATCTAAAGCTATCACAGCAATGGGATAATCTAAAGAGGAAGCTTTACTTAAAATATTTTAAGCTTTACTTAAAATATTAAAGAAAACTCTGAAGTTATCTGAAGATACGCGACCTTTAACAAAACCGATTGTTCCGAGCAGATAATATTGGGTAAGATCGGATCAATACAAAGAGCGAGAATCTTGGCAAAGATCTTATATTCTAAGTTAACTAAAGAGATTGGACGATCATTTTTACAAAAGGAGTGATCTTTATTCTCCTTGGGAATTAAACAGATTACGGCTTCTTGGAAAGATCCAGAGGAGGAACCCTCTTTAATGAAAAATGTATAAAGTAATAGGAGATGGGGAAGTAATAAAGACGCGAAATGGATATAGAATTCTATGGTAAGACCGTCCGGGCCAGGTGATTTTCCCCTTTTCAGAACATATACAGCATGCTTAATTTCTGATAAAGAGAAGTCCGATTCTAGTGAGACAAAATCCGTGTCATGAGTATGAGGAGAATGTATTGATTGGAAGAAAGAGAGGAGTTCGTTAGAAGATGGTTGTTGTTCCGGTGTGTATAAATTCTTATAAAAAGAAACAAATTCATTTAGAATATCATTATCTTTAAAAGCGAATCAACAGCACTGTTACGTATAGATTCAATTTTAGTCCGTTTCCCAATTAATTTTTAAATAATTTAGTAATTTACCCATTTTATTCTGGCCACCATAATATCGGGCACTGCTTTTTAAGAGATAGGAAGATGCATCTTCTGTAGATGATTTATTAAAGAATTTTTTGGCCTCAATAAGGTTTTTTAAGGATTTTTCTGAGTTGGAGCGATAATAGTAATATTCAAGATCCTTAATTTTGGCCAATAACTGAGCGTTTTTAGCTTCAAATAACTTCTTCAGTGAAACAAAATTTATAATAAAACCTCTAGCTGCCACTTTAAAGGAATCCCAAATCATTACTGGGGAAGAGTCTGGAGTGGAGTTAATAGAAAAGAAGTCAGAAGCAAAAGAGGTGAAATGGCCTGTGAAATGGGGATCTGATAGTAAAGTGTTGTTAAAACGCTATATACTAGAGCAAGGGGGGAAATGTAGCAGATCAAAATCTACAAAAACTGGAGCATGATCTGGTATTAGAATGGACACAATCTCGGCATGTGAAACAAGTTGGGACAAAGGTTTAGTAAGAAAATTATTGAGAAGGCACCATTAGAAGAAAGGAATAAAATGAGCTGAGGCATGGCGCTGTGTTAACATGGAGAAATGCGTCGTAGTGCTGGAAGCAGCAGATGCTATAAAATGGCGGACGCGCCTCAGACGCGATCCGCTGCCACAAGAAAAGGAGAATACAAAATGAGTGTCTCACCCCGCACTCTTAAAGAAGCATGTCCCGGTGCCGCTTGCACTCCGCCATCCAATTGTACGGCTTTGAAGGTCAAGGGTTTGCTGGAAATCCTGAAAAGGCTCCCGTTGCATCACGCTTCAACGGAGCTCTCCAGACCCGCGGCCATCTTCCTCGCCACCTTAGCCACGCCCCTAGGCACTCTACCTTGACTGCAAGGTCTACTTGGTTGACTTATTTATTATTTAATAGTAGGGTTCTTTCCCATTCATAAGGGCTTTTTAATGGGGTTTCCGTGCCATTGGTGCATTATCCTATAAAATGTACTGTGGTCCTACTGGAAATTTAAATATGCAATACGCCAATTATGAGTTATACAATTCTGTCATGGTTTAAAGTTCAGAGCACATACAGCCTGAAAGCAGCTGCAGTCCACACAATATGGACATGACCAGCAAAAAAGAGGAATTTTCTCACAATACGGTGTTTTCAGTATAAAGCCTATGGTCCAGAGATTTGTTTTCCTGACTGCAACCTTGATGAAGTTGAAGCATCAGCCGCAGTAAGATCCAGTTCCTGAGTATCCCAGTATGTATCCAGGAATTACTTACACAGAAGTATAGATAGGTATCTGTCAGTAACAGGGCTGTGTTGCATCGAGGTGTTTCATATGACATCAATTAGACAAGAACAAAGCTCATGGAACTCTCAGCTGGAAAATCCCATGTTATGTTTTATGTTATTTAGCACCCACTAATTCTCATTCATTGCACATCTGATCCTAAGAATGAAATATGCGGAGGAAGAGAAGTCAAGGAATCTATGCACCACCTGATTCATCATGGCTTGAACACATTTACATCCCTCCCTTTAACTATATATTTTTTTAAAATAACCTGGTCTATTTCCACTCAACCCCACCACCCACTTAGACCCATTCCCTTTCCAAACACAGATGATGTAACTGGTGTCCTGCTACCCCCCCCTTAGAAAACACCCTCCTTCATCACAATAATTGAAAATAACCAATTTCAGGTGATCAGCCAACCTCCAACCCCACTCTCATAAAACGGTCCTCTCTCACCATTGCAAAATGTATAAAACCTAGTCTGCCACCACCTTCCAGTAACACCCTCACAAACATACGCTCTCTAGCCTCATATCAAAATGTTAAAGAACTCTAATCATTGGTTTCCTGCCACTTTTCCAAATCAAACTCATAAAAACAAACTTTCCCACCCTGTCCCTAAATGGAAAGAAACAATACCTGATCTTTTATTACCCACCCACAACATGCTCTGCAGCATCTTATCTTCACCTCACCAAAAGCTGTATTCTTTACTGTACATTGAACAGACAGCTGGCACTGTTCGGACAGGCAGCTAGAAAGCAGCTGTGAGAACAGCTTGGAATTCTGTCTTGATGTGGGTCTGAGCAGATATCTGCCTATCTCCTGCCTAACTCATTTCTGTAGAGACCTCAGAGAGACAGGAGGAGGTGGATGAGAGAGAAGATAATCACCTGTCGCTTCTGGAGACCCGCACAAGGTGGGGGATCTCAGAATGATCAAGCTCTTCCTCTTATGACATATTAACAGTCAAGAAGAAATGTGTTTACAGTGGGGATATAATTCTTAAAGGGGTTAGCATTAACATAAAATAGACAACAGCGAAGTTTGAGTGGCCTATTGTTTAACCCGAAGGTGAAAGACATCTTTGTTATTCTTACAATTCCTACGCAAGGGCAGAGGAGTAATGTAGAGCCATATATAACATGGCCAACTGCCTCAGCTGCCTGCCCTGTTCCACAAGGAATTCTGCCACCCAAAAAAGGTAATATCTGTCATCCTGCCACCCTTGCACTCAAACCTCAGCATTCACTCTCACAACAAATATTATAAGAAAAATGCTACTATTATGTCACTCACTCTTACATTAAGCACCTGTTCACACCACATAAAAAAAAATGGTTTCCCGAGATACACCCACACTACCCTCTCTTCAGTTCATCCCTCCTCTGCCCAAATATATCAAAATGATACCTGGCCTCCTGGCACCAATCGCCACCACCATCTATGATTTTTCTACCCCTCCCTAACCTAGTGAATTTCAGTGAGTGTCGTACATATTAATATAGGAACTCTCCCTAACTTTGCATGGAGCTAGGTCCCGGCTGGGTATCTCACATGGCAGTACGTGAAATGAAATGACATAGATTTATAAAGTGCACAAATACCAAAGGCATCAAAGTGTTAGGGAAGAGCTCCAGAGAGAAAGACCAATGAAAGGACTAGTACCCCTAGAACATGCAATACCCAATGCCTTTTTATTCGTATTCAGGTTAGAACAAATTAATCCACATTCTCATAGTGAAGTTAATAAAATCCAGATCTGAATTTATTCCCTGAAATGATGGAATGAAGGGAGGTATTTGACAAACTATTGCTAACCAGCAACAAGTGTAACTACACAGTACACTGGTTTTCAACGTTTACGTTTACGGAGCTGGCGTACCAAGAGTTTCCTTAGTACTTGCACTAGTTTAACTACCTACCAGCTAGACATGGATAGCGGTTTACCTGCAGAAGCTAGAAGTCCATACATGCCCATAAGGTGTGGGCCCTTATGGTGTGGACTGATGTTAAGAGGGTTCATTGGAGCTGCCAGGTTTGCATGAGACGTTTTAAGGCATAGCCAAAGTGGACAATTGCCCAGAGCCCCCGCCCTCTAAAGTGACCCCTGGGAAAGTGAACATTCTCTCTGTTTGGTCTTTGTCTGATCTATTTCTCTATCTAAACAGCTCTCCCTCCCTATCTACTGCTACCACTGACTCTGTCTTTCTACTTCGTGTCTTCTTAAGGATTTTTGGGATCCTGGGTAAGGCATATTTTAACTGTTTTTGTGTGACCCTGTTTAGCATTTAATTTAACATTTTTTGGCATCATATGGGCTTAACTCAGCAGGAAAAGGACAATGGGATTCAAATGTGTTTTGTACCGGGCCCCCAAAATATGTCTTGACCGGGCCCCCGAAATCCTTAGAATGACATTGGACTGATAACCAGCACATCACGCCATTATGCAATGCCCGATTCTAGAGAACACAATTGATAAGCTTATTCTCAGATTTTTGGATGCCAGTGCTCTCTGACATATTAGGAGAATTAGCACCTGAATTCTGAAATATTATATAACCCCATAGCTCACTCAAGCTGTGTCAAAAGCATCCACCTATCTGTCATTTGCTGTGTGTGAATGCAGTGGAGCAGTTGAACACCATCTTTCTTTAAACGGAATTGATGCAATGGATCAGTGGCATTTTGATCTTATATAAAATTAAATTTTATAGTCCTTGTCGCACATTTTGCTAACCTTTAATATCATAAATGACTGCACTGATGTGGTGGAGCAATGCAGCTGCCATTTAGTATGAAATGGAACTTCGATTTTGGAGCAGAGCAAATTAAAGCTCCTTCTTTTATCTGGCACATATATGCAAATTATATACTTAGCAGCACGTGTTTAAGCATATCAGTCTGTGTGCACTTTATTATTCAAATATGATTAGGTGGTTGAATTTACTTTATGTTAAGGGTCAAGCATTTAATCGAATTGTAATCAAAGTTTCCGCACTTATCAGAAATGTATATCTACTCTTTAATGTACTCGATGTTTAATTATGCTAACTGTAATCATTTAGAATCTATTTTTGAAATGAAAGTTTAGCTTGTGACTAGGACTAGGTTTATTTGTTGAAAATTTAAAATGTTTTCCAGTGTCCTATTTTTGTCTCCACTAAAGGTGCATTATCATATTCCTCATTAGCTAGAGAGTCTCCTGTACCAGGCAGGAGGAGACATTCAAGGATGAGCAGATGTGTGGTCTATTGCCTGGGGTTGGGAAATGAGAGAGTCTATTGGTTCACAGAGAACTCTGTTATAGAATGGGTTCATTTCGGAGTGAACTTGATAGCGAATAGCTTTGGGAAACTTCATGTTCTTTGATTCGTGTTCCATAAGTTAGTTAGAGCAGACCCTGTCCTGACTTTAAGGAGAAAAGACCTTTTCTCTACTCTGCTGATTTCCTCCCTGGAGTTGAAAGGCTTTAACCTTGAACACTCTTTTATTTCCTTTGAACCTTAAATGAGTTTCATATGATACTGACACCTTCTTCCTCTTTACCCTTCTTAAGAAATCCCAAGTCACTTTCACAGATTTATTTAGAATAGAGAAGTTTCTTTCTGGAACACTTAGGGGCTCATTAGGATGGCGGACGGAAGAGCGACCGCAGCCCTGGAGTAAGCGGATAATGCCTTTTCCGTATCCGCCAGCCGCGGACACTCCGTCCGCCATATCAGGATAGGAAATAGTGTAAAAATTCCGTCCGTGACGGAAAATCACGGAGCGCCGCCCAACTACACCCGACCACGCGGCGGACGGAACGAATCCTGAAACTCCGCCGTACGTACTGACGTCTAAGACCGTCCCCCAAATCAAGATGGCGGAAATAACACATAAAACCGCAGCGGAAAAACAACCTGTCTGAACACGGCGGATTCCCCACAGCGAAGATAAGATACATAGCAGAGATACCCACCACAAGCTGTTCGCCACCATGGACCCAGCGCTACACGCATTCCCGATGCTCTTCGCGATCCACCACGTCCTAGTCTTGGCCCACCATCGACGCAGACGCAGGTAAGGCACAAACCATTGGCTGTCTGGAGGGGAATACCTGCAAGGGTCGTGACGTAGGGAGGGGGAGTGTCATGTTACCCAAAGCACTGATTAGAAGCAAATAGAAATACACATTTGTAGTACGCAAGCAGGAATGACAACGACAAACCACGAGACATGATTGACGACCTTTATTACACATAATAGGGGTATAATCACAGTGTATGAGTGAGCATGGGCAAAGTGGGCACCAGAGCATGAACATCAGAGGCAGCACGTGAGAGGGAGGAATGCAGTATCACAGCATCAACAGGGCATTGTGGACAACACAGCAGGTACATCAGAGGCAGTAAATGAGAGGGCAGAATGCAGTATCATAACAGCAACGGGGCATTGTGGACAACACAGCAGGTACATCAGAGGCAGCACGTGAGAGGGGCTAAGTGCATCAACAGTCCATAGCACTGAGCATGTCCATTAGAGGCAGCACGTGAGAGGGCAGAATGCAGTATCATAACAGCAACAGGGCATTGTGGACAACACAGCAGGTACATCAGAGGCAGTAAATGAGAGGGAGGAATGCAGTATCACAGCATCAACAGGGCATTGTGCCCAACAGAGCAGGTACATCAGAGGCAGCACGTGAGAGGGAGGAATGCAGTATCACAGCATCAACAGGGCATTGTGGACAACACAGCAGGTACATCAGAGGCAGCACGTGAGAGGGGCTAAGTGCATCAACAGTCCATAGCACTGAACATGTCCATTAGAGGCAGCACGTGAGAGGGCAGAATGCAGTATCATAACAGCAACAGGGCATTGTGGACAACACAGCAGGTACATCAGAGGCAGTAAATGAGAGGGCAGAATGCAGTATCATAACAGCAACAGGGCATTGTGCCCAACATAGCAGGTACATCAGAGGCAGCACGTGAGAGGGAGGAATGCTGTATCACAGCATCAACAGGGCATTGTGCCCAACAGAGCAGGTACATCAGAGGCAGCACGACAGAGGGAGGAATGCAGTATCACAGCATCAACAGGGCATTGTGGACAACACAGCAGGTACATCAGAGGCAGCACGTGAGAGGGGCTAAGTGCATCAACAGTCCATAGCACTGAACATGTCCATTAGAGGCAGCACGTGAGAGGGCAGAATGCTGTATCATAACAGCAACAGGGCATTGTGGACAACACAGCAGGTACATCAGAGGCAGCACGTGAGAGAGGCTAAGTGCATCAACAGTCCATAGCACTGAACATGTCCATTAGGGGCAGCACGTGAGAGGGCAGAATGCAGTATCATAACAGCAACAGGGCATTGTGGACAGCACAGCAGGTACATCAGAGGCAGTAAATGAGAGGGCAGAATGCAGTATCATAACAGCAACAGGGCATTGTGCCCAACATAGCAGGTACATCAGAGGCAGCACGTGAGAGGGAGGAATGCTGTATCACAGCATCAACAGGGCATTGTGCCCAACAGAGCAGGTACATCAGAGGCAGCACGTGAGAGGGAGGAATGCAGTATCACAGCATCAACAGGGCATTGTGGACAACACAGCAGGTACATCAGAGGCAGCACGTGAGAGGGGCTAAGTGCATCAACAGTCCATAGCACTGAACATGTCCATTAGAGGCAGCACGTGAGAGGGCAGAATGCTGTATCATAACAGCAACAGGGCATTGTGGACAACACAGCAGGTATATCAGAGGCAGCACATGAGAGGGGCTAAGTGCATCAACAGTCCATAGCACTGAACATGTCCATTAGAGGCAGCACGTGAGAGGGCAGAATGCAGTATCATAACAGCAACAGGGCATTGTGGACAACACAGCAGGTACATCAGAGGCAGTAAATGAGAGGGCAGAATGCCGTATCATAACAGCAACAGGGCATTGTGCCCAACATAGCAGGTACATCAGAGGCAGCACAAGTACGTGTTCCAACCAACCCGTCCCAGGGACCACAACAGTGCAAGACTGTTCTCAATGGACAATGCACACACCATGTGAAATAACATGTGAGTGAAGTGAACACCACCTCACATCACTGAATCATGTGGACTGCGTGAACTACCTGCCTCGGACACACTGCCAGCACCAGAAACAGGAGTGTGAGACACAGCCACAGCCCGAGTGACACACACATGGGCCACAGACCCAGACACACTGCCAGCACCAGAAAAAGGAGTGTGAGACACAGCCACAGCCCGAGTGACACACACATGGGCCACAGACCCAGACACACTGCCAGCACCAGAAAGAGGAGTGTGAGACACAGCCACAGCCCGAGTGACACACACATGGGCCACAGACCCAGACACACTGCCAGCACCAGAAACAGGAGTGTGAGACACAGCCACAGATCTACTCACTGACAGATGAGCCATAGACCCAGATACACTGCCAGCACCTGAAACAGGAGAGGGCACAACTGAGACTGTGCTACTACATGATGCATGTCAGCAAACAACAGACACAGTGCCACTATCCGATACATGAGAGTCAAATGCACCTGCGCTACTGGGACCACTTAAATGATGAGCCACAGGGCTGTATGGGCCTGGAGGCAGGGTGGCACTGGGAGCTGGGGATAGCTGTACTTGAGTGACATCGGGGTGGGCAGGTGCCAATGGTGTGTGTCTGCGTTTTTTAGGGATATGTGAGTGCACCCTGGACAGGACAGGACTGGCAAGTGGTGGTGACTCCAAACAAATATCACCCACCATAGGTGGAGCATCTGCTGCCGGGGATCGGCTTTCTGGGGATGTGCTGGAGCCTGCTTGTCGTTTGCTGTGTGCCTGCCGCCTGGACTCAGAATCATGTGTAATGGGGGATGCAACAACAGGGGACTCCCTCCTCTGCTTCTGACTGGCCTGGATGGGAGTGAAGGTATGGGGGTACTCCGCCGCGGAGACATCTGTTTGCCGTTCATTCGAAAACATCAGCCGCAGTGCAGCCAGGGGTGACGTATGCCTGTCCTTGACTGCGCCATTGTCCATGGGAGAATCCTTGTCCCTAGGATGTGCCTTATCCGTAGGTGGAGTGTTGTCTCTGGACTTTGCCTGTGCCTTGGACGGTGCCCTGTTCCTGCCAGCAGACTTGTAGTCTGTGGTGTACCTGTCTCCAGGAGACACCTGCTCACTGTGTGTGTCCCTGCCCTTGGGAGATGGCCTTTGCTCTGTTGTGTGCCTGCCCTTGGGACACTTCCTGCTCTTAGGAGGTGCCTTTGTCTTTTGACTGTCCCTGTCCCTGTCCTTGGGAGTGGCCCTTTCCTCTGTTGTGGGCCTGCCCTTGGGACTCTCCCTGCTCTTAGGAGGTGCCTTTGTCTTTTGACTGCCCCTGTCCCTGTCTTTGGGAGTGGCCCTTTCCTCTGTTGTGGGCCTGCCCTTGGGACTCTCCCTGCTCTTAGGAGGTGCCTTTGTCTTTTGACTTTCCATGTCCTTGGGAGTGGCCCTTTCCTCTGTTGTGGGCCTGCCCTTGGGACTCTCCCTGCTCTTAGGAGGTGCCTTTGTCTTTTGACTGTCCCTGTCCTTGGGAGTGGCCCTTTCCTCTGTTGTGGGCCTGCTCTTGGGACTCTCCCTGCTCCTAGGAGGTGCCTTTGTCTTTTGACTGTCCATGTCCTTGGGAGTGGCCCCTTCCTCTGTTGTGGGCCTGCCCTTGGGACTCTCCCTGCTCTTAGGAGGTGCCTTTGTCTTTTGACTGTCCATGTCCAAGGGACTGTCCATGGACTTGGGAGTATCCCTTGCCTTGGGAGTACCTTTTGTGTGGAATGCCTGTGTAGCATGTGAAGGCATGTCCCCCAACAACACTTGTGGATCCTGTGTGTGTACTCCAGTGTATCTGACGTTGTCTTTGTGAACAGATTTTGCTGACCTAGGGGATGGTGTCTGTGCCCTCCGTGCCCTGACGTGCTGTCTGACGCTGCTTCTAGTGCAATAACGGAAGTGTGGGCCGTGTGGGCTGTGTCCCGACAGAAGGTGTTGATTGCCCACTCCCAGTCTGTGACAACAGTGCTGGCTCACCAAGATTTTCAGAAGATGAGGACGATGGTGTCTCCACATGCGAGTCCTCAGGGACGGTCCTGTCCCCCTCTCCGGCGCTGCCCTCCTCTGTGTCAGTCTGCGTGTGCGCAAAGTCTGATCCGGATGCATTGCCTCCACTCATCTCCGCCGTCTGTGGCTGAATTCCCTCTGTCGAAGCTGAAATGCACAGAAAAGAGGTGTAAGTCATGGGCACACTCACGTACAGAAGGCCAAGGAATCCCTAATTCCATAGCTGACAAAGTTCTTCTAGCCCCCATCCTGCACACGGCCCACCTCTAACAGTCATCCTCACATTACATAAGCGTTGGTGGCCGTGACACATGTACAGCATGCGGACAGGGCAGGAGCACGTACATCAGCACACATGTGTTGCCATGGGTCCACGGACCACTACGGCATGTGCCTAAACACTCAACTACTAAGCAAGTGGCGTGTCAACAAGCCGGACCTGGATATCAAATTACACACCCCCAATGGCACCAACATGGCACCAACATGGCATCGCAGAGATACATACGCACCACAGAACTCAATACTGTGTCTGGGCACCAATACATGCATTGCACTCCCAAGTATCCTACACAGACAGTATGCTCACCGCTAGTTTGCTGTTGATCCACACTCAGCCGTTCGGACGGGTCAGGATGCGTCACAGCAATGATACGGTGCATGAGAGGGGTCATGGAGCGTCGGGCCAGACGTGGCGTCCTTGGGATCATCCCCAGTGTCACTTCCGCTACATTCTTGCTCAGCCTGGAAATGCCGTCCCAGCGTTTGTGGCAGTGTGTATGTCATCTGTTGCACACCCCCAATGCCCGTACATCCCGTGCAATGGCTGACATGGCCGGCACGCCGGTCCTAGGCCGGGATGGTCCGGCCGGTGGACGGTGGATGATGCAATGTGACTGTAAGAGGGGACATGAACTGCCATGTCTATTGACTACATCCAAAGGGTGTGTAGGTCTGCACTTCCCCCGCGGAGTACGTGCACCGCCATGGTGGCGCCAGTGATAGAACATTGTTGCAACTGAAGCATCCGTGCCGGAAGCTTGCACGTGCGGTTGCCGATGTGTGAGCGTGACGGTCCGTGCACATGCAGCCAATGGGAAGAGGGAAGGCTGCCCGCGTATGGCCATTGGAAGATAGCGGAAGCAGTGCACCGCCATGGCGGCGCTAAGGATTGTATATTGTCAGACGCTGCAGCGTGATGTTTCGTCTGTAGTTGCGTCATGAGGGTTTTGAGCGTGATAGGGAAACTTCATATGTCATGCACTATTCCATGTGTGTCCATACAATGCCCATCGGTGGGCACACAACGTGCAACAGATGTGCATGTCGACGTGTTGACGTCGGGTGTGACCCTACAGACGTTATTACATCTTCACATCTACACATGACATCACGGCTGTATGGCCACATTCTGATTCTGTTGTCAGTGTGTGGTACAGGCGAGGTGACTACAATAGTGGGGGTACACATGCATTCAGTGTATGTGTGTTGGCTGTTGTGTCACCATGCATGTCATGACTGTATGCTCACCATTGTTGGTGTTGGCATTGGTGCATGATGACATGGTGTGTGTGTATCATTATCGTTTGTGTGCATGCACTTGCATGTGTGTCTGTGATGTGGCTTCTACACATTAGGGCCATGACACACGTATTGCCAGTAATGTTGACATGTGACTAAGTAGCGTTGTACGTGTTGACACACTTCCTGTTGCAAGTGGCTGCACATTGTTAAAGTGCCACTCCGTATTGTAGTAACTATCTGAGATGTCACACATATGACCATTCTCCGATACATTTTTCTTCTTGCTAATGTTGGCTTACATGTGATGTAGTTGCACACGTATGCATCGTTTTCAAGTTGACTCAAGTTACATCTCTCTCCCACACAGGAGGGCTCCAAATGTGCATCGGCCACAGCAATGCTGTGATGCAAAGGATTGTGGTAGTGGGTGGGTGTCATTTTATAGTCGTGTCTCAATGGTTGTTGGCTGTCAGGTTGTAGATGGGTGTGTTGACTAGTGTGCATTATTGGGTACTTGGGGGGGTGTCATAGTGGCTTGTGATTGGTGTTGGTGTTTCAGGTGGGGGGTTGTCCTTTTTCGTGTGTTTGCTATTTACTGGCGGCACACTTTTTTACATTGGTTTGACGATAGGGATGTTGTTCGTGTTGGCCTTCCGCAGTGATGCACTGTTTCTCGTTGCATTCTTTCCGCCGCGGACGTGGATGGTTGAGCGTTCCGTGGTACAAGCGGCGTTATCCTAATTGCGGACACGGAGTGTTCACAGGTATGGCGGTATATGTGGCGGTGTCTGCGGTCATGTCCGTCCACCGCGGACGGTGTTAGATGTGTTCCGTCCACCGCGGACGGTGTTAGATGTGTTCCGTCCACCGCGGACGGTGTTTGATGTGATCCGTCCGCCGTGGTCGGAGTTTCTTGACATGAATATCCTAATCGCGTACGTGGATTCTCCGCGGCGCTGCCGGGAGTTAAACTTGCCCGAACATGGCGGACTGTACCCGTTTCCATCCGCCATCCTAATCGACCCCTTAATATGGGTATTCGGTCTTCTTCTTGTTATGAATCTTTTGTTCTTCGTAATACTTAAATTTAGATTGTTAGATCATTTCAATGTGAATGCCGTGATGATATATTTACATCTAGGCAGATGCGTCACGTTGTAAAGCCCTGCCCCACTTGCGTTTCGGCGCAGGGTGGGCATTCCGAGGCAGGTGCACCTCGCAAAAGTGGCTGAGTGAAATCTATAAGATTTCACTTAGTCACTTTCAGGCCAATGCTGTGTCAAAACCCTGCGCCTGCTTGAAGCAGGCGTAGGTCTTGACACAGCATTGTAAAGATGGGGCACCCCGAGCCTTGCTGGAGCTGCGTCGCGCTTGCGACGCAACTCCAGCAATGCGCCACCTTTACGACACAGATGCGTCACGCATCTGTGCCATTTTTGCCCCATGGTGCGCCGCATTGTAAATGCGGTGCACCATGGGTGGCGGAACAGCGGCGCAAAATAACTGGCGCATCCCTGGGGATGCGCCAGTTATCATAAATCTGCCCCTTAGTACTAATGCATAAATAGTCTTTTTAATTAAATGGGATTAGAGTGGAGATAAGTGGTATACAGTGAAATCATTTTATTTAAATCTAACATCTTGGCTTTTTGACTTCTCTGTTAGTTCGGATTTGGGCCTTAAAAAAAGCTATGGGCTGACACCCATGTAACACCCATCCCCATGCGTGGTAGAGACAACTCCGGAGTCACGAGCTCAAGTCTTGGAACCCGATCAAGGACATCCTTTCCACATGTCCTAGGAACAAGCTGAACATTCTGAAGACTCAATAGACAACTGTACAAACTGTATGTTGATAATGCATTATGAACATGGGTGGGAAATAAAGCTTGGGAGAAACAAATTAATCTGCGGGAACATAAGACAAAGGTTTTTAAAAAAAGTATTAAACTTAGCATGGTGTGATGATCATCTTCTCGGCTTGTCCAATCAGGATTAGGTGCTTCATAAGCTTGAAACATTTAGAGGTGGTACATGCCTTTAAAAAGGTATAATTGGGATAGTTAGTTAGATTAGTGATGCTCAATCGCTGCTAGAACGCTGAGAGAAAGAGATGCTGTCCTATTGCGGATCGAAATAACTAAAGAAGAAGACTAAGAATTTTCAAGCAAATACAATTAGAAAGAAGATCGCGGAAGAACCTGGGAGGTAATAGAATTAGAGAGAAGATCGCAGAAGAATCGAGGAAGAAATTAGAATCAGAGAGAGTGGTGACGCAGGCGTCGAATCCAGAAGAGGTTACCTGTCCTGTCCAAGTCCTGTCCTGAACCTGTCACCTGATTTTTTCCTATGGGGCTCACAACTCTTTGCCAGAGGGGTCTGATCTTGCACCATCCTAGGTAAATATAAATCTGTGTATTGTGTCAATGTGCCTTTTCTCTTTATCCTCTCTTCCTGAGGTACTTGCCATTGAATTATAGTTTAATTTAGATAAATCGAATCTTACCTTTTCAGAATGATGGAGTTAACACTGTAATTTGTCTTTGATTCTCCTGGTAAAATTCAGATAAACCTTTAAAACTTATCTGAGTCTGTGGTTATTTAATGAACAGAACAGGTAAACGTTTAATTTTCATAATTACCAAATAAAGAAAGAAAGGGCTTAGTATTAAATAGACTCATGACTGAGAGACAAACGGACATATAGAATTAGCCCTAAAATTGACCCCCAGCTGGGTTTCATCGACCAGATAATGAGTGAGTGTGGTTTATGGGCCTGAATGAGTATTTAGTGAATATTGTTTGCAGGTTGGTGTCCCGCTGGATCAGTTTGCTGGTAGCAGTGGTATGGTTTTTATTGATTAGTTTGGTGATTATTGGTTATAGACGTATGTATTAACAAACCCGTTTGCATATTGTTTTATGTTGTATGGAAAAAATCCCGGGAAGTGTATAGCGAGTGATGAATGGAAATCACACTGCAGTGAGGTTACTCCGGTTTTAAAAATGAAGGGGCCCATTAGGATGGCGGGAGGATAGCCCCGCCGCGCGGGGGCAATCTGCCCGCCATCCTCAACAGAATGACTCCCTGCCACATTAGGATGGCTGGGGGGTCCACGGCGGACGGAAAGTCTGGTGGAAAATGTCCTTGTCTATGGTGGCGGTGTCTGCGAGACACCGCCAACCATATTAGGATGAGTGCGGTCAGACGCCGCCGTGGAGAAGCCTGCGGTCTTTACTTTGGGGGCCCGTTGCAGGCCCCCATGGTGAAGGCGAGGTGGGGGGGTGCACATGGGGGGTACCTGTGGTACCCCCCTGCATTTGCATACACAATGCGGCAGGCACCGTGTGGTGCCTGCCGCTTTGTGTATGCGAATGCACAACATGAATTTGTCACATTGCGGCAGGTGCTGGTGTAAACACCGCCCGCCGCAATGTTACAAATGCATTATGCGCCCGCCAGTGTGGCGGGCGTATCATAATTTGCATGGCGGGACCGCCGCTCAGGTCGCGCCCGTCATCCTAATGTGCCCCAAAGTTGTGAAAAAGTGAGAGTGATTGTTAGCAAAGAGTTCGCTGGTGAAATGTTGGTGTTATATCAACTTGAAAGGGTAACACTCGGAAAGTAGCAGGTTCTTCTGAGCTTATGTGAAGAGTAAACCTAAAGGTTTTTACTCGCAGTGCATGAAGAGTGAGCGGAATATTTTACTCATAGAGAATATAACCATTGGTTTTGTGAAACTGACAGGGTAGTGAATGTTTTTTTGTTGTTATTAATGAAAATTTTGTTAAAAGAACAAAAAGAAAAGAAGTTTTTGTATTAACTTGTGAAGGGAGGGTCAGCTGCCAGAGTTGCACTGACGTCACCAAGTGCTGCGCTGGGATTGGTTGAGTCAGCAGGTGTGTGTGACAAGACAGGGAGTTGTAAAGGAGGGGTCAGTTGTCACGCTGACCTCATCAGGTGCCACGCTAGGATTGGTCGAAACAGCAGGCCTGTGATTTACGGAGGATTGTAAGGGAGGGGTCAGTAGTGAGGAGTGAATACTGACGTCACACTAAAGCTGCGCTAGTATTGGATAAAAAATTTGTAAAATTAAACCTGATTGGATAAAAGAATAAAAGCGGCAATAAGATTGGAGAAACGAAGTGTAAACAAAGGACAAATTATTTGACAAATTAAAATGGAACTTGTATGTGGAGACACAATCCAACCTTAATAGGGAATCACCCTGATAGAAGATATCTGGGTTTTGCTAGACAAGAATACATAAGAAGAATAACTTATAAAATGTACAGAGAGAAAAGAAAAAATTAATTTATGCAGAAAATCTAAAAAAAATTGAAAAAGGATAAACATATTAAGACTAGAGAAGGAATTCTTATCCCACCACCTGAAACTCCTGCCTCATTTATGATGATGGAAAAGGGATATCCTACCTGTTTTTGGTTAGAAAATTGGATTGAATATACAAAAGATGACAGAATATTGGCTTTTTCAGAAAATGGTACATTCAATGGTAGAATCCCTCAGAATTTAAGGAATAGAATTAATGAATTAGAGCCCAGACCTAGGTCGACCCAGTATGAAGCTTTAGAAGAATGAGAAATGGAGGCATTTGATCGAGACATATCTAGAAGTACTAGGGGTCATAGAGGATTCTATCTTAAAACGTTGCATATAAAATGTGAAGATCAGATGAAACAATGGAGGCAGGCAATGGTTTCAGAAGGACTGTATCCTGTAATAATGTCAGATGAGCAGTCTGGAGGCAAGTGTACTAGGAAAACTAAAAGTATGACAGGTTGTGGAGAATCAGAAGATGAGTGTATGGAAGACATTCTAACCAAGAATCCTCCACCATATTAGGAAGGACCAAATAGAAATATACTGAGCGCCCCTGCCTTAGAGACACCATTAGTTCCTCAGATTTTGCATGATTCAATAAATGAAAGAATATTACAAGAAAAAGACAGAGAAGCAATAAATACAAATAAAAATGAATTATTAAAGAAAATAACCCAATTGAGTGTACATCCTGAAGCATTAACCATACCAGTGACTATAGGTCCTGTTGTCCCATTATATGGGGATGAAAGAAGCTGTTCTACCCACCAGTTATGGCCACTCCTGTGATAGAACCAAGAAAGGAAAAAATAATAATTGAGGATCAAGCTAGGGAATGTGAATCAGTAATATCACTAATGGATTTACCAATAAGAGAACAGATAAATGAGACCCCAAGAAGAGTTACACCTAGTTGTTCAAAAGAAATATGAATGGAAACTTCCACAGGAAATACAAGTGCTACCATTGTGTCACCAGAGGAATTAGAAAGATGGGCACAGGGAATGGACAAAGCAGTTCCACAACCAAAGATTTTGGACATTTATAAATTAACGGTAGAATTGGAAGAAATGATAGCTGGAAATTTGGGAATCGACAGATTAAATAGGTACTGTGAAGAAGAATTATTATTCATATACAGAGGTATAACTATAAATGTAAAAATATTTCATTGGGAATTAACAGAGCTTGCTTCAGAGATAGAAAAAGAAACAGGGAGATCCAAAGTACTGCAAAAACCTTTCAAGGCAGAATTTAGTGACAAAGATTTAGAAATATGAATGTGTCAGGTAGAAAATTACAGATTTAAGAACTGATGACAATTTTACAAATGTGGGGAGAATTAGACAGGTGGAAAACAAGGTAGACTAAGAAAAAGGAGGAAGCTCCTGCAATCAAAACTGTATTAGAATATTTATTAAGAGAACCTAAAAAGACCGAAAGATTGTGCCCCATGAGAGAAGTACCAGGAGGAGGATATGTACATGTTCCCTGGACTAGGCAAGATATTCTATCATTTACAAATGATTTCCCAAAATTAAGTGAGAAGCCAGTCGAATGGTACAGACAGTTTGAAAGGTTTGTGAAAGTTTCAAAGATTTTATTGAAGGATTTGGATGGTCTGTTCGACATAGTGGCCCCTGCTGATTTGTGGACTGAATGTAAAATCACAGTTGATTGGCCTAGTGATGAGTACCCAAGAGATGAGAAAACAGGTGCACCTTCATAAGAAATATAACCAGGTGATTACTTTTTTGAAAGGGAAAATTCCCCCAAAAGAAATACATTTGATAAAATGGATAAAACTACACAAGAAATAAATGAGACTGTACATGCTTACTATGAGCGTCTGTTGCAAGTGTTTAAGCAGTATAGTGGATTTGAGAATATTGGTGATAAAGGTATGGGACATTTTGTATATTGATTTGTATCAGAATTAAGAACAGAGGTTTGTCAGATGATTCAAACACACATATTCTGTTGGCAAGGCAAACCCATAGATGAAGTATGCAAAATACTGCAAAGATGAGATAGATAGACGAAAAAAGTTAAAAGAAAAAGTGATGTGGGCACAAGTAAAAATTGGCAGAACAACAAGAACTCAAACTAAATAACGAACAAAATAAAGGATCAGGACAAAATAAAAATAATGGGGGAAAACCGAGAGGGAAAATGAGTAGAGAAGAAGCAAAGAAGAAGTTTCCTTGTCCTGGGTGCGGAAAATTGGGCCATTGGAAAAAAGAGTGTAAAAATATTCAAACCAATAATGGCCCAAATGAAAATTTAAATCCACAGATGTGATATTGAGTAAACCGCATCTGGTTGTAAATCTGCAAAATGTTGTGAACAGAGCACAGTACAGTGTGGACGCCAGATTTCAAGGACAAAGTGGTAAGCTAAATTCAGTAGCTTAACAATTTCTGATACAGAATAGTAGTTAATCTGAGGATGAATTATGATGGTGCCTGAGGAGGGGGGAAGAGGAATGCATACTTGGCACATCCTTACCGGTAGATCAGTCAGGTCCATATATTGATGGAAAAGTAGAAGCAAAAGATATTACTTTCTTATTGGACACTGGTGCTACGGGTTCTACTGTGAGAGCAAAAGACTTCCCAAACCCACCCCTTTCAGGTGAAGCAATCCAAGAAGTTGGTGTTTCTAATAGACAGATCAGAATTCCAGTCACAGAACCAATGGAAGTGTGCATAGGCAATTTTAAAGAGATGCACACATTTGTAGTATGTGACTCCAGTCCCGTAAATTTGTTTGGCAGAGATTTACTAAGTAAGATGAACTGTGCAATTTATTGTACACCTCATGGTGTGACAATTCAAACCCCTGATGAAGATAGTATTTTCAAATGTATGCTAGCAAAACAAGGTATGGAGGTAGATGCAATATATTCAATGATGACAAAGGATGACCTACCTGATGAATTAAAACTGACAGTAAACCCAGAAGTGTGGAATTTCACTGGAAAAGAAGTAGGGTTGATGGCAGATGTAGACCCAGTAAAAGTGACTGTAAAAGAAGGTGCTATTTTTCCAAACACGAGACAGTATAAAATGAGTCCAGCAATTAAATGAGGTGTCATAGCAGAAATAGAACGAACAATTTAATAAGGCATTTGAAAGGAAATAATGAGCAGTCCTTGTAATTTACCCATAATTGGCATTAAGAAACCTAACAGGAAATATCAGATAGTGCAAGACCTGAGAAAAATAAATAAAATAGTGGTGCCTAGTTGTCATGAAGTGCCGAACCCAGCAGTAATTCTGTATCAAATACCATGGAATGTAGATGGTTCACAGTTATCGATTTGTGTCATGTATTTTTCTCCATTCCGTTACACCCAGATAGTCAGTACCTCTTTTCATTTAAATTTGAAAATCTTATCTATGTGTGGAATCGAGTTCCTCAAGGATACACAGAAAGTCCTTCATTGTAATCAGATCTTGAAAAAGTGTCTCGAAACATTAGTTCAAGTTCAGTTTTGGTCCAATATATAGATGATTTATTAGTTGCTTCGAAAACACGAGAAGACTGTGTCCTAGATTCTATTGCATTGTTAAACCATTTGGCCAATGGAGGTAATAAGATGTCACCAGAATAACTACAATGTTGTCAAACCCGAGGTAAACATTTGGGACATCAATTAGAAAGAGGAGTGAGGAAGTGACACCTGAAAGGATTAAAATAATAAAACAGATGCAGTTACCTCAGACCCAGAAAGAAATCAGAATGTTTCTTGGTGTTGTAGGATATTGTAGGCAATGGGTTGTAGGTTTTTCCTTACTGGCTAAACCTCTATTACAAATGACAAGAAAACAAGCAAAAGATCCTGTAGAATGGAATAGTGAAAGCATGGGAGCTTTTGTAAGAAAGACATTGTCTATGCAAAGCCCCTGCTCTTGGAATGCCAGATTACACAAAAGAATTTGCAATTATTTTGTTGTGAATTAGATAATTGCACCTTGTTAGTACTGACCCAAAGACATGGTTTGATGGAACGTCCAGTGTCATATTTTTCTGCTACTTTGGATCCTGTAGCCTCTGCATTACCTGGTTGTTTAAAAGTGGTAGCTGCTGCTTGCACAAGTCTTGAACAAAGTGAACCTATTGTGATGGGACATGCTGTGAAAGTAGATGTCTCTCATTCAGTAGAAATTCTTATGACCAGAACCCGAACTCAGTATCTTACCTCAAGCTGAATTACAAAATATGAAAGAATTATTTTAGGAACAGAAAACGTAACAGTAATCAGGTGTACGGTTCTTAATCCATCTACTTTATCTCCTGATGTGTATGGAGAAGAAGTGAGGGATGATGTTGAACATGACTGCCTAGATGTTACTGAATATTGTATCAAACCTCGCCCAGACATACAGGAAGAACCCCTGAACAATTGTGAAAATGAACTATTTGTAGATGGCTCGTGCATGAGGCACGAGGAAGGAGGGTTGAGTGCTGCTTATTATGTTCGTACATTAACTGGAATAGTCAAAGCATCCTATTTACCCGGAATCAAGCCTGCACAAATAGCTGAATTGATTGCTTTAATTAAAGCATGCAAAATTGGGAACAATTGGAGAGTAACCATTTACACTGAAATACAGTATGGTTACGAGGTTGTGCATGACTTTGGCCAACTTTGGATGCATGGGGATTTCATGACTTCTTCAGGAACCCCTATTAAAAATGGACTATATGTGAAAGAGCTTTTGGAAGCAATACAATTGCCAAAGGAAGTGGCTCATGTGACTGCTGATAATCGTTATGCTGACCAAGTTGCTCAGTATTGTGCAAAGACTAAAATGGCAGTGAACAAGAAAATTAAAACAACAGGAATCAGATGGCAACTTATGCTTATCTCAGCTATAGAAACATGGGATGAAGTAAGACATTTACAAGATGAGGTAGAAGTAAGTGAAAAGGAAAGGTGGATTAAAACAGGATGTCAAAGGTGAGAAGAAGATGGTGTTTGGATTTATCCAGATGGCAGGCCAGTCATGCCAGACTGTTTACTCTCACAGCTAGCAAGAATGTACCATGGAGATACCCACATAGGTAGAGATGCTATGATCAGACTCTCTTAGGCAGGACTGGCTCAACCCGAAGTTTAGGACTGTCGCAGAGAGCCTTTGCCAGAGGTGCTTAATTTGTCAACAGAATAACCCAGGTAGGAAGACATTGGTCAGCTGGAGAAGAATTGGAAAAGGCAGAGGCATCATTTGTAAGGTTGCAGGTTGATTTCATTCAGTTACCACCATGTAGAGGACTAAAGTACATCCTTGTCATTGTGTGTTTGTTCTCACGGTGGGTAGAGGCATATTCAACCAGGATAAATGACAGCAAAACAGTTGCCAAATTATTGTTGAGGGAACTCATACCACGTTTTGGTTTTCCAGTAACAGTGGAATCAGATAGAGGGTTTCACTTTAATAATGAAATAATTCGATTGATCTGTGAAGCATTCAAGATAGAACAAAAATTGCACTGTGCTTACCGCCCAGAGGCTTCTGGGGTGGTGGAACAACTGAATGGCACAATAAAATCAAGATTGGCAAAGGTGTGCGCATCTACATAACTGTGTTGGCCAGATGCATTGCCTCTTGTTCTGATGAGACTCAGAATAAATCCTGACAGAAACAGAGGGTTGAGTCCCCATGAAGTACTCATGGGAAGTACAACGGGATTAGCCTTCAAATCTGGACACAGACTGTTAAGCATAACTGATGATCTGGTATTGGAATATTGTAAAAGATTGGCTGACCTAGTGCGATCCGTCTCTCACCAGGTTGGAGAAGAGGCAGTGGCCAGGCAGCCGGATCAAGCATAGGATCTAAATCCAGGAGATTGGGTGGTGGTGAAGAATCACACCCGATAGACGTGTCCGGCACCAAGGTGGAGAACCTCAAAACAGGTAATACTGGTAACAACAGCAGCAGAGAAATGTGCAGGATTGCCTAACTGGATACATGCCAGCCATACCAAAAGAGTACCCGCTCCTGATGAGGAAACCCAACAACAAGAAATCGAAGTTGAGGGTGCAGAAGGTTGTGCAGCTGAAGAGCCTAGAATAACAAACGCTGAAGAAGCTGATCAAGAACAACCAAGCACTAGTCAGGAGGATTGGGTACCAGCAATCAACATACCTGATGTGGAAATAAGAACCAGAAGCAAAACAAAAATAGAATAGCTAAAAACTAGTGAGGACCAGACAGGTATAGAAAATCAAGCTCAGGAAACAGAATACGAGATTGTTGAAGACCCTGAGCAGGAACAGATAGGGACAGAAAAATACACTCAGACAGAGGTGAGCAAGTATTTTAACAAATCTGGGGAGGGACAGATAGGTGTAGAAGAACACGTTCAGGCAGCAAGCAAGTCAAGTGCAATAAGACCTGAGCAGAACAAGTTAGGATTAGAGAAACTAGTTCAGGGAAAAGAGCAGTCTAAAGAAGACTCTGAACAGGGACATACAGGCAATGTGGAACATGTTCAGGTGAATGGTAGTACTTCAAGAAGTCCTGAACTCGGTCAACTCGAGAGGGATTCAGAAGATGAAGAAAATCAAATTGTGCCACAACAGAATACAAATAAAAGAATACTCGAAAGTGACGAAGAAGGAGAAAGTACAGTGCAACCCAAACGGGTTAGAAAAGGTGATAATTGGCTCAGAAATGTCAAAAGATTAAGGTATCATCTAAAGACAATTATTAAAGAACCTGACCAAGTGAACGAAGTCACTTGTCAATCAGGACGGATCAACGAGAAACAAAAGCGGAGTCAAAGATTAAGAATATTGATCAAAAAATTCAGAGGACCTGAATGGACTTATGTGATTCTTGAAGAACCTGAACATTTAGATTTAAATGAAGAAAGTGATGAAGAAATAATTGCAGATCAAATTGACGAAGGAGAGGTGAGACCTCTTTGAAAATGAACCAAGAATACTTAACATTTTCAGAAAATAAGTAAAGAAAGAAGAGAGATCTTCTTAAAATGGCTAAAACAGAGTTGCTGAAAGACCAAAACGAAATTATTTAAAGAAATGTTGTAGAGTATTTATATGTAGCATCCTATTAGTGATTATGGTATGGTTAGGTTTAATGATAGTGATACCATATTTGATGAGTATAGAAAAGAAAAATAATACAGACAAAGATGGAAAACTAGCCAACATAAAGGGAAATAGAGTAAAAGTAGAAACATTAGATGAGTTAGAAATACATCACACAGTAACAGATAAAAACACAGATTTAAACGTTTTCACAGAGTTATTGTTTCAATATGTAGATACTATGGAGATTAGTGATTGTTATGTATGTATGAAATTACCAGTTTCAGTAGCAGAAAGTGTTACATATCACCATTTACCGCTAACATATGCATTTCATGTAGTGTATTAGCAAGCCTGTTCTACAAAACAGGAACATTGCAATATTATTATTCCAACCTACATGTGATATTTTCAAACGTTCCTGTTAAGAAGGAATATGAATCCAGTACTTAGTAGCCTAGTAGCACAGTATATGGGTGAATGTTTCCTATCTCAACATGCAATAGATATAGCAGAAGCTCACAGGCATTATTTAACATGCTCACTAAAAGAGGAAGATTTTTTTTTATTTAGTAGAAGAAAGGAGACAAGATTTCCAGAAGAAAGACAATGAACAGAAACCCAAAATTCCACCATGGGCTGAGAAAGAAAGAATGTTTACACCTGGCAAGGCTCAGGCTGCGATGGCACTAGATTTCGAAAAGAAAGGGAAAATCTGTCTCCATAGGTGAGAAACTGATTGTAACAATGTATGTATTGGTTCCAGTGAATATGAACATAATCTTTTGGTTATTGGAGGATAGGGACTAAAGGGGGAACTGATCCAGTATTTCCTGGAATCTACTATATATGTGGGAACAAGGCTTACTTTAAGTTACCTGCAAGATGGTATGGGAGTTGCTATTTTGGAATAGTATTCCCTAAAGTCTATCATGTGAAAAGAATCTCTGGAAGCACTGTAAATAATAATAAACTAATACGTAATGAAAGAGCTAGTTTTGCAGAAATAGTAGGAGACATATTTAGTGCATTGATACCTTCAGTGGGATTTAATTCTGAATACACGAAGAATTTGTCAATTGTCCACCGTAGTTGATCACTTATCCACTGATACTGCTGGAGGGTTTCTAATGATCAATACTGAAATGGTTGCGATCAGATACATAGGGATTTGCAGAATCAACTTTCTCTTGATATTTTATTGGCAAAAGAGGGTGGAGTTTGTAAAATGCTGAAAGAATGTTACAAATTTGGAAGAAGAATTAAAACCACTGGAAGTTGACCGTGTATGAAAAAGACTAACGAATAGCTTAACATCAATAGGGTCATGGTTAGCTAATTTAGGTAAAGGAGTTGTAGCTCAAGTAATACTACCTATACTTGGAATACCTATGATAAGTCTAATAATAATGATCTGGTGCAAATGTTTTAAGAGGAAAAGAAATTATGAAGTAAATAACCAGGGAAGGAAACTAAATACGAAGAAATCAGGCTTGAAGAATTAAAAGGAGAAATATATAAGAACATGAAGAACACAAAAGAGAAAGATGATGTAGAAATTGATAAGATAGAGATGGGAATTGAAATATGCTAAAGTTAGCATTTGATTTGGGTATAGGTAGTTGTTGGTGGCATAAATGCCATCAGAGAGGGGATTGATGGAGCAAGGATTTGCACATGAGCAACTTGCTCGGATATAATCCACTCATATAACCTCGTAATAAATTACTAATAACGTTTGTAGTACTAATTTTACACTACATTTTACATTTACTAGAAAAAGGGGAAGCTTGCCTATGTGTTTTACTAATAAGTAACCCGAGTGCAACTAAAGATGGCTGCTAATGCGGGCAAATGAACTGCGCATGTGTCAACTGTATGACATCTTAACCCTTGGAGAGAAATCTTTACTTCTGCGCAATGACAGTTAAGATTGCCGCTTAAGAACTCACATGCTAAGCATCTGCTCTGCTTAAACTAAAAAGTGTTATATACTAAGTGCTAATGCATAAATAGTCTTTTTAATTAAATGGGATTAGAGTAGAGATAAGTGGTATACAGTGAAATCATTTTATTTGAATCTAACATCTTGTCTTTTTGACTTCTCTGTTAGTTTGTATTTGGGCCTTAAAGAAAGCTAAGGGCTGACACCCATGTGACACCCATCCAGTCATGAGCTCAAATCTTGGAACCCGATCAAGGACACCCTTTCCACATGTCCTGGAAACCAGCAGGGGAGAAACAAATTAATGAGCAGGAACATAGGACAAACGTCTTAAGAAAGATTAGCGATGCTCAATCGCTACCAGAACGCTGAGAGATAGAGATGCTGTCTGATTGCTGATCGAAATACCTAAAGAAGCAGACTTAGAATTTTCAAGCAAATAAAATTAGAAAGAAGATCGTGGTGGACCAGGGAGGTAATAGATTTAAAAAGAGGATCGCGGAAGAATCGATGAGGAAATTAGAATCAAAGAGGGATGAGATGCAAACTGTACAAACTGTATACATTGTTGATAATGCTGTATGAACATAGGTGGGAAATAAAGCTTGGGAGAAACAAATTAATGGGCAGGAACATAAGACAAATGTCTTAAGAAAAAGTAATAAACTTAGCATGGTGTGATGATCATCTCCTCGGCTTCTTCAATCAGGATTAGGCGTTTCATAAGGTTGAAACATTTAGGGGTGGTACGTGCCATTATCAAGGTATAATTGGGGTAGTTTGTTAGATTAGCGATGCTCGATCGCTACCAGAACGCTGAGAGATAGAGATGCTTTCCGATTGCTGATCGAAATACCTAAAGAAGCAGACTTAGAATTTTCAAGCAAATAAACTTAGAAAGAAGATCGTGGAAGAACCGAGGAGGTAATAGATTTAGAAAGAGGATCGCGGAAGAATCGATGAGGAAATTAGAATCAAACAGGGATGAGATGCAGGCGTTGAATCCAAAAGGGCTACATGTCCTGTCCTAGTCCTGTTCTGAAACTAGCACCTGAACCTTTCCTAAGGGGCCCACAACTCTTGGCCAGAGGGGTCTGATCTTGCACCATCCTAGGTAAATATAAATCTGTGTATTGTGTCAATGTGCCTTTTCTCTCTATCCGTTCTTCCTGAGGTACTTGTCATTGAATTATAGTTTAATTTAGATAAATCGAATCTTACCTCTTCAGAATGATGGCGTTAACACTGTAATTTGTCTTTGATTCTCATGGTAAAATTCAGATAAACCTTTAAAACTTATCCGAGTATGTGGTTATTTAATGAATAGAACAGGTAAATGTTTCATTTTCATAATTACCGAATATAGTCAACTAGAATAGATCCATTTATAAAGAACGGGCTTAGTATTAAATAGCCTCAAAAATTAGAGGCAAACAGACATAGAATTAGCCCTAAAATTGACCCACAGCAGTGTTTCATTGACCAGCTAACGAGTGAGTATAGTTTATGGGCCCGAAGGAGTATTTAGTGAATGTTGTTTGCAGGTTGGTGTTCCGCTGGATCAGAGGTACATTCGACCCTCTCATGAGTGGAAGGAAGGGTGTATTAAATTTGTAACTGAAGAGTATACATCACTAGCAGCTTTAAAAAATAACCTACATCTGCTCCATTTGTCCCAATGCCTAAAAACCCCACACTTTCCTTTACCTAAGGCATGGAGACCATTTGTTAGCTGGTAATCTCTACTGGAAATTAATCAGTACTTTCTGTGATGGGGCTTCCAAATCTGTGACCATTTCTTACGGTACCATGTCAATGCAGTGGGGCTTCCTACACTGATGACAGTGTTATACTGGGGTTGCTGGCTGTTACCATTATTTTTTTTAAAGTTTCAAAAACCTTTATTGTTCACATCTGCAAGCATACACAGCCCGCTGCCTACAACCCGGAGGTTGGCGGCGATAGGTCAATAAATCAATAGCAACATTGTCCAAGTCTACACAGCCTTGAGCCGACAACCCTGGGGTCCGGCGGCGTAACATATTGACAATGCAAATGTACAGCCCTTCTGGGACTCAGTGCGAACTATCCCACTGACCCCCCTCCGCAAAAGTGCCATCGCCTGTAGGCAGCCCCCTAATCCCTGCCCCATCAATTTATGCTGCAGAAGTCGCGCCAATTTATTTCTAGAAACCCCAACCAATGAACAGACCCAAACCCCCCCACCCAAATGTCCACACACACAACCCACCCCACTACACACATAGTAGTTAAGTGAACGAACCACTGAAGAACCGGGTCAGAACCTAGCGGTGCCAGGGACACACCTGAAATCTTCGGGTTCCACCTGTCTTGGTATACAGAGACACGGAAAACTTCTGGGTGGCGTCAGAGACCAAGTATATTAGCTGCAGCTAGTAACAGAAATCCAAACAATACATCACAATGTATATTCCTAGGAGACTGTTCAAATTAATAAGGCAAGACATCTCCTTTTATACACCATATTCGCATTATAAATGTACACCCACTGCGCAAAATTCTAACCAATAGGGCACATTTTCTAATTGAGTATCACATTAACAAAAACCCAATTTACAGTAACCCAACCCAAAGGTTAATTATTAGGAATGTCCCAAATTCAATCTTTGCAAGCTGGACAAATTTATAATTGAAAAGCACAACCCATGTAATGTCAGAACATAAAGGAAACAGTAATAGATGCTGAACAAGATAAAACATGTGCAAGGAAACTAAAGGTTAACGAGGTCCTGATCATTAAGTGGCAATCTTAGACAAGGATCAAACCAAGGGAAATTGGCTTTGCGAGGTCAGTTTCAGGTAAAGAGGTCAGTTTCTCTGCAGTTCATTCAGAGTCGAAAGAAACCCAGTTAATGTATACATGAACTCAGAAGGCCAGGCCACTTGTTCGCCGGGCCTCTTTCACAGGCCTACGTGAGGGCAACACAAAATGGAGTCAGGCTCGAGAATTACAGAACCTCAGACCCTCCTTTTGCCATTACATAGGCAATAACCTAAACTCATGTTAATCTGAATCTAGGTCCATATCAATCTTCACTAGGTCATCTAAGTGTTGCTGTAGCACCATCCTATTATTCTCTACTTCTCTCAGGACTGGTCTCCTAATGCACATAGTAGCACAAAGACTACAAATGGCGGGACCACACTGGATGCAAAGACAACAAGAGAAAAGGATGGCCAAAACCATACCAATGAATGTCAAAATCTTCCATCCCCATTTAGACAGCAATTCCCAAAACCATCCCGTCAATGACCAGTCTCCTTTGTCTACATGGATAGACTCAGAGATCTTATGTAACCTAGAGATGGCTTGGTACACTGTAGGAGCATTATCTGGTACATAAATGCAACAACTAGATCCGATCAGTTTGCATACTCCACCTCGATCTGCAAGTATGATGTCTAAAACCATACGATTCTGCAACGTCATAAGGCGGTCCGCTTGAAGCTCAGCTGTAACATTACTAAGAGCACCTGCTGTCTCATTAATAGTAGCTTCAACAACACGGACAAGCTGTCGAATATGCCCACTATTGATCATAGGACCCAAAAAGGGCAGGAAACCCTTGAAGAAATCTCCTGCTTCTTGTCCTGCAGTATCTTCCTTATGGAAGACCCCTCTACCATATCTCGTTCTATGATAGTCCGGAGCCGTAGTATATGTAGGGGGAAGCAAAAACGCCACATAACATGTACCTGAAAAATCAGGTGGCAACTATGTATAGGCTCTGTCGTGACAAACAAAATATGTGCCTTTAGCTAGTACGAACGGTGGAGAAGTCGAAAGAAACCCAGTTAATGTATATATGAACTCAGAAGGCCAGGCCACTTGTTCGCCGGGCCTCTTTCACAGGCCTACGTGAGGGCAACACAAAATGGAGTCAGGCTTGAGAATTACAGAACCTCAGACCCTCCTTTTGCCATTAGATAGGCAATAACCTAAACTCATGTTAATCTGAATCTAGGTCCATATCAATCTTCATTAGGTTATCTAAGTGTTGCTGTAGCCCCATCCTATTATTCTCTACTTCTTTTAGGACTGGTCTCCTAATGCACATAGTAGCACAAAGACTACAAATGGCGGGACCACACTGGATGCAAAAACAACAAGAGAAAAGGATGGCCAAAACCATACCAAGCAATGTCAAAATCTTCCATCCCCATTTAGACAGCAAGTCCCAAAACCATCCCGTCAATGACCAGTCTCCTTTTACTACATGGATAGACTCAGAGATCTTATGTAACCTAGAGATGGCTTGGTACACTGTAGGAGCATTATCTGGTACGTAAATGCAACAACTAGATCCGATCAATTTGCATACTCCACCTCGATCTGCAAGTATGACGTCTAAAACCATACGATTCTGCAACGTCATAAGGCGGTCCGCTTGAAGCTCAGCTGTAACATTACTAAGAGCACCTGCTGTCTCATTAATAGTAGCTTCAACAACACAGACAAGCTGTCGAATATGCCCACTATTGATCATAGGACCCAAAAAGGGCAGGAAACCCTTAAAGAAATCTCCTGCTTCTTGTCCTGCAGTATCTTCCTTATCGAAGACCCCTCTACCATATCTCGTTCTATGATAGTCCGGAGCCGTAGTATATGTAGGGGGAAGCAAAAACGCCACATAACATGTACCTGAAAAATCAGGTGGCAACCATGTATAGGCTCTGTCGTGACAAACAAAATATGTGCCTTTAGCTAGTACGAACGGTGGAGAAGTCTGGGACGAATAGACATAGGTGTGAACACACACGCTCTTACCTAGCTGAGCTTTGGGATTTCGACCAGTGCCTTGCAAACAAAAATAACCTTGATGAGGCACAATCCAAATTGGGGGAGACCTTTTTCGTCTCTCCTTCTCAGTCAAGCTGGTACTATATCCGGTCAAATTCCAACCAACATAAGTCTGCATCTCATTCTTGGGGATAGCATTATATGCATCGATATCTCGGATCATATCTACTATTCCCTTTCTCAAGGCACTATTGCTGGAGTTATCTTTAAGGGAACGTGAAGGGCTTATCTCATTTGCATAGATAAACATAGTCTGTAAAGCCCACACAGACCCATTAAAAGAAAAAGGCAAAACCAAATATGGCATACCCTTATCGGTCGTATGCGGCATAAGACCACAAACCCAACAGTTAGTGGTATTCACTACTAACTGATGCTGATGCAACAACTGTATGAACGAGTTGTTGACAAATTCTGACCTCCTTGTCTGTTCATATTCAGGCAATGTATAGAACTGATGCAAAGAAACAGTAGTGTAAGAAAGCATAGGTTGGGAAGTGGGTGCAAACGTCTGTTGTGTAGCATAGACAATCCATCCCACATAAGCTATATTAATACTTAAAAACAATAAAAAAACATAATATTATAAAACATTTGCTACGTATCAATGTACAGAATTTCATTTTAAGGTCTATTTTCTCAACATCTCTCTCAGGTACAAAAGACTCCATCCTCTAACGTGCTGCTCGCGGCAATTTTCCTTCTTCACTCAAGTGTGCATCCAGGCATCCTAGACAACCTAGAACCACAGACCTAGCATCAATTCGCGGTTCACCCCTTAAGTCTTATACCACGACCCTGCAGCTGAACCCGGATTGTGGTTCGAAAAAGCAAAAAGAAAAATAGTCTCTTGTCTGAGAGAGCACAATACACAAAAAAATATTACTTTGTTTGTCCTTTTTTAGACCTCGGCCTTAAACTATAATGTTCTTTATTCAGCACAGTTTGATCCTGAAAAAGAATCTCCCGATGCGTAGTGTCCAGTCTCAAATGCGGCGGCACAGCTTCTTGCAAACTTTCATCATCCGCACGTTCCGACTGAGTCCATTTCAAACGAGCATCACTAAAAGGCAAAAATCTCGGGACATTTTCAGTCTCAGAATCGGCAACACCTTCCCGGAACCACTGATCATACGGTAAGGGCAGAGGTATCCTTTTCGTGTGGGTGGCATGCACCCAACTTTTTTTCCCGAAGACTTTCACTGCCGTCCTCGGTGCTAGCAGCACTTGATAAGGACCAGTCCACCTCGGCTGTAGGTTATTGGACCTCTGGAAGTTCCTGATCAGAATCCAGTCGCCGGGTTGGATCGCATGTCCCGCGTCAACAGAAGCTGAAGGTAAGGTAGGAAGATAAAGGAGTCATGGGTACTCCCTGGGTACTGGGCCACAATGTCAGTGATGATGGTCTTGGCATTGCAGACCATCTGTATGTTGAGGGAGTGGTAGGACTTCCTGTTGCAGTACATATACTCCGTGCCAGCTGGTGGGCAGATGGCGACGTGGGTACAGTCTATGCAGCCGAGGACATGGGGAAAATGGGTGACATTATAAAATTGTAGTTTTGTCAGGTCCAATTCCTGTTGGCTCGTGGGAAATGTGATGTGGCGGTGGAGCTGGCTGAGCATGGCGTCAACAAAAGTGTGGAGGCAGCGTGACATGGTGGGCTGGGATATCCCCCCAGCAGCGGCTACTATGCCCTGGAAACTGCCGGAGGCCAGGAGGTGCAGGCTGCACAATACCTGCACATGTGTGGGCACAGAATTGTTTCGCCTTGTTGGGTGCTGCATGATGGGGTCGAGTTCTTGTATCAGCCAGGTGATCATTTCCCCATTCAGCCTGTATTTTGCATAAATCTGTTCTCTGGTTTGGCCCAGCAAGGTGACCCGCTGCCGGTAAATCCTTGCCTGCCTCATGCGTCTCCTCCGTGCTGCTCGCTGTAGCCTTCGCCGCCTCACCACCATGTACATCCCAGGCATTGTGGAACGCCTAATGCTGCTGCTGAATGTCCTTATGTGTGATTGGTCAGGCCTGGACCTGTTGGTGATTGGCCAACAGTTTTTCAAATTTTACTTAATCATGGCTTTTATGGTTACCACCTGCTTTGAGTTGTCCTTAAATTGCGCCGCGCAAACGTGCGAATTAGCGCTTTTTCGCTAATGTATTTATTTCATGAATGCCGATTGAGACAATATTGCGTTTCGCTATTCATTTCGCAGATTCCGTGGTTGGTCGCTATTTCCGTATCGCTAATGCTCGACTTCCCGGAGTCTGCGACTATTATAGCGTAATCGCTATTTCAATCGCTATTATTTTTTTGCGAATTCGCTATTTCGTACTTGAATGCCGATTCCGTGTTTTGCACCCGCAATTGCGTTTTCGCAGCCATTGCGGGCGCTATTTCGCTTCATGAATCAGGCTGTTTGTCCCACGTGAAAATGTATTGTCGTTCTTGTGGACAAAAGTGCCAATTGTAGAGCATCGGGCCATGTGAGACCATAGCTCGCTTGCACCTTGGCTAACTTCAGCTTTAACGTGCCGTTATAGCACTTGACCAGGCCTGCTGACTGGGGGTGATTCGCTGCGTGGAACTTCTGTCTAATTCCCAAACCCGCACACACTTTCTGCATAATCTGACCCACTAATTCACTTCCGTTATCAGTCCTGATCATCCTCGGCAATCCATACCTCGGGAAAAACTCTTTGAGCAAAACCTTGGCTGTAGACAAGGCAGTATTATCCTTCAGGGGGTATGCCTCTATCCATCTGGAAAAGGCACAAACAACCACAAGGACATACTTCAAGTTATTACATCTTTCCATATGAATATAGTCTATCTGCAACACCTCGAACGGATACGTTGGAGGAGCAAAGTGACCAGCTGGAGTTGGGGTTCCCTTGCCAGGATTATGCATCAAGCAAATCATGCAGTGTTTAACCAAATTCTCAACACATTTGGGAATTCCACTATTCTGCCATACCGGAGCCAACAACTTGCATATCCCTTTTGAGCTGATGTGAGCCATCCCATGAGCCATAGTAACCACTGGAAGCACATACGCATCTGGCAAAAACCATCGCCGATGCTCTGACAACTCAACCCAACAGCCTGTCGAATCCAACATTCCCGTACTCTCTCTCCACGTACTCAATTCTTTCTCAGTAGCTTCTGCCTGAATCATCTTCACGCTTTCTATTGTATCTTCACACATTCCTCTTTCCACAACCCATTTTGCAGGACCTGCAACATACATTCGACTTGTCAAATCTCTCGCTGTTTCTCTTGCTACTTCATCCGCAAACGCATTCCCTCGACCCACATCATCTGTAACCTATTTATGCGCACTACACTTTACAATGGCGATTTGTGTTGGCAAAGTAAGCGATTCAAGAAGCTCACTCACTAATTGGCCATGCTGGATTTTCATACCATGAGAAGTAAGAAATCCTCTTTCTTTCCACAATCGACCAAAGCTATGAGCAACGCCAAACGCATACTGGCTAGCAGTAAAAACATTCACTCTCTTTCCTTTTGACAACACACACGCTCTAGTCAAGGCTATCAATTCAGCTACCTGAGCTGAATTCTGTGCAATACGCGCTGTTTCAACAATCGTGTGCAAAGTTGTGACAGCATATGCTGCAGTCGTCTCTCCATTCGGTAGCTTAAAGCATGAACCATCTACCCATAGGGTACCATCAGGGTTTGAAAGAGGAGTATCTTTCAAATCAATTCTACCCTTTGTTTCATCATCTGTCCTAAGAACACAATCATGCTGTTCTTGATCATCTGTCTCTACACAAATCGGCAACAATGTAGCTGGATTCAATGTGTTACACCTCTTAATGTGCACATGACTAGCCAAAAGCGTCATCTCGTGACCTGACAGACGTGCACTAGTAAGGTGCTGAGTCTTCGTCCTGTTTAATAAGGTATCCACTGCATGTGGGACCATCACAATCAATGTATTATCCAATACCAAACCACCAGACTGTCGGATAGAAACATCTGCTGCTGCCGTAGCTCTTAGGCAACCAGGCAACACCCCAGCTACCGGATCTAAAGTAGCCAAAAAATACGCACATGGGCGCTGCTTGTCTCCAAACTGTTGTGTCAACACTGACAACGCACAACCTTCTCTCTTGTGCACATAAAGTGTAAAAGGTTTACTATAGTCAGGGGTACCCAACACCGGAGCAGAACACAATGCATCACGCAATTCAGTAAAACTCTTCTGACATTCATCAGACCAAGGAAGAGGGTGTGGTGTATCTTTGAGAGTAAGTGCCAACAAAGGTTTCGCTAGCAAAGAAAAGTTTGGGATCCACTGCCGACAATACGAGGTGATACCCAAGAAAGCACGCACTTCTCTCTGTGTGGATGGTACAGTCATTTGGGCAATCGCTTGAATACGCTCTGGGATCAATCGTCTTCCCTCCTTCAATAAGAGATGACCTAGGTAGGTCACTTCTTGTCGACAATACTGCAACTTGGAAGGGGAAACTTTATGATGAAGGTCAGACAAATGTCGTAACAAAGAAAGAGTAACCTCTTTCCAAATCTCCTCATTATCAGCAGCCACTAGCAGATCATCAACGTACTGGATAAGAGTAGCACCAGAAGCAAACACAAGAGTATCGAGTTGAGTTTTCAAAGCCTGACTATAAATGGAGGGACTCTCACAATAACCTTGAGGAGCTCGCTTAAAGCGGAAGCTGCGGCCTCCTAAAGAGAAGCCGAAAATATCCCTACTTTCCTCAGCGATCGGAATACTGAAGAAAGCATTCTTCAGATCAATCACAGGAAACCAAGCAGCTGTGGCAGGGACCATAGTCAATAAAGCAGTAATGTCCGGAACAACAGGAAACTGTGGCACAACAATCTTATTGACCTCTCGAAGGTCGATCACAAATCGATACACAGGTGGCTGAGAAGAGTCAGTACGCTTAAGAATAGGCAGAACAGGACTGTTACACATATTACCTCTCTTTTCTTCAACCACACCTTTCTCAACCAAATCGTAGATGATCGCTAAAAGAGCTCTTTCACCATCACTGGAAATTTTGTACCGAGGAATGCGTGGCAATTTAGCATTTGATTTAAGCGTAACAACGTAGGGTGGAATCTGCAAAAGACCATGTCATGATTCAATCACGGATAGGGTGACTACAGGTTCCAGAATGCTTGGTGCTAGTCCACTTTCACTGTTTACTCTTTTCTCCCTTTCTGTTTTCTATATTAGCCTCCTGTGTGCCTTCCGCGGTGCTTGTCACCTGTGGTTAGCCGTACCTTCGAGTTCTGACTTTCAGGGGTATTGTGCGCATTGGAGCATTTTCGAGTCATTGTGAACGCGCTGGGGAGAGTCTATTCCTGGCCGTTCTCTTTGGGCGTTTTCCTTCCGTCGGACGCCGCGGAGCAGCTGTGTGGAGCTCCACACCTTTGAACTGAGTGCCGCTGAGGAGCCGCGCTGAGAGCCGGAGAAGGACTCGCGCTGGGAACCGCGCTGGCAGTTGGGGAGAGAGCCGCGCTGGAGCAAAGACAAAGGTACACAGAGCTCGCGGCCAGTGATCAGTTCTAGTACTTTATTCTCCCTTAATTTTCTCATCGGACCAGTAGCTAGCGGATAGCTAGCGTAGGAAGAGTGTTTGTTAACTCTTCGTGTTTTCATTCAAGACTTGGCCTTTTGGGGTATTTTTGGCATTTGAACTCTGCCGAACATTTTTTGTTTTCTTGAGAGCCGTTGAGAGGCTCGGATTCGGTGATCCGTCATTTCTTGAAGTCACGGACAAACATTTGTCGAGAAGGAACATTTGCCTTATCCACTGAGCTGAAGCTCTATCGACTGTACTGTGGATTACTTGAGAAGCTTCCTGTTTCTCTCTGGATTTAGGTTTCTTGGGCAGATCCCTGTTTTCTTTTCCTTTTACTTTATTTTTCCTATTTTTGCCTTCTTTTCTCAGAACGATTGTGGAAGCCTTGTGATGTAAGTGTATGTTCTCCCATTGTATACATACAAGTGGTAGTGTACCATAAGTGAAGAGTGTAACTTTCCTACTCTTCTGTCTCTGTGCAGGTACCTACTTACAGACCCAACGTTTGGTGTTCTCCTGTTGTCGAGTCTTGTAGATGGTTTATGGCTGCCACTCCTTTATGTTTTAATTATCCATTTTTTCCCCTTCCCTGGGTGAGGTCCTCATAGGCGAGTGTTAGTTTATACTCGCTTGTGGTACCGTATCTAGGGAGGAGTGAATCTAGCTTCTGCACCGCTCGTGCTGTACCGGAATTCCAAGGTTAGTCAATCTGTAGCCGTTGTGATAGAGTGACAAGCCCACGTTCTACTACGGCTTGAGCGATGGAGACCGAAACTGTACTGTCATCTATGTTAGAAGCCCTCAATGCTTTACGGGTGGAGGTAGATGCAGTTAGAGGGGAAAATCATGAAATGAGGAAGGAGATGGGTACTCTTCGACAGGAAGTAGCGGGAATAGCGCGATCCAGTCCCACTGGTTCTAGAGGAGCCCATTATATTAGAGAAGCCACACTGCCACCTCCAATGCAGAATCAGTCCCCCATCACTCAGGGTGGGCAAGGCCCTTCTACCATTCAAGTTGTGCAGCCAATTCAATTACCCCTGGCACCCCCAGAAAGGTTCTTGGGGGATCCTAAGAAATTTGGTACTTTCCTGGGTCAGTGTAGATTACATTTTATGTGCAAGCCTACTGTATTCCCCGATGATCACTCCAAAACTGCGTTTATGTTGTCTTACTTGGGGGGTAATGCAGCGAGTTGGTCTTTCCCGCTCATTGAAAGGAATGATCCTGTATTGAATGACTTTGAAGAATTTTGTGAGGAGATGCGTAAACTCTTCGATCGCAAGGCACATATGCTGTCTTTAGACATGGAACTGATTACGTTGAAACAGGGATCACAAGACTTGTTGTCTTACATAACTAATTTTAACCGTCTTGTTGTCGAAACTGACTGGCCGTCCAAAAAGAGAGTCTCCTTGTTCTACCAAGGATTACGGGGAGAGTTGAAGGATGTACTGGCGCAGGTGGTGACCTTGCCCACCACATGCGAAGAATTAATAGACCTCACTGTTCAGCTGGATCACAGACTGCAAAAACGAAGAGGCGACAAACACCGGTATGAACTCCGGTTCCCAACGTCCAAACCTAAAGCAGCTGCAGAAAGCGCTACTACCTCCGATACCACTGAACCTATGCAAATCGGAGGGATAAGAGGCCCTTTAACTGCGGAGGAGCACACCCGCAGACGCAATCAAAAACTCTGTATGTATTGTGGTAAATCTGGACACTTCATTAGAGAGTGCAGAGCAAAAACCAAAGGCGCACAAACTCTTTCTGTGGTGGATTATCCTCTCAACGCCTCGGGAAACGAGAAAGCTCAAGTGAGTCCAAGACCCCTTGCTTGAGCCCAGAGATAGATAAAGAGGTCTACCATGCTGTAGCTAATACAATGCAACCGGCTGTGCCCCACATGAACTTATGTGTTACCCTACAATGGCCAGGGGAACAACCCGTGATGGTACATGCAATGCTGGATAGCGGAGCAACGGGCAATTTCATAGATCTGCAATACGCCAAAAGGTTAGGAATCCCTTGTATTCAGAAAGAAACTCCTGAAGCGGTGAAGGCGGTGGATGGGTCTGATCTTACCTCTGGGCCCATGTGCTACCATACTAGCCAGTTGGTTATGCGAGTTGGACAAAATCATCACAAATATATTGCTTTTGATTTAATAGACGCCCCTCAGTTCAAACTAATATTGGGAATGCCTTGGTTAACTTTACATGACCCTGTAGTTAAATGGGCTGCTCGTACCATCACTTTGAGTTCAGATTACTGCGCCGATCATTGCACCCTCCCTTGTATTCATGAGACAATAAGGGTGGAAACCCCAGCAAGCACTCTGGCAAGAGCAGGAAAACATCTGGAAGTGAACGCCATCTCCTCCCTTCCTGAGGTGTATAGACAGTACCAGGATGTCTTCGATGAGAAAGAAGCCAGCAAGCTACCCCCTCACAGGGAGTATGACTGTGTGATAGAGCTAGAACCCGGGCCAGCATTCCCTGTAGCAGAATATACGCTCTCACAGAGGCAGAAAATGTCTACCTTCAAGAGTATTTGAAGAAGCTCTTAGCCTCAGGATTCATACGTCCCTCTACGTCTCCAGCCTCGTCTCCTCTGTTCTTTATCCCGAGAAAAAGAAGGGGGTTTGTGAACCTGTATCGACTACCGAGCCATCAATAGGGTAACCAGAAAGAACAGGTACCCTCTTCCATTGATACCAGTGCTTTTGGATCAGTTGAAAGACGCAACAATATTCACTAAACTTGATTTACGGGGGCATATCATTTGGTGCGGGTTCGTTGTGGAGACGAATGGAAGACCGCTTTCCGCACTAAATACGGGCTCTACGAATACCAGGTAATGCCCTTTGGCCTGTGTAATGCCCCAGCAGCATTTCAATTTTTTATGGATGAGGTGTTAAGGGGCATACTGGATGTGTCATGCATAGTCTATATAGATGACATTCTCATCTACTCTGCTATGCTAGAAGACCACGTTAAGCATGTGATGGAAGTATTGGAACGGCTGCAAAGGCACGAATTGTATGCCAAGTTGGAGAAATGTCTCTTCCATACCACTGAAGTGGAATTTCTTGGATACATCATTGGTCCGAATGGGTTACGAATGGACCACAAGAAGATCTAAGCCATTACACAATGGGAACCGCCGGCTAGTGTAAAGGCATTGCAGAGCTTCATAGGTTTTGCAAACTTTTATCGCCGATTCATACAAGGATTTTCGAGGATCATCCAGCCCTTAACGTTTCTTTTGAAGAAAGGAGCTACTTTCAGGTGGACGGACGCTGCGGAGCAGGCTTTTCAAACATTAAAAAACCGTTTCATTTCTGCACCCATCTTACGCCATCCAGATGCCAGGCAGCCATTTGTGTTAGAGACTGATGCCTCTCATTTTGCTATAGGAGGTATTTTATCGCAAAGGAATCCGGATACAGGCCAACTACACTCGGTAGCCTACTTCTCCAGAAAATTGTCCTCCAGTGAGGTTAATTACAGCATATCCGACAAGGAGTTGTTGGCCATTAAACGAGCCTGTGAAGAATGGAGACATCATCTTTTGGGGGCCAGACACACCGTTGAAATCTTTACCGACCATCGAAACCTCCTCTTCTTGAAGAGTGCGAAGGCATTAACACCTCGTCAGTTGCGATGGTCGTTATTCTTCTCTGATTTTGACTTTGTAATTAAGTACCGTCCTGGCACCCAAAACGGCAAGGCAGACGCCTTATCGAGACCAGAATCGGTAGTAAGAGAACAATCTTCAGAGATGGAGGATCCCCCCTTTCTTCTTCACAAGGCGTCATTCAATCAGTCCGTATCTGTTATTACCGGTCCTGCGGATTTCTTGAAACAAGTTGAGGAAAAGAGCAACCACGTAGACGTGCAATCCTGGGTAGCTAAAGAGCCAATGCAGAGACAGAAGAGAGGCAAACTCCTCTTCAGAAATAAACAGTTGTACCTTCCAGAACAGGCTGTACAGAGCTTAGTACTTCAATGGACCCATGATTCATCTTTGAATGGACATCCAGGGATGCTCAAAACTTTACAGAACACCTCCAGGTACTTTTGGTGGGAAACGATGCGTAAAGACATTGAAGAATACGTTGCCAAGTGTCCTATATGTATTCAAGCCAAAACACAGCATCAAAGAAGTACTGGATTGCTACGTCCCATACCGATACCTCCCTGTCCATGGCATACAGTCTCAATGGACTTCATTGTGGAAATGCCTCTCAGTTTCGGCAACAACACCATTCTGGTGGTGGTAGACCATCTCACCAAAATGGGTCATTTTATTGTACTACCCAAGATACCCACGTCAGGAGAACTAGCTATAGTCTTTTTACAGAATGTGGTACGGTTGCATGGAATTCCTTCTGTTCTTATTACGGACAGAGGAACTCAGTTTACTTCAAAATTCTGGAAGGCATTATGTGAGGTGATGAAAATCGATGCTAGGTTATCAACGAGCTATCATCCGTAGACGGATGGTAAAACAGAAAGACTAAATCAGATGCTAGAGCAGTATTTGAGATGTTTTACACTTCAGCATGAGGAGGAATGGAGAACGTTGTTGTGGATGGCAGAGTTTGCCTACAATAACACAACTCACTCTTCGTTAGGATGCTCGCCCTTCTTTTGTCTTACTGGGTATCATCCCAACTCATGGCCGTTTGACCAATTATGCCCCTCTTCCCATCCCACCATACAACAACATCATGCTCATCTTCAGTCTGTTTTACAGGATGCCAAAGAGCATCTGGAGTCAGTCAGAAACCGTGACAAAACACAGGCCGACAGAAAGAGAACTCCTGAGCCAATCTATACAGTGGGTGATAAGGTATGGTTGAGTACCAAACATTTGAAGTTGAAGGGTAGCACAAGATTGTAACCCAAGTTTGTGGGTCCTTATCCCATTTTGGCTGTGGTTATTCCAGTAGCCATGAAATTGAAGCTTCCTTCCTCCTGGCATATTCATCCCATATTCCATGTGTCTTTGCTGAAACCATACATTCAAGGGACGAGAGCCGTAGCAAGACCCCAGCCCATGGAAATAGAAGGGGAGGTGTAATACGAAGTAAAGGCAGTGCTGGACTCTAGAAGGGTGAGAGGGACTTTGCAATATCTGATTGATTGGAAGGGGTATGGCCCTGAGGAGCGCTCCTGGGAACCTCTTAGTAACTTGCATTGTCCTGGGTTGTTGAGGCGTTTCCATGCTAGATTCCCTTTGAAACCTGGTGGACCGCCGGGACGTCGGTCATTGAAAGGAGGTTCTGTCACGATTCAATCATGGATAGGGTGACTACAGGTTCCAGAATGCTTGGTGCTAGTCCACTTTCACTGTTTACTCTTTTCTCCCTTTCTGTTTTCTATATTAGCCTCCTGTGTGCCTTCCGCGGTGCTTGTCACCTGTGGTTAGCCGTACCTTCGAGTTACGCATTGTGCGCATTGGAGCGTTTTCGAGTCATTGTGAACGCGCTGGGGAGAGTCTATTCCTGGCCATTCTCTTTGGGCGTTTTCCTTCCGTCGGACGCCGCGGAGCAGCTGTGTGGAGCTCCACACCTTTGAACTGAGTGCCGCTGAGGAGCCGCGCTGAGAGCCGGAGAAGGACTCGCGCTGGGAACCGCGCTGGCAGTTGGGGAGAGAGCCGCGCTGGAGCAAAGACAAATGTACGCAGAGCTCGCGGCCAGTGATCAGTTCTAGTACTTTATTCTCCCTTAATTTTCTCATCGGACCAGTAGCTAGCAGATAGCTAGCGTAGGAAGAGTGTTTGTTAACTCTTCGTGTTTTCGTTCAAGACTTGGCCTTTTGGGGTATTTTTGGCATTTGAACTCTGCCGAACATTTTTTGTTTTCTTGAGAGCCATTGAGAGGCTCGGATTCGGTGATCCGTCATTTCTTGAAGTCACGGACAAACATTTGTCGAGAAGGAACATTTGCCTTATCCACTGAGCTGAAGCTCTATCGACTGTACTGTGGATTACTTGAGAAGCTTCCTGTTTCTCTCTGGATTTAGGTTTCTTGGGCAGATCCCTGTTTTCTTTTCCTTTTACTTGATTTTTCCTATTTTTGCCTTCTTTTCTCAGAACGATTGTGGAAGCCTTGTGATGTAAGTGTATGTTCTCCCATTGTATACATACAAGTGGTAGTGTACCATAAGTGAAGAGTGTAACTTTCCTACTCTTGTGTCTCTGTGCAGGTACCTACTTACAGACCCAACGTTTGGTGTTCTCCTGTTGTCGAGTCTTGTAGATGGTTTATGGCTGCCACTCCTTTATGTTTTATTTATCCATTTTTTCCTCTTCCCTGGGTGAGGTCCTCATAGGCGAGTGTTAGTTTATACTCGCTTGTGGGACCGTATCTAGGGAGGAGTGAATCTAGCTACTGCATCGCTCCTGCTGTACCGGAATTCCAAGGTTAGTCAATCTGTAGCCGTTGTGACAGACCAACATCATTAGGACCCGTAGCCCAAAGTGTATCAGGGAGAGAACGCAATTCCAGCGGCAGAAAATCGTTAGGCAAATACATCGGGGAGATCACTTTCTTACCCAAGGTAAGATGTACTCCCAACGGAGACCAATATAATGTCGCATGCAATCTTTTCAACAAGTCCAAACCCAACAAATTCTCACCACAACCAGTCATTAGAATAAGGGGTGCCTCCAATTCACAAGGACCAATAGAAAAGGGCAATGGACTACAAACCGGGTTGCTAACTGGGGCGCCAGAAAATCCTACCAAAACATTCATCAAGCCAGACAAAGGTGCGCCAGGGAGTTTAGAGTGCATGATAGAACTCTTTGTTGCACCAGTATCCAAAAGAAAAGGTTCTGCCACACCTGATGTAATCACTTCAACATAAGGCCCACTCTGGTCTACTGGGACGGACACTACTTCCTCTCTTTGTCCATGGCTGTCCTAGCTATTCCCTTAAACCAGCACGCTTCCAACATAATAATAATCAACGTAGTACTGAGCAGACTGGACGGTCAGAACATTCTGTCGGTCAAAATAATTTGCAGAATTCTGGGGGGGAAAGGAACGTTCATTCTGAGGAAACGTACCACGTCCCCTACCCCTAGGTACTTGTTCGTAACCACCACGACCTCTCAGACCAGACATACCATTCACACGTTGTAGCAAGACCGGACAACTACTCTTGAAATGACCTTCCTCTTTACAATAAGCGCACTGATTAGGGCCCAGTGGAAATCGCGGAACAAAAGACTCAGGCGTCTGCAATGGTTTCTGAAACTGTGGGGGTTGCTGAAAATGACGCTGATTAGGGCGAGGCGGATAAGCCTGTTGCAAAAGAACTTTCAGTTTTAATTCTTTAGTCTTCTTCTCTACTTTATCCTTCTCATCTTTGCCTCTATTCTCATAGTATTGTGCAGTAGCCAATATCTGGGCCGAGGAAGAAACTGCCCATGAACTCTCAGAGTCCTTTAACTTATTACAAAGTTCGGGGAGTAAATTAAAAACAAATTTTTCGACGAACAACCTCTGACCGCCTTCTGTACTCATGTCCTGACCACTATGATCAATGAATGTTTCTTCAAACCTAGGGAATAAATCGGACACACTCTCATCTTTCTTTTGTTTGCATGCTGCTAACTTGTCCCAATTCACTCGCAAAGGAGGCATCAAAGTTTTCATTAAATTAACAATCCTACCAGGTAGTTCTGCAACTAAAGGTTCAGGTTTAGCACCTCCTACCTGTCTACCATCTGCAGTAGTAATTTTAACCCATGTTTCTCCTAACTCTTGCACATGATCCTCGTGATGGATCTTCCCCCACAAAGGTTGAGGAACTACATTACCCATCAACATATCAATATCAGCTAAATTCATAACACACGCATCAACTGTCTGAGACAACTCCTTGTAATAACCAGCAGGATTTTTACGGGGGTCAGGCAATGTCTGCTTAAGTGCCAAAACCTCTGCTCTCTTCCAAGGGACATGTACCCACACTCGCTGAAAATGAGCCGGTGCAGCCGCAATACCATGAGCGGCATCAGCCAAAACTTCTTCTCTCCATACAGGGGGAACCTCTCTCATAGGATACTGCTTCACTTTTCTCCTAACAGAAGGATCAGGTTCGAACAATGACTGAGGTAGCAGTCTAGACCTGAAAGTAAGTATTGTCTCTACCTCTACCTCAACATCGGAACCCACTATCGTTCCCTTAGCAAATTCGGACTGAACATTAATCAAGTCCAACGGAACTGGACCCAACTCATTATCTTCCTACTCCTGACGAAGAAGGGTACACATGACATCAAAACATACCTTTGCTTTGGTGCTTCCCACTGTAGAAAAACATCCATAACCGCTTGTAAACCGTACCTGGAAGCATTCAAAACCCATCCATGAGCAAGGAGATCTAACACTGCCCGCTCTTCGGGACCAGGAAGCTGACTACGTCTCTGCTTACGTTCAGAAACAGGGGTCCTATTCAGTGACCGAAAGAGAGGAGACAAAAGACTAGTGACAGTTTCAGTCATACTTTGTCGAGCAGAAGGAGAAGAAGCTGACATAAGGACAGGAGACAAAGTAGTCTGAGGAATAGGAGTCATAGGGACAGAAGTAAGAGAAGACGAAGATAAGGCAGTGTAAGTCAAAGGAGTTTGTGGCAAGGCTGGTAACAAAGCTGGCGGCCCTAGAGGCCAACACCCCGGCCAGAGCTTCAGCCAAACCTGCTCTGAAGCTCCTCCACTGGCTCCCAGTGAGGGAACGTGTGATTTTCAAAGTCCTTTGCCTAGTGCATAAGCTACTGCAGAATCAAGGCCCTCCTATTCTTAGGAAATTCATAAAGCCCTACAAAGCCTCCAGATCCCTTCGATCAGACACTGAATCCCTTATCATCCTGCCCAGATTCAAGAAAGCCCGCTCGGGTGGAAGACGCTTCTCGGTCCATACTGCACGCCTCTGGAATGCTCTTCCCCGAGACCTGAGAAAAGAACCCAATTACCTACGATTCAGGAAACGGCTCAAAGCCCATCTGTTTCCGTAATTTTTAACCCTCCCCTTCTGAATCTTGTCCTCCCCCCTCTCCGACGCCGAACCCACAGAAGTAGGGATCTTCAGCGCTGGGATACCTTAGGGTGACTACGCTCTCTATAAAAAAATTTAATAATAATAATAATAATAATAATAGAGGGGGCTGCACCGCAAGAGGAAGAACCACTTGTGGAGCAACAAATGGCTGAACAACAGCAGGTGGTTGAACAACAACAGGGGGTGCAACAACTGGAGGTAACGGAGGTGCTGTAGCCCCCTGCGCATAAGGGGGTGGTAATCTCAGTAGATGTGACATCAAAGGATCCTTTTCAGGGTCTTCAGTCACAGTTGAAAGGGGAGGTGGCAAAGCCGGATAACATTTATCAATTTGCCATGCAATGCTGTCTATCTGACACTTCAATCGCACAATCTTCTTCATCGTCCTTAAACTGTGTAGCGGCTTGCATTACTGACATATTCCTTTCTTTCCTATCTCTTTTCGCTTGCTTAATTTCTCGCTGTTTGGCTTCCTTACGCCAAAGGCGGAAAGAGTTAAACATCGCCGGCCGGGGTTTCTTCCTAAATAGCGCAACTTCTAAGTTATCTAAAATCTCTGTTTCAAAACTACCATGTGGGGGCCATCGTAAAACAACGTCCTTCCTAGTGTAGCGGACCCAAACCTCATTAAAGGTAATGGGACCCACGCCATGTTTCGAATAAAGCTCATAAGTTGGAGTTCCAACCGGAGGTATCGGACACAAATCCTCCAATCGGGAATCCCTATTAAGACCACAAACAAACCATTTACCAAGTTTACCAAGACCAGGCATCTTGCTCACTAGTCTGGTTTCAAACTTCAAAGGGTATCAAAAAATGATACACTCGTAAATATACGAACCCCTCCGCTTCGACTATTGCAATATCCGAATCAAGACCAAGAAACAAAACAAAGTCGTGGGAGTGACCCACTTATACTTAACCAAAATGTCTGTCACGCCACCAGAAGACCGTCTAACGTCTCGCCTTACAAATCGTCACACGAGGGTCCAAGACAGGGCGACAGTCAGGGCAGCAGTCCTTCGTAGCCGTCGGAAAGGGGAAGCCTTGCAGAAAAGACCTTCGGACCACTTTTCGACATACAGGGGTCGATGGAGTGGGGGCCCTCCTCCAGTGTTTCCTCATGGGGCTCCTCACAATCTTCAGGCTTGGACCGGTACCACTGAAGTCGCCCCACGTTGGCCGCGCCAGTTGAAGAACCGGGTCAGAACCCAGCGGTGCCAGGGACACACCTGAAATCTTCGGGTTCCACCTGTCTTGGTATACAGAGACACAAAATACTTCTGGGTGGCGTCAGAGACCAAGTTTATTAGCTGCAGCTAGTAACAGAAATCCCAACAATACATCACAATGTATATTCCTAGGAGACTGTTCAAATTACTAAGGCAAGACATCTCCTTTTAAACACCATATTCTCATTATAAATGTACACCCACTGCGCAAAATTCTAAAAAATAGGGCACATTTTCTAACTGAGTATCACATTAACAAAAACCCAATTTACAGTAACCTAACACAAAGGTTAATTATTAGGAATGTCCCAAATTCAATCTTTGCAAGCCGGACAAATTTATATTTGAAAAGCACAACCCATGTAATGTCAGAACATAAAGGAAACAGTAATAGATGCTGAACAAGATAAAACATGTGCAAGGAAACTAAAGGTTAACGAGGTCCTGAACATTAAGTGGCAATCTTAGACAAGGATCAAACCAAGGGAAATTGGCTTTGCGAGGTCAGTTTCAGGTAAAGAGGTCAGTTTCTCTGCAGTTCATTCAGAGTCGAAAGAAACCCAGTTAATGTATACATGAACTCAGAAGGCCAGGCCACTTGTTCGCCGGGCCTCTTTCACAGGCCTACGTGAGCGCAACACAAAATGGAGTCAGGCTCGAGAATTACAGAACCTCACCGCTAGTCCCTGTCGCCCCTGCAAAGCTGGGCAGCACAATCAGATACCTATATGTGCCTATAATCAACCTTCCTGTAAAGACCACCTAAGCGCTCTACAGTGACCCCCCAGTGCATCCGTAGCACCAAGCGGGGGGATCGCCCCTTCTTATCGCCAATGTCCACTTCCCTCCCCCGACGCTGCACCGTCCTAAAGCCCTTCCATGGTGCCAGTGTGTCAAGTACAACTATTGCTCCTACTCGACATGCGGCACTGCATCCGGCCGCTCACTCCCCCAATCCATCTCCTCACCCGCAACGCTACCTGAGTCTCTGTTTCCTAAGTACGTGTGGTACAAACCCCAAAAGTTCTTTGGCCGGCTAGTAGGGGGTAGCAGCTCACTGCAATGTTCAGTTTGCGTGCAGCAATATAGCATATCCTGTGCCCATCGCTTGACCGTCGGCTGCGGGCCCCTCATCCAACAGAAGGCGACCACTTGCTTCGCCATGAGCATTCCCATATCAGCTAGGCTTCTTGCCGCGACCGGTAGTCCCCTGGAATGGCCTAACAACGCCAACGCCGGGTCCGGAGTCAGTTCTAGCTCTAGAATCTGATTCATCTCTACAAACAAACTATCCCAGAATTTCTGGACTCCAGGGCACCACCAAGCCAGATGCATAAAATCCGCTATTTGTGCTTGGCACTGCTCGCATTCAGGTGAAAGCCTGAGCCCATACCTATGGAACCTCTCCGGGGTATAATACACTCTTTGGAGGAACTTAAAATGTACTAACCTATGCCTGCCATTCAGCGATATCTTCTTAGTATTCGCGCAACAGTATCGCCACATGTCATCTTCTATCGTGACCTGTAAGTCCTGCTGCCATGCCACTCTGGCTTTCATAAGTTGTTGCTCTCTATGTGACATTGCCGTCTTGTAAAGGTTAGTAATTAACTTACGCGGGCCCCCGTTTTAATCACATATGTAAGCTCCGGGATCTCGGGCGGCTCCTCCAGATCAGGACCCAGCAGGTCAAACAGTGCGCTGCGCACCCTGTGAAACTGGAACCGGGTCAGCAATGTGGTTACACTGTGCCCAGTCGCTACCTGATCCCACACCTTCACTCGGCCGTCCAAGGATAAGTCACCCGCCTTGGTGATCCCCAGTTTTGTAATGCTTGGACCACACCTCTTTCTCTAACTGGAGCGAGCCACAGCGTCTACTCAATGGGCCAACTGGGGGAGTAGAGGATCGCCACATTCCGAGCTTGATTTGTGGCAGTTATGGAATCTAATATTCCCGTCCTTCGGTCCACCGAGTTGAATACCGTGGCCGGAAGAGGGAGAGGGTCCGCAAAGACACGCTCCATACGTATATGGGGGACATTCACGTCACTGTGTATCCACGTGTGCAGGTGGGCCGCCTGCGAGACCCTGTAGTACAGTTCCAGATCCGGGGCCCCCAGACCACCCATATTATATGGGAGCGTGAGGAGAGTCCACTTCACTCTAGGTTGTTTACCGCCCCATGCTAGTTGAATCAGGAGCTGAGTCACGGTCCGGAATAAAGATTTCGACACCATCGGTATAGCACTAAAGAGGAATAGGAATCTGGGCAGCACCACCATTTTCATGATGGCTATGCATCCCAGAAGGGATAGCGGGAGCCTGCACCACGCCTCCACATCATCTTCCAGCTTGCTAACTGCCACGCCATAGTTTTCTCTCATTATTATTTCGGTGTCTGTGTGCAGTTGTATCCCGAAGTACCGAACCGATTCCTGGGTCCATTGCAGTGGATATTCCATATCAAACTTGTTAGTAGCCGGGGTAAGGGGGAAAGGCCACTGACTTTGTACAGTTCACCTTCAAACCCGACAGCGCACCAAAGCGCACTACCTCTCTGAGCATAGAGGACAAGTTAGACTCCGGATCTCGAACATACAGTAGGGTGTCATCAGCGTACGTCGACACAACTATTTTATACGTTGGGAAACCGACACCTTCGTTACCGTGGTACTCACGTAACGCACATGCGAGTGGTTCCACTACCAGTGCATACAGTAGCGGCGATAATGGGCAGCTCTGTCTAGATCCTCTGCTTATCGGGAAGGTATCTGTCACTAGATCTCCCAGACGAAGCCTCGCCGTGGGAGTGTGATATAGGGCACCAAGCATCTGGAGGAACGGCTCACCGAGGCCAAAGCGACGCAGTCCCGAGTCATGAACGGCCATTCCACAGAATCAAAAGCCTTCTCCATATCGAGAAAGACCGCCATGGCTTTCGCGACCTGCCTGACATGCTGCATAGCACTGTACGAATATTATAGGTGAGGTTCCGCCCAGGGATGAAACCCGCCTGTTCTGGTGCGACTAATGTAGGAGCTAGCAACGCCAGACGAGTCGCCAGCACCTTCACGTATATCTTAGTGTCAACATTGAGGAGCAACAAAGGTCTGTACGAGCTACACTTGTATCGGGCGGCTTGCCTGGCTTGAGGATTGTTACTATTAACGCTTAACTCATAGATTGGGGCATCACACCTTCAACACAAATGTCGTCGAAGAGGGCGGACAAGTGTGGGATCAGCTTTTCTTGGAAGGCTTTGTAAAAGCCCACCGTAAGCCCATCAGAACCAGGGGCGCTACCAGAACGCATGCTCGCCAAAGCTTCTATAATTTCGTCTTTCTCTAACGGCTGCATGAGGAACTCCCGATGGGTATTCGTGAGCGCGGGCAGGTCAATGTGATCTAGGTAGTCCACAGTTTCCTCAGAGAGGTTCCCGCATTTAGAGGAGTATAAGACCGAATAGTAGCTTCTAAACACGTTCGCAATTTCAGTCTCATCCGAGACTATGCTGCCATCTGGTGCCCTTAACTCCGCAATCAGTGTTTTACCTCTAGAACCTTTCAGGGCTGTGGCAAGCAGCGAGCCGGGGCGCTCCCCCTCGCCATACGTTCGTGCTGTCGCGTATTTCCCCATATGTTTGACCTCCCTGTCCGCCTCTTCGTTATACTCGACAATCATGGTCTTTATTTCCTCCGCTACAGCTGGATCTCCGCTACTCTGTTGCTGTCTCTCAAGAGTCACCAGCTGCTTTTCCAAAAGGGATAATCGCTGCCGAATGGATTTCGCGTCGGATTTGTTTGTCTTTTAGAGGTGCCGTTTAGAAAATGAAACTGGATTGAAAATAAAAAGAACTTTTGATGAGTGCGACCCGTTTTTTCTGGGATTCTGGAAGTGTGGCAAATTGTTAGCCGCGTGGTCCCGCACCGCAAAGAGAGCACCGGTTAAGCAGGACAAATGGACTGAAAACGGGATATATATATATATATATATATATATATATATATATAGACATATATATAGACATATATATAGACACATATATTACCTACTGGCGATAGCTAGTAGGTATATATAGTTAGGATTGTTTTCCATAGAGAAATCGCAACATTCTATTGGGAATAAATTTGGCGCCGGTTGAGGAATCTTCCTCAAAGTTTCCTTAACTTTGCCTCACGGCGCTCAGCTCCTTCCCTGAAAGTTTGGGGGGGATTCGTCAAGCGGGGGCCGAGATAGTAGGGGGTCCCAAAACGTGTTTTCCCATGTTAATTTCCATAGGGCAGTTGGACTCACTTTTAGCCCGAACGGCTGAATGGTTTTCCACCAAACTTGGCAAAATTGTAGGGACTGGTAGCCCGATGTGCCTTTGCTATGTCTCAAGATATGTGCTCCAGTGGTTTTTACGAAAATGAACTTTGAAAAAATATATATTGGGCTACATTGGGCTATATATATGTTAGAGCCCAAATGTAGCCCAATGTAGCCCAAAGATGACCACCAGAGACAAAAAAAAACCAAATGTAGCCCAAATATCAGCCAGATGTAGCCCAACTATAGCCCAATGACAGAATGTCCCAGAGTGTTCTAAAGAACAACTAGAGCGCTAAAAGTCTTAATTATGACAAAAGTATGGCACACCTGAAGTCATCTTGATTGGAATAAAGTGTTAACACTTAAAACATTTAATTTGCAAAGGAACAAAATGAGGGGGTTCATTTTGCCATAGAAATTATGATTAGTGCTGAAGAAAGAAAAATTAGGGCACATTTTGAGTGACTTCTCAAATCCTCTTATATTTCATTAAAAAAATTCTGATATGCAGTCTCCCAAGATGGCCACCAGAGACAAAAGAGCCCAAATGTAGCCCAAATATCAGTCAGATGTAGTCCAACTATAGCCCAATGACAGAATGTCCCAGAGTGTTCTAAAGAACAACTAGAACGCTAACAGTCTTACTTATGACAAAAGTATGGCACACCTGAAGTCATCTTGATTGGAATAAAGTGGTAACACTACATTACATTTAATTTGAAAAGGAACAAAATGAGGGGTTTCATTTTGCCATAGAAATTTTATATTACCTACTGGCGATAGCCAGTAGGTATATATAGTTAGGATTGTTTTCCATAGGGAAATCGCAACATTCTATTGGGAATAACTTTGGCGCCGGTTGAGGAATCTTCCTGAAATTTTCCTTAACTTTGCCTCGCGGTGCTCCGCTCCTTCCCTAAAAGTTTGGGGGGGATTCGTCAAGCGGGGGCCGAGATAAAAGGGGGTCCCAAAACGTGTTTTCCCCATGTTAATTTCCATAGGGCGGTTGGACTCACTTTTAGCCCGAACGGCTGAATGGTTTTCCACCAAACTTGGCAAAATTGTAGGGACTGGTAGCCCGATGTGCCTTTGCTATGTCTCAAGATATGTGCCCCAGTGGTTTTTACGAAAATTAACTTTGAAAAAATATATATTGGGCTACATTGGGCTATATATATGTTAGAGCCCAAATGTAGCCCAATGTAGCCCAATGTAGCCCAAAGATGGCCACCAGAGACAAAAAAAAACAAATGTAGCCCAAATATCAGCCAGATGTAGCCCAACTATAGCCCAATGACAGAATGTCCCAGAGTGTTCTAAAGAACAACTAGAGCGCTAACAGTCTTACTTATGACAAAAGTATGGCACACCTGAAGTCATCTTGATTGGAATAAAGTGTTAACACTTAAAACATTTAATTTGCAAAGGAACAAAATGAGGGGTTTCATTTTGCCATAGAAATTATGATTAGTGCTGAAGAAAGAAAAATTAGGGCACATTTTGAGTGACTTCTCAAATCCTCTTATATTTCATTAAAACAATTCTGATATGCAGTCTCCCAAGATGGCCACCAGAGACAAAAGAGCCCAAATGTAGCCCAAATATCAGCCAGATGTAGTCCAACTATAGCCCAATGACAGAATGTCCCAGAGTGTTCTAAAGAACAACTAGAACGCTAACAGTCTTACTTATGACAAAAGTATGGCACACCTGAAGTCATCTTGATTGGAATAAAGTGGTAACACTTAATACATTTAATTTGAAAAGGAACAAAATGAGGGGTTTCATTTTGCCATAGAAATTTTATATTACCTACTGGCGATAGCCAGTAGGTATATATAGTTAGGATTGTTTTCCATAGGGAAATCGCAACATTCTATTGGGAATAACTTTGGCGCCGGTTGAGGAATCTTCCTGAAATATTCCTTAACTTTGCCTCGCGGCGCTCCGCTCCATCCCTGAAAGTTTGGGGGGGGATTCGCCAAGCGGGGGCCGAGATAAAAGGGGGGTCCCAAAACGTGTTTTCCCCATGTTAATTTCCCTTGGGCGGTTGGACTCACTTTTAGCCCGAACGGCTGAATGGTTTTCCACCAAACTTGGCAAAATTGTAGGGACTGGTAGCCCGATGTGCCTTTGCTATGTCTCAAGATATGTGCTCCAGTGGTTTTTACTAAAATTAACTTTGAAAAAATATATATTGGGCTACATTGGGCTATATATATGTCAGAGCCCAAATGTAGCCCAATGTAGCCCAATGTAGCCCAAAGATGGCCACCAGAGGCAAAAAAAAACAAATGTAGCCCAAATATCAGCCAGATGTAGCCCAACTATAGCCCAATAACAGAATGTCCCAGAGTGTTCTAAAGAACAACTATAGCGCTAACAGTCTTACTTATGACAAAAGTATGGCACACCTGAAGTCATCTTGATTGGAATAAAGTGTTAACGCTTAAAACATTTAATTTGCAAAGGAACAACATGAGGGGGTTCATTTTGCCATAGAAATTATGATTAGTGCTGAAGAAAGAAAAATTAGGGCACATTTTGAGTGACTTCTCAAATCCTTATATTTCATTAAAAAAATTCTGATATGCAGTCTCCCAAGATGGCCACCAGAGACAAAAGAGCCCAAATGTAGCCCAAATATCAGCCAGATGTAGCCCAACTATAGCCCAATGACAGAATGTCCCAGAGTGTTCTAAAGAACAACTAGAACGCTAACAGTCTTACTTATGACAAAAGTATGGCACACCTGAAGTCATCTTGATTGGAATAAAGTGGTAACACTTAATACATTTAATTTGAAAAGGAACAAAATGAGGAGTTTCATTTTGTCATAGAAATTTTATATTACCTACTGGCGATAGCCAGTAGGTATATATAGTTAGGATTGTTTTCCATAGGGAAATCGCAACATTCTATTGGGAATAACTTTGGCGCCCCAACGATCACAAGAAATACCACCTGGTTACAGACCCAGAACGGTTTCCACAAATGCTTTAAATGCAAAGCGTGCAGACATGGCATCAACACACAGTCAGTCACACTTTCATTCAGGCACATGCCATACAAAATCAGAGGCAGCTACTCCTGTAAAACGGAGTACGCTGTATATGTATTGGAATGCACGTGTGGGAGCAAGTATTTGGGGAGCACAATACATCAAGCTCATGTCAGAATATTGCAGCACCTTAGAGCCATTACCAACAATGACCAAACGTACCCTGTGGCAAGGTACATGAATTCACATCATGCAGGCAATGCCAAAGAACTCACTTTCTTTGTGATAGACAGCATCCCGAAAAACATACGGGCGGAAATCTACTTTTGGCTCTTAGAAGACTGGAGTCGAGATACATCATTCTTCTCGACTCAAAAATCCCCAATGGACTGAATGCGGATGAGGCTCTCAATGTGCACCTCTGAGTCCATTGCCGCTTGTCCTGCGTAACCCAACCCCCCTGAATAACATCTGAATCTCACTTCTGATCATTTCTGTAAATAGTCTATTTTTTTACACTAGACACACGTAAGTTTTCTTTTTCTTTACGCACAACATATATATTATTTGGCACTGCGTAGGCACATTTGACAAGGGTAGTCGACATACAGCAGAAACCCCATAACTCATATTAGTTGTATGAGTGGTTGAATCCCCCGGTACATAACATCTGCCACACCCCCACCCACTATGGGTCAATTTGTAAGCGAATAGAGCTTGAGGATGGAGGATAGGAACTACTTGGGCATATATAGAGCCCATATATATGACCATGTAATGAATGATGTAATATTTGACGTCATCAGCAGTGCATTGCGGGCAGGCGAATTATAGTTAGCTGAACTAACTATAACGGGGGAATTTCAATGGTTATGTACAAGCCAAATGTCCAGCTGACTATAACACCCCTGAAACCTATGGTTTTTTCAGTGAATTTCTAAGGTTTTTTAAATGCTACTTCCTAACTATAACGTGCCTGAAACCTATGGTTTTTTCAGCGAATTTTAATGTTTTTTTAAATGCTAATTTGTAACTATAACGTGCCTGAAACCTATGGTTTTTTCAGTTAATTTCTAAGGTGTTTTAAATGCTATTTTCTAACTATGCTTATAGAGGTAGGACATGTAAAGAAAGAAGAAAAAACACACAGAAAGAAGAAAAAGAAATGCAGAAAGAAGCAACAGAAGTCTTCAAATACGAACAACAGTGCAGGAAGAAGGAAGACATGCAGAAAGAACAAACAGAGCAGCTGAAAGAGGCCTTGTTGCAAAATCATCCTGTACCCTCAACTTTTTCAGATGGGTACTGGTGATAACTGACTCTGACTAACCAGTCCTAGAGCCAGTGCTATGCTAAAAGACACTTAGAATAGAGTTAAAACACATATATACACTAAGGAACACTAGGCATTGGGGTACCCCTGTTATTAGCATGACCTCCTCTGTAACCCCCTAGTATATAATAGGGCATAGGATTTAAAACTACCTCTTAAAATGGACCACAAGGCGTGTTTGCACACTGGTGAAGGGGGGCTGAGCTACGTTTTGCAAATAAGCCCTGTGGCCATTTTAATTTGGTGGTTAAAGTCCCCTTGAATCCTGAGTGTCCCTTGGGTACAACTAGGCAACCAGGTATCTCCAGTTAGCACCACAGAGCTGTGTTGCAGAGAAGTGTAAAAATGGGCACGGCCTGGACCACCTCTCTGCAACGCAGCGCAGTGGGGCTTACTGGAAGCACCTGGTGGTCTAGTTAGCCCCCTGTCTGCAACGCAGCTCCCTGGCTCATACTGGAGATACCTGTTGGGCTACTTGGCCCTCAGGGGCCCTCAGTATTGAAAGATAATTAATTTCCCAACTTCCAACTCGCCACGGGGTGCTTTTGAACAATGGTTAAGGAAGGGGGAGTGGCCTTAGATGACATGTCTGAAAAGACGCCTTGTGGCTCATTTTAAGTTGGAGAATTAAATCCTCCTCAATCCTGAAGGTCCCTGGGGGCCAACTAGCCAACAGGTACCTCCAGTATGTAACAGAGAGCTGTGTTGCAGAGAGGTGTTCTGAGGCCACGCCCCTTTTTACAACCATCAGCAACGCAGCTCCGTGGCACTTACTGGAGGTACCTGGTGGGCTAGTTGGCCCCCAGGTGCCCTCAGGATTGAAGAAGTATTAATTCCTCAACTTAAAGTGAGCCACAAGGTGTCTTTGCAGACATGTCATCTAAGGCCACTCCCCCTTCCTTCACCATTGTTCATATGTCCATTGTTGATATGCAGTCTCCCAAGATGGCCACCAGAGACAAAAGAGCCCAAATGTAGCCCAAATATCAGCCAGTTGTAGCCCAACTATAGCCCAATGACAGAATGTCCCAGAGTGTTCTAAAGAACAACTAGAACGCTAACAGTCTTACTTATGACAAAAGTATGGCACACCTGAAGTCATCTTGATTGGAATAAAGTGGTAACACTTAATACATTTAATTTGAAAAGGAACAAAATGAGGAGTTTCATTTTGCCATAGAAATTTTATATTACCTACTGGCGATAGCCAGTAGGTATATATAGTTAGGATTGTTTTCCATAGGGAAATCGCAACATTCTATTGGGAATAACTTTGGCGCCCCAACGATCACAAGAAATACCACCTGGTTACAGACCCAGAACGGTTTCCACAAATGCTTTAAATGCAAAGCGTGCAGACATGGCATCAACACACAGTCAGTCACACTTTCATTCAGGCACATGCCATACAAAATCAGAGGCAGCTACTCCTGTAAAACGGAGTACGCTGTATATGTATTGGAATGCACGTGTGGGAGCAGGTATTTGGGGAGCACAATACATCAAGCTCATGTCAGAATATTGCAGCACCTTAGAGCCATTACCAACAATGACCAAACATACCCTGTGGCAAGGTACATGAATTCACATCATGCAGGCAATGCCAAAGAACTCACTTTCTTTGTGATAGACAGCATCCCGAAAAACATACGGGCGGAAATCTACATTTGGCTCTTAGAAGACTGGAGTCGAGATACATCATTCTTCTCGACTCAAAAATCCCCAATGGACTGAATGCGGATGAGGCTCTCAATGTGCACCTCTGAGTCCATTGCCGCTTGTCCTGCGTAACCCAACCCCCCTGAATAACATCTGAATCTCACTTCTGATCATTTCTGTAAATAGTCTATTTTTTTACACTAGACACACGTAAGTTTTCTTTTTCTTTACGCACAACATATATATTATTTGGCACTGCGTAGGCACATTTGACAAGGGTAGTCGACATACAGCAGAAACCCCATAACTCATATTAGTTGTATGAGTGGTTGAATCCCCCGGTACATAACATCTGCCACACCCCCACCCACTATGGGTCAATTTGTAAGCGAATAGAGCTTGAGGATGGAGGATAGGAACTACTTGGGCATATATAGAGCCCATATATATGACCATGTAATGAATGATGTAATATTTGACGTCATCAGCAGTGCATTGCGGGCAGGCGAATTATAGTTAGCTGAACTAACTATAACGGGGGAATTTCAATGGTTATGTACAAGCCAAATGTCCAGCTGACTATAACACCCCTGAAACCTATGGTTTTTTCAGTGAATTTTTAAGGTTTTTTAAATGCTACTTCCTAACTATAACGTGCCTGAAACCTATGGTTTTTTCAGCGAATTTAAATGTTTTTTTAAATGCTAATTTGTAACTATAACGTGCCTGAAACCTATGGTTTTTTCAGTTAATTTCTAAGGTGTTTTAAATGCTATTTTCTAACTATGCTCATAGAGGTAGGACATGTAAAGAAAGAAGAAAAAACACACAGAAAGAAGAAAAAGAAATGCAGAAAGAAGCAACAGAAGTCTTCAAATACGAACAACAGTGCAGGAAGAAGGAAGACATGCAGAAAGAACAAACAGAGCAGCTGAAAGAGGCCTTGTTGCAAAATCATCCTGTACCCTCAACTTTTTCAGCTGGGTACTGGTGATAACTGACTCTGACTAACCAGTCCTAGAGCCAGTGCTATGCTAAAAGACACTTAGAATAGAGTTAAAACACATATATACACTAAGGAACACTAGGCATTGGGGTACCCCTGTTATTAGCATGACCTCCTCTGTAACCCCCTAGTATATAATAGGGCATAGGATTTAAAACTACCTCTTAAAATGGACCACAAGGCGTGTTTGCACACTGGTGAAGGGGGGCTGAGCTACGTTTTGCAAATAAGCCCTGTGGCCATTTTAATTTGGTGGTTAAAGTCCCCTTGAATCCTGAGTGTCCCTTGGGTACAACTAGGCAACCAGGTATCTCCAGTTAGCACCACAGAGCTGTGTTGCAGAGAAGTGTAAAAATGGGCACGGCCTGGACCACCTCTCTGCAACGCAGCGCAGTGGGGCTTACTGGAAGCACCTGGTGGTCTAGTTAGCCCCCTGTCTGCAACGCAGCTCCCTGGCTCATACTGGAGATACCTGTTGGGCTACTTGGCCCTCAGGGGCCCTCAGTATTGAAAGATAATTAATTTCCCAACTTCCAACTCGCCACGGGGTGCATTTGAACAATGGTTAAGGAAGGGGGAGTGGCCTTAGATGACATGTCTGAAAAGACGCCTTGTGGCTCATTTTAAGTTGGAGAATTAAATCCTCCTCAATCCTGAAGGTCCCTGGGGGCCAACTAGCCAACAGGTACCTCCAGTATGCAACAGAGAGCTGTGTTGCAGAGAGGTGTTCTGAGGCCACGCCCCTTTTTACAACCATCAGCAACGCAGCTCCGTGGCACTTACTGGAGGTACCTGGTGGGCTAGTTGGCCCCCAGGTGCCCTCAGGATTGAAGAAGTATTAATTCCTCAACTTAAAGTGAGCCACAAGGTGTCTTTGCAGACATGTCATCTAAGGCCACTCCCCCTTCCTTCACCATTGTTCATATGTCCATTGTTGATATGCAGTCTCCCAAGATGGCCACCAGAGACAAAAGAGCCCAAATGTAGCCCAAATATCAGCCAGTTGTAGCCCAACTATAGCCCAATGACAGAATGTCCCAGAGTGTTCTAAAGAACAACTAGAACGCTAACAGTCTTACTTATGACAAAAGTATGGCACACCTGAAGTCATCTTGATTGGAATAAAGTGGTAACACTTAATACATTTAATTTGAAAAGGAACAAAATGAGGAGTTTCATTTTGCCATAGAAATTTTATATTACCTACTGGCGATAGCCAGTAGGTATATATAGTTAGGATTGTTTTCCATAGGGAAATCGCAACATTCTATTGGGAATAACTTTGGCGCCCCAACGATCACAAGAAATACCACCTGGTTACAGACCCAGAACGGTTTCCACAAATGCTTTAAATGCAAAGCGTGCAGACATGGCATCAACACACAGTCAGTCACACTTTCATTCAGGCACATGCCATACAAAATCAGAGGCAGCTACTCCTGTAAAACGGAGTACGCTGTATATGTATTGGAATGCACGTGTGGGAGCAGGTATTTGGGGAGCACAATACATCAAGCTCATGTCAGAATATTGCAGCACCTTAGAGCCATTACCAACAATGACCAAACATACCCTGTGGCAAGGTACATGAATTCACATCATGCAGGCAATGCCAAAGAACTCACTTTCTTTGTGATAGACAGCATCCCGAAAAACATACGGGCGGAAATCTACTTTTGGCTCTTAGAAGACTGGAGTCGAGATACATCATTCTTCTCGACTCAAAAATCCCCAATGGACTGAATGCGGATGAGGCTCTCAATGTGCACCTCTGAGTCCATTGCCGCTTGTCCTGCGTAACCCAACCCCCCTGAATAACATCTGAATCTCACTTCTGATCATTTCTGTAAATAGTCTATTTTTTTACACTAGACACACGTAAGTTTTCTTTTTCTTTACGCACAACATATATATTATTTGGCACTGCGTAGGCACATTTGACAAGGGTAGTCGACATACAGCAGAAACCCCATAACTCATATTAGTTGTATGAGTGGTTGAATCCCCCGGTACATAACATCTGCCACACCCCCACCCACTATGGGTCAATTTGTAAGCGAATAGAGCTTGAGGATGGAGGATAGGAACTACTTGGGCATATATAGAGCCCATATATATGACCATGTAATGAATGATGTAATATTTGACGTCATCAGCAGTGCATTGCGGGCAGGCGAATTATAGTTAGCTGAACTAACTATAACGGGGGAATTTCAATGGTTATGTACAAGCCAAATGTCCAGCTGACTATAACACCCCTGAAACCTATGGTTTTTTCAGTGAATTTCTAAGGTTTTTTAAATGCTACTTCCTAACTATAACGTGCCTGAAACCTATGGTTTTTTCAGCGAATTTTAATGTTTTTTTAAATGCTAATTTGTAACTATAACGTGCCTGAAACCTATGGTTTTTTCAGTTAATTTCTAAGGTGTTTTAAATGCTATTTTCTAACTATGCTTATAGAGGTAGGACATGTAAAGAAAGAAGAAAAAACACACAGAAAGAAGAAAAAGAAATGCAGAAAGAAGCAACAGAAGTCTTCAAATACGAACAACAGTGCAGGAAGAAGGAAGACATGCAGAAAGAACAAACAGAGCAGCTGAAAGAGGCCTTGTTGCAAAATCATCCTGTACCCTCAACTTTTTCAGATGGGTACTGGTGATAACTGACTCTGACTAACCAGTCCTAGAGCCAGTGCTATGCTAAAAGACACTTAGAATAGAGTTAAAACACATATATACACTAAGGAACACTAGGCATTGGGGTACCCCTGTTATTAGCATGACCTCCTCTGTAACCCCCTAGTATATAATAGGGCATAGGATTTAAAACTACCTCTTAAAATGGACCACAAGGCGTGTTTGCACACTGGTGAAGGGGGGCTGAGCTACGTTTTGCAAATAAGCCCTGTGGCCATTTTAATTTGGTGGTTAAAGTCCCCTTGAATCCTGAGTGTCCCTTGGGTACAACTAGGCAACCAGGTATCTCCAGTTAGCACCACAGAGCTGTGTTGCAGAGAAGTGTAAAAATGGGCACGGCCTGGACCACCTCTCTGCAACGCAGCGCAGTGGGGCTTACTGGAAGCACCTGGTGGTCTAGTTAGCCCCCTGTCTGCAACGCAGCTCCCTGGCTCATACTGGAGATACCTGTTGGGCTACTTGGCCCTCAGGGGCCCTCAGTATTGAAAGATAATTAATTTCCCAACTTCCAACTCGCCACGGGGTGCTTTTGAACAATGGTTAAGGAAGGGGGAGTGGCCTTAGATGACATGTCTGAAAAGACGCCTTGTGGCTCATTTTAAGTTGGAGAATTAAATCCTCCTCAATCCTGAAGGTCCCTGGGGGCCAACTAGCCAACAGGTACCTCCAGTATGCAACAGAGAGCTGTGTTGCAGAGAGGTGTTCTGAGGCCACGCCCCTTTTTACAACCATCAGCAACGCAGCTCCGTGGCACTTACTGGAGGTACCTGGTGGGCTAGTTGGCCCCCAGGTGCCCTCAGGATTGAAGAAGTATTAATTCCTCAACTTAAAGTGAGCCACAAGGTGTCTTTGCAGACATGTCATCTAAGGCCACTCCCCCTTCCTTCACCATTGTTCATATGTCCATTGTTGATATGCAGTCTCCCAAGATGGCCACCAGAGACAAAAGAGCCCAAATGTAGCCCAAATATCAGCCAGTTGTAGCCCAACTATAGCCCAATGACAGAATGTCCCAGAGTGTTCTAAAGAACAACTAGAACGCTAACAGTCTTACTTATGACAAAAGTATGGCACACCTGAAGTCATCTTGATTGGAATAAAGTGGTAACACTTAATACATTTAATTTGAAAAGGAACAAAATGAGGAGTTTCATTTTGCCATAGAAATTTTATATTACCTACTGGCGATAGCCAGTAGGTATATATAGTTAGGATTGTTTTCCATAGGGAAATCGCAACATTCTATTGGGAATAACTTTGGCGCCCCAACGATCACAAGAAATACCACCTGGTTACAGACCCAGAACGGTTTCCACAAATGCTTTAAATGCAAAGCGTGCAGACATGGCATCAACACACAGTCAGTCACACTTTCATTCAGGCACATGCCATACAAAATCAGAGGCAGCTACTCCTGTAAAACGGAGTACGCTGTATATGTATTGGAATGCACGTGTGGGAGCAGGTATTTGGGGAGCACAATACATCAAGCTCATGTCAGAATATTGCAGCACCTTAGAGCCATTACCAACAATGACCAAACATACCCTGTGGCAAGGTACATGAATTCACATCATGCAGGCAATGCCAAAGAACTCACTTTCTTTGTGATAGACAGCATCCCGAAAAACATACGGGCGGAAATCTACTTTTGGCTCTTAGAAGACTGGAGTCGAGATACATCATTCTTCTCGACTCAAAAATCCCCAATGGACTGAATGCGGATGAGGCTCTCAATGTGCACCTCTGAGTCCATTGCCGCTTGTCCTGCGTAACCCAACCCCCCTGAATAACATCTGAATCTCACTTCTGATCATTTCTGTAAATAGTCTATTTTTTTACACTAGACACACGTAAGTTTTCTTTTTCTTTACGCACAACATATATATTATTTGGCACTGCGTAGGCACATTTGACAAGGGTAGTCGACATACAGCAGAAACCCCATAACTCATATTAGTTGTATGAGTGGTTGAATCCCCCGGTACATAACATCTGCCACACCCCCACCCACTATGGGTCAATTTGTAAGCGAATAGAGCTTGAGGATGGAGGATAGGAACTACTTGGGCATATATAGAGCCCATATATATGACCATGTAATGAATGATGTAATATTTGACGTCATCAGCAGTGCATTGCGGGCAGGCGAATTATAGTTAGCTGAACTAACTATAACGGGGGAATTTCAATGGTTATGTACAAGCCAAATGTCCAGCTGACTATAACACCCCTGAAACCTATGGTTTTTTCAGTGAATTTTTAAGGTTTTTTAAATGCTACTTCCTAACTATAACGTGCCTGAAACCTATGGTTTTTTCAGCGAATTTTAATGTTTTTTTAAATGCTAATTTGTAACTATAACGTGCCTGAAACCTATGGTTTTTTCAGTTAATTTCTAAGGTGTTTTAAATGCTATTTTCTAACTATGCTCATAGAGGTAGGACATGTAAAGAAAGAAGAAAAAACACACAGAAAGAAGAAAAAGAAATGCAGAAAGAAGCAACAGAAGTCTTCAAATACGAACAACAGTGCAGGAAGAAGGAAGACATGCAGAAAGAACAAACAGAGCAGCTGAAAGAGGCCTTGTTGCAAAATCATCCTGTACCCTCAACTTTTTCAGCTGGGTACTGGTGATAACTGACTCTGACTAACCAGTCCTAGAGCCAGTGCTATGCTAAAAGACACTTAGAATAGAGTTAAAACACATATATACACTAAGGAACACTAGGCATTGGGGTACCCCTGTTATTAGCATGACCTCCTCTGTAACCCCCTAGTATATAATAGGGCATAGGATTTAAAACTACCTCTTAAAATGGACCACAAGGCGTGTTTGCACACTGGTGAAGGGGGGCTGAGCTACGTTTTGCAAATAAGCCCTGTGGCCATTTTAATTTGGTGGTTAAAGTCCCCTTGAATCCTGAGTGTCCCTTGGGTACAACTAGGCAACCAGGTATCTCCAGTTAGCACCACAGAGCTGTGTTGCAGAGAAGTGTAAAAATGGGCACGGCCTGGACCACCTCTCTGCAACGCAGCGCAGTGGGGCTTACTGGAAGCACCTGGTGGTCTAGTTAGCCCCCTGTCTGCAACGCAGCTCCCTGGCTCATACTGGAGATACCTGTTGGGCTACTTGGCCCTCAGGGGCCCTCAGTATTGAAAGATAATTAATTTCCCAACTTCCAACTCGCCACGGGGTGCATTTGAACAATGGTTAAGGAAGGGGGAGTGGCCTTAGATGACATGTCTGAAAAGACGCCTTGTGGCTCATTTTAAGTTGGAGAATTAAATCCTCCTCAATCCTGAAGGTCCCTGGGGGCCAACTAGCCAACAGGTACCTCCAGTATGCAACAGAGAGCTGTGTTGCAGAGAGGTGTTCTGAGGCCACGCCCCTTTTTACAACCATCAGCAACGCAGCTCCGTGGCACTTACTGGAGGTACCTGGTGGGCTAGTTGGCCCCCAGGTGCCCTCAGGATTGAAGAAGTATTAATTCCTCAACTTAAAGTGAGCCACAAGGTGTCTTTGCAGACATGTCATCTAAGGCCACTCCCCCTTCCTTCACCATTGTTCATATGTCCATTGTTGATATGCAGTCTCCCAAGATGGCCACCAGAGACAAAAGAGCCCAAATGTAGCCCAAATATCAGCCAGTTGTAGCCCAACTATAGCCCAATGACAGAATGTCCCAGAGTGTTCTAAAGAACAACTAGAACGCTAACAGTCTTACTTATGACAAAAGTATGGCACACCTGAAGTCATCTTGATTGGAATAAAGTGGTAACACTTAATACATTTAATTTGAAAAGGAACAAAATGAGGAGTTTCATTTTGCCATAGAAATTTTATATTACCTACTGGCGATAGCCAGTAGGTATATATAGTTAGGATTGTTTTCCATAGGGAAATCGCAACATTCTATTGGGAATAACTTTGGCGCCCCAACGATCACAAGAAATACCACCTGGTTACAGACCCAGAACGGTTTCCACAAATGCTTTAAATGCAAAGCGTGCAGACATGGCATCAACACACAGTCAGTCACACTTTCATTCAGGCACATGCCATACAAAATCAGAGGCAGCTACTCCTGTAAAACGGAGTACGCTGTATATGTATTGGAATGCACGTGTGGGAGCAGGTATTTGGGGAGCACAATACATCAAGCTCATGTCAGAATATTGCAGCACCTTAGAGCCATTACCAACAATGACCAAACATACCCTGTGGCAAGGTACATGAATTCACATCATGCTGGCAATGCCAAAGAACTCACTTTCTTTGTGATAGACAGCATCCCGAAAAACATACGGGCGGAAATCTACTTTTGGCTCTTAGAAGACTGGAGTCGAGATACATCATTCTTCTCGACTCAAAAATCCCCAATGGACTGAATGCGGATGAGGCTCTCAATGTGCACCTCTGAGTCCATTGCCGCTTGTCCTGCGTAACCCAACCCCCCTGAATAACATCTGAATCTCACTTCTGATCATTTCTGTAAATAGTCTATTTTTTTACACTAGACACACGTAAGTTTTCTTTTTCTTTACGCACAACATATATATTATTTGGCACTGCGTAGGCACATTTGACAAGGGTAGTCGACATACAGCAGAAACCCCATAACTCATATTAGTTGTATGAGTGGTTGAATCCCCCGGTACATAACATCTGCCACACCCCCACCCACTATGGGTCAATTTGTAAGCGAATAGAGCTTGAGGATGGAGGATAGGAACTACTTGGGCATATATAGAGCCCATATATATGACCATGTAATGAATGATGTAATATTTGACGTCATCAGCAGTGCATTGCGGGCAGGCGAATTATAGTTAGCTGAACTAACTATAACGGGGGAATTTCAATGGTTATGTACAAGCCAAATGTCCAGCTGACTATAACACCCCTGAAACCTATGGTTTTTTCAGTGAATTTCTAAGGTTTTTTAAATGCTACTTCCTAACTATAACGTGCCTGAAACCTATGGTTTTTTCAGCGAATTTTAATGTTTTTTTAAATGCTAATTTGTAACTATAACGTGCCTGAAACCTATGGTTTTTTCAGTTAATTTCTAAGGTGTTTTAAATGCTATTTTCTAACTATGCTTATAGAGGTAGGACATGTAAAGAAAGAAGAAAAAACACACAGAAAGAAGAAAAAGAAATGCAGAAAGAAGCAACAGAAGTCTTCAAATACGAACAACAGTGCAGGAAGAAGGAAGACATGCAGAAAGAACAAACAGAGCAGCTGAAAGAGGCCTTGTTGCAAAATCATCCTGTACCCTCAACTTTTTCAGATGGGTACTGGTGATAACTGACTCTGACTAACCAGTCCTAGAGCCAGTGCTATGCTAAAAGACACTTAGAATAGAGTTAAAACACATATATACACTAAGGAACACTAGGCATTGGGGTACCCCTGTTATTAGCATGACCTCCTCTGTAACCCCCTAGTATATAATAGGGCATAGGATTTAAAACTACCTCTTAAAATGGACCACAAGGCGTGTTTGCACACTGGTGAAGGGGGGCTGAGCTACGTTTTGCAAATAAGCCCTGTGGCCATTTTAATTTGGTGGTTAAAGTCCCCTTGAATCCTGAGTGTCCCTTGGGTACAACTAGGCAACCAGGTATCTCCAGTTAGCACCACAGAGCTGTGTTGCAGAGAAGTGTAAAAATGGGCACGGCCTGGACCACCTCTCTGCAACGCAGCGCAGTGGGGCTTACTGGAAGCACCTGGTGGTCTAGTTAGCCCCCTGTCTGCAACGCAGCTCCCTGGCTCATACTGGAGATACCTGTTGGGCTACTTGGCCCTCAGGGACCCTCAGTATTGAAAAATAATTAATTTCCCAACTTCCAACTCGCCACGGGGTGCATTTGAACAATGGTTAAGGAAGGGGGAGTGGCCTTAGATGACATGTCTGAAAAGACGCCTTGTGGCTCATTTTAAGTTGGAGAATTAAATCCTCCTCAATCCTGAAGGTCCCTGGGGGCCAACTAGCCAACAGGTACCTCCAGTATGCAACAGAGAGCTGTGTTGCAGAGAGGTGTTCTGAGGCCACGCCCCTTTTTACAACCATCAGCAACGCAGCTCCTTGGCACTTACTGGAGGTACCTGGTGGGCTAGTTGGCCCCCAGGTGCCCTCAGGATTGAAGAAGTATTAATTCCTCAACTTAAAGTGAGCCACAAGGCGTCTTTGCAGACATGTCATCTAAGGCCACTCCCCCTTCCTTCACCATTGTTCAAACGCACCCCGTGGTGAGTTGGATGTTGGGGAATTAACACACATTTCACCTCAGGCCCCGCCCCCTCCCTTCACCACTGTGCAAACGTGACCCGTGGTGAGTTTAAGTTGGGGGATTAACTCCCCTTGAATCCTGAGGGTCCCTGGGGTGCAACCAGCCCACCAGTTACCTCCATTAAGTGCCACAGAGCTGCGTTGCAGGGAGGTGTAAAAAGGGGAGTGACCTCAGAACACCTCTCTGCAACGCAGCTAGTTGGTCCCCAGGGACCCCCAGGATTCAAGGGGAATTCATTACCCATCTGCAAACGCGCCAGGGGGCGTGTTTGCAAAGTGCTGCAAGAAGGGGGCGTGGCCTCAGGCACGATGCCGGGCTTTTATTTTTTTTATTTTTTAAGAAGAGGGGCTGGGTGCCCCCCTTCTTTTTCTAATTTATTGGCCCGGGGGACCCCATCCCCCGGGGCCGGCCTTTAAAAATAAAAAAATTAAAATTACATTTTGTGGCGCCCCTCCCGGGCTATTTGTAGCCTCGATGACCGAACACTGTAGGACCCAGCCCTGGAGATGGCGGTCCCCAGGGTGTCACAAAGTGTACCTGAATTCCTTGAGTTTCCGTGGAAGCTGATGGCGTGAAGGTGAAGCTCCCAGCCGAATATTTCCCAACTCCCCCACTCCCCTAGACCCAGATTTCTCTAAGCCCAGAAGAGTAAGGGAAAGGGGAAGTGGAGTGAAAAGAGAGACTGCCACACCGGTGTCACCTAGACTCTTCAGTATTTCTGGTCTGGTCTCACCTGCAAGATTTAGCACATCATTACTACAGTTCTTATAATGCTATGGAACTAAACTCATTCCCTCCTAACTAGAGTCCTACCTGTATACTGTGTGGACTTAGCTGCTCTCTGTGAAATGATCCAATGAGAAAGAGTGTGCTGTATTACCCAAACTCGACAAGCCAAAGGGAATCAGTCTTAGTCGTCTCCAGATGATTAATTAAAGATGGTATACATTGGTAACAATTATATGCATATCATTAGATACCCTTATATACTTGCAGGCTTGAAATCTGGATGTGGATTCTGCAGCATTGACTCTCTCTGAATAGCAACTTAACTTGGAGATTTCACTATCCAAATGGCGTATGGAACATTTAGTAAGTTCATTGAAAGTTCTATCAGTAGACTGTCTATTCAGGACACAGTCATGTACCAAAATGTCTGTCACAGTTCCTGAGTAAATACTAGCTGAGATAAACTGTATCTGGCAGGTTGATACCAAAAATTGGTTGACGATATTTCACACTGAATAACAACTAGACTCTCCTACCAGCTGTCTTCTGAATACTGGAACTCAGTCAGAACGGAAATTTCTCCTACCGCCTGCCTTTTGGAACTCTGGATACTGGCAACGGTAGAATTAATCTTCTTCCAACTCATAGGAACGAAGCTGGAAATTACGAGGGAGCTGCTGATGAGACTCAACTCGGGAGCCGCTTACGAACACCAAACGGAATTTTCAGAATTGAGCAGAGCTCTTAAATCACCTGAATATGCTCTAACTCAGAAGTGAGCTCCCCAAAATGTTTCTGAATACTAGGAAACAAAAGGGCTTACAGAAACCCTGTCAGACTGCGGGCATAAAGGCGCGCAAAAGAAGCACGTCCTGCCGCCGGGAAAAAACAGTTGAAGTGCGCAGAGAAGAATTCTCGCGCACCCGAAATGGCGGTCTACAGATTACCGCTAGAACGCTAACTGACAGTGCTGATGGGACAACCAGGAACCAACCATCCTAGAATGACCAGGATTTAGCCAGACGCTGCCGCCAGCTCCAAATGGCCAAAACAGTGGGAGCAGCTTGTTGACCCCAACTCTTACAAACCAAGGATATCGTCTTTGAGCGGGGTCTGACACAACGCCATCAAGGGCTCCAGCAGGAGGGCCGCATGGCCCCCTGCCAACATTTCCAAAGCCCAGGGGAGGTGGTGGTCCCTGGGGCTGGGGTGTCTGTCATGGATCTCCCTATTTTAACATTTAGAGCCCCGGGGAGGTGGCGTTCCCCAGGGCGCGTGGGGGTCTCGAACCCTCCACACAGGTTTTTTATTTCTATTTCTCAAAGCAGCAGAAGCCCCTGGGGGTGGCAGTCCCAGGGACTGCGGGGGCCGTAACCCCCTGCAAATATATTCTTAAAGCCCTGGGGGTGGCGGTCCCCGGGGCTTGAGGGGGCCTTTGAGTCCCCAACCCATGTATAGTTGAGGCCCCAGGGGGTGGCGGTCCCCGGGGCTGGAGGGGGCTGTGAGCTCCTGCCATTAATTTCAGGAAGCCCCGGGGGGTGGCAGGCCCCCCTCCCATTTTTTTTAAGCCCCCCAGCAGTGGTAGTCCCCGGGGCTGGGAGGGGCTGGGAGCCACCCGCAAATATATTAGATAAGCCCGGGGGTGGCGGTCCCCAGGGCTGGGGGGCCCCTTTGAGCCCCCCAACCCAATACTAATATTGCCCCCGGGAATTGGCCCACCCGGGCGCTGAATATTAACGAAGCGCGGGAGCCTGCACTTTGGGTTTTTTTTCTTGGCAGGGTCCGCGCACCCTGCGTGATTTGCCAATTTATAAAAATAAATACATTTTTTTGGGCCTAGGGCGTCCTTGTGGGACCCCGTGAGTAGGCCTAGGGGGTCAGGGTTTTTCTACCCTGCCCATTTTGCGTGTTTTTTTGTTTGCTTGTGCCTCAGTTCTACCGAGTGGTACAAAAGGGGGTGGTGATGGACGGAGCATCTGAACCAATCAAACACTCACACCCAGTCAACAGATCTGGGTTTAATCCATCACAGTTCTACCGAGGCACAAGATGGCTGCCAACACTTCCTGCTTTGGAGTATTGGCAGCCAATTAACATGAAGCTCGTGATCGGGAGGGTGCGCGCAATGTGCGCACAGGGTGCGTGATCCACCGCGGCCATAGATATCACTATATTTATTCCTTAATTTCTCAAAAACTAATGAACGGTTTTACACCATTTTTAAAAAGGTTGCTTTCTGAGCCAAGCAGTACCTCTTTGCCAAATTTGGAGTAATTCCATTCAGCAGTTTTTGCTATAACAGTGTCTAAAGTTTCATATGGGAAAATGATTTTTTCACCCGAATTTTTTTAATTTCTCAGGAACTACTGAACGGATTTACACCATTTAAAAAAAGGGTGCTTTCTGAACCAAGGGCTACCTTTTTGCAACATTTGGTGTAATTCCGTTCAGCAGTTTGGGCTGTAGCCGTGTCTAAAATTTCCTATGGGAAATAAAATGGGGAAAGTTTGGGAGTGATTCATCAAGCAAGGCCGAGAAAAAAGGGGGGTCCCAAAACGTGTTTTCCCCATGTTAATTTCCATAGGACGGTCTGACACGTCTACAGCCTGAACCGCTGAACGGAATTACGCCAAACTTGACAAAATTGTAGGGACTGGTACGCAGATTTGCCTTTGCTATATTTGGTGAAAATTGCTCCAGTGTTTTTTTTGAAAATTAACTTAAAAAACACATATATATCTATAGGCGCGCTCCGAGCGCTCACCGGTGAATTTCAAAGGCTTCTTAAATGCTAATTCCTAACTATAACGATTGTGAAACCTATGTTTTTTTCAGTGAATTTCAAAGGATTTTTAAATGCTAATTCCTAACTATAACGATTGTGAAACCTATGGTTTTTTCAGTGAATATATATATATATATATACACGTATATAAACGTATATATACGTATATACACACAGACCCATAACTGTGCGGATTGTCTACAGTAAAGAATATGATCTAGGACAAAGAAATTTTAATTGTAAAATTTCCTTGTAAAAACAAAGTTGACTAACCATGTGACACTAGAATGTTTGATTAACTGCTTTTGATCAATGCACTAATCTACAGGACCACCAGGATCGGCACTCTTGGTGGCGTAGCAGCACATAACTAATTAAAGCTTCTCATCTGCCACTGCTATCCGTCAGTGTCTAAAACTGTTTAATTCAATATGGTCTACAGACACCTCAGACTCAACAAGAACTTTAAGGAAGAAATCTCAGACCTTGTCACCTTCTCCGACATTCAGGATAACCAACATAATCTCCTGAGAGAGGTCAACCTCCCTTACATGAAGATATTGACGGAATTCCTCCACACACTCTTCAGAACCTTGGGCGCCAAGGAGAACCTCAGGGAACTAGTGCACTCCAATAGTAACAAGCTCAACTTCATCCTATAAGCTTCCGTTGCAAGAGGCTGATACCCTGAATAGGATTGTTATATGGTTCCTATGAGTTTAGTAGTTGTGTATTATGTCAACAAAACTGCACTTCACTGAAAGGCATATTTACGTGAAAATGGAGCAGTACGGTGCCACAAACAATTTTGCTGAGGCATACTATTATTTGGAAGGGATTCTCTTCACGCACCCCTTCTAAACACTGATTTCCTATGGTTTCTTAAACTGATTTAACTATTCCGAAAACCTTGTCTGAATTGTTAAATGAGCACAGGAACAATTTTAAAAGAAGTTTAGTGTTCACAATCCCTCCGATTTACCGAATCAGAAGACTAGCAAGGCAAAAACCCTTTGTGCATGGGGACCCTATTTCTTTAAGAGACTGTTTATAGATTATTGTTTTCATTTGCTTAGCTTCACACTTCAGAACAAAAAGGTAGACCAGTCCTTCCATATCCTATATTTTTTATATTCAAGGAAGTTAGCTAACTCATTGAAGCAAGTGTTTTGGCTGCTTTTATTTGAGTTTGAAGAAAATCCGTTTCTGCATTTAGAATACTATTTTGGAGGTTCTTTGCTAGACAGCATGCATTTCTCCCTCTATTTGCATTCTAGGAACACCAGTTCCGTTTTATCTTTTAGAGTAAAAAAAATATTGTGACAGGCACACAACCCTTTCTTCTCAGAATGTTTCTGATCAAAAAGAACCATTCGGAAAAGGAGATGTGTGAAATGAACCAATAAGTGAACATTGGAAGGGGAGTGCTAAGAAAAATCCTAGTTGGATCCCTTCCAATCCCCATCGTCTAGTTAATTTCTTCTGTTGGTGGAAAGGGAGGATTAGTGGGAGGAATGGGGATTACTCAACCCTCCCTCTCTCCCACTGTCCGTGGAATTCTGCAGGAGGAATGAACATTGGGGATGGGGTGGAGTTGTAGCCAATAAAGAAAACAAAGAAAGAAGTTAGGAGAGATGGAAAGAATGAATGTTGGAAGGGTTACAGGAGACAAGTATCAACAATTGGAGACAGGAATGGATGGCGAGATAAAGGCAATTAGGTTTTTAGATTTCGTAGAAATGCTAGAAGTCTTCTAGTCATCTGAGGTCTTCAAGTAAGGAGTTCCAAAGAGAGTAGTGCTCTAAAATTCTTCATTTCAAGGCTGAAAACCTCTCCTTAGACTTTTGTTCCAAGGGAGATTTTTTTTTTGAAGAGGGAATGTAGGATGTGTTTTTTACTTCTAGTCTCAGAGGCAGCCCCTGAAGTTCAGCAACGATTGGACGGATTTGCTCAAATTCTTTGGGTTAGAGATGAGTCTAACAGCAGAATTCATTCAGGCTTTGAGGGGGCACAAGCATGACTTGTGAGTATCTGTTAAGGTTTCATTTCCATGATTAAAAAGTGAAGTTCCAAACGTCTGCATAACCACTGAAGAAGTCATCAGGTTAACACACCAAGTCTATATTTTTCAAGGATGATCTGATCTCTAGGATTTTAAAGTGAGCTCAGTGTGAGAGGGCATAAAGCAGTGTGAGTCTTTCCAATAGTAGAAATTAACTTTAGAGGCAGGCGGAAAAGTAATCAGAATAGATTGCAGAGAGTCATTTCTCTGACATGCCATTGCTACCACTGATGTAAGAGAATATGGAGATTTTCAGGTAAATGTTTGTGTTGTCTGCATACTGATGGATTGCGCTATCTGAGTTAAACAAAGTACCTAAGGGGATAGATTCTTATGAGACTCCAGAAGGAATCAGAACACTGTCAGAAAATCAAATTTCCCAATTCTTCTACTGTTTGTAATTCGCTAGATAACATCTGAACAAGCTACAGATCTACCCTGTCATGCAAATACTTTTTTTTCTAGAGTGATAGAATGAAGGGTAGCCTTTGAGGGTTTAAAAACAAGCCTTGACTTAATAAAGAATGCAAGTTATCACTGATATTTTTAGCATGGTTGTTTCATTAGTATAATACTTGCAAACATTGGATTGGCATGACGTTTAAAGATCAGCAACACATTCCTCAATTACTTTGTTGAGCTAACCAAGATTAGTAATGGATCAGTAGTTGAAGAGTTTCTCTACAACCTATGTACATTTTTATCTTTATAGATGAGTTCTTCAGAGAACCTAAGATTACCAATCTTAGTTGCAGACTTTTGCAGTTTGAGTACAGCAATATTGCGTAGAACTATTTAAATGCTTCTGACATATCTATAAAATGTAAGATATATATCAATTTTCCCTTGAGTTTTGGCAATGATTTCTTTCAGAGATTTTGACAGATAATTCTCAGATATGCAGTTTAAAGACATTTTACAATAATTTTGGAGGACAGGTTTGAGGCTGTAAAGTGTTGAGGGGGATAACTATCTATTGGGATTGTGATGTAGTCTGACCAACCACTTTTATGAGTTTCTGGCATATATTTTTGATTAGATCAACAACAATAACGTCTGGGACTTTCAATTTCATATATGTGGAATAGCTAAATATATACTTCTTGCAAGTTGTCATATTTTGAAAGGCAAGAGCTTAGTGGTCTTTTTAACTCCCCCTTGCCACTCTGAAGTCACCAGTAATCTTCGGAATATGTTAATAAAGCTTCTGTGACAGCTCACTGGATGTTATATGATATGAAGGTCAATGGCTTCTGTGGAATAAGGGTTACAAGCAAATGTGAGGGATTCAAATGAGAGGTAAAGAAGAGTTTTAATTATTTGATATAAAAAGAAATTGCAAGACATTTTTTCCTATCTGCCCCGATTACATACTACCTTTTGGGAACAAAATTGTGTATGATGGTCTCAAAATTGTTGCCCATACAGGACTCAGTAAGGTGTTAAAAGTCAAAGTTAGATATTGTGAGCAAATAGAAGCATGGTGTGCATTGGTGGAATGGCAGTAAAACAGGATGTATTTTGCCATAGTGGGCTACATTCAATTAGAGGACTGGTGTACTCTATGGATCAATATGTTTTTACAAAAAGACCATGGTTGCCTCTTAGGTAGAGTTTAGTATGATATGTAAGCCTAGAAAGAGTAGTAGCCTCTTGAAATTGATTGTGAAGATACAATATGCAATACAGGAGAAAGGTTTGCCAATGTTTGGCTACATCACAGTGGATACAGGAGAAATGGTGGATGAACTGGAGCCTGCTTTACATTCACCCTCTGAAAGGCTTAGGTGGATGTTCTGATGTCATCATCATATCTTCAGAAATACCAGTAGCTTCATTGAGGTGAAGTCATTGTTGTTTCAATCATTGGTTTAGGGATATAAGTATCTTGTAGGAAACCCTTGGTTAACTGCAATCTCAGTGGCTAAGGGCTCAGGCTACTGAGTTGCCCAGTCTGCTACCTACAGTTAAACTAGAATTTGATGCAACATCCCAGGATTAGCTTATGTATACCCCTGAATCTCTTGTAGGAATAAAGCTTGCAAAAAAAATTAAGGGACCCAAGCATTTCCATTGATCATTGAGGCCACAGAGAACAGTCACATAGGGTAATTAATGCTGGCCACACTGTCAAGGTTGTTGAAATCTTAGTGCTCAGGACATAGTGGATTTAGTAATGCTAGGAGTTAGATCATAATGGTTGGTATTGTATCATGACCAAAGAAGGGGCTAGCACCGTCTGGTTATCAGTATGTATCCAGTGTTTTATTGATCTAGCTATTTACCTGTTAATAAAAGCAAGATTATCCTTAAAAGAGAAAACACTGGCTGCAGATTAATGTAATAAATTGCTATCTATTTTATCCTACTCTATGAGTTTCTGAGCCTATCACCACCTAAAGTAACCTCTGATGGCCCTTGCTTGCTATCTTAAGAGAATCAAAATTTCAAAGGAAGTGACTTGTTAAAAATATTAAAGTTCAACAATATTGTGGCTCTGTGACACCAGTGGCAGACAGCAGTACACTTGAGGGATTCTGAAAAGTAAACATTAACTGTACCAGTTAAGAAAAAGTCTTACATTGAGTTTCTCAAAAAAGCATTAGCGCCTAATCTCTATATGACTACTGTTACACACAGCCATATTCAGGAGACAAATGTATATATTTTTGATTTCAGTCTTACCTTTTTCTGCAACTGAGGCAATAACAAAGTCTGTTATTTGGTGTCAATCAGCAACTAGAATTTCTCTCAGGGTGAAGTCACAAGTAAACCCTAAATTAAGCTGTGATTAACCCTCTAATATCTTGACAGAAAGCAGTCAGGCTTAACTGAGAGGCGATGTGTAAAGCACTTAGAAAAATAGAGTATAAAAAAGTATAATTTAATAAAACAAATTTGACCAAAACAACAAAAATCCAATTAGTGCAAGCAGCATAAAGAATAGGCTGGGCATTGCAGACAGTTGTGGCTGTAGTGCAAAATACCTGGCTGGCATTGTGGACTGGGCGTTGCTTGCGGTTCGTGTTGGCGGTCCCCGTGGGCTGTGAATGCTGTAGCGTGAAGTGCATATCTTCTGTTGTTGGGAGTTGCTGGCAGTCGCATGAGTTGTCGGGTACACCAGAGTTTTGCATTGGTGGGCAGAGCGGGCAGCAAAATCTTGGCGCAAACATGCCAATTCATAGTCAACTTCAGGATTTCTCCTTTTCTTTGGGAGAGAGCTCAGCAAATGCCAGACCAAGACTCCAGTTCTACCTCTTGGCGATCAAGAACTCACTCCAGCAGAGGCCAGCAGGGCTCAAGCAGGTCCACGCAGCAGGTCCACGCAGCGGGTGAGCTGGGCTGGTGCATGAAGGCCTCTGAAGCTTGTCATGCTGGACAGCAGGTCTGGCGGCTCAGTGGACTAATGCATCCACTGCAGGGGCCTGTGTTCAACCTCATGGTCACAGGTTCAAATCCCGGCGGGTCCACTCATCCTTTCATCCATCTGAGGTCGATAAAATGAGAACCATTGAGTTGGGTAACAATAGACATCTGTCATTCAGCTCCAAGATGCCCTACCCGTGGTGAACGTGCGCTTTACAAATACATGTTATGTTATGTTTAACTCAGAGCAGAAAGTCAGCCCGGGATGAAGGATGCATGTCAAATCTTCCTTCTCAGCAAGCACGGCAGCAGGCACCAGGGCAGCTGAGTAGTGGGGCAGCAAAGTAGCAGTCCTTCTGGCAGCAAAGTAGCACAGCAGTCCTTCTTCTGTATGATTCACAGGTCCAGAGGTGCATTCAAGAGTAGGAGAAGGTTCTAGAGATTTCCACCCTCATTGATGTTTGGAATTTCATACATCCCATCCCAGCTGTCACAAAAGACTAGTGTCAAACCCTTTGTAAGGGTGCTCAGGAAGAAGTATAGTAAGTTACAGCTCCTACTTCTCATCAAACCAGAGATGGCCTATCCTGCCAATACCTAGCCCCCCTTTGCCTCACTGTCTGGGAACAATACACAAAGTACAACACAAAAAGATGATGGACTGAATGTTGAACATTGTCAAACATTCACCCCCAGTCACAGATCGGGGTTTAATCCATCATTGTTTTGCTCACCATGCCACCCCAGTTCAGAAATAGGCCTATGCAAATCAGTCTTAACCCTGTGCCTCATGGGAACAGTCCAGACCGAACTGCCAGGTCATGTCTTTTCTGGACAGGAATCAATCATCCTAGGACCGGTTTCGGGATTTTGTGTTGCAACAATACACAAAGACCAACTGCCAGCTACACCTAGTCATGTGACCCAGGATACAAGCTACAGGCACCAAATGGTTGATACAAAAAAATTACAACTTTCTAAAAGTGGTATTTTTAGAATTGTGACTTTAAATCTGACGTGGCCATTAGAAAGGGTTTTGAATTACAATTCTTTTGACACTAAACTCGACATTCCTACCTGGTCGCAGTCAAAGGTTATCACGTACTAAATGCAAAAAGTTACCCAATGTTATCCCATGGGAGAGGTAGGCCTTACAGAAGTGAAAAACAAATGTAAGAGTTTTCCACTACTGCGACATGTAAAAGTAAAACTACATGACCAACCTTTTAAATAACCTGTACCACACCCTATGGGCTGTTTAGGGTTGAAACATAGGGTGACTAATATGTATTGACAAGGAAGGTTGAGGCCATTTTACCAGGTCGAAATGGCAGGTTAAAACTGCCCACACAGGCTGCAAGGGCAGGCATGAGACATGTTCAAAGCGCTACCTGAATGGGAGGCACAATGAGTGCTGCAGGCCCAATAGTAGCACTTTACTAGGGACTTGCAAGTAAATTAAATGTGCCAATTGGGTGTAAGCTAATTTCACCATGTTTAAGGGAAAGGGCACAAGCTCTTTAGCACTGATTAGCAATGGTAAAGTGTGCAGAGTCCTAAAAGTCAGCAATAAATGGGTTCAGAAAACAGGCATGTGAAGGAGAGAGGAGTTGGTCTAACAGCTAGGGCGGTCGATCTCCAATCTGGGTAACTTGGTTCAGGTCTCAGCAAGGACGCCGAACATCCTGTGATTCTGGGCAAATCACTTAATCTCCCCGTGTCTAAATAAAAAAACAAAAAAACGAATGTGTCAACTGGTGCTATATAAAGCGTTCTGATACCCGATTCGGGGCAAGTTCGTGCTATATAAAACTCTGTTAAAAAATAAAATAAAATAAAAAGAAGGCAAAATGTTTGGGAATGGCCCTGCAGAAACAAAAAGCACAGGTTTTGTGACAGATAAAAGCAGTGTTGCAAATAACTAAAGCTGGAAAGCTATATCGAACTCATAAAGTAACTTTTGTGTCTCATTCCAAATTTCCATGAAAGGGGGCCCTCCTCCCTTTTTTGATTCAGAATACAATGCCAATAGTTGACTACTGCAATTGGTGTTCCAAAGCATTGATCAGTTAGAGACATCCAACTTGGGGTGTTAAATGATCAACAGTTTCCCCTTTGAGAATCGTGGGGGAGAAGTGAACAGTGGCCCCCATGACCACTGCATGCTCCTCCACTATCGTCCCTGGATGTTAATATTTTTTAGAGCAGCATCTGTCTTCTAAAGGGGTGCTCTAAAACAAATTTGACATTCAGGAAATGTTAATTCAGGGTCTGCTGTATCTTGCAGGCCTCCTTTTCCCGCATCCATCACCATTCGCAGGGCTGAATAACAAACACCTCCTGCCAATCAATCATTAATGAGGCAGGGTTTGTTCAACCTTCTTTAAGGGCCAGATGTAAGACCATTGTAAATTGCGCGTCGCAATTTGCGTTTGAATGCGAGGCGCAAATTGCGAGGCACAATTTACAATGTACAACAGTGTCAGAGGCACTGATTGTGATTCCCAATGGGGTCGCAAAATGCCTGGCTCATGCATATTAATGAGCCACTTGCAGTTTGCAACCCCATTGGGAATCACAATGGCTATGATGGCCTGCTGGGCTCAGTAGAACTCTATGTCTGGGACTGCTTGTCAATAAAGCAGTTTTTTTAATGCAGCCCGTTTTCCTTAAAGGAAAAACGGGATGCATTTAAAAAAAAAATGAAAATTGGTCCAAGGACCACTGCCTGCCCTTAAAAAATATTTCAGAGCCATTCACAAACGGGTGGGGGTCCCCTGGGGACCCGTTCCCATTCTGACTGCATTACCACTCTCTTGAAGAGGGTGGTAATTTGCGAGTGTTTTGCGACCGCAATTGCAAAATTTTGGTACATGGCTTGTGACTTGCTATTAGGAAGGGAACGCTTCTTCCTAATAGCAAGTCGCAAAACACTATTTTGTGAGTCGCTAATTATTTTTGAGTCGCAAAATAGTGTTTGTAACAGGGCCCTATCAGAATTAGCATGGGCAAACGGGTCGCAAACCCGTTTAAGCATGCTAATTCTCGTTGTACATCTGGCCCTACATATCCATTTGTGATGTTATTGATTAAGGCATCCGTCACATTGCAAAACACTGGGCAGATCTCAGTCAGTGCCAAACAGCGGTGGGGTTCTCAACCTGTCCCAACACCATACATCAACCTCTACATTCCCAAGTATTCTTGGACTTTCTTTAGCATTGGCAGTATCTGTATTAACAGTGCAGCTCTTTTCTTTAGGGAATTCGCCTTGCTAAATTCACTTTGATCATGTTTTGAAAGCAGTTGATTGCTCCTGATCAATACTCCTATCGATTTACAGTATGCACAGGGAGAGCAACCTCTTCTTGCCTGATTTCTTTGAAAATGGCGGCTTTAGTGAGTCATCAGAAGATGGCTGCTCTGCTGAGACAGATCACATTAGATTGTCAGCGGGTGGATGCCTCGTGCCCAAGGCTATCAAAGCCCTACGGTGACTGGTGAGAGAGATCTGGATTTTAACAATAAGCCCAGAGCTTCTCGACTTCAAGTTAATGCAGGTGCTTAGCTTACTCTTCTCAAGTGCGCGGCCATGTTCAGGTACAGTGAACAAACAAATGAGAGCAATTCCCCTACGGTGTTTCCGTATCGCAGAGCACCAGTGATAAAAAGTATGCAGTGCAGTTTTACAAGCAAATAACCTCCGAAGAGAGTTAGAGAAAATTAAGCTTTACAAATTTAAGACAATATATTGTGCAGATTTAATAAACGGGTTATAATTAATAGATGTACTAAACGCATTCAAGCGATTAAAACTCGATTTTCTCCTATATAGAAATTGTGGCAGCAAACAAATCCCCTAAATAAATATGTAAAAAAAAGCAGAGAGAGAGGATTGTGAACAAACAGGGCTGGTGTATATGCTTATGAATTCTGTAGATGTGAAAGTTTTCTATGCAGTGAAAGAACGTATGGATTACAATTTACATTTTAGAAAATATGGGTATGTCAATTACCCTCATCCAGATTGACTGTGTAAATTATATATACATTCTTTTTTGAATACATCTTCCAAATGCAACACAATGTAAATGACTCGTGAAATAAAATAACTTGCAAATAAAAAGAACATCGAGTTCAGGTATGAGTTTGTAATGATTGTCATTGCAACTGCTTAAGAGCATAAATATGTGTGTATTATTCCTGCAACCGTACAACAACAAAAAAGCCTTAACCTACTGCTACTTAAGGGCTGTGTACTAGACGATATTTTCTTCTTACAATAATGTCTTGGCAAGCAAGTCTTAAGCTGGAACGCCTGTCTGGTGTCAAAGACGAGTATACAATCAATTAATGGATTTTCTTTCTTTTATTTCAGTGTACATATTCTAAGATGGCTCTGTAAAGTGCCTCTGTTTACATGGCAGAGTCGGCCATTCTTCGTTTCCTTCAGCACAAACACAATTATGTAGCAGACAGCAGTCCACCGACGCTCTGTAAACAGATTTCCAAAGGTCACCTGCTTTCTCTGAAATGCACATCAGGATAATCGCCTTTGAAGGCAGAGGTCCAAGCAACATAGAGATGAGAGGATCATTTGTTCTATTCTGTTTGTTTTTTTATCCAAACTTGAGTCATTTCTTAGAGTCCTTTGTGTCTAATAACACCGGGAAGGATGTTTGCCTCCAAGAGAAGGCCACACCGCCCATGTGCAGATAAGCAGTGGCGTAGCTAGAGCTTCTGCAGCCCGGGGCTATCCCTCAGATTGCCGCCGTGGCATTTAGCGGGGTGGGATGGGTTTGATGCTGGGTAAAAAGAACGGTGAGCACTTGAAAGCGGTCCAAAAGACATGTGGTATAGCGCCAAGGCTACACAGTTGAATACAGAAAAACTAAAGGGGAAGATGGACGGATTGTTGAACCTTGCAAGTACTCACCACCAGTCAACTGATCTGGGTTTCATCCATCATCATTCTTTAGCTCACTCCGCCACCCCAGTTCAGACCCAGTGTGGAAAAGTCAGCCCATAAGGCACTGGATGCCCAGGCTGCTGGCGCAAGGCGCCTCTTAGTTCCCATCGTAAATAATTACCAAATAAAGAGACGGGCACTGGAAGCAGGAAAACAAGAACAGAGTTTTATTTCTCATGAGGAGAGCCTGTCATTTCGGACACTCGCATAGTGTCTTCAGGAGGTGCTCTAACAAGTTTCTCTGAGGCTTCGTCTTTTATACACAGGTTTATGGCACACAGACATCCTTCATTACAATCAAGACATTGTGAAGTATGAAGATATTCCAACACGTGGCTACAGTAGGGGCCCTTATCCTCCATACAATAGGAGGGGGCTGTCACGCAGCTGAGTGTTCTGCTGATTCCTTTGGAATGTGTGCGCCTGATCGAATCTCAGGGGGTGGGGAGGTCATGATCAATAGTAGCCCCCTTTGAAGAGGGGCGAGTGCATACAGTAGTGGGCAATAAACTGTATCCTCAGGCTGAGGGATGACCAGCGGTCCGTGCAGACAATCAGGCTCAGAGGAAGGGGTCATCAAAGGAGGGGTATTCATGGACGGAAAGGATCGGTGTGGACAATCGAGCGTAGAGGAAGGGTTTATCAAAAGAGGGGTATTCATGGAAGAAAAGGAGGTGTTGGTCAGGCGCGGGGTGTGATTCCCAGAGACAGAGTCATGCGGGAGGGGAGGGTTCATGACTTGTGCATGTGAGAGCGGGGGCGGTCAGGGTGCATGGGGGATGCTTGCAGGGTCAGGGGAGGGCGCTGATGATCGATCGCGAACAGAGAGACCATGGTACCTAAAATGGCTGTTGTATATATGTGTGCATGGGTCTATGCTGGCGGGATAACACAGTCAGTGTTTTGCAATATCCATTCTGCTTACGACAAGAGGTACAGTGAACACAAATGAACGCCGCTTATGTGTATATACATTGCCAATTTCAACAGTCGCCGCTTTTTAACATACGCTAGTTCATTTGTGTTTACCCCAACTGATGGAGTGTACATATAGTCATGTGTGGCCAATGAAATAGCGTTCGTCAAATGCTAGCAAATTGCGTGTAACCATATGCAGTCGATACAATTGGCGGAATGCGGTACATATGAATTTACATTCATTGGGTTATTCATACAAATCTAGAGATCGGCATAATACTTAGTCGGGGTCAACCAAGGAATCAGGTTCTGACTTTTTCTCCGATGACATCAACATACAGTAAAAAGTGCTCTGATACTTTCGGGTCTTATCAGTGCTATATGAGACTTTTTGGAAGACTAAATACATGAGTGACCAATGACAAAAATGGCTGAGGGAGGAATACAGCTTGATACAAGCAATTAGTCAAGGGGTGGGTAGAAAGTTCAGGAAGGGGGGGGGTCTTTGTCACAATGTCTTTTTAACAGAGTCCGTCTTCTTTTGTTGGCGCTGTTGAGCACCGGCGGTGGAGCTATAGGTCCAGCTCGTATTCATCCTTACGCGTTGCAGGGTGCAATCAGTCATCTACTATTAGATCACAGTCCTGTTTCCTAACTGATCTTCTTAGGGGTGCCTCATGCTGGGCACCAGCGTGTCTTTCTTCTTTCGTGGCAAAACCCTTATGCTATCTAAAGGCTGCTCTTCTTTTCTGAGTCAAAAGTTATGCGAAAAGGGTGAGTTTGTTGAATAATCGAGGGAAGAGAGGGCGGAGTGGGATCAGATCTTTGAACACACCAAGGGACCAAAGGAGCAAAGGATGACGAGCAGGCAGGCCCATCAGTCGGGCTCAAAAAGGACAGGGACTTCAGGCACGAGTGGGTCAGCAAATCGAGGGCTTCAAGGCAGCCCTTCATTCCTTCATCTGCCGAGTTTGAGAGTGGTGCCTCGTCCCGCGTCTCGTTGCTCTGCGGCTCCACCTTTGGCTGAGGTCATACGTGCTTCATGATCTGTGGCCAGGCTGTGCGTCACGTCCAGCTCCTCTCCTCCGGCGATTATATCTTTAAATGAGTACAAAACAAGTTTTAGAAAACTGGCAGGAGAAGACATTTATACATCTTAATTCCGTCCTCAACCCTACGTAGGTGGGGGATATGTTCATCGATCACAGTCAGAATTAATCACTTATGGAGTATGTAGGAGGGCATTTCTACTGAATTCGTAAACCTATTCGGCGTTCATTCGTGACGTACGTGGGGGGGAAGTCGGACTAGGTACTGACAATCTTACATTTCCCTTCGGGGTCGGCTAAATCTTGCAAGCAGGGGGTTATCATCATGAGGGGGGGGGACAGAGGTGAAACATGTTTTACTTGGGGAGCGATAGTTAACCAAGGTCATCAATTATACTTCGGGGATAGCTGATATGGAGCTGGGGTCAATCGGGAGAAGCGGGGACGCTTTGGACATTCGCACTTAAGTGCAGAGGGGTGGGACAATCTGGGCATTGGGGATCGCATTTCTGACGAACTGAAAAACAGAAGACAATTGACGTTATAGTCCCCCTATAAAAAGGCCAGATTAGGGGACATCAGTCGTCTGACCTGTCCTTTCCTTCATTACCAACTCAGGTTCTATCGTTTTGCAGAAAGGAGAGGTAGTAATATGGCAAGTTACAATCGTTTTAGTTCCTGTCAATTTTGCCGAACACCTTTGTGCTCGAAGAGACCCAATTAGGTTTGTGCCGGTGGGGCACAACGTTCTTGCACAAGGGGGGGGACAGGGGGACCCTCAGAGAGAGAGAGAGAGTCGCCCGCACTCTAAACGAACCATTTAGTACACGTATGATGTGGAGAGAGAGAGAGAGAGAGAGAGAGAGAGAGAGAGAGGGAGAGAGAGAGAGAGAGAGAGAAGCGTGTACAATAATGGTCCATTCAGTGCGCACACAACACAGAACAGCGGGGGTTAAGCAATACGGAAACACAGGCAGAGGGATGACGTAGATCACGTACACAAACTCAGACGGGGGAGACAGTACATGTATTATATACAAAAATCCAAGACAAAACATAGAACAGTTATTGGCCAAAATGATCTCTTCCTGTACGCTGCGCATTCTCAGCATCCTAAGCTCTCTTTACCTTTTTTTTTTCTTTTTATTGTCGGCTGCTTTCACTGGAGGTTGTGGTTGCACACACTTACACCTCTGCCAATTGGTCATGAACTAACCTGGTCGGGCTAATGCTCACGGTGGGATTTTCGAGTCATTTTAGCAAATGTGTTTCCAGGCTGAGACAACAGTTGGTGTCAGTTGGAGAACAATGGGGCAGCTTTGAGTTACATGTCTATGAGGATGCGAAAAAGGAGGTAGTAGGTTTTTAAATATTGGCAATATTCCTAGTCCTCCCGGCGGAGGATACTTGTGTAAACCTTACCTCGGAATATTCCTTAAACTTTCCCTATTTAGTTAAACGTAGGAATATATTAATTATTGTACGTCATTTTTGGTTGCATTATTCGGGGTACCAAGCGAAGTCATATTTTGTAGTTTCCGCTTCAGGCTGTCCTCCCAAGCGCTAAGTTCAAGGAGAAAAATAGTCATGGTTTGCTTGTTGCGGTTAGGTACCATAATCAAACCCTCTTTCCCGTCTCTTCGTCCGCTAGATCACCATTTTCGTACATTAATCGACATTCCGATGTGACCTGCAGAGAGAGGGAAAAAGAAGGGGGCAGGGGCTACATTGATAGACACATTAGCGCGCATAAACCCAGAAAGGCTTTTACTTACTGCATACTCGGCCTATCTCCATGGGATGCAGTCCCTGCCAACTGGGCGTTCAAGCCCAGGTGGACCGTTAGTGTGACTTTTCTTATACAGGTAGAGTATAAAGTATAGGCTAAATACCAGGATTTTTAGCGGTTGCTTTTGGCTGTACAAAAAGGGAAAAATACACAACTAAAACTTGGACCCTTCATATCTGCAATATCTCTATATATTATACCCTTTAACCCTTAACTAATCGAGCTGAGTCATTTCACCTGTATTTTAGTTATATCGGAAATAGTGATCATTTATTCGAAACTTATCAACCTACGCATGACAACTACGTTTGCTTTTTCCAAAAATCTTTAATAAGAATGTCGGTGCACAAATACGGGCCTACAACCCCGTGGGCCGGCCACGGAGCAGGCTGGAACTGTAGATGTGGGGATACTTTATTAGAGAAAAACTTAATGGAGTCGGTGGTCGTTAATTTCATAAAAAGTGCGACAAGCGCAATAAAAATCATATCGAAACTTTAGTGTGAGCGAGTATCATAAGCATTGAAATTCGAACTTTCAATAATCATGATGCGCCAAAACTTAACAACAATTTATTGTCCGAATGTTCAATCGGTACCCATCTCATGTCAATTCATTGTCCTTCATTGTCCGAACACATAATCAGTACCCATCCCATATCAATTCATTGTCCGAGCTGACAGTATACATCCTATATCAATCCATTGTCCGAACATATAATCAGTACACATCCTATATCAATCCATATGTTTAAAAACTACATACATATCCCATGACACCAAGGCTGAGCAATCGGGGTACAACAAGGAGTTGAAAGTTTCATTTGTACCAGCGCCATTTTGGGTGCAACCAGGCAGATCCAGGCATAGTCTAAATCTCCACTAACTCGTGGTTGGCCCAGAGCCTCTTTCGGCAGTCCAAAAGTTCCGTTAAAGGGCAAAAGAAAGGATCGGTGGTCTGAACCATCAGTCAAAGGGGGAGGGGGGCAACAATTTTCCTACCGGGTCATACTGGGTTTTCACCGAAACTGATCCGAACTGTAGTCTGCAGGATTCTAGTCATTCAAACTGAGGCTGGCGCCGGCATGGGAGCGCCGACGTCTCGCGGCTACATTTTCATCGTTCCGTGGGCAATCATGGCAGTCATTCCCCATCGGGGGTGTCTGCGGGGGTCGGGGACTCCCACGGCTCCTATAGAATCTTCAAGGTCGAGGAGAACTTTTATGATGGTGGGACTCGTTTCTTAATCAACAAGCAGCCGGGCCATCTCTTCACCCCGGGCCCGCTCCAGCAGGATCGTCCGCCATTTTACGAGTGGGTGAACCCATGTCGGGTGAGTGGAGCGTTGGGGGTGCCCCTGGGGACCTCCACCTGGGGAGGTGGGAGAGACTCGTTCGCGCCGTCTCTCCCTCCCAGCGCACCCCATGCCGTTTTCCTCGGCGCTAATATACATGATGGCCGGACCAGGCGATGAGAGAGGGGGGGGTCGGAGGCATAGGCAAGACATCCTCCCCAGTGTTGTCGCAGCCATTATAGAAGAAGTGGCGCCTAGTACGTTTCGGGCCGGGCCTCCGGTTGATGGCGGCTGGACGCTCTTCACCTTGGCCCCAGGAACGGGTTCCTTGGTTCATCCTGGGGACAGACCTTGGCGCGTGGTGCCGTCTTCGGGCTATTCGCGTAGTGGCCTCTCCACCCCCAGGCCTCTTATGGAAGCTGGTCCAGACTGTCTGAGAGAGGGGGGGTTGGGGGCATGGACATTCCCCCCTACAACTCTCCAGTGTTGTCGCAGCCGCCACCGCGGCTGGATCCCGTTGGCCCCGGCCTCTCCTCAGGCCCACCTCAAGCGATGACCTCCGGCCGACGGCTGGCAGCAGGACCCGCCCTACATGTGTTGAAGATCTCGTCTTCCGGCTGGGCGTAGCCGCAAACCTGTTGCACTTTGGGAGTTTCCAGAATGGGGGCGGATGTCTGCTGACTTGTATCTTTCCCAGGTTGCCGTTATTGGGGCGTGTCAGGCGGTGGGACAGACATGTTTGGAGCAGTGAGGGGCGATGAAGCCTTGTTGCCTCGTGGCCGTCGCAATGTCAAGCTTGGCTTCTCTTATCATTTTCATGTTTCTTATTACGGGCTTATTTCTAACGTTTCTTGTTTCTAGGACAATCATATGTTTTATCATTAAGCATTGTTATCGTTTCCTTATTCGTTATTTAATAAAAATTTCATCAGTGGCCTACTGATTTCGTTTTCCTATTCCTTTCTTTCTAGTTTGTTTCATGCTAAAGTTTCTGTTAACAGGATACAGTGATCACTTCGTTATTATTGCATATGTCCTTTTCACTAGGGGTGCTCTCTGGTCGGGCCAGATGACCTACCTCTAGTAAATGGTCCGGGTGGAACTGGTTTATCAATCAGTGGGGAGTAGATAGGCATGACAGATTACAACGGGGGACAAAGGTCCGCATTACCTACCCTTCACTACTTGCAAAGACTAGACAGAGTATTTCTTTTCTATGTTATTTGCAAACAGAGAATACCTCCAAAAAGAACAATTCCAAACAGTCAATGTTCGGACAACCAATCAATCAATGAGGAACGAAATAGGCACGACGGGTTACAATGGGGGCAAAAGCCTGCGTTACCTACCCTTCACTATCTGCAAAGGGAGAGAGAATATTCCTATTCTTCCCCGTTTGTAGGCAGAGAAGATCCTTAAGAGAACCAACTTCGAACAATTCAATGTTCGATCAAACAATCAATCAATGGGGGAGAAAAATAGGTATGACGGATTACAATGGGGGACAAAAGTCTGCATTACCTACCCTTCACTATCTGCAAAGGGAGACAGAATATTCCTATTCTTCCCCGTTTGTAGACAGCGAATGTCTCAAAGAACAACAGAGCAACCAATCAATCAGTGGGGAGAAAAATAGGCATGACGGATTACAATGGGGGACAAAAGTCCGCATTACCTATCCTTCACTATTTGCAAAGAGAGAGAGACGTTCCTATCTGTCGCTGTTTGCAAACAGAGAATGTCTCCAAGAGAACCAATACTTCAAGTAGCACCCAAGGCTAAATGAACCAATCAATGAACAAATACCAGTATCTAAATACCGTTTCCAATATCAATAATCAATCAATCAATCAGATGGATAAAGCCATCCTACCAATTAGACGTAAAGACGTCCTACTTAACCTTACCCGGACCGGACCGTGTGGACAGTTCTTCGCCTTCCTTTTTCCAGCGCCCGATCGTTCTCTTTCTCCATGTTTTTACCGCAGCATTCCTGTGGGATTCCAGTCAGGACAATAGGTCACTTGAGAGAGGTCCGTTCGGAATCGGTGAAGTTCATTTAATCGGCAGCCGGACGAGGGCCCTCTCAAGGCAGGTATACTCCAATCATTTAGATGTTCACCACATCGTCTGGACCTCTCTTACCGGACCTTATGTCGCTGATGGACCCCGCGTTGGGACGCCAATTGTGGAAAAGTCAGCCCATAAGGCACCGGATGCCCAGGCTGCTGGCGCAAGGCGCCTCTTAGTTCCCATCGTAAATAATTACCAAATAAAGAGACGGGCACTGGAAGCAGGAAAACAAGAACAGAGTTTTATTTCTCATGAGGAGAGCCTGTCATTTCGGACACTCGCATAGTGTCTTCAGGAGGTGCTCTAACAAGTTTCTCTGAGGCTTCGTCTTTTATACACAGGTTTATGGCACACAGACATCCTTCATTACAATCAAGACATTGTGAAGTATGAAGATATTCCAACACGTGGCTACAGTAGGGGCCCTTATCCTCCATACAATAGGAGGGGGCTGTCACGCAGCTGAGTGTTCTGCTGATTCCTTTGGAATGTGTGCGCCTGATCGAATCTCAGGGGGTGGGGAGGTCATGATCAATAGTAGCCCCCTTTGAAGAGGGGCGAGTGCATACAGTAGTGGGCAATAAACTGTATCCTCAGGCTGAGGGATGACCAGCGGTCCGTGCAGACAATCAGGCTCAGAGGAAGGGGTCATCAAAGGAGGGGTATTCATGGACGGAAAGGATCGGTGTGGACAATCGAGCGTAGAGGAAGGGTTTATCAAAAGAGGGGTATTCATGGAAGAAAAGGAGGTGTTGGTCAGGCGCGGGGTGTGATTCCCAGAGACAGAGTCATGCGGGAGGGGAGGGTTCATGACTTGTGCATGTGAGAGCGGGGGCGGTCAGGGTGCATGGGGGATGCTTGCAGGGTCAGGGGAGGGCGCTGATGATCGATCGCGAACAGAGAGACCATGGTACCTAAAATGGCTGTTGTATATATGTGTGCATGGGTCTATGCTGGCGGGATAACACAGTCAGTGTTTTGCAATATCCATTCTGCTTACGACAAGAGGTACAGTGAACACAAATGAACGCCGCTTATGTGTATATACATTGCCAATTTCAACACCAGCCATATGCAAAGCAGTCTGTCCCTGTGCCTCATGGGAACAGTCCAGCCCGAACTGCCAAGCCATGTCATTCCTGGACCAGAAACAAGCATCCAGGGGCCGGTATCTAATTAGTTGACTGGAGGTGAGTGCTTGCAATGTTCAACACTCAGTCCATCATCCCCTTTGTTTTTACTTTACACAGTTGAATACACCAGCAGTACAAAGACATACAATGGATGGACGGAATGCAGAACAGATCAAAACATTCACCCCGAGTCAAGAGATCTGGGTTAAATCCATCATTCGTTTGCTCACCATGCCACCCCAGTTTAGACTTGATCATATGCAAATCAAGACTAATTTGCATATTGCTGGCTTCAAACTGGAATGGCATAGGGAGCAAAAAAATGAAGGATTTAGGCCCTCTGTACTGTGGTGAATGTATGACATTGTTCTGTATTCTGCCCATCAATTGTTCTTTTTGCAATAATAATATATAAGTACAGAGGTATCAAGGTTGACTTGTTTGCAACCTCTAGTATATTTAACCAGAAATATGACCAGAGTCCTATATGTGGTGGTAATGTGTGATATTTTTAACTTTTCAGTGTAATTATGAGTGACATTCAACAACTATGAGTGACATTTTCTCGCAAGCAAAATTAAGCAATGAAGATGAGGGAAATATATAAATATGAGAATTTATACCAATTTGAGCAATGTGAAACTCTAATAAGAGCTTAAAACTTCTTGTAAAGAACCAGAAATTGAAAGGCACTAACCTAGTAAAAAGTAGTAACACAGCTAATCCACACCAAATTCAGTTTTGTGAATATATGGTTCATGTTCTTTCTCTCCTTCTTCCCTTGTGTCCTCTTTCTTGGTTTTTCCCTTCTTCCCACTGTCTTGTGTCCCATTTCCCTCCGTTGTACTCTTTCTTCCTCCTTCCTCACCCCCACACACCTAACCCCTCTCTGCAATCTGGACCTAAAAGCGTTATGAAGCATTCATCACAGTCCGCTTTCTAGTGCTTTTTTGAAATCAGTCAGTTATCCAACCCTCCTCCCCCGTTATCCATCCCCCACTTGGTTGCTAAATTTAAAGCTGTCCCAGAGGGGAGAGCTTTTGGCTTTGCGAATACTTGATATATCTACTCTTCCTCTGCATAATCTGAGCTGCACACACCTCTGCCCAACAACTGCTGACTTGGCCCTGGGTCCGGCGCACTCTCATGAAATAAAGAGCCTTGCAGGTTGTTTTAAAAGTCCACGCTGTGATGAGCTTTCCTGTGTGATAACACTTCTCCCCTGCATGGTTGCATCGCCCTGCTCCTCTCTTGACATTGTGTGCGAGCGGGAGAGAAAGGTCTGGGTGAACAGCTAAGGGGCAAAGAAACACTCCCCCTTCCCCACTACCCCCCCCTACCCCCACTGAAATGTAGAAAAAAACAGCCTTGCAGTAAGGCAGAGACACTCCACATGGCGTTGGAAACTTGCGTTCTATTACATCGGGCAAATCAAAATGAACTCTAGGAATAACAGCATGCAATTATCGATTCCCTGACGACAGTCACGGTGGAGTCAGTGGACAAACTCAGATCCCCGGCGACGGAGCAGCTTCTGTGCCCTTGACACCAACCCCAATGCACCACATGACTTACCTGCTGTGGTGACTGAATCCATGAGAGTCAGTTCACACATTCTGGGCAGGTCGGCCGGCGAGCGCAGATCCATACATGGGCCGACAGGCTGTCTGGGTCGCCTCTGTGCCGGTGAGGAGGCTCGCTCTGCTACTAGCTGCAGCCCTCTCTGGGCACTGCAGTTAAGCTCCATGAACCACCACTTTGCTGGCCGCTGCAGTTATCCTATGTTTTAGCCGCCATCTCTACTTGGGCCCAGCTGTGTGGCGGCGTAGCAGAGGCTGAGATCTTGATTGCAGGAAGCACTGCAACATTTAGCAAAAAAACAAATCTGATTTTAAATACCGCGCCACCTGCCTGTAACTGAGTTTCAGACAGACCCCTGACCAGTGTGCCGTGCTGCGCAGGACAAATTCAAGTGCTGCACATAAGCTCAGCCAGCCCTCCCTCAACCTCTAACCTGACGAGCAGCGCGCACCGAGGGCTTCCTGCCATTCTGCTTTAACCAAATTGTATTTTTTTAACACTAATCAGCCATAGCTTTCGGGACACTTTCCAGCGAGCCGAGTTGAGGCACTATATGCGTGACAACACTGTACACGACCGCACATCGGACCACCACCACTTCGCTAGGTGGTGTGCGTGTGTGTACTGCAGCCAGTGCGCTTTCACTTCCATATGTGCACGCCACATGTGCACACAGCGCTCCGACCTCAATGCCGCCATGCACAACCGCCAGCCGCCACCGCCCCCAAAATAGTGCCGCGTTGGGCGGCCGCCCCCACCGCCCCCCTTGCTACACCAGTGCAGATAAGTACCAATGCAATATGATAGCAGCTCGCAGCTTATATTGAGGTGAAAAGGTGCAGCATTTACCAGGAGACAGAAGGGGAGATATCCAGGGCCGGACTTGTCGTATCAGGCACCGGGCATTTCCCCGGTGGGCAGGAAGGGTGGGGGCTGCTTTTTGACTGGTGGGAGCCATTTTTGTTACTGGGGGCAGGGAACAAAAGCGCAGCAGCAGTGGTCCGGCCATCACCAAACCCCGCTCCAGCCCCCAGGGCTGGTCGAATGCAATTGCCAGGGCTGAATTGCTATCTCAGTCCGGCTCTAAAGGTATCAGAGTGACAGATAATTCCTGGATTCTGAACGTGGTAACTCAAAGCCTGCCTGCTTTGCAGGTATCATGGATGGACAGAGCACCTGTGTTTTCCTATGTAAAACAACGGACAACTAGCCATACCTGGGGGCCTGATTTCCACCATACAAAATGGAGAGTGTCATGTGGTGTTCTGCACTTTGTATTTCTGTGGTCTCTTCTGTTGAATAATTTATGGTATATAATGTTAGCATTTTCTGGGTGCTTCTATCATGTGTAATGTATTTAGAATGTGGTGGACAGAGGATTGGAACACCTTTGTCAGTTGGTGCTGATCCTCTTGGCCTGTCAGACCTTTACTCTTTTCTTCAATAAATTAGAAGGAAAACTACATTGGTTGTGGACAAGGTCTTTTCAATTTGGCGGCAAGCAAGAGATCCAGACTCAATCTCCTTGGCAAGTCTTTCTATTTCCAAGCTCTACGCTTCTAAGGTATTCACCTTTGTCTGTTGGTGCTGATCCTCTGGGCCCGTTAGACCTTTACTCCTTTCTTCAATACATTTCAAGGAAAACTACATTGGCTGTGTTCAACGTCTTTTCAGGTCACCTTATGTGAGGAGCAGGTAATCTCCAAATCCAAAACCTGGCGATCTTGAACGCTTCAGCATCGTTTACACATTGACATTGCATAAGAGGTATGTCAACACGTAACTAATATTAGCTAACCTACTGTTTATCTATGACCCTTGCAATCATAGGCCGCAGTACCAAATATGAATGTGCCACCGGCATTTTAAGACTTGCTAAGTTTATCCTGCAAGAAATGACCTGACTACATGCGCTAGTAAAGATCTGTGGCAAGGAATACCTTTGTAGGAACTGTAGGTGTTGGCAACTACCAACAAGGTGTTAATGATTTGTGAAAATGTCCCCTGGCTTCTATTCTTTCTTCTATTTACTCTCCACATCAGTCCCAGACAGTGCATATTTATGAATGTGCCCCATCAAATATATATGCCAGGCCTTCGGCTAAGGAGTCCACAGGGGCTCACATTGTCTCTCACAGTCTTTTCAGCTTCTAGTGACAGCAGCTGAACAGAGTGAATGAACAACAGCACATGCAGGAAACAGGCCAGGTCAGACTGCCTACATTTCAACTGCTTTTTTAAGTCAATTGTAGATTGGAAACCAAGAGATGAATGTTTATGAATTTTTAGGTGCATTAAAAACATGTCCTACATATATGTGCATGCAGAAGGAATCCTCTGTGTCTCTTCCATCATCCACAATAAACCACCCCCTCTTTCAACTAGGACCAATTCTGAGAAATCACTGTTTGGGTACAAACAGGGTTTTGAAAATTCTGTTGCTCACATTTTATTGGCCTCTAGACCAGGAGGCTGTCCCTTTCAAGGGCCCAAGGAGGACAGGCGGGCCCACAGTAAGACTTCTCTAGGGCATTTGCAGCTCTTTTCAGCCCAGCCTTCAGTGGGTACTGATAGCCAACGGAACAGCTGGAATCTGAAGACCAGTGAAGTTCTACACCTTCTCTTGAAACTTTTATTCGAGTAGAGGAGCTCTGATTGAAAAGCTAGCAGACAGTTTGAAATAACTGGCACACGTGCACCTGTGTTTGAATGTGACTTCTCTGTACAGTGTATTTTGTAATACTAGGCAGACACCTTGGTAATATGAAAAAGCATTAGAAATGCAATTGGGCTCGGATTTATTTGAGTTTGAGCTAATGACATTGTAAATGCCAATGTATTGTTGCTATGTGTTATGGAGTGTGTTCATGTGGTGTGTACTGCCAGTCATCTCCTTGTGAGTGTGAGAATATTGCACCGTTACTGCCTGTGATGTCCTTCTTGTGAGTGTGAGAAGCTTGCACCTCTGCTGCCTGTGGTCTCCTTGTGAGTGTAAGAAGCTTGCACTGCTGCTGCCTGTGATGTCGTTCTTGTGAGTGGGAGAAGATTGCACCTCAGCTGCCTGTGGTCTCCTTGTGAGTGTAAGAAGCTTGCACAGCTGCTGCCTGTGATGTCCTACTCACTACTCTACTCTACTCACTACTCTACTCACTACTCTAATCACTACTCTGCACTCACTACTCACTACTCTACTCACTACTCTACTCACCACTTACTACTCTACTCACTACTCTGCACTCACTACTTACTACTCTACTCACTACTCTACTCACTACTCACTACTCTGCACTCACTACTCACTACTCTACTCACTACTCACTACTCTACTCACTACTCACTACTCTACTCACTACTCTACTCACTACTCACTACTCTACTCACTACTCACTACTCTACTCACTACTCTACTCACTACTCACTACTCTGCACTCACTACTCACTACTCTGCTCACTACTCACTACTCTACTCACTACTCACTACTCTCCACTCACTACTCTACTCACTACTCACTACTCTACTCACTACTTTCTACTCACTACTCTACTCACTACTCACTACTCTACTCACTACTCACTACTAACTTCTCTACTCACTACTCACTACTCACTTCTCTACTCACTACTCTGCACTCACTACTTTACTCACTACTCTACTCTACTCACCTCACTACTCTACTCACTACTCTACTCACTACTCTACTCACTACTCTACTCACTACTCTGCACTCACTACTCACTACTCACCTCACTACTCTACTCACTACTCAACACTCACTACTCACTACTCTACTCTACTCACTACTCACTACTCTACTCACTACTCACTACTCTGCACTCACTACTCTGCACTCACTACTCACTACTCTACTCACTACTCTACTCACTACTCTACTCACTACTCACTACTCTGCACTCACTACTCACTACTCTACTCACTACTCACTACTCTACTCACTACTCACTACTCACTACTCACTACTCTACTCACTACTCACTACTCTACTCACTACTCACTACTCTACTCACTACTCTACTCACTACTCTACTCACTACTCTACTCACTACTCTGCACTCACTACTCACTACTCTGCTCACTACTCACTACTCTACTCACTACTCACTACTCTACTCACTACTTTCTACTCACTACTCTACTCACTACTCACTACTCTACTCACTACTCACTACTCACTTCTCTACTCACTACTCTGCACTTACTACTTTACTCACTACTCTACTCTACTCACCTCACTACTCTACTCACTACTCTACTCACTACTCTACTCACTACTCTGCACTCACTACTCACCTCACTACTCTACTCACTACTCACTACTCTACACTCACTACTCACTACTCTACTCACTACTCTACTCACTACTCTACTCACTACTCACTACTCTACTCACTACTCTACTCACTACTCTGCACTCACTACTCTGCACTCACTACTCTGCACTCACTACTCACTACTCTACTCACTACTCTACTCACTACTCACTACTCTACTCACTACTCTGCACTCACTACTCTACTCACTACTCACCTCACTACTCTGCACACTCACTCTGCACTCACTACTCACTACTCTGCACACTCACTCTGCACTCACTACTCACTACTCTGCACACTCACTACTCTACTCACTACTCTGCACTCACTACTCACTACTCTACTCACTACACTACTCTACTCACTACTCACTACTCTACTCACTACTCACTACTCTACTCACTACTCTGCACTCACTACTCACTACTCTGCACTCACTACTCACTACTCTACTCACTACTCTACTCACTACTCTGCACTCACTACTCACTAATCTGCACTCACTACTCACTACTCACTACTCTGCACTCACTACTCACTACTCTACTCACTACTCTGCTCACTACTCTACTCACTACTCACTACTGTACTCACTACTCTACTTACTACTCTACTCACTACTCTACTCACTACTCACTACTCTACTCACTACTCTGCACTCACTACTCACTACTCACTACTCTGCACTCACTATTCACTACTCTACTCACTACTCTACTCACTACTCTACTCACTACTCACTACTCTACTCACTACTCTACTCACTACTCTTGTCATGTATTCCTATAGGTTCTGAATCGATCCCCCTATTCCTGACCCTATTCTGGTTAAACTAACTATCAAGTTAACTAACAGTCAGCCCATGAGGCAAGAAAAGCCCCCATGATGCAGATACCGTTATCTGACGCAGTCACACTACGGCACAGGAACGTGTTATCTGATTAGGTCATAACGCTTGAGATCTAATTAGACAAGCGACATTCCTCCAGCCCCTGATAAGGCATACGACGTTCTCATAACAAATCAAACCTATGACAACCTGGAAAATCTGTGCGGCCATTGTTTTGATTTCACAGAGAACTTCAGTAAAAGAATGTGCTAACGAGCAAGTCGTATGACATCTTTATTGACGCATCTATGTCCATCCTTACGTCAATCTCGGCACCTTTAAGGTATAAATATTGCCGATCTTGCCCTATGCAAACACACGCGTGGTGACAAGACGGAGCAGCCATACTTGCCGAAGCCCAGAAGCAGAGCAGACCCCGCTGGCAGCAGCCCCGCCTTCCTGATGCGCTGAGAGACGCGCTGCTATCTCCTACCGAGAGACCCAGCACCGGCGCTTTCGGGCAGCCCTCGCAGGCAGCCTGGAATATCGAGACCAGAGAAAGAGATACCATTCCTCATTCATCCTAACTTCCAGGTACAGAACTGAATAACCCCTCACAGAGAATTCTTTAGTTATTCACTTGGCAAAAACAAACTTAACTTAAACTGTAACTTTCTATTCCCGCCCACGCATTAGACTTAGGTCAGGTACACGGGGTAGGCGTATTTAGAAACACCAGTTGAGTATGTTTAGTCAAATGTATATGTGTATGTAAATATATTTTAATCATTTTAAACATCATATGGCTCAGAAACCATATCACTGTTTTTACCGTATTATTTTATACTATTGCTTTTAATGTATGCACTTTACTTAACTATAAGTATTGCAATAATATCGATCCATTTCTCTTGTACGAGAAAAGAGACTGATCAATAAATAACACCTTTTTATTGAACACGCCCGTCTCTTCCTTTTCTCTACAATCTGATGAGACTAAGAATGCACGTACTGACTGAGTAAAATAATTGCCTTGTGCTCACACGACTCTGGAGATACACTCTTGATTAGGGGAGAGCAAAGTTGTCATGTTCTATGGTTGTCAGAAACTAAATCCCTTCTTGTCTAATCAGGGGAGTTAATTCTTTCCTGAACATTCGAGAAAGTTTCTAGCGAACTCTGAGCTATGCTGGCAAACCCAAAACTTAAGTCTAGTATCGACAGTAGTAGACCTAGTTAACGTCTGGCCTAGGCCTTTACTGCTGTAGGTATTATTCCAATGCGCAGAGCCTATTGGGAAGATAGGAACTACACTACATGGCGCCCAACGTGTTTGGAAAGGGCGATAAAACTAACGTAAGACATTTAGAGTAACTCAGTCGTGCTTTCTCACTCAGACCCCTTTTCCCAAATACTCCAAAGACGTCTGGAGTGGGTGAAAGGTAATATCCTCCAAAACCTCGCAGGAGGGAACTCCTATGTAAGGTTCTTGGTTTAGTCAACGTTGAAGGATACACTGTTCCAAAATACTGTGCATCTAATCTTTGTTCCATAAGAAACCTGATCTGCAAACAAACAAAATAACCATCCTGACAGTAAAATGTCAGAAAGTGATGAAGAAAGAGAGGCAGTTAGATTAGCAGCTGAAATAGCAGCAGCAGATACTGCACTAAAGGATGCAGACGCGGATATAATACTCATTCCGGTCAGCAAAAGGAAATCTATAACCTTAAAACTTATAGAAAATGGACTGACACCTAGAGGTGGAACAGTCATATTCGTAATTGAGGCACACGAATATCGGCAGACAGAGGTATACTATACATGGATACATTTTCCAGCAGCAAATGCTGTAACAAAGTACTTCCACTATTACAAAATAGAGGTTCCACCTGACATTTACACTCCTTTCGAGGAGGTGGAAGTACCACTCAAATTCCAAGAGCATTTGCTCTTATTTGATGGCGCCCTAATACATAACAATCACATTACAAGGCTCGGTCCTTTAGGTAGACCAGGAGCAACGTGGCCGGTCTTAGCCGGATACACACCACACCCAGACATCGAAGGGATGTCTACTGGAGAGCTGTTAATACAGCTAAAACAATTACTAAAAATTCATAGACAATTAGTCCAGTATGTAATGCGGACTTCAACAATTCAGCCAGCGATTAAACTTCCACAGCTGACCCCTCACCAGGGGAACACAAATAAAATCACACCACAGAACACCCAATCCTGCCTAGGTAAAGTTCCGGCTAAACGAGAACAAATACCATTCTGGTTGGCACAGAAAATCACCCAAATAGAGGCGGTGTTTCCTGACACCACCCCGCTAGAAAAACACAGGATTCTGACTATATGTCTCCCAATGGGAATCGCACCACACATAGAGGACTGTGACACTTGGGGTACAGTCTTTGCTTCAATCTACACAAAAACGCACGGTGTTCCATCCATTTCGGTAATACCAGATGTGCTAAAACAAATTCAAGATGAATACGGTCCAGAACCAGCTTTAACTCTTGGTATGAAATTACTGAAAGACTTCAAGCAGGTCTCGGCTATATTATTAGCCAATATAAAAGGTGAAGCAGCAAACGTGGCGATCCGCCAAAGGTTAAAAGAGACAGATATAGCAGACCAACCAGCTGAAATTGCCAGAATCATAGAAAAATCTTATGAAGAACTAGGTAGAGATAGTTTAGGTGGAATACCAGTAAAACCGCAACTGACTGAAAGTCCAGAAAAAATATTTTTTAATAATAATTCACCAAAAAAGAACTGGGATGGAAACAAACAATCCAATCCAAAAGAAAAGAAATTCCAGTCCCGAGGAAGGTCTCCTAGGCGAAGGGAGAAATCTCCGAACCAGAGACACAGGTCACCCCAGAGTGACCCCTCTGGGAAAAGATATAACCTTAGAAATAGGGATAATATTAAAAAACCTGATAGATATCAAGACATTGATACACGTCCCTCTCAATCTTTTCAGACTTCCTCGCAGAAATCGGAAAGAAGAGGACGATCAGAACAAAGAGAAGAGCACGCCAAGTCCAAAGACAAGGAACCTGCTCAGCTAAAAAAGAAATTACAATTTCCAAAAAAGAAGGTAGCCAGTATCAATGTAGTTAACAATGCCGAGAATACTGAGGACACAACTGAAAAACGGAGAGTGGGCTCAGACAATGCTAGACAGCGCAGCAGAAGTGAGCATAGCTCGCAAAGTCCTTATGAATCATCTGGAGACAGTGGACACGAATGAATATCTTCAAGTGGAAACTGCAGACGCCAGAGTTAGCAAACCCCACAAGATATACGAGATAACATTACGTATAGAGGGAGATAAGACTAGGAAAATAAGGGGACTATTTTGGGATAATCTCTCCAAGGGCTATGACATCCTTCTAGCTGAAAAAGACTGGCCACCAGAGTTTGTCAGGGAGTGCCCTCATGGCGAAGAAGTAATTATGCCTGCCTTCTCTAATCAAATCCCGATTCATAAAAAATACACACTTGCTAGAAAGTGGGCAGTGGCCTTAGCACCTGCTTTATATAAAAATCATGTAGGATGGGATGAGGATTCTCCTCCTCACAAAATCCAGTTAAAATCACAACCTACTGCACAAAGGCAGTACCCAATTAAGCAAGAAGCTAAAAAACAGGTAAATGAAATACTAGATCAGCTAGAATACCAGGGGGTGATTGAAACTTGCACCTCACAAATGAACAATCCTTTGTTTCCGGTCTCCAAACCAGACAATTCATATCGTCTAGTTTTGGATTACCGACACCTTAACACATGTTGCAAAACCTTTGCAGTGCAAAACTCACACAGTGCTGCACTAACGAATAACATAGTGCGCAAAAAATACAAAACAACCTTGGACATCTCCAATGGATTCTTTTGTCAAAACATAGCACCAGAGAGCAGATATTTAACTGCATTCTCAGTAAATGGCACTCAAAAGCAATTCTGTCGGTTAGCCCAGGGGTACAAGAACAGCCCGGGGGTATTCTCAGCGAGAGTAACAGAATTACTACATCTATATGATGATGAAGCATTATCTTATGTCGATGACATTTACTTAACAGATGATGACTTGGAGACTCACTTGAAAAGAGTGAACACCATAATACTTGGGTTCGCAGCAGAGGGTTACAAATTCAACTTTAAAAAGTCCAGAATTGCCCATCTGACAGTCCTGTTCTTAGGATATGAGTTATCAAGTGAAGGTAAAAGCCTGGCAGACAATTTCCTAGAGAAATGTGCCGTAATCCAAGCTCCCAAAACACTAAAAAACCTACAGTCAATTCTAGGCTTCCTAAATTTCGGAAGAACATACATTGCAAATTACGCAGAAAGGGTCAAACCCCTTTATGATCTAATTAAACCAGACTTTAAAAGATCCAATTGGACTCAAACACACACAGAAATTTTGAGATCCTTACAAACAGACATGCTAATTAAAACAAAATTAGAAACACGTGATAACACACGCAATCTTGTGATTCGAGTCATCCCAGGGAGATGCGGATTCACATACCTGACCTCTAATGAGGGAGAAAAGGTACCAATTGCATTCAAATCACACTTGTACACTAAGGCTGAAATGAAATTTAGCCCAACGGAAAAAATTCTTACAGCAACACAGACAGCTATAGCAAAAGAACGAGCCCTGGCACAAGGTAAACGAATAGTAATCGTGACACCAATACCAGCCTTAGAGGCGGTAACAAAGGCAAGCATTCCAAATGCTAAAGCACTCCATCCGAGATGGATACAATGGGCTAACTCTCTTGCTGCAACAGACGTGGTGTACGAATTTGATCCTTACTTAAAAACACAAGAATTTCTCCAATATGAATTTGAATGTCCTCCGCCAACCGAAATTCTGCCTCTAGATCACTACGGCTGTATAATATATACAGACGGATCAGCACAACCCGCAGTAGGGGGTAAACAAGCTTACAGTGCTGCGTGCGCGATTGTTAAAGGTCGTTGGCACGAAGGGAAATTTAAACCAACCCTCACTAAAACACAATCCCTAGGAGATTGTACAGCTCAGCGAGCTGAACTACTAGCATTCAAGATGGCGCTTGAAAATACCGATCGAGAATTCCCCACACTCATAGTGTGCGATTCGTATTATTGCGTTCAGTCTTATAATGAATACTTGCAGATCTGGCTTCAGAACGGTTTCAAGGATGCGAAAGGTGGCACAATCAAGCATAAAATGCTCTGGGAACAAGTAGCTCTTCTGCAAAAAGAACTACCAAAGACTCACGTGATACATACGCTGAGTCATCAACGTGATGGCGTTCACGTTGCAGGGAATTCATTGGCTGATGAGGCCGCGAAGGCAGCTGTGCAAACGGCTTCCGTAGCTGCCGTCACCCGGTCAAAAACAAAAATAGACAGCGAAATATTACAAGCTGTCAGCGCTTCAGAAAAGGATTCGATAGAACCACTCCCTAAAGGCTTTCCAGTAAAATACTCATACATAACTGATGCAAACAATGTTCCTTTTGCTCGAATCCCTGGAGTGGGGAATAGGGCAATTCCAAACATGGAACATAGGTTAGGACTAATAATAGCGGCACACGAAGGGCTTGCTTCTATTCATGCTGGCGTCTCAGCCACAGTATCATTATTAAAACAGAGATACTGGTGGCCACAAATGAGAAGACAAACGAGGAACTATGTTCTAGCATGTGAAATATGTCAAAAAATGAAAGTATCAACGGTGAGACGTCCAGCTCAGACGCCCCTTCTAATCTCGGATAAACCATTAGCCTGTGTTTATCTAGACCACTGCGGTCCCTTACAAAGGGATGGTAACTATAAATATATCTTGGTTGCAGTGGACTCATGCACGAGATTTATATGGATGTGGCCCCAGCGAACGGCTGACGCCAGAACTGTTATAAAAGATTTGCGAGTCTTTATCGGCACATACGCAATTGGCATGCTGCATTCGGACAATGGTCCTGCTTTTAGCTCTCGGGCTTATAAGGAGGCCATGGTCAGCATGGGCGTGCAATTGCGGTACTCTTGTCCATTTCACCCTGAGGGGAACGGAATTGTTGAAAGAAAAAACCGTGACATAAAGCAATCTATAACGGCAAAGGTATTAGGTGGGTGGGTCAAACATCTAATAAGTGTCCAACGTAGTCTAAATAACTTGCCAAGAAATTCTCTGAAGGGATTCAGTCCGTACGAATTATTATTTGGAACTAGAATGATTATCTCTGACCTCGACAGTCAGACTTCAGTGGTTAAAGAAAAAAGCTTTGATGTCAAAGACCGTTTGGCTATTTTGCAGGACTTAAACAAAACAAGAAAAGACCTGAGCAACATACAGTTGAAACAACAGCCAACAACCACTGAAGAATCACCACCTGTCCCAGCAAGACCTGTCTGGATTCCAAAAGTCGGGGATCTAGTCAGGGAGAAGATCGCGGTAAAGAAGGAATTTGGGCCTTCTTACAGAAAAGCAGTTCCTGTCTTGTCTGTCAACGGGACAAGATCAGTTGTACTACCGCCACTTGCTGGTAAAAAGGAGAACCAAGTTGTATCCATCGACCTGGTAAAACCACAACATGTGGCCGATAACAAACAGTAGGCCAAGTGGACTCCCAATAAGTAGCAGAACACCAAGGTTTGCTACCAGTACAGAGGTCCTAACAAAGAGGCTCATCACATTCGAAACGCCTACAGAAGAACAACAAGGACTATGCAACGATGCAATAGAACTCAGACCTCTGAAAACCCAAATAAATACATTTAGCAGAGACACACCAATCTATAATGAAGTACCAAGTGAAAATGCAAGAAACAAAAATCCTGAAGCAATTGGAACAATTGACAGAACTGCATCCGGCTACTTCATCAACTTCGATGATTCCTCTGAAAGCCTCAGTGAATCAAAGACACAGCCATCATCAAAATCCTTTAAAGACAAAGCTAAGGAACTTTTGAACCAACTGAAAGAAACATATCTGATTTCTCCATGGATTGAATTTTGGGTGGGTTTTGGTGCATTTATCCTCATACTTTGGCTCATCATGGTATTAACTTTGGGACGCTTCATTGAGGGAAAATATGCTAAAATGGACACAGCAAGTCAGAACATCAACTTGGTCCTCAAACCACACACATCTTCACACGTCGAGAAAAGAGAACTTTCTTCAGCCAACTTCACAGCCAATCCTATACCTGGTGGGGTAGCCTGGGACAACACTGACTATGAAATTTATGGTCCGGTCGAGATCCTGAAATACCCACACCAAATCAAGATCTCCTTGAGTGACTTTGCAAAACCAAACTCATTTGCTGATGATTGGGACTTCGAAAGCATTAATAACATGATGTCTGACTTAGTAATGTCTGCTAAATTTACAAAACATGATTATTTGCAAGGTTCTACAAATTATGATAGTATGTATTGCTATAACCACTATGGTAACCATTTTTTACATAAATCTGCACAACCTAGAAATGTTTTAAATTATAATCAATGGGAACATTGTGCAACACCTCCAAAAGGGAGCTCAAGAACTGTTTACGACAAATATTCATATTTTTCAGGTTTTAACACAAGTAATGCTGAAACATTTTATTATAAATTGTCAAACAAGACAGGGATGAAAACCATGATAACCAACACAAAGTTGATATATTCAGATTCATTCTTCGAAGAAATGAATACTTTTGGATTTAATTATTGGGACAAAAATGTTGATTTGAAAAGTGTTTGGGGTACAAAAGAATGGCAAGTACAGGGTTTAGAAGCTTTGTTTAGAGCTTGCATGATCCCAGAACAAATGATATTTTTAAATGACACTGTTCAACAAACCACCTGTCTTGGCCTAGCCAAAATCAAAGATTTAAATAAACCGTCTATTCCAAAGCCAACAATGTTTAGCAATAACTCTGATACAGATGAAGAGATAGACGTAAACCATATATTAAACCAAAACAGAACACATCCTAATTGGAAACAATGGTTGATCTGGCCCACAGATACAAATAACTGTCAAGACAGATTCCTGAATAAAACACAGGGGTTCAAAATGACCAGGCCAGACCCTAGATATCCCCAAAGACATCACCCAGGGATAATAACAACCTACAGTGTGGGCAAATTATGCCTTCAGTGGCTACAAACTTCCACACTGCCTGAAATTAAGCAACACCTAACTTTACTTACTGATGGTGCTGACTTGCGTGATTTCATAATGGGACCACGCAAACAGCGTCAAAAGCGTTTCATAGCAGCCTCTGTATATGCAGCATACAATGAGGCCTGGAAGGTTAATCAAATTGAAACAGCAGAGAGAATACGGGAAATTGACCGTATTAATTTGGAAAAATCACTTTCTGTAGTGGACAATGGGTTAATGACTCTGTCCTCCAGAATTTTTTCATTGGACAGCATTGTGTCTTCAGCAATCGATATATTATCGCAAGACTTACTGTTATTACAACATGGTCAGTCACAATTGCGTTCTATTGTACAGCTTGGCTGGACGTTACAAAATCTGCGTTCAGGCTATGTGCCTTGGCGTTTAATCAACACAACGTCACTATTCCAAATCTTTAACCTTACTGATAGACAAATCGGTATGGCGCAAAAGGGTGCTGATTATACAATCTTGAGCATTGAAAAACTAGAAAGATTACCAATGACAATGTCAGAACGACCTGTCAGTGAATGGATAATCCACGGAATCATAAATATTCCAATCTCAACCTTCAGGTTTCAATACTGCCAAAAATATATACAGGCTGGCATGTACGAGAAATTGGGAAAGGGGTACCTTAAAACAACTTGGAACCTGCCCTATTCGCATGCATGTGTCAGTAATAAAGGACAGAAAGTGTTTCTTAGTGGCAACAATTGTGCTATGTCACTAAGCGGCACGCTTCTGTGTAACGGAATTAGTTTGCATGGAGCCTGTGAAGGGAATTCATACAACCTTTCATGTCACCAGCAAGGCGCACCTGCGACTGAAATAGAACCATTCTTTCAAAGACTCTATAATGGGAGTTACATTCTTATTGTAGACCGCAAATGTTGTAGTCTTATGCCCGGGACTCCTTATCTAGTCACTACGACTGCGAAGGTCAAGTGCTGTGGACGTTCTTTGTTCCCCAGCTCCTTTCCAGAGAGGGAGGCAAGGGCATGGCCCAGTTTGAAAATTACTTCTATTCGAATAGATACTTTAAGCAGAATGAAAACAGTGCTTCTTCAGACGCCTACAAGGCCTCACGTCATCAAAAGAAACGTATGATCTACAAGTCGCAAGGACGACTGCAGAGATACATACATTATTATCGACTAATTCCCCCGTACATTTCGTGGAAATCCTGAGCGAAATCTTAAATATTTCTGATACCACTGGGGTCTCAAAGGTATTTAAGACAGTATTTTCGATGGCATTAACACCATTCAAAGCCATACTGGGTATTTTTCCAGATTTCGTCCATTCGATTTTTGGCGGACTTCCCCTGATACTGGGACTAATTGCAGGAATCCTATTCTTAGTCCTTATTTTTCGTTATGGCAACCCATGTCACAGATCAAACTCTCGCGACAATGGAATATACAATCCTAGCCATTGGATACCGGGACCGGATATAAAAAATCCTGGGACTATCCCGGCTTAGAGACCTGAACATGACTTGGTTTCTATCATTTCGACCAATGTGGCAAAGATGTGTTTTACCTGTATTGAGATGTCTGCTATGCGGAGAAGAATGCGTGTTAGACACCTATCTGACGCTACAATCGGATGCGCCAGTGGATGCAGATACATTGTTGGTTCCTACCAAGGTTCACGCTTTGTGCTGCCCTCAAAGGCTGCCAATCCTGATGACGGCATTCGTGGAGTCTTCACCACTGCGATTGAAGAGTAGTGAAGTTCAAGATGAAAGCAGCATTAATCAGGTACGACCTTCTGTCAGCAATGCGAATCAGAATGTCAATGGAGACAATCATGCGCACGAATGCATGGTTACACCTATTTCCGACTTAGTGGAACTTTCCCATGAAGCTGTTGACAGTTTTTTCGAAAGCCTTAATGATATGATGTTCTCTCCAGAACAGAAATAGAGACTTTTGAGCAAGCTCGCACACGGCGTTCCCTGAATTCGGCCTTCAACTTTAAAAATAAAGTCACATGAACAATTTTTCCCACCAGTTCACGGACAACAATTTTTTAGCAGCCCCAAATTATTTTTTACAAAATTTTCGGGACACTTATCTTCTGCTTAAAGTAAGAATCTATTCCTAGAGAACTAAGATTTCTATTTTTAGATACTTTATAAACTTTAGTTGCCCGATGGTATGTTCACAAATATTTTATTATGTGATGAAATGGTCTCGAACTTTCTTTCTGTATAGCCATATTAAGAGCCATTTCATGTGTATTTCTCATATACCAAATAAGCAATAATGTCTACAAATTCGTGTTTACTTTAGCGTTTAATTCATAGCTTAAGTGCATACAATATATATGACTGCAATTTTTCAGTATATTTGAAAATTTCAAAATGCATTTATGTATTTTGGGGTGGTGAGGTATACACTATACTCTATAGTATGTTGTACTATGTTATACTATGCATAGATTAGTAAATATGACCATAGTTAGCGTGGAGTGGGTGTCATGTATTCCTATAGGTTCTGAATCGATCCCCCTATTCCTGACCCTATTCTGGTTAAACTAACTATCAAGTTAACTAACAGTCAGCCCATGAGGCAAGAAAAGCCCCCATGATGCAGATACCGTTATCTGACGCAGTCACACTACGGCACAGGAACGTGTTATCTGATTAGGTCATAACGCTTGAGATCTAATTAGACAAGCGACATTCCTCCAGCCCCTGATAAGGCATACGACGTTCTCATAACAAATCAAACCTATGACAACCTGGAAAATCCGTGCGGCCATTGTTTTGATTTCACAGAGAACTTCAGTAAAAGAATGTGCTAACGAGCAAGTCGTATGACATCTTTATTGACGCATCTATGTCCATCCTTACGTCAATCTCGGCACCTTTAAGGTATAAATATTGCCGATCTTGCCCTATGCAAACACACGCGTGGTGACAAGACGTAGCAGCCATACTTGCCGAAGCCCAGAAGCAGAGCAGACCCCGCTGGCAGCAGCCCCGCCTTCCTGACGCGCTGAGAGACGCGCTGCTATCTCCTACCGAGAGACCCAGCACCGGCGCTTTCGGGCAGCCCTCGCAGGCAGCCTGGAATATCGAGACCAGAGAAAGAGATACCATTCCTCATTCATCCTAACTTCCAGGTACAGAACTGAATAACCCCTCACAGAGAATTCTTTAGTTATTCACTTGGCAAAAACAAACTTAACTTAAACTGTAACTTTCTTTTCCCGCCCACGCATTAGACTTAGGTCAGGTACACGGGGTAGGCGTATTTAGAAACACCAGTTGAGTACGTTTAGTCAAATGTATATGTGTATGTAAATATATTTTAATCATTTTAAACATCATATGGCTCAGAAACCATATCAATGTTTTTACAGTATTATTTTATACTATTGCTTTTAATGTATGCACTTTACTTAACTATAAGTATTGCAATAATATCGATCCATTTCTCTTGTACGAGAAAAGAGACTGATCAATAAATAACACCTTTTTATTGAACACGCCCGTCTCTTCCTTTTCTCTACAATCTGATGAGACTAAGAATGCACGTACTGACTGAGTAAAATAATTGCCTTGTGCTCACACGACTCTGGAGATACACTTTTGATTAGGGGAGAGCAAAGTTGTCATGTTCTATGGTTGTCAGAAACTAAATCCCTTCTTGTCTAATCAGGGGAGTTAATTCTTTCCTGAACATTCGAGAAAGTTTCTAGCGAACTCTGAGCTATGCTGGCAAACCCAAAACTTAAGTCTAGTATCGACAGTAGTAGACCTAGTTAACGTCTGGCCTAGGCCTTTACTGCTGTAGGTATTATTCCAATGCGCAGAGCCTATTGGGAAGATAGGAACTACACTACACTCTACTCACTACTCACTACTCTACTCAATACTCTGCACTCACTACTCACTACTCACTACTCTGCACTCACTACTCACTACTCTACTCACTACTCTACTCACTACTCACTACTCTGCACTCACTACTCACTAATCTGCACTCACTACTCTACTCACTACTCTACTCACTACTCTGCACTCACTACTCACTACTCTACTCACTACTCTACTCACTACTCTACTCACTACTCTGCACTACTCTACTCACTACTCTACTCACTACTCACTACTCTACTCACTACTCTACTCACTACTCACTACTCTACTCACTACTCACTACTCTACTCACTACTCTACTCTCTACTCACTACTCTGCTCACTACTCACTACTCTGCTCACTACTCACTACTCTACTCACTACTCTCCACTCACTACTCTACTCACTACTCACTACTCTACTCACTACTCACTACTCACTTCTCTACTCACTACTCTGCACTTACTACTTTACTCACTACTCCACTCTACTCACCTCACTACTCACCTCACTACTCTACTCACTACTCTACTCACTACTCACTACTCTACTCACTACTCACTACTCTACTCACTACTCACTACTCTACTCACTACTCTACTCTCTACTCACTACTCCGCTCACTACTCACTACTCACTACTCTGCTCACTACTCACTACTCTACTCACTACTCTCCACTCACTACTCTACTCACTACTCACTACTCTACTCACTACTCACTACTCACTTCTCTACTCACTACTCTGCACTTACTACTTTACTCACTACTCCACTCTACTCACCTCACTACTCACCTCACTACTCTACTCACTACTCTACTCACTACTCACTACTCTACTCACTACTCTGCACTCACTACTCACCTCACTACTCTACTCACTACTCACTACTCTACACTCACTACTCACTACTCTACTCACTACTCTACTCACTACTCTACTCACTACTCACTACTCTACTCACTACTCTACTCACTACTCTGCACTCACTACTCTGCACTCACTACTCTGCACTCACTACTCACTACTCTACTCACTACTCACTACTCTACACTCACTACTCACTCCTCTACTCACTACTCACTACTCACTACTCTACTCACTACTCACTACTCTACTCACTACTCTGCACTCACTACTCACTACTCACTACTCTGCACTCACTACTCTACTCACTACTCTACTCATTACTTACTACTCTGCACTCACTACTCACTAATCTGCACTCACTACTCTACTCACTACTCTACTCACTACTCTACTCACTACTCACTACTCTGCACTCACTACTCTACTCACTACTCTACTCATTACTTACTACTCTGCACTCACTACTCACTAATCTGCACTCACTACTCTACTCACTACTCTACTCACTACTCTACTCACTACTCACTACTCTGCACTCACTACTCTACTCACTACTCTGCACTCACTACTCACTACTCTGCACTCACTACTCTGCACTCACTACTCACTACTCTGCACTCACTACTCTGCACTCACTACTCACTACTCTGCACACTCACTCTGCACTCACTACTCACTACTCTGCACACTCACTCTGCACTCACTACTCACTACTCTGCACTCACTACTCACTACTCTGCACTCACTACTCTACTCACTACTCTACTCACTACTCTACTCACTACTCTACTCACTACTCACTACTCTACTCACTACTCTGGTGGTGTTAGTACTGGTAGTACTGATGGTGGTAGTACTGGTAGTAGTAGTGGTGGTTGTGGTACTGCTAGTACTGGTAGTGGTAGTACTGGTAGTGGTAGTACTGGTGGTGGTGGTACTGGTAGTACTGGTGGTGGTGGTAGTACTGGTGGCTGTAGTAGTGGTAGTACTGGTGGTGGTAGAACTGGTAGTACTGATGGTGGTAGTACTGGAAGTACTGGTGGTGGTGGTGGTACTGGTAGTGGTAGTACTGGTAGTGGTGTTACTGGTAGTACTGGTGGTGGTGGTGGTACTGGTAGTGGTAGTAGTGGTAGTACTGGAGGTGGTGGTACTGGTAGTGGTAGTACTGGTGGTGGTAGTACTGGTAGTGGTGGTACTGGTAGTGGTAGTACTGGTGGTGGTGGTACTGGTAGTGGTAGTACTGGTGGTGGTACCGGTAGTGGTAGTGCTAGTGGTGGTGGTACTGCTGCCCGTAGTACTGGTAGTGGTAGTACTGGTGGTGGTGGTACTGGTAGTGGTAGTAGTGGTAGTACTGGAGGTGGTGGTACTGGTAGTGGTAGTACTGGTGGTGGTAGTACTGGTGGTGGTAGTACTGGTAGTGGTGGTACTGGTAGTGGTAGTACTGGTGGTGGTGGTACTGGTAGTGGTAGTACTGGTGGTGGTACCGGTAGTGGAAGTGCTAGTGGTGGTGGTACTGCTGCCCGTAGTACTGGTAGTTATTTAATTAATTCCGCCTTGCGGTGTGTTCATTTATTTATTTCAGCCTCGCGCTGTGTTGGTTTAATAAATTTAGCCTTTAGCCCCCGGTGCCCTGTGACCCTCCATCTTGTTGTGTGTCCCCTGGCCCGCCCCTCCTCCCTGCTACCGCCTCCCAGCTGCTGCCCCTCCCACCCACGAACAGAGTGCTCCCTACCTCCTCTGACGCGCTGTGATCACCTGGACCTCCTCCAGCACGGTCGCTCCCCCCATGCTCCCTGATCCCAGCTCCTGTTGACGATCTGGCCGAGACTACAGAACTGTAACTGCATGTATTTAATTAATTCCGCCTTGCGGTGTGTTTATTTATTTTCATTCCGCCTCGCGCTGCATTTATTTAATTAATTCCGCCTTGCGGTGTGTTTATTTATTTTCATTCCGCCTCGCGCTGCATTTATTTAATTAATTCCGCCTTGCGGTGTGTTTATTTATTTTCATTCCGCCTCGCGCTGCATTTATTTAATTAATTCCGCCTTGCGGTGTGTTCATTTATTTATTTCAGCCTCGCGCTGTGTTGGTTTAATAAATTTAGCCTTTAGCCCCCGGTGCCCTGTGACCCTCCATCTTGTTGTGTGTCCCCTGGCCCGCCCCTCCTCCCTGCTACCGCCTCCCAGCTGCTGCCCCTCCCACGCTCCGCCCCCTCCACCATCCATTTATGGCCAATGCCCCCACGCGCAGCGTCCACGCGCTTCGGCCACGCCGAAGGCGCGCCAAAGGTAAGCCCGTCTACGCCCGTCCGCGCCTGGACCGCGCCCAGCGCCAGACCCCCTGCCCCTCGCGCAGCCCAGCCCCCCCGCGTTACCTATGATGCCGCCTCCCTCCTAGCCCTTAACCCCGGTCGCGCCCCCAACTGCGTCCAAGCCGCTCCTGGACACACCCATGGACCTTTCTCCTGCTACTCCTGCAAATTCAGCGGCACCGACAACATCTCCGATACGACTACACCACAGATTCCCAACCCCAACCACCTACAATGCATCCTTCTCAACACCCGCTCGGTCCACAGACACGCCATTGACCTATGGAACCTTCTAGACACCTTCTCTCCAGACGTCGCCTTCCTAACGGAAACATGGATGAACGCTTCCTCCGCACCAGACATCACCATTGCCATCCCTGAAGACTATAAGATCACTCACAAAGACCGTACCAGCCACACAGGAGGAGGAATCGCTATCGTCCATAAGAAATCTATCCGCATCTCAACCAGCTCTGACACCAACCTCGCCAACTCCGAACACCTTCACTTCCAGATCCACATCGACCCCAAAACCACTCTCAGAGGCACTCTCCTCTACAGACCACCAGGACCCCGCGCAAAATTCAGTGAAGACATCACGGACTTCATCTCTCCACACGCGCTCCCCTCCAAAGACTATATTCTTCTAGGAGACTTCTTGAAAAGATAAACGACCACAACACCGCCACCCTCGTGGACAACCTCGCCAACCTTGGACTTAAACAACTAGTCACTTCCCCAACCCACATCGCAGGTCACACACTCGACCCCATCTTCACTTCCAGCAATCATGTCTCCTTCAGCCACACTACGGACCTCCTATGGACCGACCACAGCTGCGTTCACTTCACCTACAACAAGCCGAAACCCATCAACCACCCCCAACCTACCCTGCAAAGAAACTGGAAGAAAATCACCACGGACCAAATCTCCGCATCGCTCCTTCGAAACTCCCCAGCCCTCTCTTCTAACGCCAACGAAGCCGCAGCCAACCTCACCCTATGGCTATCCAACACCGCTGACACCTTAGCACCACTGAAAAAACGTCAAAGCAAACCTGGCAGCAAGAAGGCCTCATGGTTCAACGATGATCTTAAGAAATCCAAGAAACTCTGCCGCTCCCTTGAAAAAGCCTGGAAAAAAGACCCATCCACCAGCACCAAGGACGCCTTCAAAAGCGCCACCCGCACTCACCACCAACTGATCCGAAAAGCCAAGAAAACAGCATTCAAGGATCGACTTGACAACAACGCCCACAACAGCAAGGAACTTTTCAACATCGTCAAGGAATTTTCCAACCCATCGGCCAACTCCAACGACATCACCCCCTCTCAAACCCTCTGCGACTCCCTAGCCTCCTTCTTCTACAACAAGATCGCAGACATCCACAACAGCTTTGACAACCAACCCGGAAACCAACCCACCCCACCATCTGTTGACCATCTTCCCCCCGTAAACACCCTTAACGCCTGGAACCCAATCTCCACCGAGGAAACCATCCGCCTGATGAATTCCATTCACTCTGGATCCCCCACAGACCCATGCCCTCACCACATCTTCAACAAAGCAGACTCCGTCATAGCACCGCACCTCCGAGACGTCATCAACTGCTCCTTGATATCCGCGACCTTCCCAGAAGACTGGAAACACGCTGAACTCACCGCCCTTCTGAAAAAACCCACAGCGGACCCCACCGAACTCAAAAATTACCGCCCCATCTCGCTTCTCCCATTCCCGGCCAAAGTCATCGAGAAAGCCGTCAACAACCAGCTCGCCGCCTTCCTCGAAGCCAACAAATCACTCGACCCCTCACAATCTGGCTTCCGAGCTAAACACAGCACTGAAACCGCCCTCATCGCAGCAACAGACGACATTCGAACTCTACTGGACAATGGAGACACAGTCGCCCTCATCCTCCTCGACCTCTCTGCAGCATTCGACACAGTCTGCCACAGCACCCTTCTACAACGCCTCAATAACATCGGAATCCAAGGAAAAGCACTTGAATGGATCACCTCATTCCTCACCGGAAGAACCCAGAGAGTCCGCCTTCCTCCATTCAAGTCCGAGGCCTCTGAAGTCATCTGCGGCGTGCCTCAAGGATCATCACTCAGCCCCACCCTCTTCAACGTATACATGAGCCCCCTCGCGGCCATCGCCCGCCAACACAACCTCAACATCATCTCTTACGCGGACGACACTCAACTGATCCTTTCTCTCACCAAGGACCCTAGCACCGCCAAAACTAACCTACACGAAGGAATGAAAGAAGTCGCTGAATGGATGAAACAAAGCCGTCTGAAACTGAACTCAGATAAAACAGAAGTCCTCATCTTAGGCACATCCCCCTCTGCTTGGGACGACTCCTGGTGGCCGGAAGCCCTCGGAAAAGCACCCATTCCGACAGACCACGCACGGAACCTTGGCGTCATCCTGGACTCTTCACTCTCAATGAACAGACAAGTCAACGCCGTATCCTCTTCCTGCTTCAACATTCTTCGCATGCTCAGAAAAACATTTCGCTGGATCCCCTCCGAAACAAGGAAAACAGTCACCCACGCTCTGGTCACGAGCCGATTGGACTACGGAAACACCCTCTACGCAGGTACCACCGCTAAACTCCAGAAGAAACTCCAACGAATCCAAAACGCCTCAGCCAGGCTCATATTAGACATCCCACGCAACGAACACATCTCCGGTCACCTTAAAGACCTCCACTGGCTACCCGTCAATAAGAGGATCACTTTCCGACTGCTTACCCACGCACACAAATCACTCTACGACATCGGACCAGATTGCCTCAACTCTCGACTGTCCTTCTACACCCCCTCCCGACAACTACGCTCTTCCAGCCAAGCCTTCGCCACTGTACCTCGCATCAACAAGACCACCATGGGAGGCAGATCCTTTTCATACCTGGCTGCTAAAACATGGAACTCACTCCCCGCTTACCTTCGCCTCACCCAGAACCACCTAGCGTTCAGAAAGCAGCTTAAAACGTGGATATTTGACAAATAATCCTCCTCCCCTTCCTAAGCGCCTTGAAACCCTCTGGGTATGTAGTGCGCTATACAAATTTTATGACTTGACTTGACTTGACTAGTGGTAGTACTTGTGGTGGTGGTACTGGTGGTGGTAGTACTGGTGGTGGTAGTGGTACTGGTAGTACTGGTAATGGTAGTACTGGTGGTTGTGGTACTGTTAGTACTGGTGGTGGTGGTAGTTGTAGTACTGGTGGCTGTAGTACTGGTGGTGTTGGTGGTACTGGTAGTGGTAGTACTGGTGGTGGTGGTGGTGGTGGTACTGGTGCTGGTGGTGGTACTGGTAGTACTGGTGGTGGTAGTACTGGTGGTGGTGGTACTGGTGGTGGTGGTAGTGGTAATGGTAATGGTAGTACTGGTAGTGGTAGTACTGGTAGTGGTAGTACTGGTGGTGGTGGTACTGGTAGTACTGGTGGTGGTGTTAGTGGTAGTACTGGTGGTCGTGGTACTGTTAGTACTGGTGGTGGTGGTAGTGGTAGTACTGGTGGCTGTAGTACTGGTAGTACTGCTGCTGGGGGTGCATGTATCAATGAGTCTAATTTTTCCTAATGAAATAGCCATTGGCATTACGTGAGACACACAATACATTTGTGAATTCCCATTGTAACCGCGGGAAGGCTCTGTTTTCCATGATTATTGCGTATTCACGGTTTTTCCACAAACTTTACAATAATGATGACTGCATGTTAACTCTGCGAGTCAGGCTCGACAGCACGTGTCACGAAGGTCACTTTTAACCCTCATCATTTATTCAACCAGTAGTCTGCATGTCAGCACTTATTAAAATTCGGAAAACAAAGCTTACAGAACCAGAATCCAAATGTTTTATAATAAAACGCCTTTAAAGCCCGTTTTTTAAACCACAGACAAAAATAGTGCAGCGCAGCGTGCGAGAAAAAGAAGGAAATCGCGCCCTTTGGAAATGAGAGTATTCAGGAAACACAAGAACTACAGTGTGGACGAGCATGTATGAGTCATCTTCTGTGAGCCTCGCCTGCTGCCTCTCCTCTCGTCATTTTACATTGAACGCGCTCTCCGCTCAGACCATCTGGATTGCATTACACGGGCACTCTGACAGCTCCTAATTAAGATTAATAGTCTGCCGTGCGCGTAACCGCACAGAATATGCCAACATGGCCGCCTAACATTACATATGCCCTATGGCATCAAGACTACTACAAAAACAGCACCGCGACGACCAATCACCATTCAGATAATAAAAAAAAGCTCGCGCACTAAGGAATGTTTCTTTCCCAAGCCCTAAAGAAACTTTTTTTTTTCTTTAACAATAGGAGCTCGGAGCTCCGCCCCACTTCGTGGTGACATAGGCCGAGCCCTAAAAAGGGCAAACAGGAACTTTTGAATTTTTCAATTCACATACAAAAAGCTGGTTCCCATGCTATCAGTCAGGTGGCATTCCTTCATTTGAATGGCAGTGATGCTTGCTAATGGGTAACTCCTCTGCACCATGATCACATTGTAGAAACATGTAAATGATTAAGGAGGTCCTCATGGGACGTGCTGGATGTATGTTGCCCATCCCGTGATGGCATTTAAGAGTGGAATGAACTACGCATGCTCCCTCCATTGATTAGAAGATTCAGTTAGAGGCTACAACCATCCCTTGTAGCCTTGATCTCCATACATTGGCCTAAGGTTACAAATGAGCACACACTTGCTGCGTTCCCATATCCACACTGGGATGTTATACCAAACATAGGGGCTTATTTAATAGTTTTTGACACAGGGCAGTGCAATGCAGCAAGTTTCTTTGCTGCGCTGCATAAAAACAAATGTGCTGTGTCTATGAGAAATGGCTCATTCGTGTCTTTTTGCACTGTGCTGGTGTACAATTGACTACCTTGCGCCATCGCGGGCACCTTGCACCAATGGTGCAAGGGTGTCTGCGTGGTAGGTGTCGGAGAGTAGGATCTGCTTCCTATGGTTACGTCCACTTTTTGCTGTGTTTCACTGGTTTTTCGACTTTAGTCTGGCTGTGACCCTGCTAATCATGACCACAGCCTAGCTGTTCTCAATCTAAATTGATTATATGTCCTTTAGGTACATACCAGATTGGTTACTGGGTCTCCCTTATGAGTCCCTCGTATATGGTACCTAAGGTACCAAGGGCATAGGTACCCCAGAGGCCTACCAGGGGCTGAAGCATGTATTATGTCACCCGTGGGAAGCCTTCCAGAATGGCACCACAGGTCTGCACTTGCAGCCTGGGTAAGGTGGTGTAAGCACCCCTTAATATGATATAGTATACCTATATCCACCATTAATAACAGACACATGTTAACCTATACGTCACTCCTATGGCAGGCCTTAACAATCCTCAAGGCAGAGTGCTTGGTTCTGTGTAAGAGGGTGCCCTAGCATGAGCTGAGCCCCTCTGCAGCTTTTAGAATCCCTTCCTTATAGCTGTTCTGTGATATGGCCATACCATATACTCTTAAGCGCATTATAATCCTCGCGGTTACTGCTAACTTTGGTTTGGCTTTATCAAAACATGTTGTGTTGGGTGTCAAACACTTTGGAATTCTACCCCCCACCAGTTCTGGCGGCGGGGGTAGCATTCCACCCATCTAGAGGGAAAAGACATGTCCACTTTTACTTACCCAGTAGATGTTTAAAAGAGCCTCAGCATCACAAAATTGATGCTGCTGCCGCAGACACAAGTCTGACCTCCTGCTGCTGGATGAAACTCTGGCAGGGGAGGCTTGGACAATAGGTTTCCTGTCCAGGGAGGTGCTAGACAGGCTTTAGTGGGGCAGGGTGGGTTGCATTCAGTAAATGCTTTTCAGACACTGCCTGGGGCACACAAGGTGCTCCATGCATTTCCCAGTTCAAACCGGTTGCTGGGGCACTCAGCCTCAGCTCTGGCGTGAAACTGGACAAAGGGGAAGGGGTGTAACCACCCCCTCCTCAGGTCCTCCCATAGGTGGGACCCTAGAGTTAGTCCAACCCCTAAACTTAGTATAAGTTTGGGAACCCAGTCACTAGGACTTTAGATTACGTTGTACTAAACTCTGGAGAAGAAATCCTGGATCTTCAACATTCCATATCGACTGGAAGACGGAAAAACCTCCCTTGGGGTCAAGGAGTGTCTCCTCTGTTCAAACAGGCACCAAAGAAGCATCTTGCCAGTCTGCATTTTTGAGGCTCCTATCGGATCCCAAAGAATCTTTGAAACAGGATACAGACTTCCAGACGTCTCCAAGGCTGACACGAGTCTCCAACGAAGCTGAGACCTGTAGCTATCACGAGAGACGTAGAACCGGAACTCCTGGACATCCTGCAAGTTAGAAAGTGCACCCACTTCCCAAAGTTTCCTGAAGGTGTGCATTGGGCTATTTGTTGCCCTTGCCCCGAGCACCTTTTGCACTGAAGCTGAGAGGCCTACACTTCACGAGTGTTCTGTGGGCCCGCTTTCTTCACCGCAGCTTGAGGCTCCTTTGCGATCACTAGTCCATTGGCTAGTGGGTCCCCATGAAGAACAATCCTTTGTTTCTTGGGCTTTTCTGGTTACTCCAGATGTGCCCTGACTCCCCTTCAAAGGGTGAGTTCCTCAGACCTTGCTGGTCTGCACCGAAGCCAATCTTGTCATCTTTTATGGGTTGCTGTTGCCAAGACCTGCTGGGTCCAATATGGATACCAATGCTGCAGCACTATACATCAGACATGGGACAGCTGGAATCCAGGTCCTGGTTGTCTTCAAGACCTCTTGGACCTCGTGGCTGAAGAGTCAAGATTCACCTACTTCCCCTTAAAGCACCCGACATCGGCTGGTATCTTCTTGTCGCCATCCTGGTCACTGGCTAGTGACCCAGACTCTTTCCCCTCTGCTTTCAGGTTCTTCTGATCTCCAATCCACCCTATCCATCTGTACACTTTCCCTCTGGACGCCTGCAGCACTTCTTCGCAGCTCTCCATTGGAATCAACGACTAAACATGGCACGAAAAGAAACCTACACACCCGGCTTCCCTGAGTGAGGTAACACGAGTACTTTGGTGTTCCCGTGGGTCCTGACTCTCGAAGTGTCTAGTTCTAAAGGGGTTTCACGGCAGTCCACTCCTAAGTGTCCTAAAACTTTCAAACTGAAACTTGAATTTCCTCCAGAGAAGTCAATGGTGATTTGCGGCTGTGTTTAGACACTGCACGCGTCCCCCGTGGGTCTCCTGCGTCCCTACCTTGGGTGGTTCCTGGTTGCCCCATCGGTTCTACAGGACCTAGGCCTAACTTCTATCCCTCACGTGATTCTTATACCACTATTTTAGTATATGGTTTGTGAGGCCCCTAGGGCAAAACGCATACTGTGCTATTTACTGTGTGCTATTTAAGTTCTTGTATTGTACTTTGGCCTCTAGCCTCATAAAGAGACTAGAGGGGTGTGTTTTAGAATAAATACATATATTTTACATATATATACCTTGTGTGGTGTACTTTCATTTGATCTTTCAAGAGATTATAGACTGGTAAAACTAGATACTTTACATTCCTTCAAGACTTAGCCTGAAGGCTGCTCTCCACAGCTACCACTAGGTTAGCTTTCTATAAGGTTGTCTTTAACCTACCATCAATAAAGATCGTTTGGACTGGTGCAAGGTGCCCACTAGAATAGTGAACATCATATGCCAGGCCAACTTCTTACAGTAGGAATGTTTGTTTTTGTCCAGGAAAGGACACATTCCTCAACAAAATAATCAATGGAGGCATTATCCTCCTTCTGTGTGTGCTGCTGAATACAACACACATAAAAAGAGGATACACTAGGAGAAATAAAGTTATTTCTCATTATTACTAGGAGGCATAGGCATCTGATGCATTCCCAGGTGTACAATTCCTTTCAATTCTGGGAATGCGTCAAAGTCGATAGGTGTTGCAAGGGAACATCCACCGCAATGCCCATTGAATGCCTCTTTGCCGTGGAGTAAGGCAATGCATCGACTTGTGCTTCTTTGCCTATCTATGTTTCTACGAGGCCATGAAAAGCCACGCAAAGTGGCTCTGCTTGGCCTCGTAGTTGTGGGTCTGCACTTGGTGCCGCCAGTGCATCAAAAAATGATGCACTGGCAAAGCCATGGCCTCGTAAATTAACCCCATAGTTTGGGCCTAATTATCTGCTCTCATTCGTGAGTAGAAACTTAATTAGGTCAGGGCTTGTCACTCAGCAGGATGGTGACTCTCACAGCGCTCATAAATGACCTTAAAAGACAACTTGAAGGGGGGCAGGTCTGAACCAGGCATTGAGCCAGGTAAATGATCAAAGAGCTCCCAGCCTGCCAGCTTGTAAAGACATCAATTCTGTGAAAAAGCTGCATTGAGCTCGAAATCTAATTCAGTTTTGACTTCCCAAAGTTTGCTGGTCTAACCGCATACATTGCTGGCCTTGATGAAATGTGGATACTAACCATTTTGCACGATCCTTGTGGCTGCCCTGTGTCACAGGGAAAGGGCAGGAAAGTGCCATATTTATCCAATACAGCACATTTCTGTCCCTTCCCTTGTGCTGCCACCATTGATAGAGCACGGACTCCTAGAAAATAGACTTGCTCGAAAAGCAATATACTCCGTTAACTCTAACAAGTATTAATAACTGTTTTGGGTAAAACTAATGTGCACCACACCAACACGCGGGTTGGTGAAACTTGCATATTTGTTTACTAACATGAATAATTCAAACAAATTTCTAAAATGGCTTTAAATGGGAAATCTTCATTGCGCATGCGTCAACTGCATCCACGCAGGATGACGAGCTGTCGCCTGATGGGAAATTCTTGCCCATGAGCAGAGGGTACTAATATGGAGTCTTGAAGGCTCGCGTGCTTTGCATCTGCTTGCTTGAAACAAGTGATTCTACTAATGCTAACATGGGGAAAAGAATTAATAAATAAATTGGGATAGAATAGAGATGGGTGGTATACAGTGAAACCATTTTTTTTGAAAGTAACATCTGTCTTTCTGACTTTATCTCTAGTGCGCATTTGGGCCTCTCGTGTATGGCTGAAGTGAGCTAAGTCACATGATATTCGCGCATAACAACTGAAAGTCAGCCCGGGTGTGGTTAGAGAAGAGGACAAGGCCACAGTCTGCCTGAGAACCAGCAGTGAAAAACTTAAATGAATGAGCTTACATGCTAGACTTTTTTTTACAATTGTTGCAGATGAAATGTGAATGCGGATGGGAAAAAAAGCTTGAATACAAACTAAGGGGATGGGTTTATGAACAATGGCCTAACAGAAAAAAGTGACATATACGCATGGTGTGATGATCTTCCCCCCTTGCCTGACCAATCAGATTCAGTATGTTTAAGATATTGACACATTAATGGGTGGTGCATTTCAGAACGAAAGGTATAATTGAGATAGTTTAGTTAGTTAGATTGTCGGACCATGCTGAGATGCTGTGAGTCGTGGGTGGTGTCGGAGTAGTGACAGATGCTGATGAAGAATCGAATGCAGAGCCTGATATGCTAAATTTTTAGGATTAGAAAGAAGATCGCGGAAGAATCTCGAGGAGGAAGAGAGGGTCAGAGAGGGGTGCTACGCAGTCGTCGGTATTTTAGAGAGGTCATCTATCCTGTCCTGATTCCTCTGCTGAAGCCTTTCTTGCTTGATGTATCCCGGGGGACCCTTAGCAGCCCTTTGGCCAGGGGGTTGGTCTTCACACCATCCTTGGTAATTATAATTTTGTGCTACTTGCAGATGTTCTTTTCTCTCTGTCCTCTCCTTTCTGAGCGTTGATAATTGCGTGAAACCAAAGTATGCGTCTAATTGAAATTTCTCTCCTGAGTTTGGGGGTGGCTGCATTGTGTATTTGAGATGGTTCACATGCATTTTGAAATTTAGATAAAGATGTAAACATTTCCTGAGTCTTTGGTTATTTACATTAAGTAAAGAACAAGTAAACTGATGTCATTTCACCATCAACTAGTTCAACTAATGGTCCATCAACCAGAGGAAAGAACTTTTTGATCAGTGAAAGATTAGTCAGGAATAGTGAAGAACTAATCTTGAAAATTGTGAAGAAATTTACATAAACTTTGACTCCAGCGGTTTACTCAACTAAGTGTGTGTGTTTATGGGCCCAGGTGAGTATATGGTATTGGATTACCTGTTGTTGGTGAGCTGCTGGATCAGTTTTCAGGTAGCAGAGCTATGGTTAATATTGACTAGTTTGATGATAAATATTGAATTTTGATTATTGATTATTGATTTATGTTTAACAAAAAGAGTTAGCTTCCAGTTTTATGTTGTCTGGAAAAATTCCAGGGAATTAATAGCGGGTGGTGACAGAAGCCACACTGCAGAGAGGTTACTCCTCTGTTGGAATAGCACTGAGAAGCTACGCAGGGCTGGCAGTGTTAAATTAGAGACTTTTTCGTATAAGAGTCGAGTGCGAGTTATAGCGGAAGGTTCGCTGGTGAAACTTTGGTCTTATATCACCTATTCAGGGTTACACCGTAGGAGTTATAGGTTCTCTCAAGCTTGAAGGAAAGGTAAACAGAGGTTTTTATTTGCAGTAAGAGAAAAAGCAATACTGACACTCCAGAATAAATCAAAGCTCTATCCTTTGTTTTAGTGGAACAAGCAGAGTAGCTAATGCTTTTATGTTGTTACTAACGGATTTTATTTTAAGAAAAAAATAAAGAATTACGTGTTTGTGTTACCTTGTAAAGGGAGAGTCAGTCGCTGGAGTTGTACTGACTTCACAGGGACCTGCGAAGGTCTATGCAAGGAAGAATCTGAATAAACTCACAGAATGAATAGAAGCCAAGAGAACTCTGCCACCTTACCAGGCAGGATTTAGATCAAGAGTGAGCACAACAGACCCGGTGTTCAAGCTCATCCTCAGCATCTACAAATATATGAAGTTGAGGGATGGTCACCTATACATACCTTTGTATATCTTGGGCAGCCATCAATCTAGTGACTAGGGGGTTAATGTGGGCTTCACTCAAGGAAATGGGAGTTCCCGAGGATATTCTTATTCAATGAATAAGACTACAGCATGATAATTATGCTCAACTCTGTTGAGGCCCACAGAGCAAACGTACAGATCATACCCCTATACATAAGCGCATGAGACAAGCTTGTAAGCTTGTACTTGCACTCTTCTCCCTTTACGTAAATGATGATATTAAGATTCCTTTTCAATGCTTCTCCAAAGCTAGGTGGGGTTTTTCTACCTGCACTTTTATCTGCAGGTGACATTCTTCTGTTATCACAAACACCTAGAGGTTTGCACCATTACTGGATAACTTTAATCTCTGTTGCAAAGGCAAGGGTCTGGAGATCAGTGCAACTAAGACCAAATTTACTATGATCAGGCCCCAAAAGACATTCAGAGGGTTTTTATGTCTGCAGCAGAAGAACCTGGAATGGGTAACAATGTTTGAATATCTGGGCATTGTGCTAGATAGTAAAGAATCTTGGGCTCCACACATCCAAAAGCGCAGGGCAGTACTTCAGCATAGAGCCGTGGCAAATTCTAAAAAGCATCAGATAACATCGTTGAGAGCAATATACCTGGCCATTGACCTTTACGAGTTAAAAGCATAAGCTACTGCCCTATATGCCTCTGAAATTTAGGGCCCTGTCACAGCTAGCAGACATTGCTTCTTGTCTCAATTTAAATCAATTTCCTACAATGATTCTAACTCTGTGATTTGGGAGTTGAAATCAAGCTTTCGGTCAAACTCCTGTTCCACGGATTTACTTGATAAGGCAGTGGATGTGAATAATATGTTGTGAATAACTTGATAAATGATTCTCTCTCCATTGTCTTAGTTCCCTTAAATTAGGCACAGGCTAATTTACTCCCCCTTTTTAAAAAAAAGTCTGCTGATCCTAGTGTTTGGACCAACTACATACGCATCTTGATGTTACCAGCATTCTCCAAGAATTCAGATAAGTTAATAAATCAGCAGTTCTCTCATTATTTGGGGGCAAATGATCTTCTACACCCAAGTCAGTACGGATTTCGTCCTATGTTTAGTACTGAAACTGCCCTACTAGGGATGACAGAATAAATAAAATGCTCCTTGGGCAAGGGGGATAAGGTGGTACTCCTTATTGGATCTCTCTCCTGTGCGCGACACTGTGTCACACTCTCAGCTTCTTCAACATCTGCAGGACAAAGGTCTGGAGTGTTAGCCTTGGATTGGATTAAATCCCTTCTAGGGAATAGAGGTCCAGCTGTCTGGATGCCCCCTATTCTTAAGGTTCTAAGACTCTTTCTATGGGCGTGCTGCAGGGATTTCCGCTTAGCCCAACCCAATATTTATCTTGCAGCTCCAGTGACGTTGGTGTGAAGGTAATCTCCTATTGGATGGCACGCAGTTTCTTTTCTTCTTTAAAAAGGGGGTGAGGTGGATTCTTGTCTTCTTAAGTCTTGTCTTTCTGCAGTTTTTGATTGTGTGCACTGTAATAGTCTTATGTGCATCATGGACAAGACAGAGGTCCTCTCATTTCAGCCGCTTCTTCCTGACAAGTGGCCTGACTGCCTAATGGAGCCCCTTCTCCACCTTCTAGTCAGAGGGGTTAAAAATCTTGGGGTTAAACTTGATAACAAGCTTTTTTTAGGCCTCAAGTTTCAGCTGTGGTAGTTATTTGCTTTAGACTGCTTCAGCCATTAAATTAATTTTTAGACCTCCTTCCTTTATCTGCGAGGAAAACAGACGTCCATGAACTTAATTACCTCTAGACTGGACTAGTGCAATTGTTCTTTATTTGGACATCCCGGATTACCTGATTAAAAGACTCCATATTGTGCAAAACGTGGCTGCTCTTCTTATTTTTCAACTTTCTTTCAGAACCTCAGTGTCTCCGCATTTGCGCTGGTTCCCAGTCAATAAGCGAATTCTCTATAAAGCTCTGGCTCTGACTCACAGAGATTTTTTTACTCTTGGCCTCAGTATTTGGAAGTCCAAATTCATCCATACTCTCTCGTGAGGGAATTGCACTTGTCCCATGTGGCTTTGGCTAATGTTTAAAGGATAAGGATTACTACTAAGCAGTGGCGGCTCATCCGCTAAGGCAGAGGAGCATCGGCCCACTGCCTTGAAGCAGTAAAAAATATAAAAATATAATGATAATAACGTAATGTTTTTATCATTTTATTTTGTCCTCCTGCTTTAGCAGCTTTGCGTAAAGGGGGCGGGGCAGAGTTGTAAAGCAGGGGAGGAGTGGTAGAACCCTCCTAAGAGCACAATGACTGTTTGGCTGACCTTCACGGTCTGCCCAAAACAGTCATGCGCACTTTCCATGTTCTCCATGTAGGTTGCAATATAGCCTGCATAGAGAACATGCCCAGGCCCCCACCAGTCCCTGCCAGAGTGCTGAACAACGGAGCTCAGACCAATCACAACGCTGCTTTGCAGTGTTGTTTTTGGTCAGGGGAGCCTGTGTGTTTACCAATCACAAAACTGCATTGCAGGGTTGTGATTGGTTAGGGAAGTCTGGCTGTGCTTCCTGGAGTCTGAGACGGAGGAGAGCAGGAGCAGATACGCAAGACCCAGTGGAAAGGTAAGTGTATCTTTTTTAATTAAAATTTACATTGTGCCCCGCACAACCCCCGCTCACTCCCCGCACCACCTGCGAGCCTTGCTGGCCGCCACTGCTACAAAGGGTGGCTGTTCTTTTTCTTTTTAGGTTGCTTTAGCCTTGAAAAAGCTCCCCTACGAGGTCCGTTCTGTAGCCTTGGAATCACTGTTTAAGAAAAACCTCAAGACCTGGCTTTTTGTTCAGGAGTAATCTTTTCATCTACTCAAAAGTCTTCAGCGGCAGCATACTCGTCAGAGCAGCTGTTCATGCTTTAAAAGACTATATTTATTCATTCATTCGTTCATGACCATAGAGCCCAATAGAGACCCTTTCAATAACCGTTTTTAATTACTACTAAGGCTGAGACCTGGAGGGACCCGGACCACTTAAAGCCCAGGAAGTCACACTTAACATTTAATGTTTGCAGCGTTTTAACTTGCCTGCTACCAGCTACAAAACTGGCCACAAAAGTTATCTCTAACCCTAACAGTAGTACAAATTCAAGCCTAGATTGTAAAACAGGCACAACATCCTACAGTGCACCTGGGGGTCTTGTGCGCATGTGTAAAATGATTGATGCTTCTTTTTGGTGCAGACATTATGTGCTGTCTGTACTTTGTACACGTGGTGCCACTCAATCTCCTGAATGTTTCTCTGTGACACGTTTTAATTTTCCTCCAGCATAAAACTTAAACTGTAGTTTAATTTGCCCGTGAAAAAGCAAATAACTTTGTGCTGAAGGCACTGCCTTTTTCAGGCTCTGCACACATTTGCTCTTGACCCGAAGTTCAATTGGGGTTTGAAGCTGATGGAGAGCTTGCATTGACCCTGCAGTTAAATTTGTTTCCATCTGTCAAAGGCAGCCTTCTCCGAGTCGGAATAGGAAATGCAGGGCTCTGTTCACTTCACTGCTGACTGGAAATCTGTTTCCAGTATTTCAGTCTTGCAATATTCTCGCACAGAGATTTATTGAGACTTATCTCTGCACCCTCTAGCAGGCTTAGAGCTTGAAGGTTAAAAAACTGCATATAATTCTCAAAGACCTCGGATTCTGTGTGCAGGACTGTAGTTTCCTTAATTGAAGCCCCAGTCAAAGCTTGCACAGCTTCAAACTATGCTTTTATTCTTTTTTAAAAATGTATTCCGAAGTCGTTAGGACTGCTAATATATGAATATTTTCTTTTCATTCTCCCTGCACAGAAGCCAGCCTCCTTTTATCAGATTCCCTTGCAGCGTGTTCTTGCCGACAGAAAAGGGTTTAATATAAATGGCGCTGCTCTTTTAAGGATGCCTAAGAGTTTCGCATAAAGACTGCTCCTCACATTAAAGAATATCCTGTCCTTAATCACCTGCACTCAAGAGACTTAGGGCCTGATGTACTGTTTGGCGGACATGTTACTCTGTCACAAAATGCGATCGATATACCCGCTGCCTTATAACACTTGTAATAAGGTCCTCAATCTCTGCATGGGTATTTTTTTCACTAGTGGTATAAGGCACTGGTGAAAGGCGGCCTCTTGCAGTGCCCTTGGGCGAGGTGATTTAAATTTTTTGAGTGTTATATAGCACGAACTAGACTCGAGACATTGTGTATCAGAGCGCTTTACATGATCAACAGTTTTGTTAAAAATGGACACATTCATTTTTGTTAGACACGGGGAGATTATGTGATTTGCCCAGAATCACAGGATGTTGAGCGTCGTTGCCAATACTCAAACCTGGTTCCCTAGCTTCGAAGTCGACCGATCTAGCTGTAAGCCTACAGCTTCTCCCTAAAGAGGATGTATCCTGTGTTTATATTTTACCAAGGGCGTGATTTGTACTTTGGCAGATGGGGTACTCCATTACATATGTATCCCGTCCACCATATTCAAGTGCAATGGGATATAATGCACATGTAATATGGCTGATGGGATATCTGTCATGTCTGTGAGGAAGTATCACAGAAATTAAACTCTAAATCAGGCACTTAGTCCCAGGTAATGAATGGGCAGTAAAGGGTGAGATTTACCAATACCCCAGAGTGACGTATTTACTGGCCTCAGTAAATGCATTATTCCATGGAAAATTGAGAATTATTAGCCAAATAGTAGGCTTACGAAAACATTTATGAGAACATTAAATAGCACTCCTATGGTACGGTCTTATGTAATCTTCATTGCCTTTGAGAATTGACCCCAAAGCATCTAAAATGGAAATAAAAAGGGAATATTCTGGTACAATTAGAAACAACTGTGCCCTCTTTGAAAATGTGATGTACTATTGCTTGAGACGCATTATGGATATAACAAACTGTACCATTTGAGCCATTGTGCACACTTAAGTCTGTGCATCTGGCACAGACCTGTATAGTGAATGCCTGGACCTGCCTGCAGGTGAATGCATTGTGGATTCCCTGAAACCATCCTTTTCCCCCATCCATAGGGGCACTTTGGCAGTGAACCTCCAAACAGTCTCTTTACCTCTGTTCTCATGTCTATAATATAGGTGGAAAGGATTCTCTCATTACATTGGCCTTATTCTCATGAAATTGGGTGAACATTTCCTTGAGACTATGCTGGTGCACATTTTGCACCAACACACCCTGTATTATAGAAGGGGCTGCACACGCATCCCATTTGTAATAACAAAGTGCCTGAGGTGCACAAAAAGCAGGTGCATACTTATCTTGTGGTCCCTGTATAACTACTTTACATACTCATAAGTGCCTTTCTGAATTGTCCCCTTGGGTTTACCGCACCAGATTCTTCATTTCAGTGATTCCACACATTTTCTTTGATAAATGCCAGTAGCTTTACTGGGGGAAAATTGTTAGGTGTGGTGTTTATCATTAAACTTTGAACTCCAATTCCTCTGCAAACTCAAGTTTGTGCAGGAATCAGAATTTCCCTCTTTACTCAGAATCATGACAATATTGACTTGACACCTTCCCTGGAATCCTGACTAGACCAGCACCAGAGCGTAACCAAACATGGCTATGATGTGTAAAACCTCACCTCAGAGGTGGGAGGTATGCGCCTTATGTGCAGATGAGGAGAGTAAATTATAACTCAAACATATGTTAATCTGTTCTCTAAATTCCCAGACTTTACTTAAAATGTCATCCAGGAAAACTGTCCTAACACCACAACAACTCTAGGGGGCATATTATCAAGGACGGGCGATACATTATCGCCGCTTTTATCGTCAGGAAACTGCTGATAAAGCAGCGATAATGGGCTTGATAATATGCTCTATGGAATTCCTATCGAAGCCCATGTTAGATGTCTTCACATCTAACATGGGCTTCGATAGGAATTCATAGAGAATATTATCAAGCCCATTATCGCCGCTTTATGGGCAGTTTCCTGACAATAAAAGCGGCTATAATGTATCGCCCGTCCTTGATAATATGCCCCTAGATTCTTTCAATTTAGGTCCCCCTTGACCCAAGAGAAGTAAGTTCTGTATTATCAATACTGTACATGTATTTAATGCAGTCTCTTTTTAAGTAGAGTTTGTATATAGCAGTCTACGTACTTTGAAACTACTTCAAGATGCTCGATAATCCAGGGAGATCGAGGTACTTTGGGGGATTATACTACAAAGCACACTGTTCAAAAGTTGTTGGTCCTCTTTTGTCTCATTTTGTTGTAGGCTGACACGACAGATGAGGTTTCTATCCTAACTGGCACCATACGAAGTTGTGTTTCATTCTTAAGTAAATGCTGAGAAGACTGTAGGAGGTGATCATAGGTGTATGTTTGGATAGAGTGGTCATTGAAATGTTGCAGAGCAGCCAGGATTGGAGTTTTATAGGCAATGAACTGTGCCTTAAACTTTGTAATTACAAGCACTGAAAAGCCAGTTCTGGCTCTTCATGTTGGGGTAATTTGGAGTGTGCTAAAAAGTCAAAATGCATTGCAAGTCAGATTTAATATTTCTATGTAAAACTATACAAGTCAGAGCCACTGCTGTAGGTAATTTCCTCTAGCTTTACATGACACATCCTTACTTACAATAGTGGGCACATCAAGACACTCCAAAGAAAGGTGACTTCAATATACTAGTATAAGCACACAAGAAAGCTGCATAAATCATAGAAAATGCTTAGATTCTGTCATTCATTTAGTGTCGCACCTGAGGAGTGATGCTTCCATGTCCACCATATAAGATACATTGAACATGCCTTACCCATATCCAGGACACAAAATGCCCTCTGACTTGACATGTTGGTTGTATGTCAGAATATTGTTAGCAAAAATATTGTCCAACAGAAAAATTGTGCCCTAAATATTATTAACAAAAATATTCTTAGAGTGTTGTAGAATACTCAGAGTAATGCATCTCAACACAGTCATTGCTACCACTTGGGCTTCAATCGCAGGATCGAGAAATGTAAGTGAAAGAGCCTCCTCAGCTAAGCAAACTTCCGTATCCGGTTAAGTATTAATTTAAATGCAAAGAGTCTAAATTACACTGTGGGTTCCCCACAGTTCAAATCTCTCTCTACATCAATATAGCATGTACATGGATTCATGTTGGTGAGTAATGACATCTTCACTGAGGTGCATATTATGCTCATGGCTGTTAGTCTAGGGAATCACAGTCTTTACATCTGGGATTGTACACGTCACACCTGATGCAAATTGTGTTCCTTGTATGCATGGCGAAATTCACATTTTATTAAAAGGAGGCAATTATTGTATGCATTGTTTCTCTATTATCAGACTCCTTGAAAAATACATCATGAATGGCCACTAGTGATGCAATCTCTTCAAAAGCCTTTAGCTCCTTTGATGCAGTATTTACTTTAACAAAGAGGCTGACTGAGTCACTGAGAATGAGAGCAATCTAGAAAGCTAAAGAAATCCTGAAAACGAATCCAATGAGGGAAACAGATGGCCAAAGCAATCTTCACTGACAGCCAGAAAGTCCCATAAGCAGACAAAAAGGTGTCACATCTGATTACAAAAAAGCCTTCCATCAATGGTGGTGGAAAACAATCAAATTGATTTTAAAAATACAGACAGTGCAGCAAGTGAGATAACCAGCACAAGCAAACCAAATTCCAATCTAGCACCTAGTGAACTGTGTGTTGACCAGCAGCGGCCCATGCATTCGACAGACGACACAGAGGGAAAATGAAATAAATAATGAATTTTTCCTTGTCATCATTTGTTGAGTCCCCACCCGCCTCACCACTTAACTTAAGTTCCCTTCAACTCCTCTTCACACCCGGCTCAATGTCGCCTTGGAGTGTCCTAATAAAGTTTTACGTGAACACTCACTCACCCAAGATGGCCAAACCAGTTAACGCTCTATTGTTCCACACTTCACGTAGCAGAAATACTCTGCTTCCTGGTTGGGACCGCACGGGGAACAGGAGCGAGGGTAGGCAGACAGCAAGTTGCCGCCACCCAGCCGTGAGTATACACAAGACTACTGGTAAGGTATTTTTATTTAAACTTGTTTTTATTAGAATTTCGATATTGCACAATACACACCATATCATGAGACACATACGCAATAGTGTGCACAAACAGCATTGGAGGTCGAGAATGGGGGAACAATGGCGATTGGGTCGGGTCTGTATGGTCCGTGTAAGACTACTGTTAAGGTAAGCGCTAACCGGGCACTGCGCCCACTTCCGACACGTTACCTAAAGTATCCCCTCCTTCTTTAATTTTATATAGGAGTGGAGCAACACTGTGATCCACCGCACCCCCGTCAGGCTGTAGTTCCTGTCTCTCGGGTGAGTGCGATTCATGGCACGATCGTAAATTTCTTGTAATTGCATTGTAATTTTCGTGTACAATTGAGTTGGTTGGTTTTTGGTTTATTAGTTGGTTAAGTACCCCTGTCACTGATTGGGGCGTAACATTACAATGACATACGACCTCCGTATATGATGATGCATGCGCTTTTGGATTTCTTAAACAATCACCGTTACCTGGGCGATTTCGAACGGCTGCACCAACTTGCTGTGTGACTGTATGTGTGTTTTAACATGATTGGGCAACAGATTCTCCAAGACATAACGGGGCACAAGACTAAACGGGGCACAGCTCTTAGATGTGACACCATTATCTGAATTCCAATAGCAGGATACTTGTCATCACACTGCTATTAACCAATGAATGTCCGAGCACTGGTTTTTGAAGACGATTGACATGCATGATGCATACTCCATGGTCTGGCTCCAGACAGCACAAGATTGATGACAATGGCTAATTGTTCATACCATCCGACTGCACTGCTCATGCTGCATGGTCACGACCCCCACCCTGACACTGCCAATTTGGTCCCCCCTTTATGTGACTTCCAGCACGCATGAGCCACACCTCCTATACACCGTTATGACTTGCTCATGTATGCTTCCGATGTCTTCTCCCCCTCGCCCCGGCTTTAACCCAATTGTTGTTTTTCCCTTTTTTGGTTTCCTCCTTTAGGTCACCAAAGTGCCCAGTACAAGACTACTAGGGCCCCTAGGCAGGTTACCTTCCACCACTCCAGAACCTACCTTCATTAGTGCACCACTCTTACTATAGGTCCTGAAGAAGTGCCACCTGATTCCTTGTGGAACACCAGGGCACGAAACATGTCGACCTCTCACTAGCGTTCGTCCACTGGGAACATTATATCCCAACAGGACATCTGCGTTCTTTTTTACTTAGGCAGGCACTACCATGAGCATTAAAGCTTTACACAGGACTGTGCCTTACCTATTTTAAATCACCACCTCAGTGCACACACAATTTTCCTGCCCCCACACCCGCACGCACCCTACGGCTTCCTAAAAAGGTCTCCGATAAAGAGCCCCGGAAACGGTGAGCCCATCGAGCATTGCAGCGCCGGCCCGACGAGGAGCAAGGCCCAATGATGAAGCATGACACCTTTCGGGGTGTGTGAGGGCAACATGACAAAGGATTTGTCTTTCCAATCCCCTTCTCTACCTTAGGAACTGCACTGCTCCTAATTTCCATACTCTATTGGGACTACGTGTGCAAGACCTGCTTAAAGAATTGGCTCCCAGTCCCCAACTCCTTCTTCTCAAATCTGTCTAGAAAATGCCAGTTGACCCGGTCAAAAGCCTTGGTCGTGTCAACCGTAATGATTTAAAAAGGGCAACCCGATTATGAAGTCAGGTCGACTGAACCGATCAGGGTATAAACCAGCTCTGACATTTGCCTACCCAGAAGAAAACCATTCTGGTCTTCATGGATTATCTATGGTATAATTTTGCAGAGCCGTTTGTTCAAAATCCCTGCAAATACTTTATAGTCCATGTTTAGTAATGAAATTGGACGGTACGATTGACACTCCAAAGGGTCCTTATCAGGCTTCAAAACCAGGGTGAGAACTGCGTCTGACCATGACTCGGGTAATGGAGAGGTACTCTTTAATATTTCATTAAACAAGTTCAACCAGACCGGGATAATTTCATCTTGCAGCATATTATAAACCATATGTCCATATATTCATGTCCTGCCCCTGAATACACAAATTTTGTCTGGATGTCGGTAAGACCATTTCCAGGGTTCTGGGTCTAGAAATGGAGGTAAACCCAATTCTCATTTTCTTTGGTGGGGCGGATATTCTGGGTGGGATACAACCTCAGTCTGGGTCCCAATGCAAATTGGTGTTTTACTTGATATTGTTGGCAAGGAGGGAGATTTGCCTGTTGTGGAGACAGGAAACGCCCCCTAGTTGGAATGATTGGTGGAATTCTGTTAAATATTATCGAGCCATAGACCAGAGGGTTAATCTTTCAAGGGGCAGGTCTGATTCTGGGTTGTTCTGGAATTGGTTGGATGCCCCCCCCCTTGAGTAGAGTCTAGATTATAGATCATGGATTTAAATTCGTTTGACCTGGATTTAGGACATTTCCAATGATTAACACCTCTGGGTCAGCTCAAGTTGAGTATAAATGGGTATTTCCCGTTAAGAATACATCAGCTGAGACTAAGTATCCACCAAAAGCTATCTGCGCCAGTGGCGGGACAGGTTGAAAGGTGGCAGTAGCTACGGAGGTCATATGAGGAAAAAAAGAAAAGAAAAAATTAAAAGAAAAAATAAATAAAAGACTCAGACAAATTTAGACAATTTGGTTATTGTATTAAAGATCCAAAATCAATGCATATAAGTATCATTTTATATTGTCCGTTCATGACTCTTACAGCTCGTAGTATAAAATCATACATTAAGTCAAAGTAAATCGTTTGCTAAATAAAGAATCCATAAAGAGGATTGTTGAGGTTAAAGTTTCCTACCACCAACAAAGGAAGGAGGATGGTTCAAATGAGTTCTGTTAGCATGGGCAAAGGGATCAAGTTACAATCCACTAAGGAAAATTCCAGGGTCATGAGCAATAAGATTGGAGAGATAGTCAGGAAATTTTAAGTCTGGTCTCTAACCAGACAGCAAATACGTACATCAGCAAAGGGAAAAAGGCAAGAGGCATGAAAGATAGTCTGGCAGGCAATTGAGAAGGATTTCAATCAATCTGCTTAGAACGCCCCCTCCTCCTTTGGAAAGTCACTTTTTATACTCCAAGTCGTCCATTTGTGAAATAAGTTGTCACCATACAATGGTCTGACCGTCATGTGACCATTTTCCGTTCACTAGGTACAACATTGATAATTCAACATATTTTCCCATGTTGCTCATGGGAAACGCATATCTATTCCATCCTCCCAGGTTAATTGACAAAGAGCTTATTTACTTTGTAGTTCTTCATCGATTAAGTTGAAGATTCAAGTTCTCATCAATTCACACACAATGAAATACTGGAAAAAAATCTTATTCATTAAAGAATGTAGCTTAAAGAGAACAGATAAAGCAACATTTGAGGAAACATAACAAAATTCCATTATGCCAGGCTATGATATAATGCAGCCTAAGGAAAACAGGAATAAAGTTAGCATATCTGATTTCGTAAAATACATTCATAATTAGATTAACAAATAAAGAAATCCATCAAACATATCATTTATGGAAATATTTGTAACGTTGTCAGTGATTATTGCACAACGTTTTTAGCTCTAATTATGACCTACTATCAAAATGTTTAAAGTGCAAACTGTTCCTAAAAATCAATACAATTTTTTTAAAGAAATCGAAGACTCTTATAATGTCAAGCATTATGCTGAAAGTTTTAGTCATATAGAATGTAACATGAAAACATAGCACATTTTCAGTGTGCTAAGTTTCACCATAAATTTTTCACAACTTTTAATATTAGATAATATGTCAATAAATATGTTATATTCATCATTTTAATAATCCTGCTACATTTACATATCCGAGCACACTTTTACAGTGCTGGTACTTCAACTTTTCTCAGTGTCAATGTTGTGTACAAAGTGCACTTTAGAGTTTTATTGTCAAAACCGGTTTTGTGTTGTGTAAAGAATGACCATCTTTTACGCTGTAACACAAAGCAAGGAATGCCTCAAAGAGGAGTGTGTCAGGGTAAAATTCCCTCATCAGCCTATAAACAAATGGGACCTGGTCAAGGAGATTTGAGGTGAATGGCCAAAGTAGCCAGCAAAACAATAAATGCAATTCACATGGGAAGGCTGAATAGAGTCTCATGAAGCATAAACATTTGCTACTTGGAATAAACGCTAATTAAAGGCTCTTACTCCTTTTTCTAAGTGCCAGCCCATCCAGCCTGGGAAGGCTATGCTATAAGCTATCTTGCTGGCCTCTCAAACTCGATCACAACTCTTGAAGCACTTATGAAAGGTTTACAAGTAACCCTGAATAACACACAAGCATGCTAGAAAATGCGGCGCATTCTTAAGCACCAAGCTATGGGTTCCACGGAATGCTTAGGCATGAAGTAAGCAGCTGAGAATTTCGCTGCATATTAAAGGAATACAGATACCAAGCTGATAAGTGGCATAAGCGGGGCATAAAAGAAGAGGCAAGCTTGTGATACCTACAATGTAACACCTAAACCGTTACAAAAATTGTAGGAAGGCATATTCCCAGAAAAGGGCTCAATCCTGGAGAAAGGCATTGATTGCCCTGTGTCTGGGCATGCTAGGTCATGAGCCAATCAAGCATGATTATCATCCCTGAAAAATCTTTATGGGTTTCTGCCTGACAATTCAAAGGAGACCAGATTAAAGACAATATGAGGGAGGCGGGGTTCTCCTTACATAACAGGTGTTGTACAACCAGCTTGCAGGGTGTGTCCTGGCCCCCTCTTAAGGCTCCAATAACATATCAAGTAGCAACATGGTGAATATGGTAATTCTCCAGAGATTAAGGATGCCATACCCTGACAGGGTCAAAGAAAGTCTCCTTTTTGGTCTAAGGTAGTACAAGCAGACAAGAAGACAAGACTTCGGTTGGAGCTGGTGCTCATCCGGGCCAGCTGCTTATCCTTATCAGAGGAAGTCATATAATGAGCATCTGGTCATCTGGGAGTGGAAGCTAAGTCCTTGGAACGCTAATCATGAGGCTTTACAGTGGAGGGAGCAGGAGGATGCCACTTGTCCTGGTTTGGGAGGAAATTCCCAAACATGCAGATGGATCTAGGCTCTGGAGGGGTAGCCATAGCTTTAGGTATGCATTCAAAGTACATGTGCACAACTTTGGTCCCTTTGGCTACTGACAATAATCTAGGTTACAGTCTTTTGCCAAAAGGTGTTTAAGTTGAGATGGGCAATCAAACTTATCTCATTGCACTGGACCGGTTCAAAAGCTCATGCCGACCCCGACGGAGCTTGGGTCGCAGACAGAGACAAGGAATGACCTGGTGGAATGTGGCCTAATGGCTGGAGCTGCTGGAAAAAAGAGGGGTTATGCCCAAATCACCCTCCTATACATGAACAAGGGACATCAAACGATGTATATAAAAAAGAAGTAGTAAAGAGGGATTCATTACATATTTATTTGCATACAAGGTATAACTAATTACCCTGATGTTCAATTTAATATTTTCATGTCATCTATAATCATAGCTCTAGTCAAAATATATACGTGTCAAATGACGAGGTAGGGCACACAAAAAAACATAAATGTATATATACTTAATCAGGACTGTAGAACAATGAAACACCCTAATTTACATTATGTCTATACACAATACATGATACAATATATACATCACATATACAATATATACAATACATACATAAATCAATCAATCAATCAATCATGCCATTTGTATAGCGCACTACTCACCCGGGAGGGTCTCAAGGCGCTTGGGGGGAGGGGTATGCTACTGCTCGAACAGCCAGGTCTTGAGCTGTTTCCTGAAGGCGAGATGGTCCTGGGTCAGCCGAAGGTGGATGGGGAGGGAGTTCCAAGTCTTGGCAGCCAGGTAAGAGAAGGATCTTCCTCCGGCGGTGGCTCTTCGGATGCGTGGTACGGCTGCGAGGGCGAGGCTGGTGGACCGTAGCTGGCGGGTGGGCGTGTAGAAGGTCAGGCGGTCGTTGAGGTACTTGGGGCCCAGGTCGTGGAGAGACTTGTGTGTGTGGGTGAGAAGCCGGAACGTGATCCTCTTGTCGACGGGGAGCCAGTGCAGGTTCCTCAGGTGGCTGGAGATGTGGCTGCGTCGGGGGACATCCAGGATGAGTCGGGCGGAGGCGTTCTGGATGCGTTGGAGTCTTTTCTGTAGCTTGGCTGTGGTTCCGGCGTAGAGGGCGTTTCCGTAGTCCAGTCGGCTGGTGATGAGTGCCTGGGTGACAGTCTTCCTGGTCTCGGTCGGGATCCAGCGGAAGATCTTGCGAAGCATACGCAGGGTGTTGAAGCACGTTGAGGAGACGGCGTTGACTTGTCTGGTCATCGAGAGGGAGGGGTCCAGGATGAAGCCCAGGTTGCGTGCGTGGTCGGTTGGCTTGGGTGCGGTGCCCAGGGCTGGGGGCCACCAGGAGTCGTCCCAGGCGGAGGGCGAAGATCCCAGGATGAGGACTTCCGTCTTGTCCGAGTTCAGCTTCAGGCGGCTGTCCTTCATCCACTCGGCGACGTCTTTCATCCCTTCGTGTAGGCAGGTTCTGGCGGTGTCGGGGTCTCTGGTGAGGGAGAGGATCAGCTGGGTGTCGTCGGCGTAAGAGATGATGTTGAGGTTGTGCTGGCGTGCGATGGCTGCGAGAGGTTTCATTTAGATGTTGAAGAGGGTGGGGCTGAGTGAAGATCCTTGCGGGACGCCGCAGATGACTTCGGTGGCCTCGGAGCGAAACGGGGGGAGGCGGACTCTTTGTGTTCTTCCGGCGAGGAACGAGATGATCCACTCCAGTGCCTTCTCTTGGATACCGATGTTGCTGAGGCGCTGGACTAGGGTGCGGTGGCAGACTGTGTCGAACGCAGCGGAGAGGTCCAGGAGGATGAGGGCCACTGTTTCCCCCTTGTCGAGCAGGGTCCGGATGTCGTCGGTGGCTGCGATGAGGGCGGTCTCGGTGCTGTGGTTGGCTCTGAAGCCGGACTGCGAGGGGTCGAGGGATCCGTTCGTCTCGAGGAAGGCGGTCAGCTGTCTGTTGACGATCTTCTCGATGACTTTAGCAGGAAAAGGGAGGAGCGAGATGGGGTGGAAGTTTTTGAGATCGGTGGGGTCCGCTGTAGGTTTCTTCAGGAGGGCGCTGATCTCGGCGTGCTTCCAGCTCTCCGGGAAGGTGGCGGTGTTGAAGGAGGCGTTGTTGATGTTTCGGAGTTGGGGTGCGATGGTGGAGTCGGCCTTGTTGAAGACGTGGTGTGGGCAAGGGTCGGTCGGTGATCCGGAGTGGATGGTGTTCATCGTGCGGGCTGTGTCTTCGGTGGTCACCGTGGTCCAGGTGCGAAGGGTGGCGGTGGGGGGCGTTGGTTCGATGGATGGGTGCGTGGGTGGGGCGCCGAAGCTGTTGTGGATGTCGGCGATCTTGCGGTGGAAGAACGAGGCGAGGGAGTCGCAGAGGTCTTGTGACGGAGTGATGTCGTTGGTGCCGGTGCTGGGGTTGGAGAACTCCTTGACGATAGTGAAGAGCTCTTTGCTGTCGTGGGCATTGTTGTCCAGTCGTTCCTTCAGGGATTTCTTCTTGGTGGTGCGGATGAGCTGGTGGTGCTTGCGGGTAGCGTGTTTGAGGGCGGTCATGTTGTCGGTGGTCCGGTCGAGGAGCCAGGCTTTCTCGAGGGTGCGGCAGGTCTTCTTGGAGTCCTTGAGGTCGTCGGTGAACCAGGATGCCTTCTTGCTTCTGGGTCTGCTGGGAGGGTTCTTTAGTGGCGCGAGGTCGTCGGCGCAGGCGGTCAGCCACTGTGTGAAGTTGCGGGCTGCTTCGTTGGGGTCCGTTGTGTTGGTGGGTGGGCTCTGGCTGAGGGAGGTGGTGAGCTGGTCTGCGGTGATCTTGCTCAAATTCCTGTGAGGTACCTGTTGCGGGTGGTGGTGGGTCGTGGATCTTTTGAAGCCGAAGTGGACGCAGCTGTGGTCGGTCCAGTGGAGTCCGGTGGCGTGGCTGAAGGTGATGTACTTGCTGGAAGAGAAGACGGGATCAAGCGTGTGGCAGGCGTAGTGGGTGGGGGTGTTGACCAGTTGCTTGAGTCTGAGGTTGGCGAGGTTTTCCAGCAGGGCGGTGGTGTTGCGGTCCTTGTTGTTCTCCAGGTGGAAGTTGAGGTCCCCGAGGAGGATGTAGTCGGTGGAGGGGAGGGCGTGGGGGCTGATGAAGTCTGTGATGTCTTTGCTGAATTGTGTGCGCGGTCCCGGGGGTCTGTAGACGAGGGTGTCTCTGAGGGTCGTCTTAGGGTCGGTGTGAATCTGGAAGTGGAGATGTTCGGCTGCGGCGAAGGAGTCGTTGACGTCGGTCGTGATGCGGATGGTGTTCCTGTGGACGATGGCGATGCCACCTCCGGTCTGGTTGATGCGGTCCCTCCTGATGATCTTGTACCCGTCCGGGATGGCGATGGCGATGTCGGGTGCAGAGGAGGCGTTCATCCAGGTTTCCGTGAGGAAGGCGACGTCCGGTGATGTAGCGTCGAGGAGGTTCCAGAGTTCCACGGCGTGTCTGTGGACGGAGCGGGTGTTGATCAGGATGCACTTGAGGTGGTTGCTGCTGGTGTTTGTCTTGGCGGGTGCGGGGCAGGTTCGGAGGCAGGTGAACTTGCAGGTGCAGCAGGTGAAGGGTCCGTGGGTGCGTCTCGGGGTGGCTCGGCAGCAGGCGTGGGTCCGGCCGTCATTGAGTGCGTTGAGAGTGGCGGCGTTGTAGGTCAGTCGGGTCGTCTTGCCTTGGCGGGGAGGGACAGGGGTCCTGGCGCTGGGCGCGGGCCAGGCGCGGACAGGCGCAGACGGGCTTACCTTTGGCGCACCTTCGGCGCTCAATCGGCGCTCCCGCTGTGCGCGTCCGCTGCGCGGTCGCTCTGGGGGCGTCATAAGTAAGGAGCCGGGAGGGAGGAGCAGCTGGGTGGCGGGAGCGGGGTGGCAAATGGAATTACAGGGGGGCGGGGCCACAGGGAGGCAGCGGCGGGAAATTCCAAGAAGCAGTGGGCAGCGGGAAATTCCCAGGAGCAGCGGGAAATTCCCAGGAGCAGCGGGAAATTCCCAGGAGCAGCGGGCAGCGAGCAAAGGAATCTGCAGGCAGGAGGCGGCAAAGGCAGGCAGGAGCGGCAGCAGTGAGTGGGGTGACCAAGCCCTGTGGAGGGATGAGCGGTCACACTCTGTGGTCCCCTACGGTCCCCTTAAGTAAGGAGCCGGGAGGGAGGAGCAGCTGGGTGGCGGGAGCGGGGCGGCGAATGGAATCACAGGGGGGCGGGGCCGCAGGGAGGCAGCGGCGGGAAATTCCAAGAAGCAGCGGGCAGCGGGAAATTCCCAGGAGCAGCGGGAAATTCCCAGGAGCAGCGGGAAATTCCCAGGAGCAGCGGGCAGCGAGCAAAGGAATCTGCAGGCAGGAGGCGGCAAAGGCAGGCAGGAGCGGCAGCAGTGAGTGGGGCGACCAAGCCCTGTGGAGGGATGAGCGGTCACACTCTGTGGTCCCCTACGGTCCCCTTAAGTAAGGAGCCGGGAGGGAGGAGCAGCTGGGTGGCGGGAGCGGGGCGGCGAATGGAATCACAGGGGGCGGGGCCACAGGGAGGCAGCGGCGGGAAATTCCAAGAAGCAGCGGGCAGCGGGAAATTCCCAGGAGCAGCGGGAAATTCCCAGGAGCAGCGGGCAGTGAGCGAAGGAATCTGCAGGCAGGAGGCGGTAAAGGCAGGCAGGAGCGGCAGCAGTGAGTGGGGCGACCAAGCCCTGTGGAGGGCTGAGCGGTCATAAAGAATTCATTCATACAGAAAAAATATATATATCATTATACCCTAAAGAAACACAAAAGATTCTCGCAGTGTACACTCTTAAGTCAAAGTAATACACTTCCAGGAAGTCCAAAAAGCGCCAAAGGTATGCCAACCCTAGCTCATTATTTATGGAGGCGCTTATATTCGAATTTGGACCAACTCAACACTTTAGGGGACTCCTTATCAAAGTGTTGACGTAGTCGCGGTCGCGTTTCAGCCAGTAATTTCTATAGGCTTCATCAGGACAAGGGTATAATTACACTACAACAATAAAAAAATGATAAATATTAATGCCACAGTCAGTTCTGCCAATCTAACACTATCCCCTATGTGACCATGCAGTGCCAAACGGATCGAGTGCGGCTCCAGACGGAGAAGAAAGGATACCTTAAACCCAACAAATAATTAAAGGGAATGGAGACACCAAAACAAAAACAAGGCGTGCCATCCACAGCCATACGTGCTCTCAAAGAAAGAACGAGGTGTACCAGAAAAAGGCAAGACAAAGCTAAAGACCCTAGCACCAAAATCATCCAACTCCTATAATTACCTTCAATGTTAGTGCGGCACGCACTCTACAATCCTTAAAGGACAGGGATGGGTCAATCCAACCACTCGGTCCCACGGTACCTTAGATAACAAAAAGATACGTACATATATCTGAGTGGCCATAAAATACCATGCAGTGGACCAACTCCAAATACCTCATGTGGGACATAAAGAAGGAGTGAAAAGCATCACATACCTAAACGGACACCGCCCTTATGAGCCCACTTCAATATCCACGGGGTCACTTCTTAATCCGTGAACAATTCTCAGCACTATCCTTCTCCTGTCAAAGAAACAACCGAAAGGCCCGGTTTAGAATACGTTCATACCCTGCTTTCAAACTGAGTACAGCAGCATAACGCACTCTGCCTATCAAACGGCATTCACCTAAAGCAAATGCCAGAGAATTACACCCCTTTTCCCGTCTAACAAACCAACTCCATATCTCTCACGGGAACTCCCTGTCGTTCGGTCCCATTCCTCACGCGAAGCGGTCCACTTCCGTCATGAAGAGCACAGAGGGGCCGTCTCCGCGCTCAGACTAAAAGCGCACTGACGTCGCACATGACTAATGGCTAGAGCGGTTGACCTCAGAGCTGGGGAACCGGGTTCGAGTCTCGGCAGGGACGCTCAACATCCTGTGATTCTGGGCAAATCTCCCCATGCCTAACAAAAAGGAATGTGTCAATCTGTAACACAACTGATGCTCATGTAATGCATTCTAATACCTTCGGGACTAGTTTGCGCTACATAAAACTCTAAAAAAAAAACACCCAAAAACAATCTTGTTCCATGCGGGGAGTGCTGGTGGTGCAGCAAAAAGATCATTGTCGGTGTGAGGAGCTGACCAAAAGCCATAGGTTAAACCCAAAGAGATTGCTGTCGACATGAAGATCAGGTTTCCAGTCGCAGTTTCGAGTTGGCTGAAGCCGCTGGTGGTCATTGCTGGAACATCTGCCGATGTGAGTCACAACCTCTGGATTTTCATATGGAGTCCAGGTTTTGCAGTTTCTTGGGTGCAGGAATACACTCTAGCACCCTGAAAAGGGTCCAGGATCTGGGGAGACACCTCTTGATTGTCAGGACTCAAACCAAAGATGAAAGCAGCATGGCTCCGGCTGGTCAGCAGGGCCTTTTGCAGGTTAGGCCTCTGGAACATGTTGTATCCCTGCAGCACAAACAGGAGGTCAGCCAACTGACCTATAGTGTCACTTCCAGTGTCAGGGCAGGCAGTATCAGCAGTTAGGAAGTAAGAAAGGGTCTCAGCACAACCTGCAGTCAACCCTTTGAAGCTCAGGATGCACTGAGTAGACCTACCCTACTTAAGAGAGTAATACCCTCCACACACCCAAGGCCCTTTTGTCTCCTGTCAGGAAGGAATACGCATTACACACAACGGAGCCATTTGACGCTAGCAAGGCACTGGTTTAGGCAGCCATTAGACGGGACAGCCTTAGGGTTTTTTCTCAAACGTTTACCTTCTCCCCTTCTGTTTTGCTGAATTAATTTTTGTTGGCTTTAGAACTTTGTGCACATTTTCCACTGCTAACCAGTGCTAAAGTGCTTATGCTCCCTATCTAAAACATTGTAAAATTTTCTTACACCTGATTTACAAATTTAATTTACGTATAAGCCCTAGTAAAGTGATATACTATTTACCCACGGTCAGTAAATTAATTGCTATTAGGGGGCCTGCAGCACTTATTGTGGCACCTACAATAGTAGTCCCTTAAAACATATCCTAGGATTGCCATTGATGCCTATGTGCAGTTTTAAACTGCAAATTTCACTTGGCAAAATAAACCTTTTGCCAAACCATAAAACCCTTTTAATATATAAATCACCCTTAGGATAGGTCCTAAAAAGCCCAGAAGACAGAGTGCATTGTATTTAAAAAGTTGGACATGAACTTTTAAGTTGTACATGTCCTGGTAGTGAAAAACTCACAAATGCTTTTTTACACTACTGTGAGGCCTACTTCTCCCATAGGATAACGTTGGATTGCTTTATTGCTTTTAATAAGTGATAACATTTGATTGGAACAGGTAGAAATGTCATGTTTCTAAAGAACTGTAATTTAAAACCTCCACTTTAGTGATAAAGTTGGATTTTAAGTCACATTTCTGAAAATTATACTTTTAGAAAGAAGGCATTTTCTTCCCTATATCATTTGGAGCCTGTAGTCTGTTTTCCTGGGTCACATGACTAAGGGTAGCTGGCAGTTGGCTTGTGCGTATTCCTCCCAGATAGTAACACACATTGGAACTAGGTTTTGGCAGTATGAGCCATCCAGACAGGATGGGAGGGGTGAAGCTGGGCATGGGCAGAAAGACAGGCATTTCCAGGAACATCTGTGTGGGGGAAACTCTAAAAGTTTCTTTCACTTCAAAACTGGCGTGGGGTATGAAAATTGGACCCTCAGCACCACTTTTTAGGTCATTTCTGGATCTGCATAGGACTCTCAGAAGATTGCTCTGCTGCCTGAGGCCTGCTGTGTAGTTCATTGGACTGTCCTGCTGCTCGTAGAGGAAGCCTGCCTTGTGCCCTCAGCGGACTGCCCTGCTGCGTGAGACCTGCCCTCTGCTCGAAACCTGAAATACTCCAGGGGTTAGTTTGGTAGACTCTGGTTCAGAAGTGACACAAAACAGATTTTGCAAAGTGCACTTGGACCCAGCCTGAAGTGAGTCCTGACACTCTAAAGTGGTGCTCCCCAGTTCTGGACCCTTGGAAGTGGTGCTAAAGGAGACCAACAAGCCAAAATACTAAACTTGACACTCACAAAATGTTCTGCCAAAAGTTTTCTGAGAACTGAGAGGAGACTGGGCCCTACCTGCTTGCTGATCTGACCAAGGTGCAGGACTAAAACCGGAAAAATTATCTTGAGTGCAACGTCATCCACTGACTCCCCGACGATGATGCCACCTCCTCGTACACCACCAGCTGTCTCGTTCCATTGAACTTTTCTCTCTCGAAGATTTAATTTTGAATTTCTTCTAAGTTCGAAGATAAGCCAATATTGTACCCAATCCACTTCTTCTATCAAAAACCACGCTCCATCATGGTTATCCATACCTTTCGACTTTTTCCCCACCTCCTGCGACTAGATGTCCATTTATTGGTGCTTTGACATTTTTATGCACAAGATTGCACTAAAACTTTTAAAAATTCATAGCTCCTGGTCTACTGAATGGATTTTTTAAATGTTGGTGTCAATTTATTATTTTTTGCTGGATTTTCTAAATTAGTGTGGGATTTCTCTTGTGTTATGTTTTCACTTCATTATTGTTTAAGTGCTCAGTACATACTTTGCATATTGCCTCTATATTAAGGCTGACTGTCTCTGTGCCAAGCCACCAGAGGGTTCAGCACAGATTAATTTAGTGACTTTTGTGGTTCACCCTGACAGGGATTGCTGCTGCTGCTTGAGAAGGGTTCACACCCCTCTCAAACAACCACCCAATTTCTCACAACAGGAAAATACCAACTTTCTAAAAGTGCAATTTTCAGAATAGTCACTTCAACTTTATTATATAAGAGGATATCACATTACAATTAAATGAGGGGAAGAGGTATTTCTCTATCTGATCCCAAACTGAAGTTATCACTTATTAACTGTAATGCGGTGACTCAGTTTTAGTCTATGGGAGAGGTGACCTTGCTACAGTGAAAAAAGACTTTGAAAGTTCCTCACTGTCTGGGCATGTAAAACTTTAGTACACATGTCCTACTTTTCAAATACAATGCACCCTACGCTATCAGCCTTTATGGCCTTACTTACGGGTTACTTATAAATATTAAAAAGGAAAATTTAGGCCTGGCAAAAGCTTTATTTTGCCATGTCGAAAAGCAATACAGACTGCAGTGACAGGCCTGAGACATGTTTCACAGTGAAACTTTAGTGAGTCTTCCAATGAATGCTGCAGGCCAATGGAAGCATTTAATTTACAGCCTCTGGATACAGGTAGTACCACATAATAGTGACTCATAAGTAAATTAAATTAGTCAATCCAGGGTAGGCCAATTGACCATATTTGAGGGAGAGAGCACATGAACATTACCCCTAGTTAAGGGTACAGAGCACAGAGTCCTAATGCCAACAATAACGGGTCCAGCAAAACAGGCTATTGAAGGCAAAGTGTCCATGGTAATACCACACATAGGGTCCTATTTACAAGCCCTTATCGCAACCACAATGTCACTTTCAGTGACATTGTGATGGTGATAGGGGCCTCGCCTTATTTACACGGCAGCGTTAAGCCACTTAATGTGGCATAAAGCTGACTTGTAAATAAGGCACCCTTTCATGCCGTATTTAGCGTGAAAGGGGAGGGTAATGGGTGTTGCATTGGACGTTCCACTGCAACACCCATTGATTTTGATGCTGCCCCTATTTACAAGAGCAGCATAAACAGGAGGCACTGCCAAAATTAAGACAAGGGAAATCCTGGTCTTAAACAGGCAAAACGAGGAGAAATGCTTTATTTCTCCTGATTGTTGCGGTTTCCATGTGTGCTGCCTTGAACAGCACATATAGTAACAGCAAATTGAATATGATTGTTTATGTGCAGGAAGGGCCCTCCTCCTGCACATAAACAGTCATATTTTAAAAAAAAATGACTTTGCCACTTCTATGTGTGCCGCAATAAGCAGCACACATAGAAGTTACAAAACAGCATATAACGATTGTTTATGTGCAGGAAGGGGGACCTTCCTTCACATAAACAATCTACCCCTCAACACAGGCACCCTTGCACTATGGTGAAAAGGTGTCGGCGCTGGTGCTAGGCAGCTAAAGTTAGCACCAGCGCAGGGGGAAATGCGGGGCTGCACCATATTCTAGTAAATATGGTGCAGCCTTGCGTTACAAAAGTGACGAAGCATGTCGTTAGCCTTCTTGACTTACCAACATGCTTTGCCACTTTATTGTAAATATGCCCCCAAATGTGTCTTGTTTAACACCTAGTGTGGAAAACACATCAAAAGTGAGTTAATTTTTCCACAAAGGAGCCACTGTCATCGTGGGCACAGACCTCTGAGGGCTGTAGGAGCCAACCATGACTTTGCCACACAGCAGGCATGAAGGATGCTATCAAGGCTCATTGGAAAGAGTTTTAATTTCTCATAGGTACACCTATATCAAGATATCATGAAGGAAAGAAAGAACGGCTAAGGAAATAACAACAATAATGTACACAAAAAATCAAAGGTTTATGACAACACACACAGAAAAGGGGTCACATCATAAAATATTAGCCATGGGGGAAGGCATCAATATCGGAAGACAAGTACATGATAGAAAATCAAATATTGAGGAAAAACTTTCCTATAAAAACACAACTACACGATGGTAATGGAGCAACATTGGACATTCAAAAGATAACTTAAGCATGAGAAAACAGAAGGTTTACTACGTGCTCACAAGAGGTGTTAGGTAAGCTATTCTTAGTAAGCTCTTTTCAATTATGTTCAAAACGATGGAGAAAATGTTTGTCTCTAGAACCATACTTTTCAGTTTACATATCCCTCTTTTTCCTTCTTGTTTAGGTTGTCAAGATTCCACTCAACATCCTTCCTGAGAAGATGTTGGTATATTTGGAGAACAGGAGCGGTTTTGTCTTTAAAAGTGATACTACCACTGCTTTCTTTCCGCTGCCTTGGCTTCCTATCGCTGTAACTCCCAATTTTATCTAGTGATATAAAGGGCCAGTGGGAACCAAAATAATTATAAGTAAATGCCCTTTCCTCGTCAGTGGCAGCATGGCTATGCAACTATCTTGTTTGGACCTCTAAAAACAAACGTTTCTTTCTGTTGGCTTTTCTGAGATTTTTTTCCTTTTAGGGCTATGTTCTAGGATAAATACATTATTTCCCAAGCCTCTTCTTTGCCTCAGTCCAAGCAGTGACTTACATTTTACCTTGCCTTGTAATTTTCTTTCGGTAGGACGAACAGAGGCTGAGGGCAATAGCACTTGCACAGAGAGTGCAAGGAAGACCCCTGCTCTCACTGCATGGTTGGTACTACCCATGAGTGACGTGGGGTTACAGAATGAAAGGAGAAGGGCATGGGCTGGAGTCCAGTGTTGCGCCAGGCCTTGAAACCCAGCCACCTGTGTATGCTTTGGGGTTTGCTGTAAAACCAGTGGCCTAGGTTCTACTGACGCTCTTGCCGCTACACTACACTGGTGACAAAGCAGTTAGTGCTCACTCTGCTGCCACTGTTCAGCACATGCCTCGTGCATGGCGGTCGCTCGTTTCACTGCTACACTGCTGGCGGTGCTCATGATCAGGGAAGGGGCCATGACAAGGACCATGGTGCACCCGTACTCTGCCTTGTTGCAGAGAATCAGCATATACACAGAACTATGCACAGTATTATGGGACCTCAGTGTATAGGGGCTAGGTCTTACTATCGCCTTAGTGCCCCTAGCTATAGTGTCTCACTCGCTCTCCTACTCACAAACGGAGAAACCAATGATTAGACAACCCAGAACACAACACTCCCGGAATTTTCAGGAATCGCGGTAACAAGACACACCTTTTCGCTCACACTCTCGTACTTGTCCACACTATAATCTGACAGAGACATGAAGATAGTTTAAAGTATTTATTTTAACGAATGTGCTCTAAAATGCAGTATACGAGCCACAACCAGCACCAAAATGCATGATGTCAATACAGTTAGCATTACAGCAAGGCCATATATCATAAAGGGAGATGTCATTTTATAAAGACAGTGGTTAAAGGACTATAAGGCCTAACCACCCTCCCCTTAGTAAGCAGAAGTATTATTATATATTAGAAGATCTCTGGGCTTTGTTAGCAGACCCCATATCTCAGGCCATAGATTGTATTTCTACATTACAGCTGCGTGTTGCGCTTCTCCCTGAAAAGGTCCCTCTCCAAGTGTGTGTTAGCTAAACATGCATCCCCATAATATCAAAATATGGGCTGCATTGGAATGTTTTGTCTAAGTTCTAGGGCCTGACCAGAACAGACTAACAAGAGTCAGTGTTTATCGACCTTGCTCACAATGTTCAGACTAAACTCCAGGAACAGGCAGAGAAGGAGCACAGCAGAGGGTTCTCATGTGAAAAGCATAAACAGAGCTTTGTAAAAATAAAGACATGTAGTGTCGTGCGCAAAAACAGCATCATGGTTATCGGCCTCATACCAACTTAAAGATGCTGACGATGACTCTAGCAACCACGTGACAGTCTCCACAACTGTCATCCAGCGCAGTGTTTGCTTGGCCCGCATGGTCATTGGGCAATGTAATGTAAATGTAGCCGTACTTGTAAAGCGCACCGATACTCCTGAGTGTCCTGGCGCTGTACTCATACCGCTAGGGAACCCTTCCTGGTTTTTCCCCGTGAAATATCCACACCTGGGCATCCCCAGGGTGCAACCAGGCATCCCTAGCGCTGTAGGGGGCCGTTGTGGAGACTAAGCAAGCTATTGCCCAGAGTTGCAGCGTGGGACCCATGCTTAGAGTAGGCACCGAGGCGAGAAATCAGGTCCAAGGAATTATGAGCCCAAGATCCGCCGAGACCAGCGAAGGCAGGAATTGAACCCTGGTCCCGGGCCAGACCTCTGCATCAGGGTCTGCCGCTCTAACCATTGAGCCACACTTCTCCACCAATGAAAGCACCTCCTAAGGGTACAAGGTGTGTCAGCCCTATCTTCAATTATTCTACCTCATCAGGCATGGTGGCCGCGTGATACTTTACCTTATGCCACGCCACAGCCTTACTAGCAACATGTGAGGCCCCAAACTGTGCAGCATCACAAATACATGGGAGAGGACCAAACTATTGTGGCTCACCAAGGTGCCATGCAAATACACTTGGCCAACCACTGGCAGTGCAAGGAGGAGCCCATAAGTCCTAACTCAAGGAGAACTGGGAGAGGGACAGCAAAGCACCTGAGGCCCACACTGTTCCACCATCTTCCCGAACAGCACAGGCCCTACATTGTGATGCCCAGGAATAGCATCACTCAGAACCTGACACACCTGGGCAAATCACCATGGCTGGAGTGCCGTTGATAGAATCCTTCATCTTCGAGGGTGTGCCATCCATGTAGGCACCAAAATGGGGAAAAGAGCACCATTGCTTCACCTCAAAGGAAAGGGTATTTACAAGGTACAAAACACTCAATGAGGCGATACCCAACACCCTAGTCAATCAATCGATCAATCAATCAATCAAGCATTTATATAGCACGCTACTCACCCGTAGGGTCTCAAGGCGCTGGGGGAAGGGGGTCTGCTACCGCTCGAACAGCCAGGTCTTGAGTTGCTTCCTGAAGGAGAGGTGGTCTTGGGTCAGGCGGAGGTGGATGGGGAGGGAGTTCCACGTCTTGGCAGCCAGGTAGGAGAAGGATCTTCCTCCCGTGGTGGCTCTTCGGATGCGGGGGACGGCGGCGAGGGCGTGGCTGGTCGATCGTAGCTGGCGGGTGGGGGTGTAGAAGGTCAGGCGGTCATTGAGGTATCTTGGGCCTTGGTTGTGGAGAGCTTTGTGTGCGTGGGTGAGGAGTCGGAACGTGATTCTCTTGCTGACGGGGAGCCAGTGCAGGTTTCTCAGGTGTTCGGAGATGTGGCTGTGTCGGGGGATGTCCAGGATGAGGCGTGCTGAGGCGCTCTGGATGCGTTGGAGTCTCTTCTGAAGCTTGTCTGTGGTTCCGGCATAGAGGGAGTTCCCGTAGTCCAGACGGCTGGTGACGAGGGCCTGGGTGACCGTCTTCCTGGTTTCGGTGGGGATCCACCGGAAGATCTTGCGTAGCATGCGGAGGATGTTGAAGCATGACGAGGAGACGGCGTTGACTTGTCTGGTCATGGAGAGGGAGGAGTCCAGGATGAAGCCCAGGTTGCGTGCGTGGTCTGTCGGTTTGGGTGCACTGCCCAGGGCAGGGGGCCACCAGGAGTCGTCCCAGGCAGAGGGCGAGGATCCCAGGATGAGAACTTCCGTCTTATCTGAGTTCAGTTTCAGGTGGTTGTTCATCATCCACTCGGCTACGTCTTTCATTCCTTCTTGTAGGTTGGTTCTGGCGGTGGCGGGGTCGTTGGCGAGGGAGAGGATCAGTTGGGTGTCGTCGGCGTAGGAGATGATGTTGAGGTTGTGCTAGCGTGCGATGGCCGCGAGGGGGCTCATGTAGGTGTTGAACAGCGTGGGGCTGAGTGATGACCCTTGGGGTACGCCGCAGATGACTTCGGTGGCCTCGGATCTGAACGGGGGAGGCGGACTCTCTGGTTTCTTCCGGCGAGGAAGGAGATGATCCACTCCAGTGCCTTCTCTTGGATCCCGATGTTGCTGAGGCGTTGTACTAGGGTGCGGTGGCAGACCGTGTCGAACGCCGCGGAGAGGTCCAGGTGGATGAGGGCCGCTGTTTCTCCGTTGTCGAGCAGGGATCTGATGTCGTCGGTGGCTGCGATGAGGGCGGTCTCGGTGCTGTGGTTGGCCCGGAAGCCAGACTGCGAGTGGTCGAGGGATCCATTCTTCTTGAGGAAGGCGGCCAGCTGTCTGTTGACGGTCTTCTCGATGACTTTGGCAGGGAAGGGGAGGAGCGAGATGGATCGGTAGTTTTTGAATTTGGTGGGGTCCGCTGATGGTTTCTTCAGTAGGGCGCTGAGTTCGGCGTGCTTCCAGCTCTCTGGGAAGGTGGCGGTGTTGAAGGAGGCGTTGATGATGTCCCGCAGGAGTGGTGCGATGACGGAGTCGGCCTTGTTGAAGACGTGGTGAGGGCAGGGGTCGGTTGGAGATCCGGAGTGGATGGAGTTCATCGTGCGGATGGTGTCTTCCGTGTTGACCGGGGTCCAGGTGCGGAGGGTGGTGGTGGGTGGCGTTGGTATGGTCGTAGGGTGCGTCGGCTGTGTGCTGAAACTGTTGTGTATGTCTGCGATCTTGTTGTGGAAGAACGAGGCGAGCGAGTTGCAGAGTTCTTGCGATGGGGTGATGTTGTTGTCTCCGGCGCTAGGGTTCGAGAGCTCTTTGACGATGTTGAAGAGTTCCTTGCTGTTGTGGGCGTTGTTGTCAAGTCGTTCCTTGAATGCGGTTTTCTTGGTGGTGTGGATCAGCTGGTGGTGTTTTCGAGTGGCAAGCTTGAGGGTGGTCATGTTGTCTGCGGTTGGGTCTCTGCACCAGGCTTTCTCGAGGGCTCGGCAGTTCTTCTTGGAGCTCTTGAGTTCGTCGGTAAACCATGATGCTTTCTTGGTGCCGGGTCTGGCGGGGGGGGTCTTCAGTGGGGCGAGGTTGTCTGCGCTGTTGCTGATCCACTTCGTGAGGTTGTCGGCGGCTTGGTTGGGGTTCGTTGAGCTGGCGGGAGGGTTCTGGCTCAGGGATGTGGCGAGCTGGTCGGCTGTGATCTTGTTCCAGCATCTGCGGGGGACCTGTTGTGGGCGGTGGTGAATCGTGGTCTTTCTGAAGCTGAAGTGGACACAGCTGTGGTCCGTCCAGTGCAGTCCGGTGGCGTGGCTGAAGGCGATATCCTTGCTGGAGGAGAAGATGGGGTCAAGCGTGTGGCCGGCGTAGTGGGTGGGGGTGGTCACCAGTTGCTTGAGTCCGACGTTGGCGAGGTTGTCCAGCAGGGTGGTGGTGTTGCGGTCGTTGTTGTTCTCCAGGTGGAAGTTGAGGTCCCCGAGGAGGATGTAGTCAGCGGAGGGGAGGGCGTGCGGGCTGATGAAATCGGCGATGTCTTCGCTGAATTGTGTGCGTGGTCCCGGGGGTCTGTAGATCAGGGTGCCTCTGAGGGTGTTCTTGGGGTCGGTGTGTATCGGGAAGTGCAGTGTTCGGCGGCTGTGAGGGTGTCGTCGGAGCTGGTCGTGATGCGGATGGTGTTCTTGTGGACGATGGCGATGCCTTCTCCTGTCTGGTTGACGCGGTCCCTCCGGGTGATCTCGTATCCATCCGGGATGGCGATGTCGGGCGCTGAGGAGGCGTTCATCCAGGTTTCCGTGAGGAAGGCGACGTCTGGTGATGTGGTGTCGAGGAGGTTCCAGAGTTCCACGGCGTGTCGGTGGACGGAGCGGATGTTGAGCAGGATGCACTTCAGGTGGTTGCTGCTGGTGCTCGTCTTGGCGGGTACGGTGCAGGTCCGGATGCAGGAGAACTTGCAGGATTGGCAGGTGAAGGGTCGTGGGTGCGTCCAGGGGTGGCTTGGTGGCAGTCCGGGGTTCGGCCGGTGTTGAGTGCGTTGAGGGTGGCGTGGTCGTAAGTCCGGCGGGTGGGCAGGCATCTTCGGGGGCCAGGGGGTCTGGCACTGGGCGCGGTCCAGGCGCGGACGGGCGCAGACGGGCTTGCCTTTGGCGCGCCTTTGGCACACAATCGGCGCGCCCGCTGCGCGTCAACGCTGCGCGTATGCATGCACTCTGCCATAAGTGGAGAGTGGGGGGGAGGGGCGAGGGATGAGCAGCTGGGAGGCGGGAGCGGGGTGGCGAGAGGGGGGGAGCGGTGAGGTGATGCTGGAGGGAGCGTGGGTGGGGCCGCGGGGGAGCAGCGGCAGGGAGGGGGGGACAGCTGGCAGTAAGGCGGCAGAAGGGGCGACAACGGCACAATTAGCAAGGAGCGTCACAAAAATAACTTACAGAAAACGTACGCAGGCACAGAAGAACGGGCAGCAACAGGCGGAGGGGCAGGGGAGCACAGACGGCAGAGGGAGCGACAGTCAGAACAAGAGAAAAAAGCGAACAACGAACAAATACTTAGGACCTGGCAGGCACAGCAGAGCGGGCAGGGGCAGGGGGTCAATCCACACAGGGGCAGAACACAGCTAGGCAGCGGCGGCGGCAGCAGGACAAGGCCGGGCTCACTCGGGGTGGGCCACGCGGTGGCGGGAGGAGCGACCGGGTCTGACCAGGTCAGTCACAGCTCTCAATGCCCACTTTGAACCCATAGCCAACCAGGACCTTGAGAGGCTCATATTCTGGCGTGCCAGAAGGCGGATGAATCATTTGACAGCTTCTACAGTAGGCTGCCAGAACTAGCCAGCACCTGCGTGTTCATGGAAGAACAAGAGGAAATTCAAGGCTAAATCATTCAGGAGTGCACTTTGATGAAGCCGAGGGATAACATTCTCCAGGTCTCTGGGAAGTTCCAGCAGGACATCCTCACAATGGGGAGGTTTGAAAGAGCTCTCAAATGCAAAAGCATTGCACATGGAGGTGGCACTACACAGGTCAGTCAAGACAGAACCAATGAATGCAGTCCAACCAAAGAGACCCTCAGGACAAGCCCACAAGAACATTAGAGGCCACCAGAACATGCAAATACTGTTCATGGTGCCCCCACAGTCCAAATGAATGCCCATCCTGAGGGAACAAGTGCACAGCATGTGGAAAATTCAGCCATGTTTGCCAAATTGTGCTGGTCCGCCATAGGAAAAGCATTAGAGAGATGGTGAACACAATCCCAGAAGAGGCAGGATTTACTGAAGATATGGATCAAGACATCACAGAACACAACATCCACTCCACGTTCACTATTGGCAATATCATAGAAGTGCACAGGCCTTTGCCCCAATGTCTCCTGCCAGGAGGGACTGATTCCATCGTAGCTAACATTCACCCAGGAGCCTCCATCAATATCATAGGTGAAGAAGTATACAGCCAATTGCCCACTCTACCTTCTTTGACTCACGCCAAGATTAGAGTCTTTCCATATGGGTAACGCAAACTGTTACTCATGTTATGCCGGTTTGATAATCAAATCTCACATGGCAACGCCTGGGTAACCACCTCCGTCTACATCACCCAAGGGGGTCAAGGGAAGTTCCTGAGTGGAAGCTTTTGAATTGGCAACATTTGCTTTCAGCATACATGCAGAAGAATTCACACACATCCTCGCTGAGTTCTCAAGCCTGTTTGTGAGAATCAGGTGCATGAAGAACAAAGTTGCCCGGCTACACATAGACAAGTCCATACAACCAGTAGCCTTAAGCCTTTGCCAGATAGTGTTCCATCTACAACCCTATGTGGAAATCAAACTGGAAAACTGAAAGAAAGCAGGGATCATCACAAAGGTTTCGGGTCCCACCTCATGGGTGTCCCCAATTGTCTAAATGAAAAGGCAGAAACAGGCGGGAGAGGTTCAAATCTGTGTGGATATGCGACTACCCAATGCCACTTATCACTGTTAGTGTCACCCTACTCCCCCACCACTAATGGCCTAATAGGAGAACTGAGTGGTGTATGCTGGATTACCATAGTTGATATCCAGTCCAGATATCACCAACTGACCCAGCACCCAGAGTAAAGGTATAGCACAACCTTCTCCACACGGGTAGGTCTCTGAAGTTATTGCTGACTTAACTTTGGAATCTCCAAGTTTTTCCAAAATGCCATATGTCAGAAGCTGGCTGGACTCCCGGGGGTGGTCATCCTCAGTAATCACATCTTGGTATATGCCGCCGTGTCAAAGAACACCATGAGAGTCTCAGAGGAGTACTACAAAGAATCCAAGAGGCAGGCCTCACCTTTCACAGGGACAAATGTGAATTCTTGAAGCAAAAGATTGGCTTTTTTGTCTCCACCTTCGCAGTGAATAGCGTTGGCCTGGACCCTGATAAGGTGTGAACTTTTAAAGAAGCTCCGGCACTGTGCAACATCTCCGAGTTGAGAATCTTCCTTGGCATGTGGAACTATGGTGGTCACTTAATACCAGACATGACCACCTTAACGCAGCCATTACAGGCATTCACCAAGGCTACAACCATGTGATCATGCGTCAAATCCCTAATCAAGGTGTTCCAAGCCACCTAAGATGCGCTGTCAGGAAACACCATGCTAGCCTACTTTTACCCATCAAAGCCCACAACCCTTGCCGTAGATGCCAGTGCAGACCAAACCTAACAGCAGCCATGCAACGAATTGTCCCCAGTCACTTACGCCAGCCAACCACTAACCCCCACAAAGCAAAGACACTCCCAAATTGAAAAGGAGGCAATCGCCATACACTGTACGTGCAGATATTTCTATCTCTATATCTATGGACATCCTTTCACTGTGAGCACAGATCATAAACAGCCTGCCCTGGTGTTCTGGGGCATCTCATCCAAACCACCACCTCTCATAGAGAATGGAGGCTACAACTGCAGGGCTATGACTGCCAAGTCTTATACGGGGCGAGAAAAGAAGAGGAGGAAGCAGAAGACACAGAATAATATGTCAGATACTTGGTGGAACAGTCCCGACCATTACAACTGTCCAGTTGAAAGGATCCGCCAGGCCACAGAAGAAGACACATACTTGCAGCTAACCCTAGCAGCCAAATGGACTAGGAAGTGGGAGAACCTAAAACAACACTGAATACTCTGAACACCCGAGGTAAAATGGGTACTAGTGGGTGATGCAGAGGGTGTCTACTGTGAGGAATGCAAAACCAACAGTTGATGGACAGAATGCAGAACAATGTCATACATTCACCCTTGTACTGAGATCTGGGCCTAAATCCATTGTTCTTTTGCTCACCACACCACCCCAGTTCAGACATGGCCATATGCAAATCAGCCTTGACCCTGTGCCTCATGGGAACAGTCCAGCCCGAACTGCCGAGCCATGTCTTCCCTGGACGGGAATCAAGCATCCTAGGACCGGTTTCTGGCTATCAGCCGTCTTCAGCCAGGATAGCTTGACTCAAGTGGCGTGGAGAGCACGGGACTCGCCTCTGAGCATACCCGTCCCACTCGAGGTGACAAATGCAAAAACAGCCGTTGATGGACAGAATGCAGAACAATGCCATACATTAGATGCTGCTCTCATGCTGGTAGTGTACCTTGATAGATGGCACAAACTTACAACCACAAGCAAAACGAATGGAGACCACTTGGTATTACATCTTACCACATAGACCTATAGATAGTGTTAAGGTTTATAAAATCAATTTAACATGCTTAGTGAGACCTTTAGAGAAAATTTACATAAGGACTTTAGACGAAATATACATGAATATAATACGTACTAAAAATAAACATAGTGAATGTTTAAAAAAATGTTTGGAAGAAAGAAGAAGATAAATTCAGAAAGAAACCTTAAGCTAGGGTTAGATAGTTAACACAAAGAAAAAATGTGCATTTACAGAAGGAGAACACCCAGACAAACTGGACACACAGAGATTAGTAGATGTGAACACACATGTAACTTAACACGAGGACCTTGAGAATCTGGAATTCCCAGAGTTTATTTTATTTGTGGACAAAATGCTTATTTCTTGCTAACTTTTGATGACTGGGGGAGCATTTGTTCTATAGGTGTACTAATTCCTTAGATGTACCATGTACAAAGTATAGATGCATTAACAATGACACCAGAACATAGACACACCCATAGTACAGAAACTGGAGCTGAATTAGTAGAAGATATATTTGGTGCAATTATTCCATCTGAAGGCATTATATTAAATGGCAAAAAGATTAGAAAACTGTCAACTGTTGTCGGCAAGATGGCAACAAGCACTTCTGGAGTTTTGTTAGTAGTGAACACTGATTTAATTGCCATATGTTCAATGGTTTTGCAGAATCATCTAGCGTTAGACAAAATACTCGCTGTGAAGGGTGGAGTTTGCAAAATACTTAAATTAAACCATTGCTTTTCCTATATAACTGACAAATGTATGAAAATTGAATATTTTGCTAAGAACATTTTTAATCTAGAAATTGATTTAGAAGAGTTGGATACACCTAGGGGCCCATTAGGATGGTGGGCGGGTCGCCCCCGCTGGGTCGGCAGTAGTCACCGCTGGCCCGGTGGGGGCGATACACCCGCCATCCACACAGAAAAGACCCCCGCCATATTATGATGGCTGGGGGGTCTGTGGCGGATGGAAAGACCATCCATCGCTTTTCCGCCCGGTCGACAAGTCGACCGGGCTGAAAAGAGTTTAATATGGTGGCGTATCTGCTAGACTCTGCCAGCCATATTAGAATAGGGGCAGAAACATGCAATGCTGCCATGAAAAGGCATGCAGAGTTTACTTATGGGGGCCTGTTGCGGGCCCCCAGAGTCTCTGGGGGTGGGGGTGCACATGGTGGTACCTATGGTACCCCCTGCATTTCATAGTACAATGTGGAAGGCACCATGCGGTACCTGTCACGTTGTGCATTGAAAGGCACAACTTGCTTTTGTGGTATTGCGGCGGGCAGTGCTGAAAGCACCGTCCGCTGCAATGTTACAAATGCACGATGCGCCCGCCAGTGTGGCAGGCGCATCCTAATTGTGAGTGCGGGACTGCCACAAGCAGTGCGGGCAGTCCCGATTTCCGGGGGTATGGCGGGCGGACAAAGTCCACCCACCATACTAATGACCCCCTTAGTGTCTTTGAGAACTTTGGAAAAGGAGTTCATACAATTGGAAATTGATTTACAACAGCAGAAGGAGGTATTTTAATGGCTGTTCTTATGCCAGAAATAATCATAGTCTGCTCTTTCTTTAGGCTTTGTTCGTGAGCTGTAGATACATTTTATGCGAAAGAAGAGAAAGAGAACAAAATAAGAGATTAAAAAAGAATGAGGATTACATTGTTTGATAAATCATGATTACATGAAATCAGTGAAATTTTGAGGACAGAAAAGAAAAATGTGAGACTCAACGGGTGATGAAAGTGCTCTCTGAACGAATTCACATGTGAAATGAAATTGGTGTGATCATTAAGATAACCATCAGATGGGGGAATTCCTAAATATACAAATTTAAATTAAACTAAATTAACAAAGCTGATAATTTGCCTAAGATTTTAATGTGAAAGCATACTGTAAAATGTCATGTAGTGAAAATGTGCAAAATGCATTAGGCAGTCATTTTCACTGATAGGCCGCTATTATATTTTTCTCTTTAACAATAGAGGCTTTTGAAATTTCTGAACATTACTTAGCTCGAGTCCCATCAACACTCATGAAACAAGTCCATAGGGATTATAATTAGAAAATGATTGCCTGGAATGGCCAAGGACTCATCAGCCACAAGGAATAGCAATTCCTTAGAGTAAACCACCCCAAAACACCAGTATTGTACTTAATCCCAAAAGTCCACAAAGACAAAGATAACTCCCAGAGCCGAACAATCGTCTCAGCACTGGGCAGTAGCTTTGAGAACACTTGAAAATATGTTTACATTTTTCTATGTGATTTTGTTAAAAGTTTTCCTTCAAATACTCAAGCCATATGTGATTTTTTTTAGAAAGATCTATGACTTACCTTAAGAGTCTGGTGACAACCTAATCACCATAGATGTAACCAAGCTATACACTAGCAAACAGCACACTGACAGTCTCAGGGCAGTTAGGGACATTTTAAGTACAAGAACCATCACATTATGGAAATACACTGAAATGTTAATCACAGTGATTCAAATATGCTTAAATGCATCTTGTTCCTCTTCAATGAAGAAATGTTCCACTAGGTTTGCAGAACTGCTATGGACATCTGCTTCACCTCAGGTATGCTAATTTGCATATAGGCTGGTGGGAAGAGCAGGTGATCCAGAACGAGTACCATCGTGATTGGGTAGAGCCCACAATATACTAAATATTCTGATGTAAACCTTTTGGACCTTACTGTCCATATCAAGAACAATAGGTTAGAGACTAAACTATTTGGCAAACTGACCTCTGACCATACATTCCTACATGTGTCGAGCTTCCACCCCTAGAACGTAGTCAATACTATCCCCTATGGTGAAAGTTTACGGGTGAAAAAAATTGCAGTGAGGCCATAGAGGAAGAAAAACATCGGAAGACCTATCACTGAGGGTCCAAGCCAGAGGGTACTTGCAAACAAGTATTGAGTATGCCAAGAGGAAAGACAGATTGAAGTCTAGAGCAGCTGTTATTCTAAATCATAGAGAATCCGAAAAGATCTCCTAAAAAGACTAGAATAGACTCACATTTCAGATACAAACAGATCATGCAGTGTATATCCTACAATGTCCCTGCCAGCTAATATGTGTGGGCAGCATCACAATCCAAGTCCAAAAAAGAGATAGTATGGCATAGTATGTATCATTTTGAATAATGAATTTTCACTAACCATGATATGAGGAATGGATCACGTCTACACACAAAACATCTTCTATTAATATTATAAATTACAATATTTGTTTTAATAACTATTTTAATTAAAACATATATTGTATTGCAATGTGATGATGATTCATTGGGTTATTCATTGGAAATTAATTTTCTGAATTGTTTTTGAATTATGCCGTATGAAAAGCGGGAAATATTGTTTCTATGTTTATGTGCTTGCCAATTTATTTCTTTGGTAAGTGGAGCACACCACACAAACTTGTTGTTTTGCACAATAAATGTTAGTACTATCATCTGGGGTGCTGCAACTGTTATTCCTTTAATTGGATTGGATTTGTCTCAGATACTTTGATGGCTGCTGCCGCTATTGCTAGCAGCGGCACCGCAATGCAGGTTGAATGGCCTAATGAGCAGCAGCATCGATTGTTTTATATATATATATATATATATATATATATATATATATATATATATATATATATATTACCTACTGGCGGTCGCCAGTAGGTATATATAGTTAGGATTTTTTCCCTATGGGATTTTTGAAAATTCTATGTCTAATAACTTTGGCGTTTGTGGACGGAATTGGCTGAAATTTTCTGGAAAATGGAACATTTTGTTTCTGAGCAGCCCTTGGAAATTTGGGGGGGTTTCGTCAAGGGGGGGCCGAGAAAAAAGGGGGGTCCCAAAACGTGTTTTTAACATTGAGTTTTCCATAGGGCGGTTGGCCTCACTTTTAGCCCGAACGGCTGAATGGATTTCCATGAAACTTGGCAAAATTGTAGGGACTGGTAGCCCGATGTGCCTTTTCTAGGTCTCAATATATGTGCTCCAGTGGATTTTGAGAAATTAACGTTTAAAAAAAGATATATATCTGTAAGCGCGCTCCGGGCAGCGCTCCGGTCCGCGGACCTTAAGCGTACCGGAACTTCGCGTAGCTAAGCTGATTGGCTCTCCGGTGTCTGTCAACATTCTAAACAGTCCGGAGCGGCCGCCATCTTGTCTCTCGGTAGGATTGAGAGACAAGAGGAGGCCAAAACAAAGGCGAAAATGACCATAAGGGGGCATACTAGATCCTCCCTGACCCCTAGGTTTAATGTGGAGGTTTTAAAAGGGCCCCGCGGGGCAAAAAAAACAAAAAAATTTTTTTGTTTTTTTTGCGTGGGGAGCGCCCGGTCCGCGAACCGGGAAGCGTTCTGGGCAGCGTACTGCAATGAAAAATGAATGATAGACTTTTCAAATGCTGTATGTTAATTGATTGTTGTTTTTGTTGATTATTTTTTATTTTCTTTATTTTTTAAGCATTTTTTTTTAATGTGATTGTGTTTCATAATTTATTAAACTTTCTAACATTTCATTGTCAGAAATTTCATAATTATCATGGAATATACATTGTAGTCTCTGAGGGTGTAAAATGTCCTCATTTGCAAGGAGGTTATCTACTGCTTGTACACATTGCAGTAGTTCATTGTCCCAAGTTTCATCGAAAAATTCAATGTCAATTTGATCAATTGTATCAATCAATTCTTGGCTGCTCTCTTGCAGGTCCATTTCAAAAGAAACTTGGTTTTCGCCTTCCATTTTGCCTGAAATTTGGATTAAAAAAATATATATTAGTAGAGATAGGGCAATGTTGGGAATAATTTTAGATAGGCATTTTTTATCAGTGAATTTATCTTTGGGCAGTGTATAGTATCAGAGTGGAAGTAGGAATATAAAAAAGTGTATGTGATTTAACGTAAGTAAATTCATAATTATACAAGAGAAGCCTAACTCCATCCATAACTATAACAGAGAAGTCTCTCTAAATCTATAACTACTACAGAGGGATAGTATATATCTATCAGAAAAAGTTTACCATATTAACTTATAGTGCACAATATACTTCAGTTTTAAAAATAAAAACTTACCTTTAGAAAGAAGTTGAAGGAATTAGTGAAAATACTATTGAAATGTACAGCAAGAAGTAGTAGTCAAAATGGCTGTGTTTTCTTCTCTTCCTTTATATATATTCAGGTATATAACCAATGAAATGTCAGGTAAAAAAAATAGAAAATGAAAGTAACATTTTCATTGGTTGTCAATTCCAACACTTCAGATGTGTTTTGTGAAGTAATTTTGTGAAAATGGTAGGGATTGGTATGTAGTATGAGCTAATCTATATTTGGTGAAATTGTCTCCAGTGGCTTTTCTGTGAACTACTTTCCCACCTTTTTTGATGGTGCGCTTCCCAGAGAGCGACCCGGTACGCGAACCGTTGAGCGCCCCGGTTCGCGAACCTTAAGCGTTCCGGGAGTCCACCATTTTGTGTTTCGGTCGAATTAAGATACAAGATGGAGGGCAAATAATGTTCAGAATGGGTAGAAGGGGGCACGGTAGAGTTATCTTGACCCCCTAGGTTTTCTGAGGGTGGCTGAGGAGGCTTATATGTGCGAAAAAAAAACATTTTTAAAAAAAATTTCGCGAGGTTATCTCCCGGTTCGCGTACCGGGTAGCGCCCCAGGGAGCGTACTTTGTTGGAAATTAGTGAAAAATGTTAGAGTAAAATAATAATTGTGAGTGATCAGATGTAGGGTAGCTCTGAGAAGAGCTTTTGGGTTTATGGTACATTTAGGTACTTATAAGTAGGTACCAATGCACATTCTTAAATTCAGAGTGAAAACTCTGTTGCCCTCATCTGAGAAGTGAACTCCATCTCCTCTGTAGATATCTTGCATGTAGTAACGCAAGTTATTGTTGTACAGGGAGCCCATTCCATGGTCTCTCATGTAAGCTGAAACAGATTTGTTTACATGCTTCTTCGACTTCTCAATTTGTGGACAAAATTGGTTTGACCACCTCCATTTCTGTCTTTGGCATATATTTGAATATACCAAGGCAGTCTGAGGAAAAAGTGCCATTAATTGCTCAAAGGTGTCCTTTAAAAGCATTTCCAGACCTACACCAGTCAAAGTGCCCAAGTCATTACCTCCACAGTGCACAATTAACAGGTCAGGTTTGGGCAAATGCATAAAGGTTTTCACCAATGGTATCAATTGGTGACATTTTAATCCTCTTTGGCCAAACCACTTAATTTCCACATCTTGTAAATTGAGGTTAGGTAATTTCCTGTTTTCAACGTACCTTTGAGCCCAGTGAATATAACTATGTCCAACAATCCAGACAGAAAACATGGTGAGAGAAGGTTCTCCTGCAGTCAGATGAAGTGTGGCAATGAAATGGCAGTTGAAAAAATGAGAGTTTAAAATGAAAAAAACTGTGGAGTTTCTGTGTTCATGAAGCAGTAACAGTGATTGGTGGATTTTGATTGCTGAAAACAGAAAGTTAGGGTGCATGGATGTGTTCTTTGAAAGATGTATTTTGAATGGTCAATAAAAAATCATTAAATGAAAGAATGCACTGGATATGCAGGTGCACTGAGAGTTCAGAGTTCAATTGCAACAAAGTTGTGTGAACTTGCAAACACCAGAAGTCTTCCAAGAGGTGGTTGCCATGCAGAAAAGACAGAAAGGGCAGAGGGGGGAAGGGTTTTCATTTGAAAAAAAGTGAGGGAAGAGTTTTGATTGGGTGACATGAGAAATATGTGTGAAGAATTACAGCATTTCTGTGCTTTTGATAGCTGCAGACTCTGGAGTGCATACCTTTTGCTCTGCTGAAGACAAATTGGTGTGTTTCTGAGACTGTTTTCAAACTCAAAGTATTTGCTAAGGTGAGAAAATATTTCTTTAATTTAGATAGAGAATAGTGTGCTTTAAGGAGAAAATTATGAATTATGTGGCGCAAATTGCTTGTAAATATGCTCCCACCTGTGCATGGAAAATTTAGATTTTGAATGTTTGTGTCACATAGCCATGTTAAAAGTGACCCAACCATGCAGGAAAGGCAATCAAAAAACGCTTTTATGTGTCTTAAGGACATTTTAAGTAATTTTCCCATGTGCAGTGTTTTGAAATTATGATTTGAAAATCGTTTTTGAGGTAAAGGAATTGTTTTTAAATTTATGACAAGGACATAATGGTGTATGCTTCTTTATAAGGCAATTGACTGTCCCTGATGTTATTTTTCCCATTTTAATGTAAGACTTTTCTCTGTGGCGCAAATTGCTTGTAAATATGCTCCCACCTGTGCATGGTAAATTTAGATTTTAAATGTTTGTGTTACATAGCCATGTTAAAAGTGACCCAACCATGCTGGAAAGGCAATCAAAAAACGCTTTCATGTGTCTTAAGGACATGTTAAGTCATTTTCCCATGTGCAGTGTTTTGAAATTATGATTTGAAAATCGTTTTTGGGGAAAAGGAATTGTTTTTAAATTTATGACAAGGACATAATGGTGTATGCTTCTTTATAAGGCAATTGACTGTCCCTGATGTTATTTTTCCCATTTTAGTGTAAGACCTTTGTCTGTGGCGCAAATTGCTTGTAAATATGCTCCCACCTGTGCATGGCAAATTTAGATTTTGAATGTTTGTGTTACATAGCCATGTTAAAAGTGATACAAACATGCTGCAAAGGCAATCAAAAAACGCTTTTATGTGTCTTAAGGACATTTTAAGTAATTTTCCCATGTGCAGTGTTTTGAAATTATGATTTGAAAATCGTTTTTGAGGTAAAGGAATGTTGTTAAAATTTATGTGCGCCATATGCCCCCAAATTTCTTTTTCAGGGGTGCAGCAGGGTGTTATTGAGACACCCCTGCAGCTTTGGAAAAATTCCTAATTTGCGATGAGCAAATTGTTAATCGCAAATTGCACCTTCATTTATATGAGCCTCCTAGCCCATGGAAATGAATGGGTAATTTGCAATTAGCAATTTGCTCATCGCAAATTTGGAATGGTAAAGAATCGCTATTTATTCCTTAAAATTCGCTATTTTGGAAATGCAAAATAGTTATATGATACATATGGCGGTTGATGTCTAAGAAGATAAGAAGCTTAGGGATACATTTATGATGACTGGCGCAATGAAGTTGACATCACTTACTTCATTGGTAGAGCTTTACATGTATTATGTCCTCTGTATTCTTCATCAAGCGTAACTTTAATCTGCAATCCTGAGTAGGCCTCACCTTAAACAAACCTCTGGATAGGCCACATCTTATTGTCATCCTGAATTAATCATTTAAAATGCTAGGGACAGATTTATGATAGGTGTATGCCTCTTTTGCGCCACTTAGAAAACACTGTCCATGGGGAAATGACTTAAAATGTCCTTAAGACACATGAATGTGTTTTTTTAAAACGTTTGCAATTTTTTTGGGTCACTTTTAACATGGTTATGTGACTCAAACAGTCAAAATCTAAATTCGCCATGCTCAGGTGGGAGCATATTTACAAGGAATGTGCTCCATGGGGAAAGGTCTTATAATGTAATATGGGAAAAATGACATCAGAGACACTGAAATGCCTTATAGAGAAGCATACACCATTATGTCCTTGTCATAAATTTGCAAACCATTACTTTTCCCCAAAAACGATTTTCAAATCATAATTTCAAAACACTGCACATATGGAAATGACTTAAAATGTCCTTAATTCAAAATTTGCTATTCCTTATTTTGCGATTGCACTGAAGGATTTGCAAATTTTACGATTCCTTAAATGCAATGTATCAAACAAAAAATATGTAAAAAATGATATTAAGGATTTGGAAACTACCACCAACTTCTAGTTTGTGGTAATTTGCGAATTCTTTTCAAAAAGCATTTTTTTCTAAAAAACAAAAGGTCCCATATGACGCCCATACATGTCCTTAGGGCATGTATGTGTGCCATATGCCCCCAAATTTCTTTTTCAGGGGTGCAGCAGGGTGTTCTTGAGATACCCCTGCACGCTTGAAAAATTCCTATTTTGTGATGAGCTAATTGCTAATCGCAAATTGCAACCTTCATTCCTATGAGCCTCCTAGCCCATGGAAATGAATGGGTAATTTGCAATTAGCAATTTGCTCATTGCAAATTAGGAATGGTAAAGAATTGCTATTTATTCCTTAAAATTTGCTATTTAGGAAATGCAAAATAGTTTGATGGTACATATGGTGGTTCATCTGTAACAAGATAAGAAGCTTAGGGATACATTTATGATGACTGGCGCAATAAAGTGGACATTACTTACTTCATTGGTAGGCCTTTACATGTATTATCTCCTCTGTATTCTTCATCAAGCGTAACTTTAATCTGCAATCCTGAGTAGGCCTCAACTTAAACAAACCTTTGGATAGGCCACACCTTATTGTCATCCTGGATTAATCATTTAAAATGCTAGGGACAGATTTATGATAGGTGTATGCCTCTTTTCTGCCACTGTGCGTCACTTTTATGATGCAGCGGCGGTGGAAAAGATTTGCTATGAGGCGACAACATTACAAATTGATGCATTTAGGCAGATATGTCATGGTGTAAAAAAAACTTACCACATGAAACCGATGCAGCAGTGATGCAAAAGATGCACCATGTCGCAAGACAGGCCTCACTTGGGGCCATATGTATCAAGCTAATTAGCATTCGCAAAGATCAAAATTCTACGAATTTCGGCCTTTGCGAATGTTAATTAGACAAATGGTATGTATCAAACAAGTTTGATGCAAAATAAGGAGTAGCAAAATTTATATTCCTTATTTTGCAATTGCACTGAAGGATTTGCACATTTTTTTGAGACTACTTAAATGCAATGTATCAAACAAAAAATATGTAAAAAATGACATTAAGGATTTGTAAACTATTGTGGTAAATTGGTGGTAATTTGTGAATTCTTTTCAAAAAGCTTTTTTTTAAAAAAACAAAAGGTCACATATGACGCCAACACATGCCCTTAGGGCATGTATGTGTGCCATATGCCCCCAAATTTCTTTTTCAGGGGTGCAGCAGGGTGTTCTTGAGACACCCCTGCACCCTTGGAAAAATTCCTAATTTGTGATGAGCAAATTGCTAATCGCAAATTAAACCTTCATTCCTATGAGCCTCCTAGCCCATGGAAATGAATGGGTTGCAATTAGCAATTTGCTCATCGCAAATTAGGAATGGTAAAGAATCGCTATTTATTCCTTAAAATTCGCTATTTAGGAAATGCAAAATATTTTGATGATACATATGGCAGTTCATCTCTAACAAGATAAGAAGCTTAGGGATAGATTTATGATGACTGGCGCATCACCAGGGATGTGCCAGTCATCCTGCGCTGCTGTTCCGCCACCCATGGTGTGCTGCATTTACAATGCGGCGCAGCATGGGGCAAAAACGGCACAGATGCGTGACGCATCTGTGCCGTTAAGGTGGCGCATTGCTGGAGTTGTATCGCAAGTGCGATGCAGCTCCAGCAACGCTCAAGGGTGCACCATCTCCACAATGTTGCGTCAAGACCTATGCCTGCTTAAAGCAGGCGCAGGGTTTTGACGCAGGTTTCTCCTATCTGATTGTAAATGCGGCACATCATGGGTGGCAGAGCAGTGGTGCACGTTAACTGGTGCATGCCTGGGGATGTGCCATTTAACATAAATCTGCCCCTTTACATTTAAGTATGTGCAGGGGACACAGAGTCGGTGAGGCTTATCCAAGGTTAAGAAGAGATGAGTCCTGTTCAGTGAAAAATTAGACATAGGCTTCACCTGCTCAGCATCGCTGGACATGGCTAAATAATAGCTGCAAAATTTTACTCTTGTTAAACAATTTTACTATTATAATCTCTGAGATTTGTCTCTTACTCTGCAACATCTCATTGTTGTTATCTTTCTTTAAAGATAAAGACAACCTCAACATGAGCGACAATCTGCAATCAGTTGATTTTGACCTCATCATTGAACTTGTAATTGAAACATCAGTGGATGTTGATCCCTTGGATGATTTAAATCCTGAGGATGAAGAAGAGCGTGATGAGGATGCAGATTTGTCAGAATTATATGAAATAGGATGGGAAGCTGACCTGCTTGAGCCTATGGAAATATAAACATTTATTTTTAAAATTTATAATTAATAAAAAGTAAAAAGGTAAACCGTTTAATTTAAAAATAAAGACACCTTCAAAAGCAGGTTATGTGTAGTGTCTTCAATAAAATATTAAAATATGCTCATAAAATTAGATCAGATTCACATATAAAATAGCATAGGTAACATAAATATAAATGTCATTTCTTTTCTGGTATTTCTGTATTGTAAATTTGCAAGGACTAAAAAATCTTCTATTTAAAATGTCAAGTAGTGTGTTAAGTTTTTGATCACTGTTATTGTTTTACTGTTTGGTAATAATGGTTAATAACATTTTTTATTATATTTTACCACAGATTCAACTGCAGATCATTTCAAGATTTCACCATGCCTACAATAGAAAGACAGAGAAAGGCTGCAAAACGTCAAAGACAGCAGGTGAAAAAAAATAAGCAGCAGTCCTCTAACAAAAAGATTTGTCAAGTCACGAAGAAAGCACCGGGTAAGAGCACAAAACAATTCATAAGAAATATGTGTAGTAAAAAAAGTATTACTACAGAAAATGTTTCAGTCCATAAAACGAGAAGGAAATCAAATGGAAAGGAAAGGCCAATGAAAAATGTTACTGCTAGAGCAAGAGATAACTCTGTGCATGATAGTAGAAGGAAACAACAGTTTAGGGAGATTCGTAAACGAATGTTCCGCAACAGGATAATTGGCAATTTGTTAAAAAATATTAAGAAACGTCAACAGAAACTGGTTTTTTATAAGAGAAAAAAAAAAGTTGAGAAAGTTATTGATCAGGCATTTGAAATTAAACGTAAGTTATTTATTTTGATAATCAATAGAATTAGGAAGCTAAACAAGGCAATTTATGATTTCAAAAGAAATAGTAGATGGAAGAGAATAGTTAATCGTAGTAATTTTTGTGAAGTTTTTTCTGGAGAATGGATGCATAGTTCAAGCTGTGAGGCATTTTTTAATGAGGAGAGTTATTTCCAGGATAATGATTTGGTGCATGCAGTTGACACCAGTGGTCGTGCTTATGAAGTGAAAGATGGTTGTCCAGTTGAAAAAGAAAAACTTGTGACAACAGAGGCAGAAGAGGTGTTAGGTAATGAGGTTTTAGGAAGACGTGCTAAGGGTCCTGTGTACACCTGGAAGTGTAGTAGTATTTGCAGTGTGCGACAGGATTCCATCAATTTGCTTTGTGATTTTGTACGGTCATTTAATAAGAAAAGTTTGAAGCAGAAAATAAGGTTGTTGCAAGAATTAGATCCTTGCAGAGTGAGAGAAGTGACAGGTTTGCATGGTCATTCACTGGCTTGTCTTTCCAGGAGAGTATGCCAGAGTGTTTTTCATCATTTCAGGATGCTAGCAGTGCATCATAATAAAGTGAGGAAATTAGTTAGAATGTTGTATTATGCTAAGAGTCCAGCAATTATGCTTAAAAAATTATGCGCTGCTCTTTTGCATGGTTCTGAAATAGATGTGAAGAATATATGTGAAGAAATTGAGTTTTGTTACTTTGGAAGTAAAGAGGAGAATGTTGAAATTGAGCAAGAAGAAGAGGGTCATGTGGAAGATAGTGTACAGGTTTCCAGTACAGATAATTTTCAGAGGGAAATTGCCACGTTTCAGGTGAAATCAAGTGAGAGGCCTAATTTCACTTGTGTGTGTTGTCGACGCACTTATTATAAGAATCAGACTAAGTTAGTGGATTTATATGCAAAAAGTGAAAGGGAAAATAATAGTGAATGGAAGGATTTTGCAACATACTTGATGGTAGAAAATTGTTTTGATTTGGGATTGGATCAACGTGTGTGTACTTATTGTTGTTGCAAATTAAATCAAAACCAGATGCCTGCTAGAGCAGTTCATAATAATCTGGAATTGGTTGAGATTCCTTCTGAATTGAAGGATTTAAATACTTATGAATCTATTTTGATTCAAAGTATCCATCCCTTTCAGGCTATTGTAAGAATGGAGCCAAAGACAGGGAAATTGCCTCCATCAGATTTACAGAGAGGATTAAAGGGAAGAGTTGTTTATTTGCCTCTAGATTTGAAGAAAAACATTAACACAATTGGAGTAGAAAAAGTGGAAGAGGAACCTCTGGTTATCTTAGTTAATGGGGTTCCGACAAAGAATAAGAAAATATGGCAAGATTTAGTAGATGTTAGGAAAGTTAAAAAGGCAACATTGTATTTGAAAAAAAATAATAAATACTATAAGAATGTATATGTTGCAGAAGAGGAAGTAAGTGAGGAAGAGGATAGCAATTTGTGTGCTGGTCAAATTGAGAAAGTAGAACCCTCTACTAGTGAAGAAATATATGAACATTATAGTGTTCATCCTTTGCATTCCAAGGAAGTCATGGGGAATGCTATTGAGTTGTTTCAAATGAAACAAGCCAAAGGGAGTCCCATTAGTGTTTGGGAGGAAAGTTTGGAAGCTCGGTGTTTCCCACAGCTTTTTCCAACAGGTCAGGGAGGAAGATATGATGAGCGACCTCATCAAATTCCTGCTTCTGAATACCGGACTTTGCGATTGTATGCAGGAGATGCTAGGTTTCGACAATGCATTCCTTATTTGTTTCATCTCCTGTTTGAAAGCGATCTGTCTGGACTGTCATATGCAGTGAACCACATCTTGAAAAGTGGTATACACATGCAAAACATCTCGGCAAGTGACTTTATGGATAAAGTCAATGTCCAAGACAGTATTTTGGATTCTCACCTGATTAATCTCATGGCGTGTCAGCGTGGTACTAATGAGTACTGGTACCGTCGTCATGGTGATTTAAAACGTATGCTGAGGAACTTAGGTACTCCCACATGGTTCCTCACTCTGAGCTGTGCCGAGTATGGCTGGGAAGACTTACTTGAATTTCTACGAGAGGCAAATGCTAACGTAGATAACATCGAATTCAAGACACCTGGAGAACTGTGCTCTTTGGATCCAGTCAATGTATGTAGGTACTTCAATCATAGATTTGAAGCTATGATGTCTTTCATCATGAATAAGAAGAATCCACCTCTTGGAGAGGTGTTGGATTTCTTCTGGAGAAAGGAGTACCAAGCAAGAGGTGCTCCTCATATACATATGTTGCTGTGGATCAAGGATGCACCTAAATTTGGAACGGATCCAGAAGACTCAGTGATGAGTTTCATCCAACAGTATTCTACGTGTGCTGTTCCAAACGCAAAGGAGAAGAAAAGCCTAAGAGAAAAAGTTCTGCGTTTCCAAAGCCATCGATGTGGAAAGTACTGCCGTCGTAAATTCCGAAACAAGGACAAGTTCTACACTAAATGTCGTTTCGGCTTTCCACGACCGGTGATTTCTAAAGGAAGAGTAAACAGTTTGATGTCTTCGCTGCGACACAATGTCATGAAGAAATCACCTAAAAACACTTACAATTTGAAGAGGAACCAAGAGTCCAAGTACATCAACGACTACAACCCGGTGATTTTGTCCATGTGGAATGCTAACATGGATATACAGTTTGTGGCTGATAACTGTATGGCTGTGGCTCGGTATGTGACGTCTTACATCACCAAAAAAGAGAAGACAGAATTGAAGGATATGTGGGAGGACATTTCCCATGAATAGAGCATCAGCAAGAAGTTGTACAGTTTCAGTCTGAAGATGTTGTCGCATCGAGAAATCGGAGCGTACGAATGTTCTGACCGGTTGTCTTCAGCAAGTCTCTATGCCAAGTCCAGGAGTATCGTTTGGGCGAGTCTTGGTCTTGCAGCAACGTGTAATCGAGTTCTCAAACCTGTGCGGGAAATTGAGTATTTGGCGGAAAAGGAGCCAAACAGTACCGACATTTTGAAGACAAACATGTTGGATACATATTATCCAAATCGAAGCAGTCACCTCGAGAATGTTTGTCTGTATGAGGTTCTGCAAAATTACATATTCAAGAGGAACATCAAAGAAGATACTGAGAAAGGAGTGTATGCTGTAATAGGAAGTGAGGGATGTCTGGTCAAGCAAAGAAAATGCCACTTGGTAAACCATCGAAAATTGAGTGGTGAATCTCCTGAAAAAAAGGAGTTTTTCTATTTAGCACTTTTGCAACTTTTCAAGCCTTGGCGTGCAGAAGAGGAACTGCTTGGAGATTTCCTCTGTTACGAAGACTCTTTCAATGCCGCCAAGGAGACCATAGAATGTCCTGCTTTTCCCAAATATGTAGAAATGTTGAATGCGGAAATTGAGCAGGAAGCAACGATTGCAGCCGAGATTGCCAGAGACAGTTCTCAGGACAGTCAGAGTTCTGCTTCATTGAGTCAGGATCCACTAGGAGGACCTGTTATCGAAAATGAAGCTGCCACTGCTATGAATGAAGTGGAAAGAGCCATGGCACATGCTCAAGAGGATGCGGTTAACTTAGAAGAGTTGGAAAGACAACTCAACGTTGAGCAGAGGAAAATATATGACGAAGTTACCATGCAAATTGATCATGGATTAAGTCATGATAAGAAAGAGTGCTCATGTACGTCGTTGAAGCCTGTCCGACTGTACGTGAGTGGAGAAGCGGGAACTGGAAAAAGTTTCCTCATTAAAGCAATTTCATGCTATTTGCAGGAAAGGACAGAGTCATCGCTGTCTTGTGTTGTCACTGCTCCAACTGGACTGGCAGCACATAATATTAAAGGGATTACTTTACATCGTTTACTGATGCTGCCAGTGGAGCATGACAACAAATTACAATATCACAAGCTATCTGGAGATGCTTGTTTTGAAGTTTCAAGAATCTTGAGGAAAATGAAACTTCTTATCATTGACGAAGTAAGCATGGTTTCCAATGTCATGCTTGCCTTTGTGCATTTGAGGATGCAAGAAGTTCTCAAAACAGAGTATGATGTGTTATTTGGTGGCAAACACATCATTGTTTTCGGAGATCTTCTGCAGCTGACACCAGTGAAAGGGCAACCTGTGTTCAAAATGCTCACGCATGAAGATACCAGGAAGTGCCTAGGCAGCATTGGCAACGTCAATATATGGTTAAACTTCAATTATGCTGAACTGCATGAAAATATGCGTCAGGCGAAGGATGAAGTTTACAAGACTATTCTACAAGATGTTAGAATTGGAAAAGTGACCGAGCATGGGAAAGAAGCTTTACATGCACGATTACTGTCAAATTTATATCCAGAACAAGATGTTGTGCCTGAGAATATTTTTCAGAAAATTACTGAGAAGAAATCTGGAATATGTTTGATGCCAACTCTTGCAGAATGTGCCAAATTTAACAACAAAATGTTGCATTTAGAAAAGCAAGAGATTGTGAAACTGGAAGCTATTGATAGAGTAGAGCATATGGGATCAACAATTATTTTGTCTGAGAATCTGAAAACAAAATTGGATTCATTAGAGAAGAGTATATCTAAAACTGCAGGTTTTGAAAAGACTCTGAATGTGTGCTTGAACTGCCGTATAATTTTAAGAAGGAATTTACATGTTGAAAGAGGTCTGGTAAATGGATCAATGGGTAATGTTGTTGATTTTGTGAAATACAGAAATAGAGATGGAATTGAATTTTTAAAAATTAAATTTGATGGCATTGAGGAAGTACAGCTAATTGCTCGTTGTTCTGCTAGATTTTTGCTTGTAAAAGACTTATATGTTCGCCGTAAGCAGTTTCCTGTTTGCTTGGCATATGCGGTGACAATTCATAAATCGCAAGGTTTAAGTGTAGACAGTGCATTGGTGAATATTGGCAGTTCTGTGTTCAAGGAGGGTATGGCATATGTGGCATTGTCACGAGTTAGAACTTTATCGGGATTGTACTTGATTGAGTGTGATGTCACAAACATTTGTGCGGATCTAGATTGTGTTAAGGAATACAATAGGTTAAGAAGAGAGTATGCGCCACATTTGCCTCAGTATCCTTTGTTTGAGAAACGTGTGGTAGGCCGGAAACGAAGAAATGAGAACAATACTGGGGAGGTTGTAGCAAAAAGACAAAAAGTCAATGAACCTAAAATTACAAGCAGAAACAAAAAGGATTCTGTTGAAGATGTTGTTGGTTTTCAGTTTGAAAACAGTTCTGGTGTCAACTGCTATGCTAATGTAGTGGTTAATGTTTTGTTTTCTCTAAAAAATGTAAAAGAAGAGATTGTGGTCAATTCTGATCAAAGATTTTGCAGTTTGTTAAATTCTGTGTTAGAGAAATGTACCACTGATAGAAGAAACATAGAAAGTGTGTCTGAAATTCGAAATCTGTTAGACAGATGTTCAGGCCAAACACAATTCTCTCAAAATATTCAGCAAGATTGTCAGGAGTTTTTAATGTATATGCTTGATGTATTACATGCTGAAGGTGTAGATGTAGATCAGCTGTTTGGGCTTTCTTATCAATGGCAGCATGGCTGCGAGAACTGTATGGTATCAAGTACTACTAGTGTAGACTCAGAAAGATTTATATATTTAACTTTGCCAGACAGTAAATCAGTCTCCTTTAATAAGCTAGTAAAAGCAGCTGATCACAACATGGAGTGTAGCCAATGTAAATCTGAAATGATGTCCACATTATTTATACGAACATATGGCCTGTATGTCATTTTAATGTTCCAACGATGTAGGCCTGATGGAACAAAATTGACAACTTTAATTAAAAATTTTGTAGCTTCGCAGTTGTCAATATCAGGAAGGACTTTTGTAACTGCAGCAATTATATATCATGACGGCCCTTCAATAACATCAGGACATTACACAGCTTATTTAAAGTCTAGAAATGGCTGGTCATTCTGCAATGATTCTGTTTTAATTTTCAAAAAAAAATTGCCGTATGACCTTAAAAACTCTTACCTGGTGTTTTTAAAACCAAAATTTTAGGGAAATAATCTCGGGATGTGCTCTGTGGAATTTCAAGAAGTTCTAATGGCTCCTACACAATTTGGCCTTGAGGATAAGTGTAGTTCAGAGACATAACTTCTAACCATAGGACTGGACATTATGGAGAAATACGTGCACTTTGAATGAGTTCAGAAAAACTGTTTCTTTTTATAAGCTAATTGAAGCAGCCAATCAAAACATGGAGTAGAGGGAATGTAAGTCTGAAATGCTGTCTACTGTTTTACATTGCTTTGTGATTAAAAGTGATGTAGAGAATTAAATAATTGTAGTAGTCATAGAGGTAGTGTAAGTCTGCTTGTATCAGTGTCATAGGAAAAGTAGAACATGACTGAGCAAGAAGGGGAAGATATTACTATTCCAGGATTGTGAAAATGATCTTCAACATTTTAATTCTGAAAGTTGCGGAAATGCCAAATGACGGGATTGGCTTACAAGAAATCCAAGAGTTATAAATGGCTCTGACCAGATTTGGCCTTGTGGAAAATTGTGGTAGAGAGCAAGAAGTCATTTATTGCATGTAACGTGTTTTTAAAAACGATGGAGATTTTCTTTCAGAAAGTGGCGGGCTGAAAGTAATAACAGCACAAAAGAGTGTAAGCTGTTCATAGGACATCCTTGGACGTCATGGAAAGTAAGTTAACTTTAAGGAGTTCTGAATTTTGATTTCTGATGTTGTATGGGTTTTTTAAACACAATCATTTTGATTGTGTTTTTTTTCCCCCCGCTGTTACATGATGAATACCTTCAAGTCACTGTTTTTAGTGAATTTTGATACATTCTGAGAACAGCAAAAATAAACCATTTAACATGTATAATTAATTCTGTACTGTTTGCATTTATGATGTATATGTAGAACTGTGTAGGAGGCATGGAGAAGGTGAGGCTTCTGTAAGTGTCAAAGTTGTTGCATGCAGTGCTGCACTTCTGCGTATTCTTTCATATGCTAGACTACATCTGCACAATGAGATACCTAAGCAAAGGAAACACAAGTGATGTGATTGTGAAATGAGCAAAATAAATTGCATGTATTTCAATTACATCACCTGTGTTTCCTATCATTACGAATCACATTGTGCAGATCAAGTTTAGGTCTGTCCAGGGAAACATAGGAGGTTTGGACTTTGTTGAAGAGTGCAGTGGACATGACTCACTTCATTGGTAGACCTTCACATGTATTATGTCCTCTATTCTCTTCAACAACTCGAAATTTCATCTGCAACCCTGAGTAGGCCTCACCTGAAACAAACCTCTGGATAGTAGACATCTTATTGGCATCCTGAAGCAATTATTTAAAATTTTAGTGTGTTGCGACACTTTTCTGAAACAACAGCAATGCAAAAGATGCACCATGTTTTAAGATAGGCCTCACTTCATCTGCATCAAGATACTGTTAGTTTAAAATGTATATCTTTAGGACTGTGTAGGGGGCCTGGAGAAGCAGAAGCTTCTGTAAGTGTCAAAGTTTTTGAAAAACTGTTTGTCCTTCAATCTTTTCCCTTGTCTTTTCAAATTTTTAAATACATGTTTTAATATTTTTCAAATGTTTGTTCTCTCTTTCACAGATTGAAAGTATAAAAACAAAAAGTGAGTAATTTAACGACAATTATAAGGTAAATATTTTGTACTGTTTTCGTTACATTTATATCACATTTAACTACTATTAGTTCCACTGCTTCATTTCTTTAACCCTCAGTTTCCTGCCTTTGCTACTTCCCTCATTCCTTTCTCTATTACCTACTTACTCAACTCCTTCCACTCTTTTTCTCAGTCCCTCTCTTCTCATAGTTCCTCACTCTTGTTCACTCACTGCGTCTCTATTACTCTTACTGTCTTTGACTGATCAGTCTATCACTACTTGTTCATAATGCTTTCTCTGTGTAGTTGAAGCACACTAAGGGGAATATTATGAACACAGCCAATAAAATTATTGCTCTTTTTATTGGCAGAAAACTGGTGCAAAAGTGGTTTTAGTGGCAGTTTTCTGCCACAAAAGCAGCTTTAGCGACACATTTCTGCCAATAAAAGCTGCAAAACTTTTATTGCCTATGTTGATGATATGGCTCTATGTTAATTACATTTCTTTGCTGTTTCAATTAATCTTTTTCTGTTATTTTTTGTTTTCTGTTTTCTATTTTTTCTCTCTGTTATTCCTCATGTTTTAATCTTATTTTGAACATTCACTCACATTCTCCAAGAAACTCTTCTTTGTTAATGTTATACTCTCTTTTTTTTTCTTTCACTTCCTTATCTATTTTGTTTTTCACAATTATACCCTCTTCTGTCTTTTCTACGGTAAATAGATCTATTAAACAGTATCTCTTCTTTACTCCCTATAGCTGTCTTTCTTTTAACATCACTCTCTGTTTCCTTTCCTTATACTTACACTTTTAAAAAAAAAAAAAAATTTTTGGTTAGCTCCCGGTCCGCGTACCGGGAAGCTAACCCGGAAGCGAACCAAAAGAAATAGAGCTTGCCAGAGTGCTAAACATTCTAGCAATTTTTTTGGAAAGGGAAGGTAGTTCTGAAAAGAACTTTTTTTTTAATATTTTTGTCGATTTATATATTTGTTTTTTTTTTTTGAACATTTTTTGGGTTTTTTTGTATTTTTTGAACGATTTTATATATTTTTTGGTTTTTTTGGGGGGGGGGAACAACAAAAAACAGGCGTTGAAAATGGCTCAACAGGAGCAAAAAAAAATTACTGGGGGCGGTTAGGGCAATCATGGTGTTCATATGCCAGGTTGAGTGCATTGATGCTCATGTTGCCACAAGCTAATAATGCACAACAGTGCATACATAAGTGAATCATGTGCCCAAAATTTTCTTGAATATTTGGCACAGTTTCCCGTGCCTCTTCTGGTGTTAGAGAAACCGGTACTGTTGGTCTGGCCACAGGAGTTGGTCTTGGATTGTCGTGCATATCCCTTAATTCTGCCCGGCTGTAATTTAGGGGATGTTTCCGCGTCATGTGCCTGTGCATTGTGTGATTTCCAAAGCTATATTTTTTGTCCGTCCCTCTGGACAATTGTTCCTTGCATATCAGGCAGGTGACATACCTTGCGTTGACCTTTTTTTGGCCACGAGGCATTGAAAAAAACTGCCAGATGAAACTGGCTTTCTTTCTGGAAACCCGGGGCAACTCTTCTAAAAATTGTGGTTCTTCTCCCTCCTCATCCATTTCTTCCTCTTCCTCCTCAGTGTTGGTAAGGACCTGGGGAGGTGGTCCTCTCTTCCCATGAGGAGGTGGTGGTGGTGGTGGGGGTGCACCAGCTGAAGCAACCAATGAAGCCATTTTCACACAAGCAAAATAGGTCTTCCAACAAGGAAAATAGGTCTTCCTCTCACAATGATGAAAGTCAGAGTGAGGAAAGAAGGAGGGGTTTTAATCATTTGGGAAAAACAATACTTCTCAACCAATGAAAAGTGTTATTTTTAAGTCACCTGACCTAGCCTTCCATCATTATGAAACCAAAAGTGAAATGAACCAATGAAAAGTTTTATTAACAAGTCACATGACCTCTCACGCTCATGTTACGCGCTGCGGAACGCTCCCCGGTTAGCTTCCGGGTCGCTAAGCTTCGCGCCCCGTTCCGCGCCCCGGGACACTTCCGGGTGCGCTAACGCGATACGTCACAAGACGCATTTCGCGGCAACGCGATACGTTGCGCTTTCGCGCCGCGGATCGCTTCCGGGGAGCTGCGTTTCGCGCCTCGGTCCGCGCCCCGGGGCACTTCCGGGTGCGCTAACGCAGTACGTCATAAGACGCATTACGCGGCAACGCGATACCGTCACTATGTTGATTTCTTACCGGTTCGCGGACCGGGTCGCGGAATTAAATTGAGCTAACGGGAAGCTTCCCGGTTCGCGGACCGGGAGCGAAACAAAAAAAATATTTAAAAAAAATTATTAATAAACATATAAAATATATTTTTGGATTTAAAGAAGAATACACTTTACAGCTATAGATATTAGCTTTTAAAAAACCAATGAAATTCACTGAAAAAACCATAGGTTATAGACCATATATAGTTAGGAATTAGCATTTACAAAACCTTGAAAATTCACTGAAAAAACCATAGGTTATAGACCATATATAGTTAGGAATTAGCATTTAAAAAACCTTTATTTTACTCACACAAAACCATTGAAATTCCATATATAGTTAGTTGTACTAACTATATATCGCGCACCCGCAATCCACTGCTGATCATGTCACATATTACATCATTCATGACATGGTCAGTGACATCACTGATGACATCACTGATGACATCTCAAATGACATCACTGATGACATCACTGATGACATCTCAAATGACATCACTGATGACATCACTGATGACATCTCAAATGACATCACTGATGACATCACTGATGACATCTCATTTGACATTACTGATCACATCACTGATGACATCATTCATGTGATAATACGATGAACCTCTTCAGACTCTAATATAACCTTAGATACACTCAGTGTAAACATACACTCACAGACTGTCACTCATCCATGGAGTTACTCAGACACCTAGTCAGTCAAGCAAAGAATCAATCACACCTCCATTTTCTCAACTATACAGTTATACACACCTTACTTATTCAAACATATACTAAAACATATTTACTCTCTTATACAATCCTGGATACAAGTTCACAATGATGCATACAGCCACTCACACATTCACTGGCTCCTATGCACAGTTATTTATATATGTCAACTCTCACATGTACTGTATTTTACATATGTACTTACTTTGACATGTAGCACTGAGATATCCATTCACTCACCAATACACTCATGCACACAGTCAACTGCCCATACAGCTGTTTCCACATGCACTTTTGAACCCATACATCTAGTGAATCAACTGCTCACACATATATGCACAGAGTCATACACCTCCCAGCCACCCACACACACACTCAGTCTCCCATACAAATGCTTGGGCAACCAATCAATAACCCATATAGTTACTCATATAGCTACTGATCAACACATGCAGCAGTTTACAGAACAACAGACATAATGATGCACAAATTAAGACAGTTTAGTCACTAACCCATGCATTCAGTGAGACACATTTAATCACTCACTCATACAGTCAGTCACGCACCTACTAAATCCTTCATCCAGACACTTCTACATCTACTCATTCTTCAATATGTAAAACATATTTAAACTTTACAGAAACACACAGTCACTGGATGATGTCATCAGTGATGTCATCAGTGATGTCATTTGAGATGTCATCAGTGATGTCATCAGTGATGTCATTTGAGATGTCATCAGTGATGTCATCAGTGATGTCACTGACCATGTCATGAATGATGTAATATGTGACATGATCAGCAGTGGATTGCGGGTGCGCGATATATAGTTAGTACAACTAACTATATATGGAATTTCAATGGTTTTGTGTGAGTAAAATAAAGGTTTTTTAAATGCTAATTCCTAACTATATATGGTCTATAACCTATGGTTTTTTCAGTGAATTTTCAAGGTTTTGTAAATGCTAATTCCTAACTATATATGGTCTATAACCTATGGTTTTTTCAGTGAATATATATATATATATATGTATATATATTACCTACTGGCGGTCGCCAGTAGGTATATATAGTTAGGATTTTTTCCCTATGGGTTTTTTGAAAATTCTATGTCTAATAACTTTGGCGTTTGTGGACGGAATTGGCTGAAATTTTCAGGAAAATGGAACATTTTGTTTCTGAGCAGCCCCTGAAAATTTTGGGGGGGTTCGTCCAGGGGGGGCCGAGAAAAAAGGGGGGTCCCAAAACGTGTTTTTAACATTGAGTTTTCCATAGGGCGGTTAGCCTCACTTTTAGCCCGAACGGCTGAATGGATTTGCACGAAACTTGGCAAAATTGTAGGGACTGGTAGCCCGATGTGCCTTTTGTAGGTCTCAATATATGTGCTCCAGTGGATTTTGAGAAATTAACGTTTAAAAAAAGATATATATCTGTAAGCGCGCTCTGGGCAGCGCTCCGGTCCGCGGACCTTAAGCGTACCGGAACTTCGCGTAGCTAAGCTGATTGGCTCTCCGGTGTCTGTCAACATTCTAAACAGTCCGGAGCGGCCGCCATCTTGTCTCTCGGTAGGATTGAGAGACAAGAGGAGGCCAAAACAAAGGGGGAAATAACCATAAGGGGGCATACTAGCTCCTCCCTGACCCCCTAGGTTTGATGTGGAGGCTTTAAAGGGGCCCCGCTAAGCAAAAAAAAAAAATTTTTTTTTTATTTTTTTTCGTGGTTAGCGCCCGGTACGCGAACCGGGAAGCGTTCTGGGGAGCGTATCACAATGAAAAATGAATGATAGACTTTTCAAATGCTGTATGTTAATTGATTGTTGGTTTTGTTGATTATTTTTTTTTTTTTTTTTTTAAGCTTTTTTTATTGTGTTTCATAATTTATTAAACTTTCTAACATTTCATTGTCAGAAATTTCATAATAATCATGGAATATAGATTGTAGTCTCTGAGGTTGTAAAATGTCCTCATTTGCAAGGAGGTTATCTACTGCTTGTACACATTGCAGTAGTTCTTGGTCCCAAGATTCATCCATAAATTCAATCTCATTTGGATCAATGATTTCTGTGTTGGACTCTGGAAGGACAATTTCAAATGAAATGTTTTGTTCACTTTCCATTTTTCCTGAAATTTGCATAAAAAAAATATATATTAGTAGAGGTAGGGCACTGTTGGGATTAATTTTAGATAGGCAGTTTTTAACAGAGAATTTATCTTTGGGCAGTGTATAGTATCAGAGTGGAAGTAGGAATATAAAAAAGTGTATCTAAATTTATAAGTACTACAGAGGGATAGTATATAACTAACAGAAAAAGTTTGCCATATTAACTTAAAGTGCTCAATATACTTCAGTTTTAAAAATAACAACTTACCTTTAAAAAGAAGTTGAAGTTATTAATGAAAATCCTATTAAAATGTACACCAAGAAGTAGTAGTCAAAATGGCTGTGCTTCCTTCTCTTCCTTTATATATATTCGGGTACATAACCAATCAAATGTGAGGTAAAAAAAGTAGAAAATGAAAGTAACATTTTAATTGGTTGTCAATTCCAACATTTCAGATGTGTTTTGTGAAGTAATTTACCTCAGGGTATTTAGAGAGGTCTACAGGCTAAATGGCTAAATGGAATTCCAATCAATTTTGTGAAAATGGTAGGGATTGGTATGTAGTATGAGCTAATCTATATTTGGTGAAATTGTCTCCAGTGGCTTTTCTGTGAACTACTTTCCCACCTTTTTTGATGGTGCGCTTCCCAGGGAGCGACCCGGTACGCGAACCGTTGAGCGCCCCGGTTCGCGTACCTTAAGCGTTCCGGGAGTCCACCATTTTGTGTTTCGGTCGAATTAGGATACAAGATGGAGGGCAAATAATGTTCAGAATGGGTAGAAGGGGGCACGGTAGAGTTATCTTGACCCCCTAGGTTTTCTGAGGGTGGCTGAGGAGGCTTATATGTGCGAAAAAAAAACATTTTTTTAAAAAAAATTCGCGAGGTTAGCTCCCGGTACGCGTACCGGGTAGCGCACCAGGGAGCGTATTTTGTTGAAAATTAGTGAAAATAGTTAGAGTAAAATAATAATTGTGAGTGATTAGATGTAGGGTAGCTCTGAGAAGAGCTTTTGGGTTTATGGTACATTTAGGTACTTATAAGTAGGTACCAATGCACATTTTTAAATTCAGAGTGAAAACTCTGTTGCCCTCATCTGAGAAGTGAACTCCATCTCCTCTGTAGATATCTTGCATGTAGTAACGCAAGTTATTGTTGTACAGGGAGCCCATTCCATGGTCTCTCATGTAAGCTGAAACAGATTTGTTTACATGCTTCCTCGACTTCTCAATTTGTGGACAAAATTGGTTTGACCACCTCCATTTCTGTCTTTGGCATATATTTGAATATACCAAGGCAGTCTGAGGAAAAAGTGCCATTAATTGCTCAAAGGTGTCCTTTAAAAGCATTTCCAGACCTACACCAGTCAAAGTGCCCAAGTCATTACCTCCACAGTGCACAATTAACAGGTCAGGTTTTGGCAAATGCATAAAGGTTTTCACCAATGGTATCAATTGGTGACATTTTAATCCTCTCTGGCCAAACCACTTAATTTCCACATCTTGTAAATTGAGGTTAGGTAAATTCCTGCTTTCAACGTACCTTTGAGCCCAGTGAATATAACTATGACCAACAATCCAGACAGAAAACATGGTGAGAGAAGGTTCTCCTGCAGTCAGATGAAGTGTGGCAATGAAATGGCAGTTGAAAAAATGTGAGTTTGAAATGAAAAAAACTGTGGAGTTTCTGTGTTCATGAAGTAGTAACAGTGATTGGTGGATTTTGATTGATGAAAACAGAAAGTTAGGGTGTAGAGATGTGTTCTTTGAAAGATGTATTTTGAGTGGTCAATAAAAAATCATTAAATGAAAGAAAGCACTGGATATGCAGGTGCACTGAGAGTTCAGAGTTCAATTGCAACATTGTTGTGTGAATTTGCAAACACCAGAGTTTCTCCAAGAGGTGGTTGCTATGGAAAATAGGCAGAAAGGGCAGAGGGGGAAGGGTTTTCATTTGAAAAAAAGTGAGGGAAGAGTTTTGATTGGGTGACATGAGAAATATGTGTGAAGAATTACACCATTTCTGTGCTTTTGATAGCTGCAGACTCTGGAGTGCATACCTTTTGCTCTGCTGAAGACAAATTGGTGTGTTTCTGAGACTGTTTTCAAACTCAAAGTATTTGCTAAGGTGAGAAAATATTTCTTTACTTTAGATAGAGAATAGTGTGCTTTAAGGAGAAAATTATGATTTATGTGGCGCAAATTGCTTGTAAATATGCTCTCACATGTGCATGGAAAATTTAGATTTTGAATGTTTGTGTTAAATAGCTATGTTAAAAGTGACCAAACCATGCTGGGAAGGCAATCAAAAAACGCTTTCATGTGTTTTAATGACATTTTAAGTCATTTTCTGATGTGCAGTGTTTAGAAATTATGATTTTAAAATCGTTTTTGGGGAAAAGGAATTGTTTATAAAATCATGACAAGGACATAATGGTGTATGGTTCTTTATAAGGCAATTGACTGTTCCTGATGTTATTTTTCTCATTTTAGTGTAAGACCTTTCTCTGTGGCGCAAATTGCTTGTAAATATGCTCTTACATGTGCATGAAAATTTTAATTATCAATGTTTGTGTTACATAGCCATGATAAAAATGAATCAACCATGCAGGAAAACCAATCAAAACACGCTTTAATGTGTTTCAATGACATTTTAAGTCATTTTCTCATGTGCAGTTTTTTGAAATTATGATTTGAAAATCGTTTTTGGGAAAAAGGAATTGTTTTTAAATGCATGAGAAGGACATAATGGTGTATGGTTTTTTATAAGGCAATTGACTGTCCCTGATGTTATTTTTGCCATTTTAATGTCAGACCTTTCTTTGTGGCGCAAATTGCTTGTAAATATGCTCCCACCTGTACATGGAAAATTTTGATTTTGAATGTTTATGTTACATAGCCATGTTAAAAGTGACCCTACCATGCAGGAAAGCCAATCAAAAAACGCTTTTATGTGTCTTAAGGACAATTTAAGTAAGGTTATGGATACATTTATGATGACTGGTGCAATGAAGTAGAAATCACTTACTTCATTGGTAGGCATTTACAATAAAATTTTCTCCTCTGTTTTGTTCATCAAGCGTAACTTTAATCTGCAATCCTGAGTAGGCCTCACCTTAAACAAACCTCTGGATAGGCCACATATTATTGTCATCCTGATTTAATCATTTATAATGCTAGGGATAGATTTATGATAGGTGTATACCTCTTTTGTGCCACTTAGAAAACATTCTCCATGGGGAAATGACTTAAAATGTCATTAAGACACATGAATGTTTTTTTTTTTTTAAACGTTTGCAAATTTTTTGGGTCACTTTCAACATGGCTATGTGTCTGAAACAGTCAAAATCTAAATTTGCAATGTACAGGTGGGAGCATATTTACAAGGAATGTGCTTCATGGGGAAACGTTTGCAATTTTTTTGGGTCACTTTCAACATGGCTATGTGTCTGAAACAGTGAAAATCTAAATTTGCAATGCACAGGTGGGAGCATATTTACAAGGAATGTGCTTCATGGGGAAAGGTCTTATAATGTAATATGGGAAAAATGACATTAGAGATACTGAAATGCTTTATAGAGAAGCATACACCATTATGTCCTTGTCATAATTTTGCAAACCATTACTTTTCCCCAAAAACGATTTTCAAATTATATTTTGAAAACACTGCACATGTGGAAATTACTTAAAATGTCATGTACATATGGTGGTTCATCTGTAACAAGATAAGAAGCTTAGGGATACATTTATGATGACTGGTGCAATAAAGTGGACATTACTTACTTCATTGGTAGGCCTTTACATGTATTATCTCCTCTGTATTCTTCATCAAGCGTAACTTTGATCTGCAACCCTGAGTAGGCCTCACCTTAAACAAACCTCTGCATAGGCCACACCTTATCGTCATCCTGAATTAATCATTTAAAATGCTAGGGACAGATTTATGATAGGTGTATGCATCTTTTGCGCCACTGTGCGTCACTTTTGTGACGCAGTGGCGGTGCAAAAGATTTGCTATGAGGCGAGAAAATTACAAATTGATGCATTTAGGCAGATGTGTCATGGTGTAAAAAAAACGTGCCACATGAAACCGATGCAGCAGTGGATGTGCCAGTCATTTTGCGCCGCTGTTCCGCCACCCATGGTGTGCTGCATTTACAATGCGGCGCAGCATGGGGCAAAAATGGCACAGATGCGTGACGTATCTGTGCTGTAAAGGTGGCGCATTGCTGGAGTTGTATCGTAAGTGCGATGCAGCTCCAGCAAGGCTCAGGGGTGCCCCATCTATACAATGCTGCGTCAAGACCTATGCCAGCTTCAAGGAGGCGCAGGGTTTTGAAGCAGCTTTCTCCTATCTGATTGTAAATGCGGCACACCATGGGTGGTAAAGCAGTGGTGCACATTAACTGGTGCATGCCTGGAGATGTGCCATTTAATATAAATCTGCACTTTAACATTTGAGTATGTGCAGGGGACACAGAGTCGTTGAGGCTTATCCAAGGTTAAGAACAGATGAGTCCTGTTCAGTGAAAAATTAGACATAGGCTTCACCTGCTCAGCATCGCTGGACATGGTTAAATAATAGCTGCAAAATGTTACTCTTGTTAAATAATTTTACTATTATAATCTGTGAGATTTGTCTCTTACTCTGCAACATCTCATTGTTGTTATCTTTCTTTAAAGATAAAGACAACCTCAACATGAGCGACAATCTGCAATCAGTTGATTTTGACCTCATCATTGAACTTGTAATTGAAACATCAGTGGATGTTGATCCATTGGATGATTTAAATCCTGAGGATGAAGAAGAGCGTGATGAGGATGCAGATTTGTCTGAATTATATGATATCGGATGGGAAGCTGACTTGCTTCAGCCTTTGGAATTATAAACATTTATTTTTAAAATTTATAATCAATAAAAAGTAAAAAGGTAAACCGTTTAATTTAAAAATAAAAACACCTTCAAAAACAGGTTATGTGTAGTGTTTTCAATAAAATATTAAAATATGCTCATAAAATTAGATCAGATTCACATATAAAATAGCATAGGTAACATAAATATAAATGTCATTTCTTTTCTGGTATTTCTGTATTGTAAAAATGGCAATGACTAAAAAATCTTCAAAATAAAATGTCAAGTAGTGTGTTATGTTTTTGATCACTATTACTGATTTACTGTTTGATAATAATGTTTAATAACATTTTTTATTATATTTTTCCTCAGATTCAACTGCAGATCATTTCAAGATGCCTACAAAAATAAGAGAGATAAAGGCTGCAAAACGTCAAAGACAGCAGGAGAAAAAAAAAAACGCAGCAGTCCTCTAACAAAAAGATTTCTCAAGCCATGAAGAAAGCACCGGGTAAGAGCTCTAAATATTTCATAAGAAATATTTCTAATAAAAAAAATATTAGTACAGAAAATGTTTCAATCCATAATATGACAAGTAAATCAAATGGAAATAAAAGGACAAATGAAAATGTTACTGCTAGAGCAAGAGATAAATCTGTGCATGATAGTAGAAGGAAACAACAGTTTTGGGAGATTCGTAAACGAATGTTCCGCAACAGGATAATTGGCAATTTGTTAAAAAATATTAAGAAAGGTCAACAGAAATTAGTTTTTTATAGGAGAAAAAAAAAAGTTGAGAAAGTTATTGATCAGGCTTTTGAAATTAAACGTAAGTTATTTATTTTGATAATCAATAGAATTAGGAAGCTAAACAAGGAAATTTTTGATTTCAAAAGAAATAGTAGATGGAAGAGAATAGTTAATCGTAGTAATTTTTGTGAAGTTTTTTCTGGAGAATGGATACATAGTTCAAGCTGTGAGGCATTTTTTAATGAAGAGAGTTATTTCCAGGATAATGATTTGGTGCATGCAGTTGACATCAGTGGTCGTGCTTATGAAGTGAAAGATGGTTGTCCAGTTGAAAAAGAAAAACTTGTGACAACAGAGGCAGAAGAGTTGTTAGGTAATGAGGTTTTAGGAAGACGTGCTAAGGGTCCTGTGTACACCTGGAAGTGTAGTAGTATTTGCAGTGTGCGACAGGATTCCATCAATTTGCTTTGTGATTTTGTACGGACATTTAACAAGAAAAGTTTAAAGCAGAAAATAAGGTTGTTGCAAGAATTAGATCCTTGCAGAGTGAGAGAAGTGACAGGTTTGCATGGTCATTCACTGGCTTGTCTTTCCAGGAGAGTATGCCAGAGTGTTTTTCATCATTTCAGGATGCTAGCAGTGCATCATAACAAAGTGAGGAAGTTAGTTAGAATGTTGTATTATGCTAAGAGTCCAGCAATTATGCTGAAACAATTATGCGCTGCTCTTTTGCGTGGTTCTGAAATAGATGTGAGGAATATATGTGAAGAAATTGAGTTTTGTTACTTTGGAAGTAAAGAGGAGAATGTTGAAATTGAGCAAGAAATAGAGGGTCATTTGGAAGATACTGTACATGTTTCCAGTACAGATAATTTCCAGAGGGAAATTGCGACGTTTGACATGAAATCAAGTGAGAGGCCTAATTTCACTTGTGTGTGTTGTCGACGCACTTATTATAAGAATCAGACTAAGTTAGTGGATTTATATGCAAAAAGTGAAAGGGAAAATAATAGTGAATGGAAGGATTTTGCAACATACTTGATGGTAGAAAATTGTTTTGATTTGGGATTGGATCAACGTGTGTGTACTTATTGTTGTAACAAATTAAAACAAAACCAGATGCCTGCTAGAGCAGTTCATAATAATCTGGAATTGGTTGAGATTCCTTCTGAATTGAAGGATTTAAATACTTATGAATCTATTTTGATTCAAAGTATCCATCCCTTTCAGGCTATTGTAAGAATGGAGCCAAAGACAGGGAAATTGCCTCCATCAGATTTACAGAGAGGATTAAAGGGAAGAGTTGTTTATTTGCCTCTAGATTTGAAGAAAAACATTAACACAATTGGAGTAGAAAAAGTGGAAGAGGAACCTCTGGTTATCTTAGTTAATGGGGTTCCGACAAAGAATAAGAAAATATGGCAAGATTTAGTAGATGTTAGGAAAGTTAAAAAGGCAACATTGTATTTGAAAAAAAATAATAAATACTATAAGAATGTATATGTTGCAGAAGAGGAAGTAAGTGAGGAAGAGGATAGCGATTTGTGTGCTGGTCAAATTGAGAAAGTAGAACCCTCTACTAGTGAGGAAATATATGAACATTATAGTGTTCATCCTTTGCATTCAAAGGAAGTCATGGGGAATGCTATTGAGTTGTTTCAAATGAAACAAGCCAAAGGGAGTCCCATTAGTGTTTGGGAGGAAAGTTTGGAAGCTCGGTGTTTCCCACAGCTTTTTCCAACAGGTCAGGGAGGAAGATATGATGAGCGACCTCATCAAATTCCTGCTTCTGAATACCGGACTTTGCGATTGTATGCAGGAGATGCTAGGTTTCGACAATGCATTCCTTATTTGTTTCATCTCCTGTTTGAAAGCGATCTGTCTGGACTGTCATATGCAGTGAACCACATCTTGAAAAGTGGTATACACATGCAAAACATCTCGGCAAGTGATTTTATGGATAAAGTGAATGTCCAAGATAGTATTTTGGAATCTCACCTGATTAATCTCATGGCGTGTCAGCGTGGTACTAATGAGTACTGGTACCGTCGTCATGGTGATTTAAAATGTATGCTGAGGAACTTAGGTACTCCCACATGGTTCCTCACTCTGAGTTGTGCCGAGTATGGCTGGGAAGACTTACTTCAATTTCTACGAGAGGCAAATGCTAACGTAGAAAACATCGAATTCAAGACACCCGGAGAACTGTGCTCTTTGGATCCAGTCAATGTATGTAGGTACTTCAATCATAGATTTGAAGCTATGATGTCTTTCATCATGAATAAGAAGAATCCACCTCTTGGAGAGGTGTTGGATTTCTTCTGGAGAAAGGAGTACCAAGCAAGAGGTGCTCCTCATATACATATGTTGCTGTGGATCAAGGATGCACCTAAATTTGGAACGGATCCAGAAGACTCAGTGATGAGTTTCATCCAACAGTATTCTACGTGTGCTGTTCCAAACGCAAAGGAGAAGAAAAGCCTAAGAGAAAAAGTTCTGCGTTTCCAAAGCCATCGATGTGGAAAGTACTGCCGTCGTAAATTCCGAAACAAAGACAAGTTCTACACCAAATGTCGTTTCGGCTTCCCACGACCGGTGATTTCTAAAGGAAGAGTAAACAGTTTGATGTCTTCGCTGCGACATAATGTGATGAAGAAATCACCTAAAAACACTTACAATTTGAAGAGGAACGAAGAGTCCAAGTATATCAACGACTACAACCCGGTGATTTTGTCCATGTGGAATGCTAACATGGATATACAGTTTGTGGCTGATAACTGTATGGCTGTGGCTCGGTATGTGACGTCGTACATCACCAAAAAAGAGAAGACAGAATTGAAGGATATGTGGGAGGACATTTCCCATGAAAAGAGCCTCAGCAAGAAGTTGTACAGTTTCAGTCTGAAGATGTTGTCGCATCGAGAAATCGGAGCGTACGAATGTTCTGACCGGTTGTCTTCAGCAAGTCTCTATGCCAAGTCCAGGAGTATCGTTTGGGCGAGTCTTGGTCTTGCTGCAACGCGTAATCGAGTTCTCAAACCTGTGCGGGAAATTGAGTATTTGGCGGAAAAGGAGCCAAACAGTACCGACATTTTGAAGACAAACATGTTGGATACATATTATCCAAATCGAAGCAGTCACCTAGAGAATGTTTGTCTGTATGAGGTTCTGCAAAATTACATGTTCAAGAGGAACATCAAAGAAGATACTGAGAAAGGAGTGTATGCTGTAATAGGAAGTGAGGGATGTCTGGTCAAGCAAAGAAAATGCCACTTGATAAACCATCGAAAATTGAGTGGCGAATCTCCTGAAAAAAAGGAGTTTTTCTATTTAGCACTTTTGCAACTTTTCAAGCCTTGGCGTGCAGAAGAGGAACTGCTTGGAGATTTCCTCTGTTACGAAGACTCTTTCAATGCCGCCAAGGAGACCATAGAATGTCCTGCTTTTCCCAAATATGTAGAAATGTTGAATGCGGAAATTGAGCAGGAAGCAACGATTGCAGCCGAGATTGCCAGAGACAGTTCTCAGGACAGTCAGAGTTCTGCTTCATTGAGTCAGGATCCACTAGGAGGACCTCTTATTGAAAATGAAGCTGCCACTGCTATGAATGAGGTGGAAAGAGCCATGGCACATGCTCAAGAGGATGCGGTTAACTTAGAAGAGTTGGAAAGGCAACTCAACGTTGAGCAGAGGAAAATATATGACGAAGTTACCATGCAAATTGATCATGGATTAAGTCATGATAAGAAAGAGTGCTCATGTACGTCGTTGAAGCCTGTCCGACTGTACGTGAGTGGAGAAGCGGGAACTGGAAAAAGTTTCCTCATTAAAGCAATTTCATGCTATTTGCAGGAAAGGACAGAGTCATCACTGTCTTGTGTTGTCACTGCTCCAACTGGACTGGCAGCACATAATATTAAAGGGATTACTTTACATCGTTTACTGATGCTGCCAGTGGAGCATGACAACAAATTAGAATATCACAAGCTATCTGGAGATGCTTGTTTTGAAGTTTCAAGAATCTTGAGGAAAATGAAACTTCTTATCATTGACGAAGTAAGCATGGTTTCCAATGTCATGCTTGCCTTTGTGCATTTGAGGATGCAAGAAGTTCTCAAAACAGAGTATGATGTGTTATTTGGTGGCAAACACATCATTGTTTTTGGAGATCTTCTGCAGCTGACACCAGTGAAAGGGCAACCTGTGTTCAAAATGCTCACGCATGAAGATACCAGGAAGTGCCTAGGCAGCATTGGCAACGTCAATATATGGTTAAACTTCAATTATGCTGAACTGCATGAAAATATGCGTCAGGCAAAGGATGAAGTTTACAAGACTATTCTACAAGATGTTAGAATTGGAAAAGTGACCGAGCATGGGAAAGAAGCTTTACATGCACGATTACTGTCAAATTTATATCCAGAACAAGATGTTGTGCCTGAGAATATTTTTCAGAAAATTACTGATAAGAAATCTGGAATATGTTTGATGCCAACTCTTGCAGAATGTGCCAAATTTAACAACAAAATGTTGCATTTAGAAAAGCAAGAGATTGTGAAAGTGGAAGCTATTGATAGAGTAGAGCATATGGGATCAACAATTATTTTGTCTGAGAATCTGAAAACAAAATTGGATTCATTAGAGAAGAGTATATCTAAAACTGCAGGTTTTGAAAAGACTCTGAATGTGTGCTTGAACTGCCGTATAATTTTAAGAAGGAATTTACATGTTGAAAGAGGTCTGGTAAATGGATCAATGGGTAATGTTGTTGATTTTGTGAAATACAGAAATAGAGATGGAATTGAATTTTTAAAAATTAAATTTGATGGCATTGAGGAAGTACAGCTAATTGCTCGTTGTTCTGCTAGATTTTTGCTTGTAAAAGACTTATATGTTCGCCGTAAGCAGTTCCCTGTTTGCTTGGCATATGCGGTGACAATTCATAAATCGCAAGGTTTAAGTGTAGACACTGCATTGGTGAATATTGGCAGTTCTGTGTTCAAGGAGGGTATGGCATATGTGGCATTGTCACGAGTTAGAACTTTATCGGGATTGTACTTGATTGACTGTGATGTCAGAAACATTTGTGCAGATCTAGATTGTGTTAAGGAATACAATAGGTTAAGAAGAGAGTATGCGCCACATTTGCCTCAGTTTCCTTTGTTTGAGAAACGTCTGGTAGGCCGGAAACGAAGAAATGAGAACAATACTGGGCAGGTTGTAGCAAAAAGACAAAAAGTGAATGAACCTAAAATTACAAGCAGAAACAAAGAGGATTCTGTTGAAGATGTTGTTGGTTTTCAGTTTGAAAACAGTTCTGGTGTCAACTGCTATGCTAATGTAGTAATTAATGTTTTGTTTTCTCTAAAAAATGTAAAAGAAGAGATTGTGGTCAATTCTGATCAAAGATTTTGCAGTTTGTTAAATTCTGTGTTAGAGAAATGTACCACTGATAGAAGAAACATAGAAAGTGTGTCTGAAATTAGAAATCTGTTAGATAGATGTTCAGGCCAAACACAATTCTCTCAAAATATTCAGCAAGATTGTCAGGAGTTTTTAATGTATATGCTTCATGTATTACATGCTGAAGGTGTAGATGTAGATCAGCTGTTTGGGCTTTCTTATCAATGGCAGCATGACTGCGAGAACTGTATGGTATCAAGTACTACTAGTGTAGACTCAGAAAGATTTGTATATTTAACTTTGCCAGACAGTAAATCAGTCTCCTTTAATAAGCTAGTAAAAGCTGCTAATCACAACATGGAGTGTAGCCAATGTAAATCTGAAATGATGTCCACATTATTTATACGAACATATGGCCAGTACATCATTTTAATGTTCCAACGATGTAGGCCTGATGGAACAAAATTGACAACTTTAATAAAAAAATTTGTAGCTTCGCAGTTGTCAATATCAGGAAGGACTTTTGTAACTACAGCAATTGTATATCATGACGGCCCTTCAATATCATCAGGACATTACACAGCTTATTTAAAGTCTAGAAATGGCTGGTCATTCTGTAATGATTCTGTTGTAATTTTCAAAAAAAAATTGCCGTATGACCTTAAAAACTCTTACCTGGTGTTTTTAAAACCAAAATTTTAGGAAAATAATCTCGGGATATGATCTGTGGAATTTCAAGAAGTTCTAATGGCTCCTACACAATTTGGCCTTGAGGATAAGTGTAGTTCAGAGACATAACTTCTAATCATAGGATTGGACATCATGGACATGTATGTGCAGTTTAAATGAGTTCAGAAAAACTGTTTCTTTTCATAAGCTAATTAAAGCAGCCAATCAAAACATGGAGTAGAGGGAATGTAAGTCTGCAATGCTGTCTACTGTTTTACATTACTTTGTGATTAAAAGTGATGTAGAGAATTAAATAATTGTAGTACTCATAGAGGTAGTGTAAGTCTGCTTCATATTAAGCAGTATCAGTGTCATACGAAATGTAGAACATGACTGAGCAAGAAGGGGAAGATATTACTATTCCAGGATTGTGAAAATGATCTTCAACATTTTAATTCTGAAAGTTGCGGGAATGCCAAATGATGGGATTGGCTAACAAGAAATCCAAGAGTTATACATGGCTCTGACAAAATTTGGCCTTGTGGAATCTTGTGGTAGAGAGCAAGAAGTCATTTATTGTATGTAACATGTTTTTAAAAACGATGGAGATTTTCTTTCAGAAACTGGTGGGCTGAAAGTAATAACAGCACAAAAGAGTATAAGCTATTCATAGGACATCCTTGGACGTCATGGAAAGTAAGTTAACTTTAAGGAGTTCTGATTTTTGATTTCTGATCTTGTATGGGTTTTTTAAACACAATCATTTTGATTGTGTTTTTTTTTCCCCGCTGTTACATGATGAATACCTTCAAGTCACTGTTTTTAGTGAATTTTGATACATTCTGAGAACAGCAAAAATAAACCATTTAACATGTATAATTAATTCTGTAATGTTTCCATTTATGATGTATATGTAGAACTGTGTAGAAGGCATGGAGAAGGTGAGGCTTCTGTAAGTGTCAAAGTTGTTGCATGCAGTGCTGCACTTTTGCGTATTCTTTGATATGCTAGACTACATCTGCACAATGATACCTAAGCAAAGGAAACAGAAGTGATGTGATTGTGAAATGAGCAAAATAAATTGCATGTATTTCAATTACATCACCTGTGTTTCCTATCATTACGAATCACATTGTGCAGATCAAGTTTAGGTCTGTCCAGGGAAACATAGGAGGTTTGGACTTTGTTGAAGATTGCAGTGGACATGACTCACTTCATTGGTAGACCTTCACATGTATTATGTCTTCTATTCTCTTCAACAACTCGAAATTTCATCTGCAACCCTGAGTAGGCCTCACCTGAAACAAAACTCTGGATAGTAGACATCTTATTGGCATCCTGAAGCAATTATTTTAAATTTTAGTGTCTTGCGACACTTTTCTGAGACAACAGCAATGCAAAAGATGCACCATGTTTTAAGATAGGCCTCACTTCATCTGCATCAAGATAGTGTTAGTTTAAAATGTATATCTTTAGGACTGTGTAGCTTCTGTAAGTGTCAAAGTTATTGAAAAACTGTTTGTCCTTCAATCTTTGCCCTTGTCTTTTGTAATTTTTCTATACATGTTTTTATATTTTTCAAATGTTTGTTCTCTCTTTCACAGATTGAAAGTATAAAAATAAAAAGTGAGGAATTTAACGACAATTATAAGGTAAGTATTTTGTACTCTTTTCGTTACATTTCTATCACATTGAACTACTATTACTTCCACTGCTTCATTTCTTTAATCCTCAGTTTCCTGCCTTTGCTACTTCCCTCATTCCTTTCTCTATTACCTACTTACTCAACTCCTTCCACTTTTTTTCTCAGTCCCTCTCTTCTCATAGTTCCTCACTCTTGTTCACTCACTCCGTCTCTATTACTCTTAGTGTCTTTGACTGATCACTGTATCACTATTTGTTCATAATGCTTTCTCTGTGTAGTTGAAGCACACTAAGGGGCATATTATGAATGCAGCCAATAAAATTATTGCTCTTTTTATTGGCAGAAAACTGGTGCAAAAGCGGCTTTAGCGGCAGTTTTCTGCCGCAAAAGCAGCTTTAGCGACACATTTCTGCCTATAAAAGCTGCAAAACTTTTATTGCCTATGTTGATAATATGCCCCTATGTTATTTACATTAGGGCTATATTGTCCAGTATAACAATCAAAATTGCTCTCCAAAGACACCAGGCAAAGCAGACGCTCCCTCAAACAGATCACCAAGCGCAATTTACCCTACTTACAATCTAGCCTGTTCTCTGTCGAGACTTTAGCAATCTTTAGAGCACAAGATAAGATTTTTTTACATGGAAGAGCCATACGTATTGCAATTCTACTTAAGAAACAAGCATTGGCATAGACAATAGGTCTCGCCTTTGGGACCTTATACGTGTTTAGCCATGCAACAGTTGATGTTGCTGCACCAAGGATATTATGCTGCATAACTAAAGACTTAGAAGGTCCAAAAGTCGATACCTATTGGCTATGCCAATGCTTGTTTTTCTTTCACTTCGTTATCTATTTTGTTTTTCACAATTATACCATCTTCTGTCTGTTCTTTGGTAAATAGATCTATTAAATAGTATCTCTTCTTTACTCCCTATAGCTGTCTTTCTTGAAACATCACTCTCTGTTTACTTTCCTTATACTTACTCTTTTTTTTTAAAAAGTTTTTTTTTTGGTTAGCTCCCGGTACGCGTACCGGGAAGCTAAACCGGAAGCGAACCAAAAGAAATAGAGCTTGCCAGAGTGCTAAACATTCTAGCAATTTTTTTGGAAAGGGAAGGTAGTTCTGAAAAGAACTTTTTTTTTTATATTTTTGTTGTTTTATATTTTTTTTGTATTTTTTGAACATTTTTTGTTTTTTTTGTATTTTTTGAACGATTTTATATTTTTTTGGGTTTTTTTGGGGGGGGGGAACAACAAAAAACAGGCGTTGAAAAGGGCTCAACAGGAGCAAAAAAAAATTACTGGGGGCGGTTAGGGCAATTATGATTGTCATAAGCCAGGTTGATGGCATTAATACTCATGTTACCACATGATATCAACGCACCACAGTGCATACAAGTATGTTTCATGTGCCCAAAATTCTCTTGGATGTTTGGCACAGTTTCCCGTGCCTCTGCTGGTGTCAATGATATTGACGATGTTGACCTGGCCACAGGAGTTGCTGTTGGGTTTTGTTCCATATCCCGTATTTCCGCCCGGCTGTAATTAAGTGGATGCTTCCTGGTCATGTGCCGATGCATGGTATAGTTCCCATAGCTATACTTTTTATCAGTCCCTCTTGATAATTTCTCTTTGCAGATGAGGCAGGTGACATACCTCGCATTCACTTTCTTTTGCCCTGGAGGGATTGAATAAAACTGCCAGATGAAACTGGCTTTCCTATGGGAAACCCGGGGCACCTCTTCCAAGAACTGTGGTTCTTCTCTCTCCTCTTCCTCTAGTTCTTCCTCTTCCTCCTCTGTGTTGGTGATCACCTGGGGAGGTGGTCCTCTCTTCCCATGAGGAGGTGGAGGTGGTGGTGGGGGTGCACCAGCTGAAGCAAGTACTGAAGTCATTTCTCAAGTATTAATAAAGGTCTTCCTCTCACAATGATGAAAGTCAGAGTGAGGAAAGAAGGAGGGGTTTTCATCATTTGGAAAAAACAATACTTCTCAACCAATGAAAAGTGTTATTTTTAGGTCACCTGACCTAGCCTTCCATAATTATGAAACTAAAAGTGAAATGAACCAATGAAAAGCTTTATTAACAAGTCACATGACTCTAACTTTCATGTTACGCGCTGCGGAACGCTCCCCGGTTAGCTTCCGGTTCGCTGCGCTTCGCGCCTCGGTCCGCGCCCGGGGACACTTCCGGGTGCGCTAACGCAGTACGTCACAAGACGCATTTCGCGGCAACGCGATACGTCGCGCTTTCGCGCCGCGGATCGCTTCCGGGGAGTTGCGTTTCGCGCCTCGGTCCGCGCCCCGGGGCACTTCCGGGTGCGCTAACGCAGTACGTCATAAGACGCATTACGCGGCAACGCGATACCGTCACTATGTTGATTTGTTACCGGTTCGCGGACCGGATCGCGGAATCGAATTGAGCTAACGGGAAGCTTCCCGGTTAGCGGACCGGGAGCGAAACAAAAAAAATATTTTAAAAAATTTATTAAGAAACATATAAAATATATTTTTGGATTTAAAGAAGAATACATTTTACTTCTGTAGATATTAGCTTTTAAAAAACCAATGAAATTCACTGAAAAAACCATAGGTTATAGACCATATATAGTTAGGAATTAGCATTTACAAAACCTTGAAAATTCACTGAAAAAACCATAGGTTATAGACCATATATAGTTAGGAATTAGCATTTAAAAAACCTTATTTTACTCACACAAAACCATTGAAATTCCATATATAGTTAGTTGCACTAACTATATATCGCGCACCCGCAATCCACTGCTGATCATGTCACATATTACATCATTCATGACATGGTCAGTGACATCACTGATGACATCACTGATGACATCTCAAATGACATCACTGATGACATCACTGATGACATCTCAAATGACATCACTGATGACTACATCCAGTGACTGTATAATTCTGTAAAGTTAAAATATGTCTTACATATTGAAGAATGAGTGGATGTATAAGTGTCTTGATGAAGGATTTAGTAGGGGCATGGCTGACTGTATGAGTGACTGATTAAATGTGTCTCACTGAGTGCATGGGTTAGTGACTAAACTGTCTTAATTTGTGCATCATTATGTCTGTTGTTCTGTAAACTGCTGCATGTGTTGATCATTAGCTATATGATTAACTGTATGGGTTATTGATTGGTTGCCAAAGCATTTGTATGGGAGACTGAGTGTGTGTGTGGGTGGCTGGGAGGTGTATGACTCTCTGCATAGATGTGTGAGCAGTTGATTGACTACATGTATGGGTTCAAAAGTGCATGTGGAAACAGCTGTATGGGCGGTTGACTGTGTGCATGAGTGTATTGGTGAGTGAATGGATATCTCAGTGCTACATGTCAAAGTAAGTACATATGTAAAACACAGTACATGTGAAAGTTGACATATATAAATAACTGTGCATAAGAGCCAGTGAATGTGTGAGTGGCTGTATGGATCATTGTGAACTTGTATACAGGATTGTATAAGTGAGTAAATATGTTTTAGTATATGTTTGAATAAGTAAGGTGTGTATAACTGTATAGTTGAGGAAATGGAGGTGTGATTGATTCTTTGCATGACTGACTAAGTGTCTGAGTAACTCCATGGATGAGTGACAGTCTATGAGTGTCTATTTACACTGAGTGTATCTAAGGTTATATTAGAGTCTGAAGAGGTTCATTGTATTATCACATGAATGATGTCATCAGTGATGTGATCAGTAATGTCAAATGAGATGTCATCAGTGATGTCATCAGTGATGTCATTTGAGATGTCATCAGTGATGTCATTTGAGATGTCATCAGTGATGTCATCAGTGATGTCATTTGAGATGTCATCAGTGATGTCATCAGTGATGTCACTGACCATGTCATGAATGATGTAATATGTGACATCATCAGCAGTGGATTGCGGGTGCGCAATATATAGTTAGTGCAACTAACTATATATGGAATTTCAATGGTTTTGTGTGAGTAAAATAAGGTTTTTTAAATGCTAATTCCTAACTATATATGGTCTATAACCTATGGTTTTTTCAGTGAATATATATATATATATATTCACTGAAAAAAACATAGGTTATAGACCATATATAGTTAGGAATTAGCATTTAAAAAACCTTATTTTACTCACACAAAACCATTGAAATTCCATATATAGTTAGTTGCACTAACTATATATCGCGCACCCGCAATCCACTGCTGATCATGTCACATATTACATCATTCATGACATGGTCAGTGACATCACTGATGACATCACTGATGACATCTCAAATGACATCACTGATGACATCTCACTTGACATCAATGATCACATCACTGATGATATCATTCATGTGACAATACAATGCATCTCCTCACATTTTAATATAACCTCTGTTTCACCCAGTGTTAAAAACAGAGTATAATTTTTGAAACCATTGACACACCAATACTAGTTACTACATACGTACTCACTGATTCCTACGTCTACACACACATTCACTCATTCACCCATACAATCATTCATACATACAATCACTCATGTTTACAACACAATCATATGCACTCATACACCTATACAGACACTCACACTCTGCCACTCATCCATGGAGTTACTCACACACCTAGTCAGTCCTGTAAAGAATCAATCACACTTCCATTTTCTACTCTATACAGTTAAACATAGAGCACCTTACGTTTTCAACCATATACTAACACATACTTACTCTCTTATACAATCATTGATACAAGTACACATTGATCTGTACAGAGTCACACACCTCCCATCCAGCCACACACACACTCAGTCTCCCATGCAAATACTTGGGCAATCAATCAATAACCCATATAGTTACTCATATAGCTACTGATCAACACATGCAGCAGTTTACAGAACAACAGACATAATGATGCACAAATTAAGACAGTTTAGTCACTAACCCATGCACTCAGTGAGACACATTTAATCACTCACTCATACATTCAGTCATGCACCTACTAAATCCTTCGTCCAGACACTTATACATCCACTCATTCTTCAATATGTAAGACATATTTTAACTTTACAGAAACATAGTCACTGGATGTTGTCATCAGTGATGTCATCAGTGATGTCATTTGAGATGTCATCAGTGATGTCATCAGTGATGTCACTGACCATGTCATGAATGATGTAATATGTGACATCATCAGCAGTGGATTGCGGGTGCGCAATATATAGTTAGTGCAACTAACTATATATGGAATTTCAATGGTTTTGTGTGAGTAAAATAAGGTTTTTTAAATGCTAATTCCTAACTATATATGGTCTATAACCTATGGTTTTTTCAGTGAATTTTCAAGGTTTTGTAAATGCTAATTCCTAACTATATATGGTCTATAACCTATGGTTTTTTCAGTGAATTTCAATGGTTTTTTAATAGCAAATATCATAAGCTGTCGAATGTCAAGTACGTGGTAAGAATTTTTTTTTTCGTGTTTATGCACACTGATCTGCTTTGATTGCTGCCCCCCACCCCTCATTTCTATTAGGAGTACTCTCTCTTTGCAGATAGTGAAGGGTAGTTAACGCAGCCCTTTCCCCCTTTGTAATCCGTCGTGCCTGCTTCTCTCTCCATTTGATTGATTGTTCTCTTTGGTTCATTCTCTATTTACAAACAAGCACAGAGTCGCAATACTCTGTTTAGTCTTTGCAGATAGCGAAAAATCGTGTAAAAAAACAAAAGGAATCGAGCAAAATCAGTAGGCCACTAATGGGAGCTCTTTTGACCTCGCTAAAATAGAAACATTAGGAACAACCTGTTGAAAATAGCAATGCGTATGTATATAAGCGGCGTTCATTTGTGTTCACAGTACCCCTTGTTGATTGTTTCAATCGAGCATTGAATTGTTCGAAGTTAATTCTCTTAACGATCTTCTCTACCTGCAAACGAGGAAGAATAGGAATATTCTATCTCCCTTTGCAGATAGTGAAGGGTAGGTAACGCAAGCCTTTAACACGTCGTACCTATTTCATTCCTCATTGATTGATTGATTGTCCGAACATTGACTGTTTGGGAATTAGTTCTTTTTGGAGGTATTCCCTGTTTGCAAATAAACGTAGGAAAATCTTTGCAAGTAGTGAAAGGGTACGTAATGCGGACCGTTCTCCCCCGTTGTAATCTGTCATGCCTATCTACTCCCCACTGATTGATGCACCTTTTTCACCCGGACCATTTACTAGAGATACGTCATCTGGCCTGACCAGAGAGCACCCCTAGTGAAAAGGACATATGCAATAATAACGAAGTGATCACTGTATCCTGTTAACAGAAACTTTACCATGAAACAACCTGGAAAGAAAAAAATAGGAAAACGAAAATCAGTAGGCCACTGATGAACATGAACTTTTATTAAACAACGAACAAAGAAACGATAACATAACGTAATGATAAAACCTATTAATGTCCTAGAAACAAGAAAACGTTAAAATATGCCAGTGGTGAGAGACCAGAAAAACAGTAAGAGAAACCAAATCACCCCTCGCTGTCCCACCGCCTGCCACGCCAAAAAAATCGATAGACTAGGGAAAATGCAAGTCAGTAGAACATCCACCCCCACTCTGGAAACTTCCAAGGTGGGGCAGGGTTCCGGCTACGCCCAGCCGGGAGCAGCCCATATAAGGCAGGTCCTGCTGCCACGCCTCGGCCAGGAGATCCTAACGTAGGGTGTAGCCGGAGGAGAGGCCGAGACCAGCGGGACCCGGCCAGGGGATTGCCTTTACAACGCTGAACAGTTGCAGGGGGGGGGAATGTCTCCTCGACCCTCCCCTCTCTCTCCCAGTCCGGCCGCGGTGGCCCTTGAGAGTTGCAGGTAGTCCCGCCACATGCTCTTCCGGTCCGACCACCAACGGTCGGGGGGCCGAGGCCGACGGGATCCGGCTGCAGCCGATAAACCAAGAAACCCGTTCATGGGGCCAGAGCCAGGGGCGTCCGGCCGACATCCACCGGAAGCCCGGCCCGAAGACGGACGGGACACTTCTTTCTTTTATAATGGCTGCGACAACACTGGAGGGGGATGTCTTGCACATGCCTCCGACCCCCCCCTCGTCCTCATCGCCTGGTCCGGCCATAACAAATCTCAAGCGAGACGCCGTGGGGTGCACTGGGAGGGAGAGACGGTGCGAACAGGCCTCTCCCGCCTCCCCAGGTGGAGGCTTCCCAGCTGCACCCTCAGCGCTCCAGGCGGTGGCATCCTAACAACTACAGTGCTGCACAGTTTCGGAACGACCTAGATAACGGTTCTTCCACTGTGGCCATGCTGCAACGTCTCGCCCGGCAGGGTGGAGCCCGTCCGCTCATGTGACCCCGCGATCGCCGGTAGCTGCCGAACTCTCAAAATGGCGGTCGACCTGGCAAGAGCGGGCCCAACATAAAGAAATGGCCCGGTCACTGGTTGACTCCACCACCGTAGTCCTCCACGACCTTGAAGATTCTAGAGGAGCCGCGGGAGTCTCCGACCCCCGATGGGGAATGACTGCCATGATCGCCCGTGGAGTGACGAAACTGTATCCGCGGGACGTCGGCGCTCCCATGCTGGCGCCAGCCTCACTTTGAATTACTACAATCCTGCAGACCTTACTTCCGGTGAAAGCACAGTGTGACCCGGTAGGAAAAATTATTGCACCCCCTCCCCTTTTTGACTGATAGTTCAAACCACCGATCCTTTCCTTTGCCCTTTTAACGGAACTTTGGACTGCCTCCCCCTCTTTTACATTTTCTAGAGAAAACAAAACATTAACCACTACATTAGCATAGCAGTTGACACCAGAACTGTTTTCAAATTGAAAACCAACAACATCTTCAACAGAATCCTTTTTGTTTCTGCTGTGACCCTGCTACAGCACAGGCATTGTCCCCAGCAGTAATTCTGCAATGCCGGTAAGAATAGCTGTGGTGCCTACTGGACTCACTCACCCCCGCGGCGCCCCACGCCGTTTTTTGCTGGGCGGCAACTTACTAGACATCACTTTCGTGCCATCTAGATTTCAGCGCGTTCTGCTGCCTTGGAACTATTCGCACAACAGACCGCTACTGACAAGAATATTTCATTATTGGTGCTGTCAATTTCAATAAATCTATTGGATAATTAAAAAGAAATTGCCACGGTCTCTTCGTTGTTTAAATGTTTTTACTGTTTTTGTTTTGTTGTATATATTTATATGTTATTAAAGTTTTATATTCCTACTACTTTGTTGGAGTGCTATATATTTTTAATGTGACACATAATTGTAAAAACTTTGATGTACAAAGAGTCATTCCTGGAATCTTCCGCTTCAGGCTCGGTCCCCTCCCCAATCACAATACAGGATGGTTTTCAGATAGTAGGAACGCGTGTGCTGTGACGGATCACATCGGGTGTGGGCCTTGATCTACTATAACTCCTTTGAAGAGGGGTGATTCTTTACAGCTGGGGCCATAAACTACATCTGCAGGGCTAGCTGATAGCCTAGGACCGGCCTGGACATTCGGACACAGAGGAAGAGGAGTGTCAGAGGGTGCGGTAGTGAATAGGGCGAAAGGGAGGTGTCGGGCGGGCACAGAGTGTGATTCTCAGGGAAGAGCAGCGCAGATGGGGGAAGGTTTATTGCCCATGCATAAGACAGAGAGCGGTGGTGACCAGTGCCTGGGGGAGATGCTTACGAGGGTGAGGAGCCATGCTACGAATCGACAGCGTGCAGAGAGTGGGTCTGGTCAAGACATCTAAAATGGCTGCCGTGCACGACAAAAGTGTGGCATTTCAAAAAAGGCAAGATGGCGCAGACAATGTTTTTCAACACTTCCTCATTTCCTTCGAATCGAACGTTAACAGACGTTGGGGCATATTACCAAAGTTAAGCGATATTTATCGCTAACGATGCTTACCAACCAATTTTTTACCACTAAGCATCGTCAGAAATTATCGAAGATAAACCTTACTATTATCAAGGTTTATCGCAAATGCGATAATAAACGGCCGCAATGCATGAATATCGCTAAAAAGTCAGCGATATTCATGCATTACCGAGCTAATACTCTTAGCCATGTTATCCACCTCCCATTGGATAACATGGCTAAGAACTGCTCAGGGCAGGTGTTACTTTTTGGAGATATTCGCGCTTAGCGCGAATATCTCCAAAAGTTGGTAATAGGAGATAGATATCTTGCATGTTGTAATGCAAGTTATTGTGGTATATGGAACTCATACCATAATCTCTCAGGAAAGCAGAAACTGATCCTTTTGGGACCGCCTAAAAAGGCCTAGGGGGTGAGGAGTACTCTACTTTGCCCCCTTTTCACGTTCCGAACTATTTTATTTTACTCTCTTCTGTAATTACACAAAATACCAGCGATAAGATGCATCGGAGACACACAGTGAGAGAAAGGAGGCCGGAGATGAAGAAGACATGTCAAATACACATTGGAGATAATATAGTGGCAGAAGGGAAGTAAATATGAGTAAACTTACCATGTAACATAAAAATGTTGCACTCTATACTATAAGTCTCATTTTATACTACAATCACTTCGCTACAACCTCATAAATTAAAAATAAAAATAAATAATGTCTCAAACAATTTTTGATTTCTAAATATAAATGTATTCTTCAGAATTTTCTAAATTTGAAACAACTAGTAACATGTCCTCATCAGTAATTTCCTCTTCAATCATCTCATCTGGAATCTCCTCATTAACAGTCTGCAATGATGATTCTTGTAACTCTATGGTCTCCAAACACTCGATAAATTCGCCATCAAGAGATTGATCAAAAAAATCATTCAAGTCATCTCCTCCTTCTGACAATATTTCATTATTGGTGCTGTCCATTTCAATCAATGTAGTGGAATCATTCAAGTCATCTCCTCGTGACAATATTCCATTATTGGTGCTCTCAATTTCAATCAATGTAGTGGAATCATTCAAGTCATCTCCTCCTTGTGACAATATTTCATTATTGGTGCTGTCCATTTCAATCAATCTAATGGAATCATACAAGCCATCTCCTCCTTGTGACAATATTTCATTATTGGTGCTCTCAATTTCAATCAATGTAGTGGAATCATTCAAGTCATCTCCTTGTGACAATATTTCATTCTTGGTGCTGTCCATTTCAATCAATCTAATGGAATCATACAAGTCATGTCCTCCTTGTGACAATATTTCATTATTGGTGCTCTCAATTTCAATCAATGTAGTGGACAATTCAAAAGAAATTGCCACGGTCTCTTCATTGTGAGCCATTTTATTTTGAAATTGCTTGCTGTAAATTGCAGAAAAAAATAATCACTTTCATTTATCGTTTTTAGTAATACATAATATAAAACTAACTTCATCAAGTATTTAGTATAACAGAAGGACTGCAAATAAATAACAGAAAACATTTTTCAAATTATCTTCAAGTGTACAACATAGTTCCCCTTACAAATTAACAACTCACCTTTTTAAAAGTAGCAGAAGTGTTAGTACTGTGTAAATCAAACACCAGAAATTCACCACCAAAAATTCCTCACAAATGTACCTCAGACAGTAGTATCACAAAATGGCTGTGGTTTCCTCTCATTTGACATATATACATAACCAATTAACTTTCATCACACACAAATACAAAACCAAAGTAACATTTTAATTGGTTCTAAATTTCAACACTTTCAAATGTGTTTTCCCCATGCAATTTTCCATAGGACATTTACATACGTCTACAGCCTGAATGGCTGAACGGAATTACACCAAACTTGGCAAAATGGTACATCAAACCTAAGAGGTCAGGAATGATCTACTATGCCCCCTTATGGTCATTTCCCCCTTCGCTTTGGCCTCCTCTTGTCTCTCAATCCTACCGAGGGACAAGATGGCGGCCGCTACGGACTGTTTGGAATGTTGACAGACGCCGGAGAACCAATCAGCTTCGCAAAGCTCCGTAACGCGAAAAGTACGCGAAGCGGAGCGCTGTTACAGATATATATCTTTTTTTCAACGTTAATTTCTCAAAATCCACTGGAGCACATATATTGAGACCTAGCAAAGGCACATCAGGCTACCAGTCCCTAATATTTTGCCAAGTTTCGTGCAAATCCATTCAGCCGTTCGATTATTATTATTTTGTTTTTTTTTTGCCCCGCGGGGCCCTTTTAAAACCTCCACATCAAACCTAGGGGGTCAGCGAGGATCTACTATGCCCCCTTATAGTTATTTCCCCCTTTGTTTTGACCTCCTCTTGTCTCTCGATCCTACCGAGAGACAAGATGGCGGCCGCTACGGACTGTTTGGAATGTTGACAGACGCCGGAGAACCAATCAGCTTCGCTTCACAAAGCTCCGTTGCGCGAAAAGTCCGCGAACCAGAGCGCTAACCGGTCCGCTGTTACAGATATATATCTTTTTTTAAACGTTAATTTCTCAAAATCCACTGGAGCACATATATTGAGACCTACAAAAGGCACATCGGGCTACCAGTCCCTACAATTTTGCCAAGTTTCGTGCAAATCCATTCAGCCGTTCGGGCTAAAAGTGAGGCCAACCGCCCTATGGAAAACTCAATGTTAAAAACACGTTTTGGGACCCCCCTTTTTTCTCGGCCCCCACTGGACGAACCCCCCCCAAATTTTCAAGGGCTGCTCAGAAACAAAATGTGCCATTTTCCTGAAAATTTCAGCCAATTCCGTCCACAAACGCCAAAGTTATTAGACATAGAATTTTCAAAAAACCCATAGAGAAAAAATCCTAACTATATATACCTACTGGCGGTCGCCAGTAGGTATATATAGTTAGGATTTTTTCTCTATGGGTTTTTTGAAAATTCTATGTCTAATAACTTTGGCGTTTGTGGACGGAATTGGCTGAAATTTTCAGGAAAATGGCACATTTTGTTTCTGAGCAGCCCCTGAAAATTTTGGGGGGGTTCGTCAAGGGGGGGCCGAGAAAAAAGGGGGGTCCCAAAACGCGTTTTTCCCATGTTAATTTCCATAGGGCGGTTGGCCTCACTTTTAGCCCGAACGGCTGAATGGATTTGCACGAAACTTGGCAAAATTGTAGGGACTGGTAGCCCGATGTGCCTTTTGTAGGTCTCAATATATGTGCTCCAGTGGATTTTGAGAAATTAACGTTTAAAAAAAGATATATATCTGTAACAGCGGACCGGGCAGCGCTCTGGTTCGCGGACTTTTCGCGCAACGGAGCTTTGTGAAGCGAAGCTGATTGGTTCTCCGGCGTCTGTCAACATTCCAAACAGTCCGTAGCGGCCGCCATCTTGTCTCTCGGTAGGATCGAGAGACAAGAGGAGGTCAAAACAAAGGGGGAAATAACTATAAGGGGGCATAGTAGATCCTCGCTGACCCCCTAGGTTTGATGTGGAGGTTTTAAAAGGGCCCCGCGGGGCAAAAAAAAATAATAATAATAATAATCGAACGGCTGAATGGATTTGCACGAAACTTGGCAAAATATTAGGGACTGGTAGCCCGATGTGCCTTTGCTAGGTCTCAATATATGTGCTCCAGTGGATTTTGAGAAATTAACGTTCAAAAAAAGATATATATCTGTAACAGCGCTCCGCTTCGCGTAACGGAGGTTTGCGAAGCTGATTGGTCATTCTGTCACTGGGCTATAGTTGGGCTACATCTGGCTGATATTTGGGCTACATTTGTTTTTTTGTGTGTCTGGCGGCCATCTTTGGGCTACATTGGGCTACATTGGGCTTCATTGGGCTACATTCGGCTAATTAGCAAATAGCTCATCGCAAACTAGGAATGGTAAAGAATCGCTATTTATTCCTTAAAGTTCGCTATTTAGGAAATGCAAAAAACTTTGATGATACATATGGCGGTTCATCTCTAACAAGATAAGAAGCATAGGGATACATTTATGATGACTGGCGCATCACCAGGGATGTGTTAGTCATTCTGTGCCGCTGTTCCGTCACCTATGGTGTGCTGCATTTACAATGCGGCGCATCATGGGGCAAAAACAGCACAGATGCGTGATGTATCTGTGCCGTAAAGGTGGCGCATTGCTGGAGTTGTATCGCAAGTGTGATGAAGCTCCAGCAAGGGTCGGGGGTGCCCCTGTCGCAGGGTTTCTGTTCTCACACAGAACTGTGGACAGAGGATTGGAACCTCGGCGAATGCATTGCTGGAGTTGTATCGCAAGTGTGATGAAGCTCCAGCAAGGGTCGGGGGTGCCCCTGTCGCAGGGTTTCTGTTCTCACACAGAACTGTGGACAGAGGATTGGAACCTCGGCGAATTAGGGTGTCCCAAAACTCACGTTAGTAATCAAAAACTCCTTAGCAAGCTAGGTACAGTGTCACATTGGATATAACAAACTCTCAATGTTTAGACAATCCAGAATATGAACTTATAGTACCTCAGGATACGTGGAACTCATGAACAGTCGGTCGTTATAGATTTCTTAGAAACCAGAACATGGAGTTAAGAAGAACAGATGTGTATTTGAAATGTTTATTTACTAATGCCGTCTTCTCAGGCGTAGTACCTTAGATAATAAAAGTACACATATTATCAGTAGCAAAATTACCAGCATAGTTACTAGTACATAAAAAGTGAATGGTGATAGTATGTTAACATGCTGTAAATGAATAAGAGTTAGCAACACTTATAAGCAGCCGCGGGCCGTGGAGGGAGTTACGGTGAGGCAGGGAGGCGGGGAGGGGGAGAAGCAGAGTGGAGAATACAAGTACACATATTATCAGTAGCAAAATTACCAGCATAGTTACTAGTACATAAAAAGCGAATGGTGACAGTATGTTAACATGCTGTAAATGAATAAGAGTTAGCAACACTTATAAGCAGCCGCGGGCCATGGAGGGAGTTACGGTGGGGCAGGGAGGCGGGGAGGGGGAGGGGCAAGGTAGAGAGGGCTCCACCCTGCTTCTCCCCCTCCCCGCCTCCCTGCCCCATCGTAACTCCCTCCACGGCCCGCGGCTGCTTATATCTCACCCTCCCTAATACACATATTATATTATTTGCTAAGAAGGTCTCTTTGTGTTGGTTTAGGGCGTGCCCATACTTTAGTGTCTTAGATTTGAAGGAATCACATCAGCATACACCAGCTCTCTCTTCATGTGAACCGCATCAACTGTTGTGTATGTGTGTTCGGCAAAGCAATATAAAACCCGCCTCATGCCCAGAATTGGCAGAAGTTGCACTTATGTTATGAGTATGAAGTCGTGGAGATCAGACCTCATAACAACTCTGTATCGTGTTGTTCTTGAAACTTTAGCACTCGCTGTACAGATATAGTTTAACAAGTAAAGCAGATAGTAGACCAATAACATATTATTCTCATGTAAACCACGATGAACTACTAGGTGGAAAGCTAAAGCAACAACTAAGTGTCGTGTGCAGAAGTTGCAAAAAAGGAAAAATGGCGTTTAAACCGGTAATGAGCCCATGCTAACTTAACACGGTGTAAAGATATCCAGGACCTAGATGACACCTCCTCATGATCCGGAAACGAACTGAATAAGATAATAGAAGTGCCATCTCATGAGAGCAGATTGCAAGTTTATATGTGGACGGTCCGCAAGGTAAAGCATTAAAAACTAGGAAAATTTAATGCTAAAGAAAAATAAAACAGCCAAGTACTTTATCGAGTCTTAAGCCAATAGGCAAGGTAAATAATAAAAACTTGACAAATAAGTCAATGAATTGTCAATGAAATGCTAGTACTCAGCATATCAAACATGAAAAAGGTCTATGACATAACTGTGTATGCAAAATAAGCTGCAACAGCCTCCAATAGGAAGTCACCGTCTTCATCCGAAAACAGTTCAGCCATCCAATTTAAAAGCGGAAAAGAACATACGTGCTCTCCCAGCACCGGATCCTCTATCACCATCAGAGGACAGCTCGGTGGGTTTTCAAGAAAGCTCTGTTCCAAGAAAGACTGTGCTGCCGCCAGTAAATTCCAGGGACCAAGTAGTCCATGCATCAATGCCACAGCCATAATCCTTTCGCCAGGACAAACCAACTCGTGAGTAATGATAGGAGTCATCAGCTGATTAAAGTCGACGTCAGGAGAAACCGGTCCGCAGAGACACAAATCAATGGCCCAATCGAAATCACAGGTCAGGCAGTGAAATACAGGCTGGACACAGGTGAAGTAGGAGAATCGAAAAGATAATCCATATGCCGGGCTTAATATCGCCAACGGCATTGTGCCATAATATTCTAGCATGCGATTGCGGAACAGTGTCAGCAGCTGCAGGGTGGGAGGTTGCATAGGAGGGACATCCATATTTAAAAATGTAAAAAAGCACAAGAGCGTCCGCTGGTAATGCAAGTAAAAATGCCAATCCACGAACCAGAGTGCAGAAAATAGAATGAAAGGAAGCAGGGATGACTCCAAAGATTTTCTCAAATGAAGTCACGAGACCACTGGTAACAACTTTAAAAAAGTGCGCCAGGGACTTTGTGGAGGATGCGTTAAAGATAGTAGGAAACATGTTGCTGAAATTGAAAGGCAAATCTTAATTGAAAAGGGTGTGCACCTCTGTACGGGTGTTCGCTATGTGAAGTACGAAAGTTTCACGGGCCGAACTCAAGGCCACCTCTCTCTGAGACAAAAGAGCTCTTATTCTTGCCATGCCGTTGAAACGTGTCCCAAGGTTGGTATTTGTGGCCAGATTGAAAACTCCCTATGTTCATGTGTGGGAGGAAATAGAACATTTCTGCAGCAAATAACCCATTCACTTACTGTTACGATAAAAGGAATACTTTTAATTAACTCAGAACAATCTTCATTATTGAGCATCAAATAACTACCATTTTCCAACAACTTGAACGTGGGGATGATAGCAGGAACTGGCGTGCCTTGCAACAAGCAAGCCATATTTGGTCGGTGTTTGTTGCATGAACCGTGTAACTGTATGTGCCTACACATTAGTGAATGATCTGGCGTCTCAGTGCATTCCTCTCCATTCAGATAAACTTCTTGATCATCTTTGAAACATCTGTATGTGTATGGAAGCGACCAGACCTCATGAAGAAAAGCACTACCTAAAGGTTCATAACGACCTATTGGTATATATTTCATACAATTTGAAAACTTATATAAAGCAAAAGGCAGCGTTATTAAACCGTGGATAAGGCATGTTGCCAAAAAACCCGCAATCCTCTGCTGATGATGTCACTGAGCATGTCATGAATGATGTAATATGTGACATCATCAGCAGTGGATTACGGGTAATGGTATCTCTAGTTTACTCCCTTATAGCTGTCTTTCTTTTAACATAAGTGTCTGTTTCCTTCCCTTATACTTACTGTTTTTGGTTCGCTTCCGGTTCGCGTACCGGCGAGCGAACTGGGAAGCGAACTAAGAGAAATAGAGGTTGGCACAGTTCCAAATATTGTACCAATTTTTTAATAACGGGGAGGTAGTTCTGAAAAGAACTTTTTTTTTTATTTTTCTGAACATTTTTTTACTGTTTTTGAATTTTTCGGAACAGTTTTATATTTTTGGGGGTTTTTCTTGGAGGGGGCAATGAAAACGATTCATTGTAAAGGGCTCAACAGGAGCAACAAAACAAAAAAAAGAAGTATTTATTATTTTGGGCGTTTCGGACAAACTTGCATATGATAGTCAATAGCTCTGTTGATCAGAGTGATGCTTTTTTCTCCGTAGGAAATGAATCCATCGCAAAATGCGCAGATGTGTTTTACATCACCAAATCTCATTTGTATATTTGGCACCATCTCCCTGCCCTCTGGTCCCGTTACTTCCGGTACAACAGATCTTCTGGCCATAATAGGGAGATTATCTAGGTCGTTCCGAAACTGTGCAGCACTGTAGTTGTTAGGATGCCACCTAGTCATATGGCGATGCATTGTGTAGTTTCCGAAACTGTATTTTTTGTCGGTCCCTCTGGACAGTCTATCTTGACATATAAGGCAAGTTACGTATCTTGCATTTACTTTTTTCTGACCTTTGGGAATTTTAAAAAATTGCCAAATGAAGTTTTCTTTCCGGTGAGACGTCCTGGGCTGCTCAGGCAAAAACTGCCTCTCTTCGTGCTCGTCCTCCTGTTCCTCTTCTTCTTCTTCTTGTTGAATTATAACTTGAGCAGGTGGTCCACTCTTCCTTGGATGTGGTGGAGGTGGTGGGGAAGCACCAGCTGAAGCTACTAAAGAAGCCATTGCTCAGTGATCACAAAGGGTCTTTCTCTCACAATGATGAAAGTCAGAGTGAGGAAAGAAGGAGGGATTTTCATCATTTGGGAAAAACAAGAGCTCTCAACCAATCAAAAGTGTTCATTTTAGATTATATGAACTAGTCTTACATCATTAGGAAACCAAAAGTGAAATGAACCAATGAAAAGTGTTATTACCAAGTCACATGACTTGCTGTGTTTATGTTAAGCGCTTTGCAGGGCCTCCCGGTTTGCTTCCAGAAACCTGCGCTTTGCGACTCGCTTCGCGTACCAGTTCGCTAACGTAGTACGTCATATGACGTATCACGCGACAACGTGAAACGTCATGCGGACGGGAGGCGTCACGATGTTGTTTTGTAACGCGGCACTTGCGGTAAAGAAATGTTTACCGGCTCGCGGTCTATTTCGCGGCATCAAGGTCAGCTAACGGGAAGCTTCCCGATTTGCGAAGCGGGAACGAAGAAAAAAAAATATTTAAAAAAAAAATTATTCATAAACATATAAAATATATTTTTGGATTTAAAGAAGAATACATTTTACAGCTACAGATATTAGCTGTTAAAAAACCAATGAAATTCACAGAAAAAACCATAGGTTATGGACCATATATAGTTAGGAATTAGCATTTACAAAACCTTGAAAATTCACTGAAAAAACCATAGGTTATAGACCATATATAGTTAGGAATTAGCATTTAAAAAACCTTGAAAATTCACTGAAAAAACCATAGGTTATAGACCATATATAGTTAGGAATTAGCATTTAAAAAACCTTATTTTACTCACACAAAACCATTGAAATTCCATATATAGTTAGTTGCACTAACTATATATCGCGCACCCGCAATCCACTGCTGATCATGTCACATATTACATCATTCATGACATGGTCAGTGACATCACTGATGACATCACTGATGACATCTCAAATGACATCACTGATGACATCACTGATGACATCTCATTTGACATCATTCTTGTGCTAATACGATAAACCTCTTCAGACTCTAATATAACCTTAGATACACTCAGTGTATACAGACACTCACACACTGCCACTCATCCATGGAGTTACTCACACACCCAGTCAGTCATGCAAAGAAACAATCTCACCTCCATTTCTTCAACTATACAGTTAAACACACCTTACTTATTGAAACATATACTAACACATATTTACTCTCTTATACAATCCCTGATACAAGTTCACAATGATCGATACAACCACTCACTCATTCAGTGGCTCTCATGCACAGTTATTTATATATGCCAACTCTCACATGTACTGTGTTTTACATATGTACTTACTATGACATGTAGCATTGAGATATCCATTCACTCATCAATACACTCATGCACACAGTCAACTGCCCATGTAGCTGTTTCCACATGCACTCTTGAACTCATACACCTAGTGAATAAACTGCTCACACATCTATGCATAGAGTCACACACCTTCCAGCCACCCCCACACAAACTCAATCTCCCATAGAAATACTTGGGCAACCAATTAATAACACATATAGCCTCTCGTATAGCTAATGATCAACACATGCAGCAGTTTACAGAACAACAGACATAATGATGCACAAATTAAGACAGTTTAGTCACTAACCCATGCATTCAGTGAGACACATTTAATCACTCACTCATACAGTCAGTCATGCACCTACTAAATCCTTCATCCAGACACTTATACATCCACTCAAGACATATTTTAACTTTACAGAAAAATACAGTCACTGGATGTTGTCATCAGTGATGTCATCAGTGATGTCATTTGAGATGTCATCAGTGATGTCATCAGTGATGTCACTGACCATGTCATGAATGATGTAATATGTGACATGATCAGCAGTGGATTGCGGGTGCGCGATATATAGTTAGTGCAACTAACTATATATGGAATTTCAATGGTTTTGTGTGAGTAAAATAAGGTTTTTTAAATGCTAATTCCTAACTATATATGGTCTATAACCTATGGTTTTTTCAGTGAATATATATATATATATACATATATATATATATATATATATATATATATATATATATATATATATATATATATATATATATATATATTCAAGCTCAATCCCTCCCGTCCCGGGTGGGAAATAAAGACTATTCAAGCTCAATCCCTCCCGGTCCCGGGTGGGAAATAAAGACTGCACACACGGGAATCTTCAATTCAAAAAGCAACTTTACTCGCACAGACGCGTTTCGGAAGCCACGCTTCCTTCCTCAATGTTGTTACTTCGCAACGCGCGCCGAGGCGCCATTTTATTTCATTTCAAATGCACACACCGGTTAGTATGGGACATAGAGAGAGGACAGGCACGTGAGCGCCATGTTGCTAGTACATGTGAATAAACAATAACATAGCACTAAATTAATGTTATCACCACAATGTTTCTATGGCAGTTTTAAGGTAGGAACAAACATTTGTGAATTAAAAACAACGTTCCTTTCAATACGATCTCGCCGTGGATCGGCATATGGCAACCACCCAGGTTGCCTATACAGTCCCCGAAGCCCAATGCAATGAAAATGTCCCAAAGACACCCTGTGTTGTTCTTTGCACAAATAAAGTTACATAGTACTATATAGTTAACAAAAATCCTGCAAAATCCGATCTAAAAAAAAAACAAAAAACTTTCCTTAATTAATCATTACATTCATTTGGTAGATTAATCTAATCAATCTGTCCAATGCTAGAGCATCATCATTTGAGGTAGGAAGTTCATAGCAAATAACAAAATAATTTTGGGTTTTCATCTGTATTCATGCATATATGTTAACCTATTCAAGATTGGTGGCTACACTCTATTACTAATTCATTGTCGCTCAACTGCCTACGTGTACTGTTAGCTCCTCTCCACAGTTTAATCCCCCAGGGGCCTTGGTCTGACAGACTATAATATGTCGGGATTCCAGTCTACGAAGTTTTTGTAGCTTATCCCCTCCCCTGATATTTTCGGGAATTGCGTCCAAGCAGTAATATTGCAAGAGACTTCTGTCGCTGTTATGTTTAATAGAGAAGTGTCTCGCGACAGGATATGTAAAGTCTCTGTTGGCTATTGCCCGCATATGCTCCAGGATACGCAATATTACAGGGTTGATGGTGCTCCCTATGTACTTGAGCCCACATGGGCATTTTAGGCAGTAGACTGCGTATGGCGTGGTGCAGGTTTGGAACTGATTAATTTTATTTTTCTGTCTGCACCCTGTGATCTCATATGTGTAAACCCTTTTGCTACTGGCACAAGCCTTGCAGCATCCACAAGGCAAGAAACACTTGGCATCTTTCAACTTTCCTGTTTTCGTGGGAGCGGGAGACATGTGGCTATGTACCAGACTGTCCCGTAATGACCGCGCCCTTTTAAAAGTGATTAGAGGATTATTGGGCACATCACTCCCTATGATATTATCACTTTTCAGAATGTGCCAGTGTCTCTTCAGAATTGCTCTGAGTTGTTGGCAATCTTGGGAGTAGGGGGTGATCATTCTGAATTTCCCTGTGTCAGTCGTGGGTTTGGACTTTTTAATGAAGAGGGTGTTTCTCGATGGTATCCTAACCCTTTCTAGAGTGTTCTGTAGCAATTTTTTACTGTACCCCCTGGCCTCAAATCTCTCATTACTCTCCTTTGCAGCAAGCTCAAAATCTTCATTGGTTGAACAGTTGCGCTTCAGCCTTAATAGCTCGCCATAGGGTATGCTTTTGATACGTTTTTGGGGATGATTGCTTGACGCATGTAGCGTGCTATTCCCTGCCGTAGGTTTTCTATAAAGGGAGGTTTTGATCTTATTATCTGTTACCTCCACTTTTAAATCCAGGTACACTGCCTCACTCGTGCTAACCTGGCCAGTGAAGATCAGGTTACAGTCATTCTCATTCAACACTGCAATGTATTGTTGAGCTGTTTCAACCGAGCCATTCCACACTATGCAAAGATCAGCGATGTAACGATACCATGAGACGATAGAGTTAGACCATTTCTCCTTCCCCGGGGCCCAGGCCTCCTGCTCCTCCCACCAGCCGACGAATAAATTTGCGTAGCTGGGGGCGAAGCAGGAACCCATGGCTGTGCCGGAGAGCTGTCTAAATAGAACATCCTGAAACAAAAAGATGTTATTATGGAGACAGAATGCAATTAACTCCATCAGCATGCTATTGTGTTTGGCGTATTTCAAAGATCTCTTCCCTAAAAAGTAATCAATCGCCTTCATCCCTTGTGCATGCTCAATACTCGTGTAGAGGCTCGTGATATCAAGTGTCAGTAGGCAATACCCTGGGTGCCAGTCAATAGAATCGATTTTTTCAATGAAATCGGCAGTGTCACGAATGTATGATTTTAGTCCCAAAACCATTTCAAACAAAAAATGGTCTAAGAATTTAGAGAGATTCTCTGTGAGGCTGCCCATAGATGAAATAATAGGGCGCCCCGGTGGCTTGTCCATCCTCTTATGTACTTTGGGTAAGTAATAGAAGGTGGGGGTAATTGGATGTGTTGTTTTAAGAAAAAAGTATTCTTCAGTCTCAAGCATCTGTTTATCACGCCATTTTTTAAGTAATTCGTGTAACTCATCAATACTTGATTGGTATCGTTGTTTGGTGGTTAGTTCATAGCAGGTCTGGTCTTGCAATTGGCGCATGGCTTCCTGGATGTACTCCTCCTGTGACAATATGACCACGTTACCACCCTTGTCTGAGGGTTTGCACACTATGGAAGTATCCGCGGCCAATGTTTTCAATGCTGTCCGTTGTTTTTCGGTCAGATTGTTTCTTCGTCCAGATGTTTTTTATGCATGCGCATGTTCCTTAGATCCTTGATCACCAGTTCCGAAAAAGTGTCTATCATATCCGTTTGTGTTGGAGGTACAAACTTCGATTTGAGTTTGAGAACACTATTCGGAGCCTCCTGTTCCACCTCGACTGCCCTCAATCTCTGAGTCAAGGCTTCTGTCGGTGTTGACATCACTGCTGCCGCACTTTCATGTCGTAGTTCTTCCAGCAGTTCCAGGGATGTCAGATCACTGACCTTCAGGAGATCTGTGTCTTTAAAACGAGATCGAATCATTTTCACTTCATCTGAAGTTGGTTTAGTTTTAAAGTACTTGTGTAGACGGAGCCTTCTAATGAACTGAAATAGATCGATTCTGGTCTGGGTGTACTCAAGATTGTTGTTAGGGCAGAAGGTTAATCCCAGTTTGAGTACTGATTCTTCTTCGGACGAAAGAGTTCTTGCAGATAAGTTGATGATGGTAAGATGATCTGTATGTCCCTCAGATCCTACCATCTCGCTCCCCTTTTGCCCCTCGCTTTGCGCGCTGGAGCCTCCGCAACCACCGCTTTCCCTCTTCCCCTTGCTTTTCCGACCACCTCTTCTGGTTTTCCTTCGTTTTCCGGGGGTTTGTTCTTCCCTCCCCTCAACCAGTTCATTCGTTGAGGGGAGGGAAGAACAAACCCCCGGAAAACGAAGGAAAACCAGAAGAGGTGGTCGGAAAAGCAAGGGGAAGAGGGAAAGCGGTGGTTGCGGAGGCTCCAGTACGCAAAGCGAGGGGCAAAAGGGGAGCGAGATGGTAGGATCTGACGCGCTTGGACTGCACCCGCGAAAAGAGTCCTGCGTACCTTGGGGCAGAGAGCGAGGATATATATATATATATATATATATATTATATATATATATATATATATATATATATATATATATATATATATATATATATATTCACTGAAAAAACCATAGGTTATAGACCATATATAATTAGGAATTAGCATTTACAAAACCTTGAAAATTCACTGAAAAAACCATAGGTTATAGACCATATATAGTTAGGAATTAGCATTTACAAAACCTTGAAAATTCACTGAAAAAACCATAGGTTATAGACCATATATAGTTAGGAATTAGCATTTAAAAAACCTTATTTTACTCACACAAAACCATTGAAATTCCATATATAGTTAGTTGCACTAACTATATATCGCGCACCCGCAATCCACTGCTGATGATGTCACATATTACATCATTCATGACATGGTCAGTGACATCACTGATGACATCACTGATGACAACATCCAGTGATTATGTGTTTCTGTAAAGTTTAAATATGTTTTACATATTGAAGAATGAGTGGATGTATAAGTGTCTGAATGAAGGTTTTAGTAGGTGCGTGATTGACTGTATGAGTGAGTGATTAAATGCGTCTTACTGAATGCACGGGTTAGTGACTAAACTGTCTGAAAGTGTGCATCAGTATGTCTGTTGTTGTGCAAGCTGCTGCATGTGTTGATCAGTAGCTATATAAGTAGCTATATGGGTTATTGATTGGTTGCACAAGTATTTGTATGGGAGACTGAGTGTGTGTATGGCTGGCTGGGAGGTGTGTGACTCTGTGCAGATCAATGTGTACTTGTATCAGTGATTCTATAAGAGAGTAAGTATGTGTTAGTATATGTTTAAAAAATGTAAGGTGTTCTGTGTTTAACTGTATAGATGAGAAAATGGAAGTGTGATTGATTCTTTTCAGGACTGACTAGGTGTGTGAGTAACTCCATGGATGAGTGGCAGAGTGTGAGTGTCTGTATAGGTGTATGAGTGCATATGATAGTGTTGTAAAGATGAGTGATTGTATGTATGAATGATTGTATGAGTGAATGTGTGTGTAGACATAGGAATCAGTGAGTGCGTATGTAGTAACTAGTATTGGTGTGTCAATGGTTTCAAAAATTATACTCTCTATTTAACACTGGGTGTAACGGAGGTTATATTAGAGTGTGAGGAGATGCATTGTATTATCACATGAATGATATCATCAGTGATGTGATCATTGATGTCAAGTGAGATGTCATCAGTGATGTCATTTGAGATGTCATCAGTGATGTCATCAGTGATGTCACTGACCATGTCATGAATGATGTAATATGTGACATCATCAGCAGTGGATTGCGGGTGCGCGATATATAGTTAGTGCAACTAACTATATATGGAATTTCAATGGTTTTGTGTGAGTAAAATAAGGTTTTTTAAATGCTAATTCCTAACTATATATGGTCTATAACCTATGGTTTTTTCAGTGAATTTTCAAGGTTTTGTAAATGCTAATTCCTAACTATATATGGTCTATAACCTATGGTTTTTTCAGTGAATTTTCAAGGTTTTGTAAATGCTAATTCCTAACTATATATGGTCTATAACCTATGGTTTTTTCAGTGAATTTCAATGGTTTTTTAATAGCAAATATCATAAGCTGTCGAATGTCAAATACGTGGTAAGTAAAAACATTTTCGTGTTTATGCACACTGATCTGCTTTGAATGCTGCCCCCCCCCCTCATTTCTATTAGGAGTACTCTCTCTTTGCAGATAGTGAAAGGTAGTTAACGCAGGCCTTTGCCCCCGTTGTAATACGTCGTGCCTGCTTCTCTCTCCATTTGATTGATTGTTATCCAAGCATTTACTGTTTTAGAATTGGTTCTCTTTGGTTCATTCTCTATTTACGAACAAACACAGAGTCGCAATACTCTGTTTAGTCTTTGCAGATAACGAAAAATCGTGTAAAAAAACATAAGGAATCGAGCAAAATCAGTAGGCCACTAATGGGATCTCTTTTTGACCTCGCTAAAATAGAAACATTAGGAACAACCCCTCATGACAAATACGAAACTAGTGAGATGAACTAAACTCCACACCATGATGGCTGCAAAACAGCTCGACTCCGCCACCCACCCCGCCCAAAATAACGATAAAGAGCGGCTGCCATGATTGCTCGCGGAATGGCCACGACGGAGCTACGAAATGGTGGTGCTCTCATGCTAACCCCAGCTTTAGTCTGAAACATCCAGAAACACTGTAGACTACCAATTCGATCAGTTCCGGTAGTGCCCCAACGTAACCCGGTAGAGAAGAACTAGCCCTCCCCTCTTTGACTGATGGTTCTTGTTGCCTGTCCGTTCTGTTGTCATTTAACAGAACTATTTAGCCTGCTGAAAAGGGTTTTGTTCCGACCGCTGGTTGGTGGAGACATTTCGACTATATTCTGGACCTGCGTTGTCGCGTAATGCGTCATATGACGCGCCGCGTTAGCGCATCCGGAAGTGATCCGGGACGCGACGCGCAGCGCGTAACGTAAGCATAACAGGTCATGTGACTTGTTAATAAAACTTTTCATTGGTTCATTTTACTTTTCTTATTCTAATGATGAAAGGCTTGGTCATATGACCTAAAAATTACGCTTTTTATTACTTCCGAACATTATTTTTTCTTAAACATATATGTTATAATGTTCCAGGCTAATGTACTTTCCCGGAAAATTTACAACTGTCCTGCAAGTAAAATATATTCTTTTTTCTAGAAAAAGGGCGTTTCTTCGTCCCATGACGGAGCCGTTGAGCAAAAGAGGGTCGACCTGCTGTCTTAGTCGCCGATACGCTTGAATATGAGATTCTTATCGATCACTTTATGTTGCAGGAGTAGAAAACACAACAGCCCTTGACCATTTATCTTTACTGCGTTCCTGCGTATTATACCTTTTACCCTTCATGTAATTGGTCTGCTTTATTTCACTTGCCTTTTACTGATTCTAAAACAGTGACTATTATTAAAAACTTTACCAATGTAAATACTACTACCATGTTTTCTTTTAAAAACCTTTATTGTGAAAATGTCAGTATACAAATACGGGCCTATAACCACGTGCGCCGGCCACGGAGCAAACTGTAATGGTATATGATGAGGAGACATTTACACTGTAGAGAAACGTTACGGGCGGGCCATTAGGTTGCAAGAACTAAGGTGTCTAACAGTTGCGGAATCGGTGGACGTACATTTTATAATTAAAATACGACAGGGCCAGTTACAATAAAATTATCTAGATATACATTTGCGGGCAAGTACCATGGGTGACGTTAATTCGAACTTTCAATAGTACAGTAATCAATTGTATTGTATTGTATTGTAAGGGGTGCTTATAGAGCGCACTGACACCATGGGTTTCCTGGCGCTGGGTAGACATGGAGAGTACAGAAAGACTAGACGGATTGAGGGAAGAGCCAGGTTTTTAGAAACTTACGAAAAAGAATCAAAGAGTTAGAAACTTTAAGAGAAGAGGGAAAAGAATTCCAAAGCTTGGGGGCCAGGTAAGCAAATCTCCGGCCTCCAGATCTACAGAGTTTATAAGAGGGAACAGTGAGAAGGTGAAGATGGGAGGATCTCAGATTCCGGGGCGGGCAATAAGGTGTAATCAGAGATTTCACAAACGCGGGACAAGGCCCGGTTTGCGATTTGAAAACAAGACAGCCGATCTTGAAGGCAGACCTGGCAGTGACGGGGAGCCAATGGAGTTTGACAAGAAGGGGCCTGGCAGATTGCCACTTCGGGATCCCTAGGGCCAGTCTCGCCGCTTGATTTTGCACCACTTGCAGTCTGGCCACCGAAGTTTTAGGCAGACCGTGGTAGATCGCATTAGAGAAATCTAAGCGGGAGAGGACAAGGGCCATGATGACCTGTAGGAGGGCGTCGGGTGTGAAAAGAGATGCCACTTTCCTGATCCTGCGTAGCTGGTAGATGCAGGACGAGACTACCGTCCCCACCTGTGGCCCAAGGGATAGACCGGAGTCAATTGTGACCCCCAAGCTCTTCACCGTGGCCACGGGGGTGGGAGAGGGACCAAGTTCCGCCGGCCAGAATTGTGGCCCCCAGGAAGTGGCGCTCCTACCAGGAAGGAGGAGCTCCGTCTTCCCGGGGTTCAATTTCAGCTGGTTGTGGCCCATCCACTGGAGAATGTGGGACATGACTGCCTGGAAATTAGGGATAGCAGAAGGGGAGTTGAGAGAAAAGATGAGTTGCAGGTCGTCCGCGTAGTTAAACACGGTGACGTCCCACTGCCTCAAAGAAAAAAGAAGGGGGCGAAGATAGAGATTGAAAAGAAGAGGGGATAGCGAAGAACCCTGGGGGACCCCACAGGGCGAGCACTCCCTGGGGGCCCTGAAAGTGCCAAGGCTAAGGGTCTGAGACCTGCCGGTCAAAAAAGATTTGACCCAGGCCAGCGCCAGGCCCTGGATGCCAGCCTGCTCGACACGGTGGAGAAGGATGTTATGGTCCACCGTGTCGAAGGCGGCAGACAGATCTAGTAGTACCAGGGCCTGGGGGGTACCCTTGTCCACCCCGTCTCTCAAGGCATCCAGCACCGCCAAGATCACAGTCTCCGTGGAGTGGCCGGGTCTGAAGCCAGCCTGATTGGCCTCGAGAAAGTTGGAACTCTCGATAAACTGAGAGAGACAGGTGGTAACGTGGGCCTCCAGGATTTTAGAAAAGAAGGGTAAGAGGGAGATGGGACGGTAATTTGCTGGAACGGCGGGATCCGCCCCTGGCTTCTTCAAGAGAGGCACCAAAACGGCTTCCTTGAAGGGGCCAGGTACCGTACCAGAGGAGAGAGAAGAATTCAACAGAGGGAGGATGCAGTTGGGTAGAGAATGGCAGATGGCCCGGAGTATGGACGGGGGGCAACAGTCGTCAGGAGATCCGGACTTGACGCGAGTGGCAAGAGTAGCCAAAGAAGTGGGGTCTAAAGGAGGGAATTGTGTGAATGAGACAAGGTTGTGAGGGGGGGAAGCAGAACCAGCGCCAGGAAGGGTAGCTGGGATGGTGTCCTTGATCAATACAATTTTTTCTACAAAATAGGTGCTGAGAGCATTACATGCTTCCTGTGTGGCAACCTGGGTGGGAAGCGTCCTGGAGTCTGAGGTAAATTCATTGAGAATTTTAAAAATTTCTTTAGACTGACACGGGGCCGATAGAATTTTTTCTGATGCATAGGTTTTTTTTGCTGTAAGGATTGCGAATTTATACCTATTCCGGGCAGCCACATAGGCATCTCTGCTTAGGGGGTGATAATCTCTCCTCCACTTACGCTCGAGTTGACGAAGTTCCAGGTGGAGAGATTTGAGGTGAGGGGTAAACCATTTGTGGGAGTTGCTGTGCCTGGATTGGGGAAACTTGATTAGGGGGGCAAAGATGTCGCTGGCTGTCGTGAGCCAGTCAGCTACCGACCCGCAGAGCTTATCGACACTATTGTCGTCAGGCAGCAAAGGGTAAGTTTGAGATAAATGGGCTACAAGTTTGGGAGGGTCCACAGCCTTCCACTTACGAGCCATGCCACCCTCCCGCAGGGGGACCCTAATCTGGCCAGCCACCGATATGGTGGTGTCGATCATAGAGTGATCCGACCACACGCAGGGTGTTATTAACGGGGGAGAGGACTTGACCCCATGGATCCAAATATGATCAAGGATGTGGCCGCCCTTATGGGTGGCAGACCTGACCAGTTGGATGAAGTCCAGGCTCGAGAGACCCTCGAACAGTTCGAGAGCATGCGGGCCGGCGTCCTCATGCTGAAACCAATAATTAAAGTCACCGATGATGACAGTACGGGGAGAGGAGGTAGTAATGTTGGTAAGTTGGTCAATGAAGGCTGAGGGGAAAGACGGCATAGGGTGGGGAGGGCGGTAGAGTACCACGAGGGTGACTGCCCCTGCCTCCGTCCCAAGGCTGAGGACCAAAGTGTCTACTTCCGGCAGGGTCATAATCGCAGAGGTGATGATCTTCAGATCCTTGCGTATGACCGCCGCCACCCCTCCCCCTGCGCGACCTCCTGAGCGGTTGGTGTTTAGCAGGAAGTAGTCTGGGGGGAGTGCAGCTAAGATGTCAGGAAGTGAGTCATCAGTGAGCCAGGTCTCTGATAACAATAGGGCATCAGGGCTCTCGGTAAGAAGTAAGTGCAAGATATCGGCTTGGTGCTTAACCATGGATCTTGTATTCAGGTAGAGGACCCGTACCAGTGACTCAATGGGAGCTGGAACCACAGGTACTGGCATAGACCCGAGGCGGGGAGATGAGGTACCGGCGAGACCAAGGGATGTAATGTGGGTCCAGGTATCGGGGGGGAGAGGGCTGGCGGAAGCGTGTAGGCGCCTCAATGCAGCGGGGGAATGGGAAATAAAGGTAGCAGCATCCCTGGCCCCTGGGCCCGTCCGGCCGCGGACGGGCGCAGACGGGCTTGACTCTGGTGCGACTCCGGCGCGACGCCGGCGCGCCCGCTGCGCCCGTCCGCTGCGCGGCCGCATAGGGGAAGTTTAAATAGGCACGTGACGCGGGAGGTGGGAGGAGCAACAGGGCCGGAGGAGTGAATTAAAAACAAGGTGATGGCGTCAGCCGCTAGCAGTCAGCGTGACGAGGAAAGGCTGCTCTTGGATCAGCAGAGAATGAGGAATTAAAAGTCAGGTAAAGCGCCCAGCGCGCGCGAGCCCTCTGCCACAGGGCTGCTCGTCTGTTCACTCAGAGTCCAAAAGGGGCGTGGCCTAAATAGGCACGTGACGCGGGAGGTGGGAGGAGCAACAGGGCGGGAGGAGTGAATTAAAAACAAGGTGATGGCGTCAGCCGCTAGCAGTCAGCGTGACGAGGAAAGGCTGCTCTTGGATCAGCAGAGAATGAGGAATTAAAAGTCAGGTAAAGCGCCCAGCGCGCGCGAGCCCTCTGCCACAGGGCTGCTCGTCTGTTCACTCAGAGTCCAAAAGGGGCGTGGCCTAAATAGGCACGTGACGCGGGAGGTGGGAGGAGCAACAGGGCGGGAGGAGTGAATTAAAAACAAGGTGATGGCGTCAGCCGCTAGCAGTCAGCGTGACGAGGAAAGGCTGCTCTTGGATCAGCAGAGAATGAGGAATTAAAAGTCAGGTAAAGCGCCCAGCGCGCGCGAGCCCTCTGCCACAGGGCTGCATGTCTGTTCACCATCATCAATAACACATCAGAACTTAATATCAATAGGGATGTCGAAATATTCAATCAATTCTCGTCCCCGCCCGCCATGTGCTTCAAAACTGCATACGTATCTCGTGATATCAAAGTTTTACAACAAGTACACAACAAGGAGTTACGAGTCCCATTTATTCCGGCGCCATTTTGGGCGAGGACGGGCAGGTCCAGGATATAGTCAAAATGTCTCTACCAACCATCGACTATGATGATGTTCATATGCTGTATTTATTAGAGTAACACTCATCTGTCCACATGAAATTAATTTGCCACAATCTAAACATGTCATTTTAATCTTTCCAAACTTCTTCTAAATATTTGGGACCGTTTCCCTTGCCTCTGATGCTGTCAGTGCCACTTCTTTGATGAATGTACTGGCAGGTCGGGGGTTCTTCTCCAAATCTCTCTTTTATGCAGCACTATAATTAATCGGTGCCACCTCTCCATATGACGATGCATGGTATAGTTACCATAACTATATTTTTTTTCGGTTCCTCTGGAGAGTACATCGTGGCAGATGAAGCGTGTAACGTACCGGGCATTTACCTTTTTTTGCATGTAGAGGAAAGGAAAAAAAATTCAAGCGTCCGAGTTCTAAGGTGTCCCAGGGCCATTTTAGTGGACCAGGCCCAAATCCAAAGAACAGGCCGCCATTTTGAGAGTCCTGTTGCAGCCGCCTGTCGCTGTAGCATCAAGTGCGGCCGAAACTCAGCTGAATGGCAACTGAAACGGTAAAGGGGCGCCCCACTACAGCAGACGAGCCTCCACCTGGGAAGGCCCGTTCACGCCGCCTCCCCCCCCCCACCTTCGGGCACCCCATGCCGTTATTCGGAGCAGTATTGTAGGATGGCCACACCAGTGCAGCAACTTGCTAGACACCACCTCGGTGGTAACCGAATCTCAGCGCCTTGTGGTGTCTCCTATTCAGAAAACATTGTTGTGCTGCCTTCGACCTATTCGCCGCAAGTGCGCACGCAACTCAGCTGCATAGCTTGCTAGACACCACCTCGGTGCTAACCGAATCTCAGCGCCTTGTGGTGTCTTCTATTCAGAAAATATTGTTGCGCTGCCTTTGGCCCCATTCGCACATCGGTCCGCTACTGACGCCACCTCACAGGCCAACGGGGCGCCCCACGCCGACTTTCAGCATTGTAGGATGGCCACACCAGTGCGGCAACTTGCTAGACACCACCTCGGTGCCATCCGGATCTTGGCATCTCAGCGCCTTGTGGTGTCTTCTATTCAGAAAATATTGTTGCGCTGCCTTTGGCCCCATTCGCACATCGGTCCGCTACTGATGCCATCTCACAGGCCAACGGGGCGCCCCACGCCGACTTTCAGCATTGTAGGATGGCCACACCAGTGCGGCAACTTACTAGACACCACCTCGGTGCCATCCGGATCTTGGCATCTCAGCGCCTAGTGGTGTCTTCTATTCGGAAAATATTGTTGCGCTGCCTTTGGCCCCATTCGCACATCGGTCCGCTACTGACACCATCTCACAGGCCAACGGGGCGCCCCACGCCGACTTTCAGCATTGTAGGATGGCCACACCAGTGCAGCAACCTAGACACTAACTCGGTGCCATCCGGATCTTGGCATCTCAGCGCCTAGTGGTGTCTTCTATTCGGAAAATATTGTTGCGCTGCCTTTGGCCCCATTCGCACATCGGTCCGCTACTGACGCCATCTCACAGGCCAACGGGGCGCCCCACGCCGACTTTTACCATTGTAGGATGGCCACACCAGTGCGGCAACTTACTAGACACCACCTCGGTGCCATCCGGATCTTCGCATCTCAGCGCCTTGTGGTGTCTTCTATTCAGAAAATATTGTTGCGCTGCCTTTGGCCCCATTCGCACATCGGTCCGCTACTGACGCCATCTCACAGGCCAACGGGGCGCCCCACGCCGACTTTCAGCATTGTAGGATGGCCACACCAGTGCGGCAACTTACTAGACACCACCTCGGTGCCATCCGGATCTTGGCGCGTTGTGCTGCCTTCGGCCTATTCGCACATTGTTCCGCTACTGACGCCGCCTCACGTGCCAACGTATTTTCTCCGCATTTTATACCCTATGCCGCATAACAGGTCATGTGACTTGTTTATAAAACTTTTCATTGGTACATTTTACTTTTGGTTTCCTAATGATGGAAGGCTTGATCATATGACCTAAAAACAACACTTTTCATTGGATGAAAACTTTTTTTTTCCCCAAACGATGAAAGCCCCACCTTGTTTCTGGATATTTCAGACTGAAGCTGGCGTCAACATGAAAGCACCACCATCTCGTGGCTCCGTCGTGGTCATTCCGCGAGCAATCATGGCAGCCGCTCCCCACCAGAAGCCTGCAGGAGTCGGGGGCCCCCAAAACTTTTGTTGAATCCTCAAGGCGGAGGGGACGCTTTCGAGAATGGGGTCCAAGACCTAGCAGACAAGCGTGCGATTTCCAAGGTGTCCCAGGGCCATTTCAGTGGACCAGGCCCAAAAAGGAAAGAGCCTGCCGCCATTTTGAGAGTCCTGTGACAGCCGCCTATCGCTGCACCGCAAGAGTGGGCGCAACTCAGCTGAATTGCGGCTTTTGACACAGTGGACCAAAAGCCGACGGAATGGCAACTGAAACGGTAAAGGGGCGCCCCACTACAGCAGACGAAACTCCACCTGGAGAGGCCCGTTCACGCCGCCTCCCCCCCCCCCCCGGGGCACCCCACGCCGTTATTCGGAGGGCGGCAACTTAAATGTTTTTACTGTTTTTGTTTTGTTGTATATATTTATAAGTTATTAAAGTTTTATAATCTTACTACTTTGTTGGAGTGCTATATATTTTTAATGTGACACATAATTGTAAAAACTTTGATGTACAAAGAGTCATCCCTGGAATCTTCCGCTTCAGGCTCGGTCCCCTCCCCAATCACAATACAGGATGGTTTTCAGATAGTAGGAACGCGTGTGCTGTGACGGATCTCATCGGGTGTGGGCCTTGATCTACTATAACTCCTTTGAAGAGGGGTGATTCTTTACAGCTGGGGCCATAAACTACATCTGCAGGGCTAGCTGATAGCCTAGGACCGGCCTGGACAATTGGACACAGAGGAAAAGGAGTGTCAGAGGGTGCGGTAGTGAATAGGGCGAAAGGGAGGTGTCGGGCGGGCACAGGGTGTGATTCTCAGGGAAGAGCAGCGCAGATGGGGGGAGGTTTATTACCCATGCATAAGACAGAGAGCGGGGGTGACCAGTGCCTGGGGGAAATGCTTGCGAGGGTGGGGAGCCATGCTAAGGATCGACAGCGTACAGAGAGTGGGTCTGGTCAAGGCATCTAAAATGGCTGCCGTGCACGACAAAAGTGTGGCATTTGAAAAAAGGCAAGATGGCGCAGACAATGTTTTTCAACACTTCCTGATTTCCTTCGAATCGAACGTTAACAGACGTTCGGGCATATTACCAAAGTTAAGCGATATTTATCCCTAACGATGCTTAGCAACTAATTTTTTACCGCTAAGCATCGTCAGAAATTATCGCAGATAAACCTTGCTATTATCAAGGTTTATCGCAAATGCGATGAAAAACGACCGCAATGCATTAATATCGCTGAAAAGTCCGCGATATTCATGCATTACCGAGCTAATGCTCTTAGCCATGTTATCCACCTCCCATTGGATAACATGGCTAAGAACTGCTCAGGGCAGGTGTTACTTTTTAGAGATATTCGCGCTTAGCGCGAATATCTCCAAAAGTTGGTAATAGAAGATAGCGATGTTAGCGACTGTTTCCAGTCGCTAACATCTTGACATGCCCACTTTGCATGTCATTAGTGATAAATATCACTGACATGCAAAGTGGAGCCCAAGATGGTCGCTATCTCCTACTAGCGGTCGCTAACTGGTGTTAGCAACAGCTAGGTAATAGGGAGATAATGTTATCTCCGCGAAGCGGAGCGCTGTTACAGATATATATCTTTTTTTGAACGTTAATTTCTCAAAATCCACTGGAGCACATATATTGAGACCTAGCAAAGGCACATCGGGCTACCAGTCCCTACAATTTTGCCAAGTTTCGTGCAAATCCATTCAGCCGTTCGATTATTATTATTTTTTTTTTTTCCCCCGCGGGGGGCCCTTTTAAAACCTCCACATCAAACCTAAGAGGTCAAGGAGGATCTACTATGCCCCCTTATGGTCATTTGCCCCTTCGCTTTGGCCTCCTCTTGACTCTCGATCCTACCGAGAGACAAGATGGCGGCCGCTACGGACTGTTTGGAATGTTTACAGACGCCGGAGAACCAATCAGCTTCGCTTCACAAAGCTCCGTAACGCGAAAAGTACGCGAACTGGAGCGCTGCCCGGTCCGCTGTTACAGATATATATCTTTTTTTGAACGTTAATTTCTCAAAATCCACTGGAGCACATATATTGAGACCTAGCAAAGGCACATCGTGCTACCAGTCCCTACAATTTTGCCAAGTTTCGTGCAAATCCATTCAGCCGTTCGGGCTAAAAGTGAGGCCAACCGCCCTATGGAAAACTCAATGTTAAAAACACGTTTTGGGACCCCCCTTTTTTCTCGGCCCCCCCTTGACGAACCCCCCCCCAAATTTTCAGGGGCTGCTCAGAAACAAAATGTTCCATTTTCCTGAAAATTTCAGCCAATTCCGTCCACAAACGCCAAAGTTATTAGACATAGAATTTTCAAAAATCCCATAGACAAAAAATCCTAACTATATATACCTACTGGCGACCGCCAGTAGGTAATATATATATATATATATATCCTTAGAAAAAGGCACCTGCTGAAAATCCCTCGCCGTGTCAGGGGTGGCTCGATGCCGGCGGAGCAGCCGGTAACAATATCCACAATATAATAAGGGCAATATAATAATGGCATTCCAATCGTGCACTCAGGCAGCAGACAAAACAGGGCAACTGCTGGGTATTCAAGTATAGAGGTTTATTAGCTCGATAAACCCTCCATGACGTGATTCCCGCTCCAAAAAGCGCTCGATCACACAACGGAATAAATAAAATTTGCCATATTTAAAGCCATATCTCTTGCTGGTTCATAAACGTGAAAAGAGGACTGTGACAACACTTCAACATGAACATGTGCCATTGCAGAGTGGTAAAAGCATGTCAGACATAATTAATACATTTTGCTAAATGCTCATAATGCTGAATATTCGAATACATTACGTCGTACTTTCTCATGTAACTTTGAATGTGGTGCGTGTTGATAAAACTGATACAAAGTTGCAGATGCAAGCCTCGCTCGGTGTTGTGGGTACTGTAGTGTAGATTTCTTGCTACTATGCTGTGTCGGTATCGATGAAACGGTGTATTCATCTAAGATGTACAAGACCAGTGTCTTCGCTATACCTCCTAAGTCATGGTATGAGAATGCATCGCGGAGTGCCGCCGCAAATGAGACTGAAATAGTTCATGTACTGTAATCAAAGGGCAAAAACAGAATACTAAGCCACACAAAGAGAGAAATATATCACAGTGTAAGATCGAAACAAGTGGGTGCTTTCAAACTAAAAGCAAAGGAGGCTGTCTGCACCATGTGTCTGTTTTCCAGGGAAGGGGGGCCACACAGCCCCCCACCCATTTTATTTTTTAAAACCCCAAAAAAGGAATCTGAAAATCACTGGAGGCCCGCCCCCTCCCCGCACTACTGTGCAAACGCCCCCTGCGGTGCGTTTTAAGGTGGGGAATTAGTTGAATCCTGAGAGTCCCCGGGGGGTTTCTAGCCCACCAGGTACCTCCAGCAAGTGCCACAGAGTTGCGTTGCAAAGAGATGTAAAAAGGGGCATGGCCTTGGACCACCATCTCTGCAACGCAGCTCTGTGGCACATACTGGAGGGACCTGGTGGGCTAGTTGGCTACCAGGGACCCTCAGGATTCAGGGGGACTTAATACCCCAACTTAAAACACGCCGTGGGGTGCATTTACACACTTGTCACATCAGGACCCACCCCCTCCCTTAACCACTGTGTAAATGCACCCCGTGGAGCATTTTAAGTTGGCAGACTAATTCCCCTTCAATCCTGAGTGTCCCTGGGGGCCAACTCGCCCACCAGGTACCTCCAGTAAGCGCCACAGAGCTACATTGCAGAGAGGTGTTCTGATGCCATGCCCCTTCTTATACCACTCTGCAAACGCAGCTTCTAGTGTACTGCTGGTAGGGCGATGAGGTCCTCTTGAGTACTGAGGACCTCAGGACACAAGTGGACTTTATCCTCCGAGCAGCAGTGCACCTGAAGCCGCGTTTGCAGCATGGTGTAAAAGGGGGCTTGGCCTCAGCACACCTCTCGGCAATGCAGCTCTGTGGTGCTTACTGGAGGTACCTGGTGATTAGTTGGCCTCCAGGGAACCTCAGGATTCAAGGAGGGGACTTAATCCTCCAACTTGCAACAGACCAGGGGGCACGTTTACACAGTGGTGCAGGGAGGGGGCGGACCTGATATGACAAGTTAGCTATCCTACTGTGTGGGACTTACTGGAAGTAACAAAAGGGGTAGTTGGCCCCCAAGGTTGAAATTGGGGGCTAACTACCCCTCCTGTTACCTCCAATAAATCCCACACAGTGGGATTGCTAAATGGTGTTTGGAGGCCACGCTCACCTTTCTCCACCACCCTGCAAATGTGACTGCTATATTATAGTTAGAAATTAGCATTTAAAAAACTGTTGAAATTCACAGCAAAAACCATAGGTTTCAGGGACGTTATAGTTAGAAATTAGCATTTAAAAAAACTTGAAAATCCACTGAAAAAACCACAGGTTTCAGAGACGTTATAGTTAGTTGGACATTTCACTCGTACCAAACCAGAGAAATTCAGCCGTGATAGTTAGTTCAGCTAACTATAACTAGAGCCCCCACAATTCACTGCTGATGATGTCACATATTACATCACTCATGACATGGCAATGTCAAACTTTACCCCGACTTTCTGTCAGGGGCGCGTTGGAAGTCGAAATAGATTAATTTTCTATTCCAACTCCAGTATGTGCCACAGTAGGGAGGGTGTTGGAGTTAGATCCAACACCTTCTACCCACTGCTGCATACATTTTTTGTTGCAATGGCATTCGATGTCGCTGCATGCATTGTAACAGTTGCGATGTGAAGGCTGCTTCCCCTTATCATCACTGGCTGCACAAACACTAAATTACCAATACTGTGCAGCTCTACTCAATGCCAGGTGGTCGTGAGCTCTTCCTAACCGCTGCCTTCAGCCTACACTGCGGTCATCAGAGCTCACAATTAATTACACTGTTGATTAATTATTTGCGGTGTACAATACCAAACTAAGTATACCATTTATCAAACCCTATAAAATATCCCTTTATTATGCTTCCCTTAAGAACTTCTTTTATATCACTTATAGATTTAGTTAAATAATAAAATTCACGCTGCACGTGCAAAGGTACCCTTCCTTAATGATAGTCTACACTGTGGATAGCATAGGTCACAATTTGAACCTCACTTTTTCTTCATTAGAAACCTGAATTTCTTTTTTGGAGACAAAAATGGGTGCACCACTGAAAGAATCATCTGATTCAGATCATTTTGTTGCTGAGGAATTGATAACCATCAATGGTACTTTTTTTTTCCCCTCCCTCAAAGTACATGCAGTCCAGTATGCAACAGTCAATGCTTTGAGTGCAGCCTGTTCAGACCACGCATCATCGCAGGGTGAGCACATGCTAAACACCAGACGTACCACTAACTTAGTACACCGTAAATAATCGCCACGTGCCCTTGTTAATGTAGGAGAGTGGGGTCTGCAATCCTATGGTCACCCCAGATTTTTGCTTTTTGCTTCACTGGTTTACGACTTTCCCTGGCTGTGGGCCTGCTAATCAGACCCACAGCCTAGCTGTTCTCTCTCTAATTTGACAAACATGTACTTTAGGTGCATTTACCAATTGGTACTGGGCCACCTTATCAGTCCCTGTACCCAGGGCATAGGTGTACCCAGGGCCTACCAGGGGCTGAAGCATGTATTATGCCACCCCTGGCTGGCCATCTAAATCTGACACAACTGGCTGCATGACAGCTGGGGCAAGGTGGTGTAAACACCCTTTGCTGTAGATATAGTATACCTATATCTAACCCTAAAATGGACACATATATTCCTATCAGTCACTCCTATGGAAGGCCTTATCAATCCTGAAGGCAGAGTGCTTGGAATTATGTGAGATGGTGCTCTGGCATGAGCTGAGCCCGTTTGCAGCTTGCGGAACCAAGTCCTAATAGCTGTTCCATGATAACGCTATACCATATACTCTTAAGTGCATTATCAACCTCGCGGTTAAATGAAAACTCTGGTATAACATTATCAAAACATGTCGAGTAAGGTGTCATATGATTTGGAATACTACCCCCTCGCCAATTCTGGCGACGGGGGTAGCATTCCACCCTTCTAGAGGGACACGACATGTATGTAACTGTGAACCCCGGTTAAAGTTATCTCGAGCCTCAGCTTCACAAAATGGATGCTGCCACCACAGACACAAGTCTGACCTCCTGCTGCTGGGAATCCTTCCAGCGAGGATGGCTTGGACAAAGGGTTTCCTGCCTTGGGAGGTGCTAGCACCACCCCAGACAGGATTTTGTGTATTGGGGAGGATAGGCCTGAAAGGAATGAGACATGCCTGGGGCACACAAGGTGCCCTGTGCATACACCGGTTCAAACCAGTTCCTGGGGCATCCCAGCCCCAGCTCTGGCGGGAAACCGGACAAAGGATAGGGGGTGTAGCCACCCCCCTTCCTGGTCCCACCCAGGGGAGGGACCTAGTCAGTAGTGCAGCCCCCTTTAGGAGAAGAAAGGTAGGAGCTGGTCCCATTCCAGATTAGATTATCCTGAACTATTCAACAAGAAGAAACTCTGGCCTTCGACGTTCTGCTCCACAGAAGACTGAAGAATCTCCCTTGTGAGCAAGGAGTGTCCACCCTGCAACTGCAGGCACCATCAAGCGTCCAGCGGCTTCACTTTGTCGTCTTCCCTCGAGGAACCAGACTTCAGAGCCCAACGAGACCCGGATTCCCAGACCTCTCCGACCTCAACTCACATCTGCAGCAAAGCTGAGACCCGTGGGTGCGACGAGACACGTGGGACCGGCCATCTTGAATGAACCTGCACTTCGCTTCCAGCACGACTCCCGAGGTAAACTCGACCAAGTGCTTTGGGGATTGAGAATCCCCAGCCCCGAGCAGCCCCTGCACCGAAGATCAGCCCTCCAGCATCCACGAGATCTGCGTGGGGCCCTTCTGCTTGTTTGCTGCTCGACGCATTGTCTGGTCACTTGCCGGCTGGCTAGTGGCCTCCTAGACAACAAACCTTTGAATCTTTCCTGCTGGTCTGGTTGCTCCAGACTGGCCCTTGCTCCCTTCCAAAAGAGGGGCACCCCGGACTCTCCTAGTCCGCACCAGATGTCTTTTCCCTTCACCGCGTGGGTTGCCTTTGCCAAGGCCTGTTGACTCCAATCCCGGATCCGACACCGCCAACAGCAAGAGCCTGCGTGGGACAGCTCGTGCCTCCATCCTGGTTGTCGAAGACACCTCCTGGTCCACGTGGCTGCAGAGGCAAGCGTCCACTCTTCACCTGATCGCGACGACAGCACCTGGTTCCTTCCTGGTTCCACACCGGTCACTGGCTAGTGACTTTGAACACTGTCCCCTCTGCTTTCAGGTCCTCTTCTTCACCGATCCACCCTTGGATCGCACCGGACATCTTCCTCCTGGTCGCCTGCAGCATCTTTTCTTTCAGGCTCCATTGACTTCAACGCGAGAACCCGACACACTTTGGCACCTATGCACCCGCAGCCCGTGGGTGAGGTAACGAGAGCATTTCGGTGCTCAAGGGTAGTCTAACTGTCCTAGTGTCCAATTCCACCGTCGTTGTTGTCCTAACTAGTCAGGATTGTCCGTACTTACCTTTTACTTGAACTGTACTGTCCATAGACGTTGTTACGCATCTCGCGTGTGAGTTCACACTCTGCACACGCGATCCGTGGGCCTCCTATTACTTACCTGAAGTTAGTGTAGCGTGGTCCCATCGATACTACAGCCTCTGGACAGCTCCATTCCTTTTATCGACTCACATTCCACTTATTTAGTATATGGTTTGTCGTGCCACTAGGGCACCATTGTAATTTTGTGCAACTTGTAGTATTTTTCGTAAGAGATTGTCATGTGCTTAGCCCTCTGACCTCATAAAGAGTTCAGAGGTGTTGTTATTAATAAATATACTGTTTATTTTCATAACAACCTGTGTGGTGTCCTTTCATATGGTATTCAAGGGGTTATATTGTGGTAAAACAGCTGGCTTCACATGCCAAAAGAGTTTAGCCTAAGACTGCTTTGTCCATGCTACCATTAGGATAGCTGGTCTATAAGGTTGACTTACAACCAATCACCATAAGGGTTGTTTGGACTGATACAAGGTGATCACTAGAACTAGTGAGCATCATATATCAGGCCGACTTCTCACATTGGTGTGCATCGGTTGGGATTTGAGCTTGCTGTTGTTTTTACCACATATAATCTTGAAATATCATTTGGAAGATCACGTAAGGTACCTAGGTACATATAACAAGCTTAGAAATACTCTGAGATCTACTGAACCAGCTGTTGTAGTAGAAAGGGCTTAGCACACCCTGACTAAAACTCTTAGCAAGGGATCAGTAGGAAAACCCATAGTGTAGGTAGGTGCATCACTTACACCTCACTAGAAAGCATGTCTACCCATGGAGAGACTTCAGAGACTCCCCTAGTGGTTAGTGACCCTCCACAGGTCCTTTCCAGATATGCAGCTCTCAGTTTCCAGGAGATGAGACAATTGTGTACCTCCAGGAAATTGAAACAGGGTTCTAACCCTACCACTCCTTTTCTGTTAGGTCTCTTAGAGACATATGATGCCAGAAGGGCTGCTAACACAGACCCCTCTAATCCAGATAGGAGCATGCCAGCCTTAGAAGGTACCCTTGGTGATCCAGATCTCCCTGAATCAGAGAATATAGAAGAGGAGGAGGAGGAAGAAGGGGACACCTCTGGGGATGAGGCAGACAAAGGTCCTGGGGTAGTCAGGAGACTAACCAGGGCCAACTTAGACCTACATAGGGAATGATCTGGGGGACCCCCAGTACTGACCCTGAGCAGGCCTAACTATGGAGTTAGAAGAGATAGGTCTCATTCTAGAGACTCCATTAGATCTGTGCACTCTCGTGCCTCTCATGCATCTGCTCAGAGCAGGATGACTTCCCCTCAGAGGAGAGAACATGAGGCTAAGATGAAGGAAGCTAATCTGAGGATCCAAAGGGAAGAACTTGCCCTGGCCAAAGAGAAGCTTGCCTTTGCTAGGGAGCAACAGTTGAGTGGGGTAGTCCCCACTGGTGGCAGCACTATCCCTAGGGATAGAGATAGGAGTTTTGATAATAGACACCTGAATAAGATAGTGCCCTCCTATAAGACAGGAGATGATATCCACAAGTGGATAACTGCTTTGGAGAGAGCCTGCAAAGTACAGCAGGTACCCCAGAGTCAGTGGGCAGCTATATTGTGGCTCTCCTTTGAATGTAAAGGTAGAGACAAGCTCCTCACTGTTAGAGATGAGGATGCTAATGATTACCAAGTCTTGAAAACTGCACTGGCGTCACTGGGGTTGGTGTCACCCGGTGCGGGTAACTCATGGTGTCACCCCCTCACGACTTACCGCATGGACCACCTCTGTCGGAAATGTACGGCGCTAGGTAGTGACTTACTCCCTCTAGCTCCCTCTCTCTGTCTAGTTCACTCTAGCTCCCTCTCTCCGTCTTACTCCCTCTAGCTCCCTCTGGTTCCCTCTCTCTCTGTCTTACTCCCTCTAGCTCCCTCTCCCTGTGTCTTACTCCCTCTAGCTCCCTCTCCCTCTGTCTTACTCCCTCTAGCTCCCTCTCTCTGTCTTGCTCCCTCTAGCTCCCTCTAGCTCCCTCTCTTACTCCTTCTAGCTCCATCTCTCTGTCTTACTCCCTCTAGCTCCCTCTCTCTCTGTCTTACTCCCTCTAGCTCCCACTCTCTCTCTCTTACTCCCTCTAGCTCCCACTCTCTCTCTCACTCCCTCTAGCTCTCTCTCTCTCTCTTACTCCCTCTAGTTCCCTCTCTCTCTTGCTCCCTCTAGCTCCCTCTCTCTGTTTTACTCCCTCTAGCTCCCTCTCTCTCTCTGTCTTGCTCCCTCTAGCTCCCTCTCTCTGTCTTACTCCCTCTAGCTTCCTCTCTCTCTCTTACTCCCTCTAGCCCCCTCTCTCTTACTCCCTCTAGCTCCCTCTCTCTCTCTTACTCCCTCTAGCCCCCTCTCTCCCTTGCTCCCTCTAGCTCTCTCTCTCTGTCTTACTCCCTCTAGCTCCCTCTCACTGTCTTGCTCCCTCTAGCTCCCTCTCTCTCTCTCTTACTCCCTCTAGCTCCCTCTCTCTGTCTAGCGCCCTCTAGCTCACTCTTTCTGTCTTACTCCCTCTAGCTCCCTCTCTCTGTCTAGCTCCCTCTCTCTCTGTCTTGCTCCCTCTGTCTCCCTCTCTCTGTCTTACTCCCTCTAGCTCCCTCTCTCTGTCTTACTCCCTCTAGCTCCCTCTCTCTCTGTCTTACTCCTTCTAGCTCCCTCTCTCTCTATCTTAATCCCTCTAGCTCCCCCTCTCTGTCTAGCTCCCTCTCTCCCTGTCTTACTCCCTCTAGCTCCCTCTCTCTCTGTCTTTCTCACTCTAGCTCCCTCTCTCTCTATCTTAATCCCCCTAGCTCCCCCTCTCTGTCTAGCTCCCTCTCTCCCTGTCTTACTCCCTCTAGCTCCCTCTCTCTCTGTCTTTCTCACTCTAGCTTCCTCTCTCTCTGTCTTTCTCACTCTAGCTCCCTCCCTCTCTCTGTCTAGCTCCCTCTCTCTCTCTCTTACTCCCTTTAGCTCCCTCTCCCTGTCTTGCTCCCTCTAGCTCCCTCTCTCTCTATCTTAATCCCTCTAGCTCCCACTCTCTGTCTAGCTCCCTCTCTCCCTGTCTTACTCCCTCTAGCTCTCTCTCTCTCTGTCTTTCTCACTCTAGCTCCCTCTCTCTCTCTGTCTTACTCCCTCTAGCTCCCTCTCTCTCTGTCTTACTCCCTCTAGCTCCCTCTCTCTCTCTATCTTACTCTCTCTAGCTCCCTCTCTCTGTCTTACTCCCTCTAGCTCCCTCTCTCTCTGTCTTGCTCTCTCTAGCTCCCTCTCTCTGTCTTACTCCCTCTAGCTCCCTCTCTCTCTCTGTCTTGCTCCCTCTAGCTCCCTCTCTCGTATTCCCTCTAGCTCACTCTCTCTATGTCGTGATCCCTCTAGCTCCCTCTCTCTATCTTACTCCCTTCTAGCTCCCTCTCTCTGTCTTACTCCCTCTAGCTCCCTCTCTCTCTGTCGTGCTCCCTCTAGCTCCCTCTCTCTTATTCCCTCTAGCTCCCTCTCTCTCTGTCTTGCTCCCTCTAGCTCTCTCTCTCTCTATCTTACTCCCTCTAGCTCCCTCTCTCTGTCTAGCTCCCTCTCTCTCTGTCTTACTTCCTCTAGCTACCTCTGTCTCCCTCTCTCTGTCTTACTCCCTCTAGCTCCCTCTCTCTCTGTCTTTCTCACTCTAGCTCCCTCTCTCCCTGTCTTTCTCACTCTAGCTCTCTCTCTCTCTGTCTTACTCCCTGTAGCTCCCTCTCTCTCTCTGTCTTCAGTCTTACTCCCTTTATCTCCCTCTATCTCTGTCTTACTCTCTCTAGCTCCCCCCCTCTCTCTCTTACTCCCTTTATCTCCCTCTCTCTCTGTCTTACTCTCTCTAGCTCCCTCTGTCTCCCTCTCTCTCTTACTCCCTCTGTCTCCCTCTCTCTCTTACTCCATCTGTCTTCCCTGGGTTTTTATAAACAAGAGTGCGAGCAACAGGTGGCACTGTAGTGAAGAGCAAGCTGAAAGTATTTCCATTGACAACTGCAATGGCTACTAATGGCCAAAGACCAGCTGCATGTTCACCCTGAGATTTTGGCCACCTACTGTGTAGCTCCCCACCTACCAGCACCATGCAAGCACATTTCAAAGTGGTGTACTTTGTTAAGACAATGTTTTTAAGTGCTTCTATGGTGTTTAAATGAATGCCACATATTGTGGAGTTTTTACTGTGCAAATGTTTTCTTGGCACCAATTAACTCTACCCAAACACAGTTCAAAAGCATCAAATAGGGAATTACTTACACTGGCTATTTCTGCGAGGCCTGGGAATAATATCAATCATGCTGGAGTAATCAGACTAATTTAAATTCTGCAACACTTTTTAAGGAGAAATTACCTAAAATAACTAGATTACGCCACTTACGGAATTAAGAGTAATTTAGGGGGGGATCCTTAGGTGACAGCACATTTAGAGAATGTGAGCAGCTGCTTGCACCGCAGTTTATGTTCTGTTGCATTTATTGCTATTTTCTTAGCGAAATATACCCCCTTGCATCCATTTTGTAAGTGATGGTGCATTTTGTGCTAAGAAACTGGCGCTAAATGCCTTGAGTCCTTTGGGGGGAAAATCTTTCTCCACTTTCACATTTTCAAATGGTAGCTCACATTGTAATTAATGTTCTGTTGCAGTTAGTTCTATTTTTAGAGAAAAATGCATCCTCGCGTGCATTTTGAAGGTGAGAGGGTATTTGTGCCTAAAGAAAATGGTGCTAAATTCTAAATTACACTTATGTGATTCTGTGTAATCTCGCTGAATTTTTAGGTAATTCGGAAAGATTACGCTACACAGAATAATGTGAGTTACGCCAACCCCTAATTTCTACATACTTTATCATAGTTACTGAATTCCTTGACGATTGTCCTTCTACAGTGGCCTTGGAATTTTGTATCTGTGCTAGTATTTTGAAAGTTTTCTCTTCCTTGAACTCTGACATTGCTGGGTGAAGACTGGTGGGTTGGGAGGTCAGTGGATAGATGGTAGAGAGTATTATGCAATTTTTCTCTGACAGCTGTAGTAAGGCGAAAATGTGGGGCAATAACCAGTCTGGACTGCGGGCTAGCCAACTTTCTCCCAGGTATATTACCTTTATAGTGGGCACGAATGCTGTGGACCATCAACACCTGGCTGGATCAATCAGGGGTGATTTTATAATGAACATTTGTCTCTCTTGTTTCTTGGATTACCGTTGGGCATTCCTTTATACTTGTGGTCACATTTAAGATCATGGATGACACTGGCCATGGGTAACAAAGCATGGCCTACATTCTGAAGGAAACCCACTGGCTCCACTTTTAGGTCAGCACTATCTTCAAAACCAGCTGCATCATAACAAGCACCTATGCATATCTCGATAACAAGCGCTCCGTCTCTGGGAACTCTCTGCACATCCGCAACTAGGGCACCATCATACTGAAAGTAAAGAAGTGGAGAGGAAAAAAACAGCCTGTGTTGATTGATCCATGCACTTCGGATATAGAAATACATTCCATATCAATCAAGATCTCCTCAGTTTTGCTTTCATTTTAGTAAAGCCCTGTCTACCCAACATACACGTTTGTCTGGGTCGATTTAAAGATTTCATCTTTTCGTGATTCTATCACACACAAAAAATAACATTAGATTAAAATCCCTGCACCTTCAAAGTTACAATGTTTGAAACGTAGGCATCTGAAAAGCACACAACGCTGCATTTACATCCGAGGTAGTAATACAATCTGGAGAGGGAGGCCTGGCCATGGTTATTGACATTAAGTGAATGTTTCTATTGAAATTACCAAAGTGTTGACATTTTACCTATCATCATAACTGGAATTACATTTTTCTGCACATAACTGGCGCTAAACACCACTACATAATAACCCGCCTGCCCGGGCAGACTCCCCACAAAAACGCAGAGGGCTGCCTTCCATTCCAAGCATGGGCGTTTTAGGAATAGTAGTCGTATAGAATGTGGACTGTACAAGTGATGTACGGAATCCACCTGAACGGTCTGTTTGATTAAACAATATTCTACAAAATATGTTGCCTTGGAATTGTCTTTATTTAAATGTAACTTTTAATCTTCATTAAGGGGCCTTGCCTTTAATTTCGTGGGGGTCGAGTCTCTGGCAAAGCAAAGTTTAAAACATGAGGCTTTTTAGTTAGTTTCCTTTTCTTCATGTCCATGCATAATTAAAATTGGACAGGAGTACATCCAGAATACAGAAGGTGAGGCTAGACAAGACAAGTAGCGGTAATGCTGGTGGAGAAGGGAGTGCACACAGAGAGAGACACAGAATCCTAAACCCAGGTCTGGGGATATGGCAGATTTTCCTCATGTGTGGCAATCAACTTGTTGGACACCGCCCACACTAAACACAGCATCTGCAAATACATCGGAGAACTTCTTAACTTCCTAAGAGAAAAGGTCAATGGGTGGACGGCTCTGAGATTTACTCCAGCAAGACAATCATGCCCTCCCACCGAACACATGTAGCTCCTTCCACCGGCGCCCTGACATCCAGCACACAATGCTGAGGCCTACTTCCCCCTGTTGAAGTAACCCCCAACGACCCTATTCTCCCCATTATAAAGAGCAGCCAGGGGCATGACGCACAATTCAAGTCTGTGACCCCCGTCTACCCACCATTTCTCAGTCGAGACAGGTGCCCAGACAGACTGCCAAATAAAAGTGCAGTGGAGCTCTTCGAGAAGCCCCTAACAAGCCAGGAGCGCTAGCGGCCCCCTGTCCTGAGCCCTATGCCACAGCCATAAAACAATCTGTCACAATAAATATACTCGTATCTCATTCCCTGCCACGAATGAGCTATGAATCTGTCTTGGTCCCAGCGCAGGACTTTTGTTCTCCCCGCCCGTGACTTTGACCTCAATTAAATTATGAATTTAAATCCGATAGACCACTGCCCCACTTACCCTGCTGCTCTCCCTGGCTGGATGATTAATTAGCGTTGGCCGGAGCTCCCCCAGTACCACCTTAAGGATGAAGAGCTGGCACAGACGTGGAGACAACTGCGCGCCGAGCACCATTTAATTTAAAAAAGAGACTGTGTGAGGTGCAACGACGGCGAGCGTAACCACGTAAGTGACGTAACCCGTCACATCCAAGCAAGACTGATGTATTGTGTGTTCTGGCTGCGGAGGGGGGCCCTGGAGCGCTGCCCCCCCCCCCACAACTCGTGGGCTGCGGGGGCCTGTGTTATGCCAGTGGCGACAGTAAAGGTTAGAGCAGACTCGAGGCTGCAGTGCAGATCGGTGTCACCCCATGTGTTGGTGTCACCCGGTGCGGTCCGCACCCCCCGCACCCCCCTAGTGACGCCACTGGATTGATGGGTTTGGCTTAACCACTGAACAGTACAGGTTGCTGTTCAGGGATACCCAGAAAGGCTCAAGATTGGACTGACTTTGTTGATTGTGCCACTAAGGCTCTGGAGGGCTGGTTACTGGGAAGTAAAGTTACTGATTACACAGGATTGTATAATCTAATTATGAGAGAGCAAATCTTAAATAATTGTCAGAACCAGTTGTTGCATCAGCACTTGATTGACTCAGATCTGACCTCTCCCCAAGAATTGGGAAAGAAGGCAGACAGATGGGTCAGGACATGGGTCAAGCAGCAGAACCAGAACCAGGGTGGTGGCCAGAAGAAAGCAGACCAGAAGGGTAATGAGAATAAGCAAAATGACCAGAAGTCTTCAACAGGGCCCCAGCAACCTAAGGAGGGTGGGTCCCAAACTTCCCAAAAGAAGAAGAATGATGGTCCTAAGAAACCATGGTGCCAATACTGTAAAAGTAAAACTCACTGGTTTAGTGAGTGCAGCAAGAAAGGCCAAACTCCTACCACTACTGTCCCCAAGACACCTGCACCCCCTAGTACAGTTAGTAGTGGTAGTGTACCTCCCAAGGCTATAGTTGGGTTAACCCTGGGAACTGAGGTGGGTTCTGACTTAGTTAGAATTCCTACTCAGGCAGTTCTTGTTTGTACTGGGGACATGGATATGACCCCTACTGTAAGTCCTAGTACTCTGGGCAAATACAGACAAACGCCTTTAATCAATGGAAAAATGGCTCAGGCCTACAGGGACACATGTGCCAGTGTCACCATGGTGACACCAACATTTGTGGACCCTGACCAGATCATGCTAGGTTCAGATTACCTAGTGACCAATGCTAGCAATGTCACTACCAATCACATTATGGCAGTTGTTAACTCCTGGAGGTACCGACGGACAGGTAAGGACACTAGAACCCAGGGTCTTTCTGTGTCTTTTGGTGCTTTCTTGGCTTTGTTTGTTGGGGCACCCGCACCTTTCGTAGGTTTTGAACAAGCATCTGTAGGTTATCCAGCTCGCATGACCACTAGCCAAGATAGAATGGGCTCCAAGTACAGCTTGTTCACTGCCCTCTATTTTTAGTGGTCGACCTGCAGACTAATAAGGCTGTTCAAACCTATTTTTTCTTTGATGGTGTTAACTAGCATACTGGATTTACACATTAAGTAATATCAGTATATATATGTCCCAGCCGAATGTGGCCCTCTGAGTGTGTCATTTCGCATTTTTTTGGACCTGTGAGCCATAATTGAGCAACCAAGTTTTTTTCTGAAATCATTAATACATATGGAGAGTCTGACAGCTACCATGTCCTGAACTTGTCCTTCTCCATATGTCCAATAGAGCGGGCCTCTCTATCCGAGCCGTTGCCGGGTGAGGTGAGGCTTACTTCCCACACAAAGCTGGGTACGTTTTTTAGTTTTTTCATTTCTTTACATACAGATTATCTGATTATGACTTTAAACTTTGCATAAGTTTCCACCTGGCCGGTACACATTTACCTGTCCTATGGAGTTATTGAATACCACGAGAATTTGTTTTACATATTTGTTGACAAGGAGCTGTCTTTGATTGTTACAAGATTGTACTTTTCCTCTTGATGTTTACAGGAAAGGATTGCTCTCTACATGGTTAATCACAAGGATACGGTAGGGTGGCTGATCTAGCCACATGATTAAACTTACTCTAACCATGTCATACAGTTTTTTCTGATTTTGTTTTCACACTGAAAATAGTAGATGTTGCAGTAGCTGTTTTTCCAGCCTGGCCCTGAAGAATGCCTGTAAAATATTACTTGAATGGCAGAAACATGTTGGCCTAGATCGTATATGCTTACTGTACAGTGATATTGTTACACTGTCATCACATTTCTTTTAACCTGACGTCCAGGGAGATACCAATAAACAATTTTTCTACCCTGACCGCCATTTTAATCACGCACTTTTTCTCTTGAGCACTGCACCCTATCAGTACCACTCTCAGTGAGGACACATCTTCCGTCAGTACAGGATCAATTGGTACCAAGCAAGTACTTGTGAGCTTGGCCACATGAGAACCTGCTGATAAGGTCCTAGATGACGATGTTCCGCCATATGGGTGGGCTGATAGGACTTCTTCATAACTGATGGTCCTTCACCGTTAGTCGTGATAGTGGTGTGTGTCATCTTCTTGTGGTTATCTCTTTTTCTTCACCTTGACAGACCTTCAAGTTCTTTTTGTTGTTGTTATATGGTTCATTGGGGGTGTGAACTTGATAGGTCGGTAAAGATTGTCCCCTAGACCCTCCTTTAAAAGTTGTTTTCTCAGTTGTTAATTTCTCCTGGGGAGGGGTAACTGGCCTCAAAAGGGTTGTAGTTAGTTCAGACCTCCCAGTAGATTTCTTTTGGGCAATGATGTGGAATCCTCACTGTGGTCAGATGTGGAGTACAGGACTCATGTAGAAATGCTAGGTCTCTCCTCACATGTCCTTGCTGTGACTAGGTCACAGGCCAAGAAATGCCCAGCTGAACAAGTGCTGGATCCTGGAAGAATGGACCAGACACTACCCAAGAAAAGGAATGGTAGGGTTAAGGCAGAGCCTTCCCCCCCTGCCTCAGGTGGAGGATCAGCCCTCTCAGGAGGCTGACCCAGAGACCCCAGAAGGAACTGTCCTAGAAGAGCTTGAACCTGATCAGGTTGAGTTTCTTGGGACAGGGGACCTTCCAGGGCAGACTTGAGGCAGGCCCAATTAGGCTGTTCCTCTCTTGAACCCCTCAGACAGCAGGCTGCTGCTGAGGCTGCAGGGAATGCTACAGGTGCCCATAAAGTATATTGGGAAGATGGACTCCCATACTCTGAGGCAAGAGACCCCAAGCCTGGTGCTACCAGGAGGCTGGTCATCCCCTTGTCTCTTAGAGGTTTCCTTCTCACCTTAGCCCATGAGATTCCCCTTGCAGGTCACTTAGGCCAGAACAAGACTTGGGACAGGCTTGCCCCACACTTTCACTGGCCTCATATGTCTGAGGACACAAAAGAGTTTTGTCGCTCATGTATCACCTGCCAAGCCAGAGGCAAATCAGGTGGCACAACAAAGGCCCCCCTTATACCACTACCTGTGGTGGGGGTACCCTTAGAAAGAGTGGGGATAGACATTGTTGGACCAATGGACCCCCCAACAGCATCTGGCACAGATTTATACTGGTGGTAGTGGATCATGCCACCAGGTATCCAGAAGCTATTCCCCTTAGGACCACTACAGCTCCTGTTGTGGCCAGGGCCCTGCTTGGAGTTTTCTCCAGAGTGGGGTTTCCTAAGGAGGTTGTCTCTGACAGAGGTGCAAACTTCATGTCAGGGTACTTGACTGCTATGTGGAAGGAGTGTGGAGTAAATTACAAATTTACCACACCCTATCACCCACAATGCAATGGGCTTGTTGAGAGATTCAACAAGACCCTCAAAGGGATAATTAAAGGGTTACCTGAAAAGCTCAGGCAAAGATGGGACATCCTTTTACCCTGCCTCCTGTTTGCTTACAGAGAGGTCCCACAGAAGGGGGTTGGTTACAGCCCTTTTGAGCTTCTGTTTGGGCATCCTGTAAGAGGACCCCTATGTCTTGTGAAGGAAGGATGGGAGTTACCTCTCAAAAAGCCTAAGCTTGACATAGTGGACTATGTACTTGGTCTCCGCTCCAGGATGGCAGAGTACATGGAGAAGGCATCTAAAAACCTTGAGGCCAGCCAAGAACTTCAAAAAGCTTGGCATGACCAAAAGGCTGTCCTAACTGTGTACCATGCAGGACAGAAGGTGTGGGCGTTGGAGCCAGTGGCCCCAGCAGCTCTCCAAGACAAGTGGTCTGGACCCCATACCATCATTGAGCAAAAGGGAGAAGCAACCTACTTGGTGGACATGGGAACTCCCAGGAGCCCCCACAGGGTGCTTCATGTAAACAGGCTCAAGGCATTTGTCAACAGGGAGGACATGGGCTTGCTCATGGCCACAGATGAGGGGCAGGAGGAAGAGAGTGACCCTCTCCCAGACCTGCTAACTCATAACCCTGATGATGGGTCAGTACATGGTGTAGTCTTTTCTGACAGCCTCTCTGAACATCAACAAGAGGATTGTAAACAGGTTCTTCAATCCTTTAGACAAATGTTCTCACTGACCCCCAGTCAGACACACTGGTGCACCCATGAGGTGGACACTGGTGACAGTCTGCCTGTCAAGAGTAAAATCTACAGGCAACCTGACCACGTCAGGGACTGCATAAAGAAAGAAGTCCAAAAGATGTTGGAATTGGGAGTCATTGAACCCTCAGAGAGCCCTTGGGCTAGTACTGTAGTTCTAGTGCCTAAACCTCACACCCATGATGGTAAGAGAGAGATGAGGTTTTGTGTAGACTACAGGGGTCTCAATGCTGTCACTAATACAGATGCCCATCCAATACCTAGGGCAGATGAACTGATAGACAAGTTGGCTTCTGCAACTTTCTTAAGTACATTTGACCTAACGGCTGGTTATTGGCAGACCAGGTTAGCTGAGGATGCCAAGGCCAAAACAGCATTTTCTACCCCAGGAAGTCATTACCAGTTCGTGGTGATGCCCTTTGGTTTGAAAAATGCACCTGCTACTTTTAAAGGTTGGTGAACCAAGTTCTCACTGTGTTGGATGACTTCTGTGCAGCATATCTAGATGATATTGCTGTCTTTAGCTCTACCTGGGAGGGTCACCTGATCCACCTGAGGAAAGTTTTGGAGGCCCTTCAAAAGGCAGGCCTTACTATCAAGGCCACCAAGTGCCAGATAGGGCAGAGTCAGGTTGTGTACCTGGGCCACCTTGTGGTGGAGGCCAGGTTCAACCATTGGAGAGCAAGATATAGGCCATAAAGGACTGGGCTCCTCCAACCACCCAGACACAGGTCAGAGCTTTCTTGGGCCTGTCTGGTTACTATAGGAAGTTTGTCAAAAATTATGGGTCCATTGTGACACCACTTAATGACTTGACAAGCAAGAAAATGCCAAAGAAAGTTCAGTGGACAGTTAGCTGTCAGAAGGCATTTGATGACCTAAAGCAGGCCATGTGTACTGCACCTATTCTCAAGAGTCCTGACTACTCCAAAACCTTCATTGTCCAAACAGATGCATCTGAGGTGGGTGTGGGAGCTGTTCTTTCTCAACTGAATATTGATGGTCATGACCAGCCCATTGCTTTTATAAGCAGAAGGCTGACCCCTAGAGCGAAACGTTGGTCAGCTATTGAGAGGGAGGCCTTTGCTGTGGTTTGGGCCCTGAAGAAGTTGAGGCCATACTTGTTTGGAACTCACTTCAAGATTCAGACCGACCATAAGCCCCTCTTATGGCTAAATCAGATGAAGGGTGAAAACCCCAAACTTCTTAGGTGGTCCATTTCCCTACAGGGGATGGACTTTACAGTGGAGCGCAGACCAGGGACTGACCATGGCAATGCAGATGGTCTCTCCAGGTATTTCCACTTAGAACAGGAAGACTCACCTGGTCAAGGTTAGTTTAATGTCCCTAAGTTTGGGGGGGGGGGGTTTGTAGGAGAGTGGGGTCTGCAATCCTATGGTCACCCCAGATTTTTGCTTTTTGCTTCACTGGTTTACGACTTTCCCTGGCTGTGGGCCTGCTAATCAGACCCACAGCCTAGCTGTTCTCTTTCTAAATTGACAAACATGTACTTTAGGTGCATTTACCAATTGGTATTGGGCCATCTTATCAGTCCCTGTACCCAGGGCATAGGTGTACCCAGGGCCTACCAGGGGCTGAAGCATGTATTATGCCACCCCTGGCTGGCCATCTAAATCTGACACAACTGGCTGCATGACAGCTGGGGCAAGGTGGTGTAAACACCCTTTGCTGTAGATATAGTATACCTATATCTAACCCTAAAATGGACACATATATTCCTATCAGTCACTCCTATGGAAGGCCTTATCAATCCTGAAGGCAGGGTGCTTGGAATTATGTGAGATGGTGCTCTGGCATGAGCTGAGCCCGTTTGCAGCTTGCGGAACCAAGTCCTAATAGCTGTTCCATGATAACGCTATACCATATACTCTTAAGTGCATTATCAACCTCGCGGTTAAATGCTAACTCTGGTATAACATTATCAAAACATGTCGAGTAAGGTGTCATACGATTTGGAATACTACCCCCTCGCCAATTCTGGCGACGGGGGTAGCATTCTACCCTTCTAGAGGGACACGACATGTATGTAACTGTGAACCCCGGTTAAAGTTAACTCGAGCCTCAGCATCACAAAATGGATGCTGCCACCACAGACACAGTCTGACCTCCTGCTGCTGGGAGTCCTTCCAGCGAGGATGGCTTGGACAAAGGGTTTCCTGCCTTGGGAGGTGCTAGCACCACTCCAGACAGGATTTTGTGTATTGGGGAAGATAGGCCTGAAAGGAATGAGACATGCCTGGGGCACACAAGGTGCCCTGTGCATACACCGGTTCAAACCAGTTGCTGGGGCATCCCAGCCCCAGCTATGGTGGGAAACCGGACAAAGGATAGGGGGTGTAGCCACCCCCCTTCCTGGTCCCACCCAGGGGAGGGACCTAGTCAGTAGTGTAGCCCCGTTCAGGAGAAGAAAGGTAGGAGCTGGTCCCATTCCAGATTAGATTATCCTGAACTATTCAACAAGAAGAAACTCTGGCCTTCGACGTTCTGCTCCACAGAAGACTGAAGAATCTCCCTTGTGGGCAAGGAGTGTCCACCCTGCAACTGCAGGCACCATCAAGCGTCCAGTGGCTTCACTTTGTCGCCTTCCCTCAAGGATCCAGACTTCAGAGCCTGACGAGACCCAGATTCCCAGACCTCTCCGACCTCAACTCACATCTGCAGCAAAGCTGAGACCCGTGGGTGCGACGAGACATGTGGGACCAGCCATCTTGAACGAACCTGCACTTCGCTTCCAGCACGACTCCCGAGGTAAACTCGACCAAGTGCTTTGGGGATTGAGAAGCCCCAGCCCCGAGCAGCCCCTGCACCGAAGATCAGTCCTCCAGCATCCACGAGATCTGCGTGGGGCCCTTCTGCTTGTTTGCTGATTGTCGCGTTGTCTGGTCACTTGCCGGCTGGCTAGTGGCCTCCTAGACGACAAACCTTTAAATCTTTGCTGCTGGTATGGTTGCTCCAGACTGGCCCTTGCTCCCTTCCAAAAGAGGGGCCCCCCGGCCTCTCCTAGTCTGCACCAGACGTCTTTTCCCTTCACTGCGTGGGTTGCCTTTGCCAAGGCCTGTTGACTCCAATCCCGGATCCGACACCGCCGACAGCGAGAGCCTGCGTGGGACAGCTCGTGCCTCCATCCTGGTTGTCGAAGACACCTCCTGGTCCACGTGGCTGCAGAGTCAAGCGTCCACTCTTCACCTGATCGCGACGACAGCACCTGGTTCCTTCCTAGTTCCACACCGGTCACTGGTTAGTGACTTTGAACACTGTCCCCTCTGCTTTCAGGTCCTCTTCTTCACCGATCCACCCTTGGATCGCACCGGACATCTTCCTACTGGTCGCCTGCAGCATCTTTTCTTTCAGGCTCCATTGACTTCAACGCGAGAACCCGACACACTTTGGCACCTATGCACCCGCAGCCCGTGGGTGAGGTAACGAGAGCATATCGGTGCTCAAGGGTAGTCTAACTGTCCTAGTGTCCAATTCCACAGTCGTTGTTGTCCTAACTAGTCAGGATTGTCCGTACTTACCTTTTACTTGAACTGTACTGTCCATAGACGTTGTTACGCATCTCGCGTGTGAGTTCACACTCTGCACACGCATTCCGTGGGCCTCCTATTACTTACCTGAAGTTAGTGTAGCGTTGTCCATCGATCCTACAGTCTCTGGACAGCTCCATTCCTTTTATCGACTCTCACATTCCACTTACTTAGTATATGGTTTGTCGTGCCCCTAGGGCACCATTGTAATTTTGTGCAACTTGTAGTATTTTTCGTAAGAGATTGTCATGTGCTTAGCCCTCTGACCTCATAAAGAGTTCAGAGGTGTTGTTATTAATAAATATACTGTTTATTTTCATAACAACCTGTGTGGTGTCCTTTCATCTGGTATTCAAGGGGTTATATTGTGGTAAAACAGCTGGCTTCAGATGCCAAAAGAGTTTAGCCTAAGACTGCTTTGTCCATGCTACCATTAGGATAGCTGGTCTATAAGGTTGACTTACAACCAATCACCATAAGAGTTGTTTGAACTGATACAAGGTGATCACTAGAACTAGTGAGCATCATATATCAGGCCAACTTCTCACAGTTAAGGCAAAACTCAATAGTCAAAACACATTTTTACCAGTGCGGTCTGCCTGAATCACGCATCATCGCAGGCTCCACACTAACCGCCCATACCTCAGTGCACCACAACTCAAGAACTCTTTACAATAGAATCTTCTGTGTATTATTTTACATACAGTGCTCCTACCTTAGTACAGCAGAAGTCATAAACTCTTTATGATTAAATATCTTAAATATCTTTGTATGATATCAAAATTACTATTCTACTTGTTACCAACAGCAACGTAATAAAATGAAGTCGAGCACACGTGCCCGTACCCACTTCAACTATCTATCTGTGTCTGTGTACTTATTATGTTTGTAAAATGCTACACATGCACCCTACCACATTATATTGTGCTGTAAATAGCGTATACAACCATCTTACCTCTGCCAATAACAAAAACTTTGATTATTTAACTTACTCTCGCTCATTCTACAAATACAAACGTACAAAGTGGATCATTACAATACTGCAAAGAAACTGTATAGTCAATTCATAAATGTGTACTATTTAATTTTTTAGGGTCAGTGATACCCCGTACCTTCCATGTTAGCCATATTGTGGAACTTTACAGACATAATGACACATTTGCCTGTAAGACCCGGGTGACGGCAGCACTTCAACAAGGACACCCAAATCAGTAGATTTTTCATATACCTCACGACGGAACCACGCCCATAGCTCCGGAGTCATCGTTCACATCCTTGCGCAGCCCTGGCATACGTCAGTACAGCCCACTCTGCTTACTCTTCCAGGAAAACACAACAATGGTACGTACAAGGCCCAGATTTCCTTTGTGGTGATTTCTTACTTCAAGGTATAGTTGTCAGAACAGCACACACACACTCCCTCATGGCTGGTATACACCCACACCACACCCATCCAGCACAGACGTCACTACACACGTGACCCTACCAATAAAAAAGACAGGGCACATGTGCTCTATGCCATTTTAGAGTTGCTCCAATCCTAAGCGCTGTGATGGCCCATCATAGTGGTTCGGACACCTCATGTAGGCCTGAACAACTGAGTACAAGGGCCCACCACTACATGCGTGGCCTCTTTGGACAGAGCTGGTGAGGAACCTGCGATGATGATAGGAGCACGAGAATGTTGTTACCCATACCGATATCAAGACTCGGCACCATATGTCACATTTCTTGGTGGCAGATGTAGATGGTGTCCTGTCCACAAAAAGGTGAGCAATGAGGCATAGGTGCGCATCGGAGGGAGTCCACATTAAGATAGTAACAAATACCAATTATAACATCTTTCTTTTACTATCTTTTATATGTAGAGCATCAGGGTGCATTATGTCCCAGCACGTGGTGAAAAACACACCGGTGACAGAAAGGTAACCTCCGAATATTCTTTTCATTCACTCTCTCACTTCCTCTCTCCTTTGATAAAGAAATGACACGCAATGTTAACTTCCTTTTTATCTTACAGGTTGTGTTTCCCATATTGACGTCATCCCCCCCAAACATCTACAAAGCTCTACGTTCTTGGATTCTGCGATGATGCATGGCCATCGTAACAACGTCTGAGAAGGCTGCTTGACACGTGGTGCACCCTCTTAGAATCACGCCAATGGCACAAGGTGAGCAAAAAGCCTTGTTTCCGAAACAATGACAAGTAATCTGTGAAAGGAGAGAGTGGGTAGTGTGTAGCAGCTTCACTGCATAGGAATGTACAATTACCTCCGAGCAATGAGGATAGGTTACAACACTCTGAGGGGCAGATCTACAAGCCCCTTGCGCCACTTTTGTGTCACTTTTAACATGGGAAAAGTGGTGCAAGGAGCTTGCATATCTGCCTCTGACTTCCCTTGAAAAACACCTCCGAACTCTGCGAGCCAATGGGGTGCAACAGTCTAGGTACGCAATATTGAGAACTCACCGCTATGCAGTGGGAGAGCATGGGATATACTACTTTGAAAGAAGAACAGCGCACAGAAACCTCCTTACAGTGGAAGTTGAAGAAATACATTATCCTGAGCGTACAAATAAATAAAGCAGTTGTATGTACTATGCTATTACTAACTCTATATACTATCTTTCAGATCACTAAACTGGAGGGTGCACTATGAACCAGCACGTGCTTGGACACACAACGGTGGCGATCCGCCCGACATCCTAATGGGCCCCACCCATAGTGTGGTGAACTTCCAACCTCTGTGCTCACTTAAGTGTTCCATGAACTGTTACTATGGTAACAGGCAGTAAGCTGTTTGGGGGTAGGGTTTAAAGGTACTGGCTGTACAGAAACCCTTATATTTACCCAGGATCCTCTACATGACAGAAAGGAAAGCAAAGTAAACCAGAACACTGTGTACCAGATTCACAACCCCCTTGCACCACTTGTGTCACTTTTCCCATCTTAAAAGTGATGCAATAGTAACGCAATGAACTTGTAAATCTACCCCTATGCAGATTAGGAGCAAAACAAGTACACAACTCATTCAATTCTTTATCAATCACAATTAGACAGTGTTTCTTCACGATTCACAATGAACTTCAATAAATACTTTGTGCCTATGTAAATGGATGACGAGATTGTCGACATTACAAATCTTAGTGGCATATTTACTAAGACGGAGTTAAAATTGTCGTTGCTTTAACGGCTGCAAACTACATCAAAAACGCCAAAAATGGAATTCAAAATCCTTTGTTATCTTACCAGAAGATTTTCTCAACTTTGCTTTTCCTTTGCAAGAGTGAGAGCCACCCCCCGGGGCAATAAAATAAATGGTTGGGGAGGCTTCAAGGCCCCCACTGCAAAATTAGAAATATGTGGGTCTCAACGACCCCCCTCAAGCCCTGGGAACCACCACCCCTATAGATTTGTGCATTGTAGGCGGCAGGCTGCGTGGCACTCCGCCTGGAGCCCTCAAGGGCCCTGGGGACCGCCACGCCCCAGGGCCGGCTCCTGCAGTGTCCCGGGTGCCTACCCCCGGGACACTGCTGTTTGCTATGAGAGGGCGGGAGTCTCGCGGCTCCCGCCCTCCCATAGCAAAGTTGGTTTGGATTTTGAAAGAGAGGGCAGGGAAATTAGTTCTCTCTTTCAAAATCCAAACTAGATTGCTTTTCCACATGCATGTTAGCATCTCCCCATGTGGAAAAGCAATTCTGGCTCCCGAAGGATGCGGGGAGCCGGTGGACCTTGAAGGCATTTTGGCTCCCCCCACGGTCTTCAAATTTTTTTATAACACCCGGGGGATGGGGTCCCCGGGGATATTAGAAATTACTGATGGGGGCTATTTTTTACGGTTAAAATTAGAAGTCGCGCACCCAGCGCGGCGCTCAGTGCGGCCCCATGGTGTGCATGCGCTGGATGCATGACTCATAATCTGTAGGGTGCACAATTCCAGCGCCTTTGGTGCACAACATCTACGACCCCATCCCCCGGGGCTGGCCCTCTCCGTTGGGGACGGGGGGTCCCCAATCCCCTCACGGTCCCGCCAGCTCCCCGCCTCCTGTGGGAGCCAGCATTGCTTTTCCACATGGGAAGCTACTAGCATGCAGCTCCCCATATGGAAAAGCAATCTGATTTAGATTTTGAAAGAGAGAACAGCTTTCCTTGCTAAGCGAGGGCCGGATGGACACCCCGGGACACTGCAGGAGCCGGCCCTCCCACAATACATAATGCCCCGGGGAATGGTGGTTCCTGTGGCTTTGGAGACCTTTTAGCCCCCCCAACCATTTTTTGTTTAGCCCCAATGGGTGACATTGTCCTCGAGTGCTCCAGGAGGGGGGCCACTCAGTCCCCCTCCCACAATATATAAAGCCCGGGGGTGGTGGTCCCCGCGGCTTTGGGGACCTTGGACCCCTCCCCCCACCATTTTTTTTGGAGCCCCAGGGGGGGGGGAGGTGACAATCCCCGAGACTGGGGGCCCCCTTTGGGCCCCCCATAAAATGTAATAATTTTTCCCAGATATTTAGCCCCCTGGGGGCTGATTATAAAAAAAGCTTTGTTTTATTTTATTTATTTTTTTACGGCAGAGTCCGCGCACCCTACACGCACATGCTGGGTCTTTTAAAAAAAAAAATGTGGGGCCTGGGTGTCCTTCTGGGGCCCCCTAAGCAGGTCTAGAGGGTAAAAGTATTTCTACCCTGCCCCCTTTCAACGTTTTGCACACATATTCTACTGACTTCTTCAGCCTCGCTTCAACCGAGGTACAAAATGGCTGCCAACAGTTCCTGGTTTCGAATGTTGACAACCACTTGACAGCTAATTAGCATTCAGCGCGTGATCGGAAAGGTGCGCTTATGGTGCGCTCAGGATGTGCGGATCCACCGTGCCATAAATATATAAATGCTTTAAACTGTAATTTTCTCAGTAACTACTGAACAGATTGACACCATTTAAGCAAAAGGAACTGAGGACTACCTGTTTGCCAAATTTGGCACAATTCCGTTCAGCAGTTCGGGCTGTAGCTGTGGCTAAAGGTCCTATGGGAAATTGCATGAGGAAAACGCGTTTTGGGACCCCCTTTTTTTCTCGGCCCCCGCTTGACGAGTCACCGTGAAACCCTCAGGATAAGAGCGGACCAGAGCTGACCGTAAGTTTTGAAAATTTCACGAAGATTCATTAACCGACACCAAAGTTATTCCAACTAGAATGTTGCGGATTTCCTATGGAAAATAGGTCCTAACTATAACTACCTACTGGCGACCACAAGTAGGTACTATACATGCATATATATATATATATATATATGTACGAATACATACATACATATGTATGCATGAAAGTGTATAATTTAAATGTGGAATAAGAAGGCCTAGGTTTGTTTTGCAATGTGCTCACTTTAGCTCTTTGGATTACCGTGGTTATCCCCATATTACACAATTCCCTTTGTTTTTAATTTGGGAATTCTAAGAAGCAGAGTGAATTATAACAATAATAAAACTATATTGAAAATTGGAGGCCCTATTTAACAAGCATTTACAAATGCAAATACAATAGGTTTTATTATGCCAAACCTTCTCCCCAAATCCTCTGGTAATAACAAAGACACATGAATCCAAGCTTTTGATGAGAGGATTGACTAAAGACATACCTGACTATGCATGTTTCTTAGGCTCCCATGTACTGGTTAAGCTCTTATGATAGCTTTCTTGAAAGTTAAGATTCTAAATTATGTACATTTGTGCCATGGCACCACCATACCATTGGCATCCACAATATACCACTAATTGCCATCATAATGCTAGGGCTAGCACAAACATTTTTCAAACAACTTACCTTTTGCTTGACTGTTGCTCTGGGCTACCTCTTATATTCAATCACAAGGCCATTTCCTCTTATCACTCCTCACTCCTAGGAAGTATAAGGGGTGGATCAGAGAGTCTCAGTAACCACTGTGTTCTAGATTGATGCAGGAGTGCTGGGAAAGGGGGAACAGGAGGATTGAAGAAGCAAAAGTCATAGGTTGGGGAGAAGACAAGAAACAATAGTGAGGTGGCAAAGAGGAAATAGTTTGCACAAGAGTACCTGGTGAAGCAAGAAATACTAGCCTTGTGGGCCAGGGTACTATCAGCGATGCTTGGGTGTCACTCATGCTTTAAACAGGGGTAAAGCTTGGACAGTAAGATTAGACGGGTGTGAGTTTCAGGTTTCCCAACAATCACACTAGCATAGCTTTTTCACATCCGTTATCTGAGAAGCTGAACACGAGGGAAGGCTTAAAGGGCAATGGAAAGGGATAGAAGTGCGAATTGTTAGGCTACTTAAAACAAACTATTTTGTAAAATAACCAACATTTTTCAGAGCATCAATACAAAGAGGAGAGAGTGTGAGTGTGTGTATGTAAAAATCCTAGGTGAACTCCGTCAGATACCTCACTATACCCGACTGAGAGAACCTGTTTCCAACTATTTACCACAGAAAGCAATTTTTAGGGGGATGTAACACAACAAACACCGCCCCCCCCCAGGCCGAACCTAGGCTCCTGGCTTTACTCCGGTGTGTGAAGCTTTGCAGGAGCTTGCTGTTCTAACAAAAGGATTCATATTTGGTTCGTCCTTTGCTATAAAGTTAAGCAGGAGGAACTTTGTTTGTACCTTATCAAATGCAGGTGGAGTTTTTTCCTTGTTGACTGACATGTTATCCTTTGGGGTCAATAGGCGAGGCTATCAAGGAAGAGGCTAAAAGGTATCAGTAAATCTAATACAGGAAAAAACTCTTTAGTTTCTTACAGATTTACTCATACTATAATATACACACACAGATTACGGCTTGTAGGAATATCGCACCAACCCTTTTAAAAATACTGTTTTTTGGCTTACAAAATCAGCTACCCATACATAAAACCAAAACAATGCCAAACTCGCAGATTTTCACACATATATCTAATGCTAAACAGCCAGATTTTTCATCAGTGGAAAGTCCACTTAGTTACAGTGATTTTCAAGATGCAAATACACCATAATGAATTCACTACCTATTCAGGAAAGCCCGGGGAACTCAGAATTTGCTCCTGGAACATCAACGGCTTAGCCAGCAAAAGTAACAATCCCGAATTTCTTCAATACCTGAATGCATTTGACCTTCTATTGCTCCAAGAAACTTGGGAATATAAAGTATTTGAGCTCCAAGGGTTCACATCGTGCTGCATTCCGGCAAACAAAAATGCCATCTTTGGGCGAAAGTCATGAGGCTTAATGTTCTTCGCCTCAATATCTACAATAGGCGAATTTGAGACAATGGACTTTCACATAACTCCTCCAAGTGCCATACAGGTGGTAGAGATCATGTTTCGGTCAAAAAAACAGGCCAAGGGAGTAATCATAATCAATATATACATCCACCCCAAGCAGAAACAAAAAGCGGTGGACGACTTGGCAAAACGCTGGAAAAAATAATGGAAGCAAGGGAGTTTGACTCATTCATCTTGGCTGGTGACTTCAACATGCTCCTTATTAATAAAGATGAAGACAACGACCTCACACAAGATCTGAATACAGCATGGGGCGTACCACCACAAGGCCCAACAAAAAATCAGAAATCTACAAAGTACTCAAAAAACTTATTACGATCTTTGGAGCAACTGAACTTAAGGGCCTTAAATGGTCGCTACGCTGAGGATGATCCACCGGTAGCGACCTTCCACTCCAACAAACAATCCTCTCATCTTGATTACATGTTTATATCCCTAAACATGTTCTGCTGGGTAACAACTTTTAGAATAGGGACGAGCGATCTCAGTGACCACTTGCCTCTAGAAGCCAAACTAAGATCAAATTGTCAACTGGTAACAGCACCATTTATAGGCCCTGACTCAGAGGTCAGCTCAAATTTAAAGCGGCTTCGGTGCAATATCGGCAACATTGACTCCGTAAGCCGCAAAGTGAAAACCCTTTTCATTGAAATTGCCAGCTCTTCAACCCAGGTGTCGGACGTTTGGCAAAACTTCATTCATGCCATCAGAGAGAAAATTGAAGAAATTATGCCTAAAAACTCACGTCAAGGAAAGGGAAATTTGAATAAACCAACCTTAGAAATGAAAGTACAAAAACCACTAATAAATCAAAGACTGAAGCAATTGCGGAAGGAGCAGACAAACCAGAGTCTACAAAGCGACCTACGGGCAGCAAAAAGCCAACTCAAACGGTTGAAATGGGAAAAGCAGAAATTAAGAAATTAAGACCTGAGGGTAAAACTTCTCTATGAGGGGAAACAGAAAAACTGCTCTAAGTTTTGGCAAATGGTCAAAAGACTACAGAACCCCGATCATTTAGGTCAAAACTCAAATATCTCAGAGGAGGTCTGGACAAAATACCTACTGATGCATTTCAATAATGATGACACCATTGAGGACACCTTTATCAACAATCCTTGTCTAAAACCCATAAGGTCAAAATGAAAAGAAAATTTGAATAATATGGTCATAGAAGCCCAGGGAAAGTGCCCCCACGGAGCAACTGGCACCTTAACATTTGATAAACCCAATACTGAGGAAGATCACGTAAAGGCTATTGAGCCAGCCCCACCGAATGAAATCTTGCCGGCAGATATTCAATGAAAAATATCAAGGGGGCTACCCACTGGGGCACCGGGGCCGAATGGCATTCCATCGATAATGTACAAAACAGATGTGGAGTTCTGGAGCGTATCGCTGGCACCAATATTTAACAATATAAAACACACTCAGACTCTTCCAAAGTCTTGGCACGGGTCAGTTATCAGCCCGATTTATAAATGCGGTAGCAAGAAGGATCCCAGCAGCTACCAGCTCATTGCCCTACTAGATGTGGAGGCTAAATACTTTGCTGGAGTCATCCTGGAGGAACTAACTTCATGGGAAACCTGGAAATTCAATTATCCCAATAAATCAAACGGGTTTCTCCAAGGGTCAAGGGACCACAGCCAACATCATGCCATTGTCCCTGCTGATGGGAGCAGCAAAAGGGATTAAGTCATCTTTATACCTCTCGTTTATCGATTATACCGCGGCATTCGATCATGTGGACCGCTGGGGTATATCGAAGCACCTCTTAGACGCCTTAATTATGCTCCATTCAGAAACCTGGATTAAAATCAAACTTGGGGCAGGCACGCACCTTTCAAACGCCATCAGGACAACAAAAGGGCTAAAGCAGGGGTGCGTATTAGCACCACTACTATTTAATCTTTTTGTAGCCGACCTACCTGGGGTCCTTGATAAATGTCCCAATCACGCACCCAAATTGGGGAAAATTGTACTTTCTAATCTTCTATTTCGGACGACATGGTGCTAATAAGTCGGACACCAATGGGCCTCCAGCACCTTTTGAACGTAACTTACATCTTTTCGGCAAAAAACTCCCTTCAAGTTAATTTTAGTAAATCAAAGGTCATGGCCGTGAATTACAGGAAAAAAAGGAACCTCTGTTGGTATTTGAATGGAAAACAGCTTGATCAGGTGACCTCTTACAAATACCTGGGAGTTAACTTGGACTCCAACAACACATTAAGATTTCAACTTGACTCCCTACGAGGCAAGGCGACGACGATCTATCTGGCATTAAAACCACTAAAGGCCAAACTACCTGATCTCACCTTCAAACCGCTCCTTGAAATTTTGCGTGCAAAACTACAGCCCACTCTCACATATGACAGTGAATCGCTACATGGGAAGGATGACGCTCTACTGGATACATACTTACAGGGCTATCTTCAATCTTCCAAAATATGTTTCTCCAGCCCAAATTCGACTAGAGTTTGGCATTCTCAGACAAACCCTAGAAAGGCGGAGCGTGTGCATAGCTAGCTGGCACAAGATCCGCTAGGCAGAGACGGGCTCCTTAAGCTCCAACGTATGGGAAGAGCTATGTAAGCAACGCAAATCCTCCCCAAGAGACTACCTTCTTGAATCACTCCAAGTCCTTGGCCTGACTGATATCTGGGAAACATCTATAGACCTTTTGTCTCTAAAAAAATCACCCAAAAATCAGCACGTATCATCTCAGTGATCGAAGACAAGCATGATCTAGCAAACAGGGCCCACGGCTGGATAACGTTGGGTGACTATGGAAAAATCCAACCACAGGCATACCTTAACATCGGTATGAAAAGGGAACTCAAAGAAAAGCTGCTAAAACTACGCCTAGGTGTAATTCCCATACTCCCCCATCTCCCTCCCTGGGAAAGAAATAACTCTTCACAGCAGTGTCGCCTGTGTAAAACTGCCAAGGAGGACATTGTCCATGTGCTTTGCATCTGTCCCAGACTAAAGAACCTGAGGCATAACCTTCTACAACCTTTCTTCAAACTACATGCCGTTCGGTCCTGCAGGAAGGCAGTCAAATTGTGTTTCAACACCAACAACACCAAATTGAACTGCCAGGTTGTGAGGTTCTTTGATCTGACAAAGAAAAGACTAAACAGTGCTTGGTGAACATTATATGGCTCCTCGGACAAGCACCAACTTATCTCAATCAACTCTTTATTTTTAATTAATTTAATTTGATACGCCCAAGTAAACATCTCTTTTGAAATGCATATTGGTGTTTTTACAATTTTGTAAAGGTTTTAATTAACTATGTACAAATAAATAATAAACTAAACTAAAAACATAATGTTTTATCGATTTTCTGCAAATTAAACACATTTTTCCTGTGAAGAATCACCTACCCAGCACCCCATGAAACTTAAGGATATTTTTCTTTTCTGAAAGCTGGTAAAGTTATTCGGAGCCTCCAGCTCTTGCTGTTAAGACCTATCAGTGATCTACAGGTTGCAGGTTTGAGTCCCAGCAAGGCCAACTCCGTCTTTCAACCTATATTGAACAATGAGTAGCAATTTTGATTGGGTGCTGATAACAGAACATAACAAATATTCCATATAAGCACTTTGGATGATAGTGCTGTGTAACTAAATTGTTATTAATATTTCTAGACACATTTGTCACAGCTACCAGAGCCTATGTCACAGAAGGAGGGCATGCACACAAATAATGTAAGCAAAAAACCAAACTTTGGTAATGTTTGTAAATTCCCACCAATTTACAACTCTTTGATAAACTGTTAGTAACTAATTACATGTACATTTTCGCAGAACTACGTTGATGTTGCTGGTCACTGGAATTATGCGACAGGGAAGGACTAAATCATAAAGCAGGGTTGACTAAATTATAAGGTGAAAAAATCGAATTATGTCAGCTATAGGAGCCACATTTTGTGATTGTATTACTGCATTATTTTGTCAATTTGTCATGGCAATATTATCTGGGAAAATGTTCACCTCATTAGTTCTAGCTTAACAACCAAATACAGTAATAAGCAACAGAAAGATGACCATTCATCTTTGCGAAGGGCCTTCCACTGTGTGAAAACATGTCCCCACGTTTTTTAGTAACTTTGTATCCATTTGTCGTAGAAACAGTTTTTGGTTCAAATTCTGCAGAGGATGGTTTATGTTGCAAAAGATGGGGCGGCCTCATTTATGAAAAGTGACGCATTGCTGTGAGAAAACAGCGATGCGTCACTTTTCATTGCGCCCTCCTTGCGACCCCAATGATGCGTCATATTTAATGTATGACGCATCATGTCGCAAGGAGTTACAGATACGTCAGTATTTCTGACGTATCTGTAAGCGCAAAAGTGACGCATTGCTGGAGTGTGTCACAAAAGTGATGCAACTCCAGCAATGCTTCCTTTCACATGGGGCAAGCCCCATGTGAAAGGGCTTGCGTCAGTCTTACGCCTGGTGTGAGGCAGGCGCAAGATTTTGATGCAACGGTGTCCTAGAAGTGACGCAGTGAAATCTCATAGACTTCACTGCGTCACTTCTACAAAGCTTTTTGCGGGGAAACGCCCCTCCTGCATACATTATACCTGACGCAGGTATAATGTAGCGCAGGGGTTTACAAAGTGACGCATCTGCTTAGATGCGTCACTTTGTAAATAGAGCGCAACAGGAGGCATGTTTTACGCCGCCTATGCGCCACAAAAAGTGACGCATCGGAAGCGCAAAACTGACGCAAGGCCTCATAAATGAGGCCCGGGAAATCCATAATTATGCGGAAAAAGTAGCAGCTGCAGAACCACAGTTGCCCTGATGTCAGGCAGGCTGACTTTTTACTAAAGAGTCCCCTGACACTTGAATTTGCACCGAATCTTGTCTTTCCAAAATAAATTCCGGTGTCTGACACTCTGACAAGGGAAGCACAATACCTCACCAGCGTACTTTTAAAAAATGCATTAAAATGTCCAATAAATACGCACAATGTGCATCTTTGCAAGAATAATCAACGTCTAGCACAGTGTATTCCAAATGAAAAAATAAAGGTCACGCGCCACACATTACCATATTCTGTAAACATTCACATTTAATTTCCCAGGAAAGTACTATAGTAAGCAACTAATGGGAAAGTTTCTAAAGAAAATATATTTTAATATCTCTTTGCAGAGATAAAGGCTCTTCTCAATGTTTCTTTTTTAAAATGCAAGATTGTAATAGTGAGCTAGACATTTTAGAGCTACAGGCAATTATTCTAAAGTAATAGCCTTTTTCAGCCCTTTATTTAAATATAAATTGCCGAAGAGAAAGGCGTAGATTTAAACAAGTCACTGTTCAATACTAACTAGAAATGAATAAATATGTAGTTTACTAGCGTGGTATGGCGCTAATGAAATCCAACACAAGGGGTGCACACCCTATGGTTGAATTAAAAAACAAATCAGGTGTAGTTGACCCTTCACACCTCTGGGCCTGGTGTCACAGTACCGTTGTTCGGTAGGAAGCTGACGGTAGATTGTAATGCCTGTGACCCCTCCTTAGCACACAGGAGCCGGAGCAATCTCCTGCGATATTCCAGGAGTATAGAGCATATACAAGTGAGTTATTGACTCCTGGAATAGCCCGCACAGCCGACATATTCTCGACTCTGGTATAACCGCCCATGGTGGTGAAAGGACTAAAGATGCAAAAGAGCCCATCCGACGCTGCAGGTATTTTATTTTCTAATAGGTGGAGAATGGTTCGTTTGTATATTTTTGTAGGCCTTTTCTGTCGTAACTGCTAAGGGCCAAGTGGGCATGTTCTCTTCTAGCAATTGCTCTTTGGTCATATTTAAGAGATGTAATTTTTATTTTTCAGTTCAGGGCTGTCTTAAACTGAAAGTGTGGTAATTTTAAATTCCACAGCTCCATTGAGTGAGTTTGCACAAAATTTCTATCACATCTATTCCTCACGCCATTTTCCATCTTGGCCAGTACAGTTATGTGTATGTCTTGGTGGATAGGATTAAAAAATGATTATAGGAAAAGAACAGATGATAGGTCCCAAGTGGCGCAGCCAATTCAAACTTCTCACTCACACACACATAAAAAGACCTGCACAACACAGGACTAGAGTACCTGAACAGCCTCATGCACTTTCACCAATCCACAATGCACTTGTGCTATGCCTCACTCACACTTGCACACAAAAAAGCAAAACTGGAGGTCGCTAATTCTCCTACATCATGCCCAAGACATGGAATGACCTCCCTCAACACATCAGAGCTTCCACCTCACTTTTTAAGTTCTGCTGACCTGGCTCTTCAAACGTGTAATAGAAATTCTAAGGAAATTAGTACCATACTCAACATACAAAGACTGGCCTTTTTTACAACATATGGCCAGATATGGAAGGGGATAATGGCATCTCTCCTTTTTCAGCTGGCCCCAAAATAGCCCTATACACAGACCCTACAGAGGTCAAGAACCTTTAAAATGGGATTAGTGCGTCCTGAAGGAAAAGACAAAATGGTATAATAAATGGCTAAGACAACTTCTAAGGCTTGCGGACAACATAAGCCCTAAAACATGCTTACAGTACATGTATTGGGGAGGCAAAGAAAGGACATTAGGAGAGAGACTTGGGAATTTTTCACAAAATATGCAAAAAAAGAGATTCATCTTAGTTTTGGACATTTGTTAATTAATTACAAAGCTCTTTAATCTTTACGTCACTCCTTTGGCAGACCTCATTCATTCGCCGCCCTTAACATCATAATCAAACGATGGTTGCATGAGGGCAGTTAGTGTGTGGATATCATCGAACTACATTAATCTTAACTTCACCAAAATTAAGGTGCTACTGTTTGGAGGTGAGCCCTCCTTCTGGTCCCAAGCCTGGTGTCTATTTGAACTTGGTACCCTTCCATCGCCAGATAAATTAGTTTGAAATACTGACTTGTCATAAACTAATCAGGTCAATTCGGTCACTTCCACCGCTTTCCATATCCTCAAAACTATTATGAAGATTCTACCCTTCATTCCTTCTCACTTGCAGAAAACTGTGGTTACATATTTGGCTTTGTTGAAGCTTGACTACTAAAATGATCTTTACTTAAATGCGCACCAACACGTTCTTAATAAGCTACAGACCCTGCAGAATACCGCCGCCAAAGTCCTCTGCCAACTTCCTAAATATCACTCTGTCTCCTCGGCTGTTCAGCAGCTTCACTGGTTCCCTGTCAGAGATAGCATAACCCTTAAATCACTCTGTATCGTTTACAAAGCCCTGCACGGTCAGTGCCCTGCATTTCAGAGGTTGGCCTTCTCTTTCTACCTTCCATCTAGGTCTCTACGTTCTACCTCATCCAAACTTTTGATGGTCCCTCACTTAAGATAAGTGAAATGGGGCGGTCTTGGTTTCATCCTGGGTGCTTCCAGGACCTGGAACACTCTCCCTCTCTCCATTGAATCCTTGCCCAAGCTTCTGGCTTTCAGAAAGGCGCTTAAAACTTGGCTTTTTACCTCGCACTAAATTCATTTTCTGGCTGTAGTCATCACCCCGGTTTGCTCACTCAGCTAACGCCAAGACACCTTATTGGTATTTGAGCCCTTTATAGTAACCACAAAGCATAACAATTGGACAACCTGATATATTTAAATTTAGAGAATTTCACCCTGGGTGAGTAGAACAATCATTTAACTATTTACTTACATATTTATTTACATATGTATTTACATATTTATTTATTTAAGGAATTTTATAAAGCACATTCATGTTTCCAAACTGCTCCCTCAGACCACCTTGACTGGAAAAAAGAGCAAGGAACTAAGGGCTGGAGGTAGGAATCATTTTTGAATTAACAAATGGCCAGCTTCGCAGAATCGAGCTGTTTGCAAATGCAAAAATGCCTTTTCAGATGTTCTAAGCCCAAATTGCACTTCAGTAACCTCTTACTGAATCGCAATTTGGGTTTGCGAATCAGTATTTGGAAGGGGCATGTTTAGCGCGTCCCTTCCAAATAACAATTTGCATTAATTTGTATGAATGTTTTGCAGCCAAAATGCGGTCACAAAACATTTGCACTTTACTGCCAAATCAAAGTTAATGGTAATCCATTTGCAAATGGGAAGGGGTTCCCAAGGGACCTTTCCGCTTTGAGAATGATAGAAACATTATTTTTTAAGAGCAGGCAGTGGTCCCAGGAACTATTGCCAACTCTTAAAAAAAGAAACTTAAACGTTTTATTTTTCTTCTTAAAAACAACTTGTTTTCCTTCAATAAAAATTGCTATATTTAAATTATGTGATGGCAGTGAATCATAGTGGGTTACAAATTACGACATACCTCATTAGTATTCATGAGGTTGGTCTATTTGTGACTCACTACGAATCGTTATTTGAGGAATAGGTGTGAAATAAACCCTTTGAACATTAGTGTTTGCGATTACCAAATAGCTATTTGCAAAAAAATCACTTTGGTAATCAAAATTATTATTTTTTCCACATCTAGCCCTTAAAGATGATCAGTTAAAGGGGCAGATAATGTGGGACGTGAAGGTATGGAGAAGCAGTTTGTGAGGCTGCATAAACTGTTTAAGGACAGAAAATGGAAATATGAGTTGAGCCTTTGAAGAACGTTTCCAACTATCTCCTGACCTGGTGAAAGCTCTCTTAATTTTTCAGTGCCGATGGAATAATATTCCAGAGATCTAGTCCCAGGACTTTTAATTACTTTCCTATGGATGTAATTTTCTTTGGTATATCTTGACTGATTTGAAGAATGGGGTTGATCTCAGTAATACACATTAAAAAAGACATGTAGAAAAGGAAGTTGCTTCAAATATGTCCAAAATTCTTTATTCTTTTCAATCTTTTGACCCCTTAACTGCTGGGCCTTTTCCCCCCCAGTACTGAGCCCTTTTTTGGCTATTTGTAGTAGTTCGCGAGTAGGCCTCTGTAACTTTTTGACCACCTAAGGTATCCATGCCAAATGTGCGTCCTTTTCTTCCAACATCATGGGTATTCCAAAGGTAGCCAGGGTTTGTGGATTTCCTTGGAGTGGTCCCAGAAATTAAGCAAAATACAGTGAAATATTTGTTTTTTTCAGACAAATCAGAAGAACGGGTTGCAAATGAAAGCCTCTGGGTTTTTCCCTGCAAATGTTATCAAAAAAGGGTTTGTGGGGCTGAAATCACAATTTTCCCAGCTTTTAGGGAATGACAGTCTTTTGTCAGAGAACCAACATTTTTTACACAGTTTTGGCATTTTTCTGGGACATAGCCTATCTTTGCTATTTTTAGTGCATTCAACCTCCTTCCAGTTAATGGTAAAAATGAGTATGAAAGCAATAATGGATCCTGAAAAGCTATACATTTTAGAAAAGTAGACAAAATTCTGAATTCAGAAAGCGGCCATTTGTCTAAATCCATGAAGGTTTCTTTATAGAAACTAACAGTTAAATATTGGAAAAATTGAAAATTTGTTGAAAAAAACAGCCTTTTGTCTCAACGTTTTCACCTGTAACTTCTAGTAATTATGACAGCTCTTTGAGAACAATATACCGTTACATCCGTTGGACCTTCCTGATTGTGGGGATATATAGGACTTGTAGGTTCACCAAGAATCTGACGAACCCAGAGCCAAAAACTGAGCAGCAAATTGCAATGGTATTTTATTATGTACCGGGTATAGAGTAATTATTCTGGGAAAATGTATACATGGAAAAATCGGTATGAAAGACACCTATGTATTTCTGAATTGGGTACAAATTTTAAAGTTCAGAAACAGTATATATTTGCACATTTTCAAAATTGGGAATACTCACACTAGCTTGAGAATTATTGGTCATTTTTCAAAAAGACTTTTTTTAACAATGTCTTTCATTTGGAAGGGTGAAATGCATGAAAGTCTCCCGATAAAAACGGTACCCCACTTGTGTGGTTCGGCCTTGTGCCCACGACAGGAAACGGCGCAAAATGCAACGTGGTCACACCTCAATTTCGAAGTGAAAAATGACCCTTTTTTGGCAAAGTGTCTAGCTGTAGGTTTTGCACCCTAGCTCTGCCGGCACCTAGGGAAACATAGCAAACCTATACATTTTTGAAAAGTAGACACCCTGGGGAATCCATGATGGAGTGACTTGATGGTCTGCCACCAGATTCTGTTACCCAGAATCCCTTGCAAACCTAAAAAAGTGTACAAAAAACACATTTGTCCTCTATTTATGTGGTGGAAAGTTCTGGAATCTGTGTGGATCCACAAATTTCCACCCACCCCGCATTCCCCAAAGTCTTCAGAGAAAAACGGTGCCCCACTTGTGTGGGTCGGCCTAGTACCTGTGACTGGAAACGGCACAAAATGCAAAGTGGTCACTCCTCAATTGCACAGTGACAAATGACCCTTTTTTTGCAAAGTGTCTAGCTGTAGTTTTTGAACCCTAGCTCTGCCGGCACCTAGGGAAACCTAGGAAACCTATACATTTTTGAAAACTAGACACCTAGGGGAATTCAGGATGGAGTGACTTTACTGCCTCCCACCAGATTCTGTTACCCAGAATCCCTTGCAAACCTAAAAAATTTACAAAAAAATACATTTTCTCCACATTTCTGTGTTGGAAAGTTCTGGAATCTGCGTGGATCGAACACATTTCCTTCCACCCTGAGTTCCCAAAATTCTTCCGAGAAAAATGGTACCCCATTTGGGTGGGTCGGCCTACTGCCTGTGACAGGAAACAGCGCAAAACGCAACGTGGTCACACCTCAATTTCGCAGTGAGAAATGACCCTTTTTTGGAAAAGTGCTTAGCTGCAGTCTTTGAACCCTAGCTCTGCCGGCACCTAGGAAAACCTAGCATACCTATACACATTTTAAAACTAGACACCCAGGGGAATCCAGGATGGGGTGACTTGACTGCCTCCCACCAGGTTCTATTACCCAGAATCCCTTGCAAACCTAAAAAAGTGTAAAAACACATTTTCTCCACATTTCGGTGGTGGAAAGTTCTGGAATCTGCGTGGATCCACAAATTTCCTTCCACCCTGTGTTCCCCAACGTCTTCTGAGAAAAATGGTACCCCACTTGTGTGGGTCGGCCTAGTGCCTGCGACAGGAAACTGCGCAAAACGCAACGTGGTCACACCTCAATTTCGCAGTGAAAAATGACCCTTTTTTGGCAAAGGGCCTAGCTGTAGTTCTTGAACCCTAGCTCTGCCGGCACCTATGGAAACCTAGCAAACCTATACATTTTTGAAAACTAGACACCCAGGGAAATCCAGGATGGCGTGATTTGACTGCCTCCCACCAGGTTCTGTTACCCAGAATCCCTTGCAAACCTAAAAAATTGACAAAACAACACATTTTCTCCACATTTCTGTGGTGGAAAGTTCTGGAATCTGCATGGATCCACAAATTTACATTCACACTGCGTTCCCCAAAGTCCTCCGAGAAAAATGGTACCCCACTTTTGTGGGTCGGCCTAGTGCCTGCGACGGGAAACGGCGCAAAACGCAACATGGTCACACCTCAATTTCGCAGTGAAGAATGACCCTTTTTTGGCAAAGTGCTTAGCTGTAGTTTTTGAACCCTAGCTCTGCCGGCACCTAGGAAAACCTAGCAAACCTATACATTTTTTAAAACTAGACACCCAGGGAAATCCAGGATGGGGTGACTTGACTGCCTCCCACCAGGTTCTGTTACCCAGAATCCCTTGCAAACCTAAAGAATTGTAAAAAAAAAACACATTTTCTCCACATTTATATGGTGGAAAGTTCTGGAATCTGCGTGGATCGAACACATTTCCTTCCACCCTGAGTTCCCAAAATTCTTCCGAGAAAAATGGTACCCCATTTGGGTGGGTCGGCCTAGTGCCTGTGACAGGAAACAGCGCAAAACGCAACGTGGTCACACCTCAATTTCGCAGTGAGAAATGACCCTTTTTTGGAAAAGTGCTTAGCTGCAGTCTTTGAACCCTAGCTCTGCCGGCACCTAGGAAAACCTAGCATACCTATACATATTTTAAAACTAGACACCCAGGGGAATCCAGGATGGGGTGACTTGACTGCCTCCCACCAGGTTCTATTACCCAGAATCCCTTGCAAACCTAAAAAAGTGTAAAAACACATTTTCTCCACATTTCGGTGGTGGAAAGTTCTGGAATCTGCGTGGATCCACAAATTTCCTTTCACCCTGAATTCCCCAGAGTCTTCCGAGAAAATTGGTACCACACTTGTGTGGATCGGCCTAGTGTCAGCGACAGGAAATGGTGCAAAATGCAATGTGGTTACACCTCAATTTCGCGGTGAAAAATGACCCTTTTTTGGCAAAGTGCCTACCTGTAGTTTTTTAACCCTAGCTCTGCCGGCACCAAGGGAAACCTAGCAAACCTATACATTTTTGAAATCTAGACACCCAGGGGAATCCATGATGGGGTGACTTGACTGCCTCCCACCATGTTCTGTTACCCAGAATCCCTTGAAAACCTAAAAAATTGACAAAAAAACAAATGTTCTCCACATTTCGGTGGTGGAAAGTTCTGGAATCTGCGTGGATCCACAAATTTCTTTCAACCCTGCGTTCCTCAAAGTCTTCTGAAAAAAATGGTACCCCACTTGTGTAGGTCCGCCTAGTGCCTGCGACAGGAAACTGTGCAAAACGCAACGTGGTCACACCTCAATTTCGCAGTGAAAAATGACCCTTTTTTGGCAAAGTGCCTAGCTGTACTTTTTGAACCCTAGCTCTGGAAACCTACCAAACCTATACATTTTTGAAAACTAGACACCCAGGGAAATCCAGGGTTGCATGACTTGACTGCCTCCCACCAGGTTCTGTTACCCAGAATCCCTTGCAAACCTAAAATATTGACAAAAAGACACATTTTTCTCCACATTTCTGTGGTGGAAAATTCTGGAATCTGTATGGATACACAAATTTCCTTCCACCCTGCGTTCCCCAAAGTCTTCCAAGAAAAATGTTACCCCACTTGTGTGGGTCGGCCTAGTGCCTGCGACAGGAAACGGCACAAAACACAACGTGGTCACACCTCAATTTTACAGTGAAAAATGACCCTTTTTTGGCAATGTGACTAGCTGTCGTTTTTTAACCCTAGCTCTGCCGGAACCTAGGGAAATCTAGCAAACCTATACATTTCTGGAAAGTAGACCCCCGGGGGCTTTCAAGGAGGTATGGCTTGCATGGATCCCCTAACGTTTCCTTCCCAGAATCCCTTGCAAACTTAAATTTAGCTGAAGAAATCATTTTTTTCACACATTTTCGTGTGGGAAAGTGTGGCATCACTGGGCTCACACAAATTTCCTACCACCCAGCAATCCCCCAGGTCTCCCGATAAAAATGATTCCTCACTTTTGTGGGAGGCCCAAGTACCCGCGACAGGCAAGGGCCCCAAACGTAGGGAGGCGACATCAAATTTGCCTCCCACACAAGTGAGGCACCATTTTTATCGGGAGACCTGGGGGATCGCTGGGTGGTAGGAAATTTGTGTGAGCCCTGTGATGCCACACTTTCCTACACGAAAATGTGTGAAAAAATTGATTTGTTCAGCTAAAATTGAAGTTTGCAAGGGATTCTGGGTAAGGGAACTTTGGAGGATCCACGCAAGCCATACCTCCTTGGAAGCCCCCGGGTGTCTACTTTTCAAAAATGTGTGGGTTTGGTAGGATTCCCTAGTTGGATGCCGAGCACCAGGCCAAAAACCGAGGTGACCCCCTTGCAAAACCAGGTTGTTTTGTGATAGTCAATTGTGAAGATGCCTCAATACGTTTTTGGCACTAGTCTGTCGTGGGTAGTTGGTTCTCCCACACGAGTGAGGTACCATTTTTATCGGGAGACCTTGGGGAACACTGGGTGGTAGGAAATGCATGTCTGCCCGACGATACCCACAAACATATGTGTTCTAACGGAGGATGAACATGGCAAGCAGCATTGACCCATAAGTGCTACAGAAAATTCAGTGTGAGTGTGGCAGCAATGGATTTCGATCCATGGGGAAGAAGAAGCCAGAACGTGTATCTATACTACCTTTACTATCTGCCTTCTACCTTTGCAATATCCATCGGAAAGCATACCTACCGTAAGCTGTTCTAACCCGTTCGTGTGTCTGTCCTCAGAGTTCTCACTAACCGTGTCAAATTTTTAAGAAACCCTATACTAATGCCTTCCATCTCTAGCTACTTAAAGCTTGAGTGAACATTACTGTCACAAGCTATCAATGCTCTCACAATGTTCTATCCAACTCCTTCCAGTTTGTGGATGCAAGTTAGGGGGTGCCCGAGTATTCCGCAAGGCCATATCTCAAGCTGAACAAGCATATCTGCCTTTGAAACTAAGGCAAACATGCTGGAATTTTCAAAATCTTCCTAAAGAGAACATCATAAACTACAATGAACAGTTGAATGGGAAACATGGATACTCCCTGACCAAGTGGCATATGTTCTGTCCACCAGTATGTGCAGCATGGGGACCAAAATGCACTTGTCAATTGGCGAACAGAACAACTACCACGTTCTGAAAACAGATAAAGGTGTGGCCCACAGACATTAGGTATCCATTCACACTAACTGAACGGTTAACCTATTGGCAGCTCCACCTCAGTCAATGTCCCAGTATTTTGCTTTAGTGTGATACAACATAAAGCACGTAGGAAAACATAAGGCGGGCTTACTTGGGCACTGAGGACAGTAAACACGAGTCTCCTGCCTCTTTCCCTGCATCGAGCACACTTTACAATGACGACATGGTTGCTCCTTTTTGCCTGTTGCAGGAATTTTATCGGCAAAGTGTCGCTCCTGCAGCCTTGCCACGTCCTCCAGAACACATGAAGTGGAGGCTTCTGCTTCTGTAGCAGTAAGACTTTCAATCACAGACAACTGAAAGTCAAGGAAAGACATGTGTCTTCCTGCGGTGGTCTCACGATAAACAACATACGCATTGTATGTTGCCATCTGCATCAGGTGCGTAAACAGTTTCTTATACCAAGTGCGAGTTTTAAGACTCGAATTGTATGGCTGAAGAACCTGGTCGTTCTTGTCCACTCCGCCCATGTACTTGTTGTAATCAAGTATACAGGTGGGCTTGTGGACTTCGGCCATCTGACCCCAAACCGTGACAGGGGAAGTGCTCTCAGCATGAATTGTAGTGAGCACATACACGTCACGCCTATCTGAGAACTTGACTGCGAGCAGTTCGTTGGAACGCAACGCAAGGCTCTGGCATTACTGGAGCTTCTTGCAAACAAGCTCCTGCGGAAATCCTTTGCGGCGACAACGAATTGTACCGCAAGCCACGGTGCCAGCTTTGTAGAGCTCACTGAACAGCTCTAGTCCTGTATAGAAATTGTCCACATAAAGGTTATAACCTTTGTGAAGAAGTGGCTGGACAAGCTCCCATAAGATCTTTCCTGTGACCCCTAGCATGGGAGGGCAACCTACAGGGTTAAGAGTTGTGTCCTTTCCTGTATACACTCTCAAGCTGTACACATAGCCAGTCGAGCTCTCACACAGCATGTACAACTTGATGCCATAGCGAGCGCTTTTGCTCGGAATGTACTGCCTAAACAGCAGCCGCCCTTTATACAAGATCAAGGAATCATCAATGGCTATATTCTTTCCAGGAGTATAAACCTCTGAAAACCTGGCAGACAAATGATCCACGATAGGCCAAATTTTGAACAACCTGTCATGGTCTGGATGGTCCCGGGGCAATGCAGCAGGATTGTCTTTGAAATGCAGCATGCGCTGCAAAAGCAAAAAACGATCTCTGCTCATGTATGGTGCGAAGAGGGGGGTTAACCAAACCGTGCGAGTAGACCAGTAGGATAGCAAGGTTGGTTTATGCACAACCCCCATTTTAAGTGTGAGGCCTAAAAATTTCTTCAACTCCCCTACAGAAGTGGGAGTCCACTTGCGGACCCTAGAATGAGGCCCAAGAGTGCCTCCTTGCTCCATCAGAAATTGTTCGGCACGCAAATTTGTTTGCTGCACAATTTCGTCTAGGAAGTCAACCCCAAAAAAGAGATGGAAGTAGTCAATTGGCAAATTATTTGCTGTATCTACTTTACATCCAGCATCGCCAGTGAAAGGCGAAATTTGGGGCTGAACTAAATTGGGAGGCTGCCAAGACAGCACTCCGTCTGTGCTTGCAGCCGCACGTGCCTGCACTCTGGGTTGATGTAACCGGTTACGGGTGTCCTGCTGCACAGACTGTGCTGGCAAAGGGACAGCACAACTGACATCGTCTCCTTCAGAATCGCTGGATGATGAGTCATCGGATTGAACTGCGCCAACTGAAAATTCACTCCCAGATTCGGCTCCATTGTCCTCTCCCTCAGATGCTGTCTCAGTATCTGCTGTATCAGTCTCTGATCCTGCCTCAGAGCTGGACTCCAGAACCAGATTTAGGGCCTGGGTGGCATTCATCCAACGATGTGCCATCACTTTTAGTGCCTAAACTATCCTTTTAAAACACTAACCTATGTAGAAGGCAGGTAGATTGTTGGTTTTAAAGTGCAAGTGGGTGTGTGCGAGAGTAAAGTGTTTAAATCAATAATGACGAAGTCACCTTACCGTAGCGAAATCAGTATGCTCTCCAAAAAGACTAAGAAAGAGAGAAAAAAAAAGCCTTTTAGCGCTGGTGGGAGCCAGTGCGACCATCATTTTGGCGCCAAGATGCCTACGGATGAACGCGTGCTTTACAATTGCACACTATGACCATCTTTGATGCGCCCACTACCATTCTTGCAAACGTGCCCCTCATCTCTCCATAGCCCCTCTCTCACATACACTTAATCTGTTACAAAGTGTTTCTACTGTGTGGCTTTACTAATCCACTTAGCTGACTACATAATACAGATCTGCAGTACTAAGAAATATCTCTGTAAAAAAAAAAAAAAAAAAAAAAAATATATATATATATATATATATATATATATATATATATATATAAATCAAATCAAATCAAAAGAGACTTTATTTCGGTTATATTTCAAACCATAAAAGTGCACATATACACAACAGTTTAAAAACATTACACACATTATTGCCATATATTAAAATCATTATACAATACGTGTTTCCTTTGTCCCAATTTCGATATACAGACAGGATGATTATAAAGTGCAAACAGTGCTGAACAAAGTGCAAAAGACGTAATTGAAAAGGTCCAGTAGTTTAGCCATTTAGACAGACAGAATTTATGGTGTCATTGATCCAGACAGGTTCTCATTCTGACGGCTAGTTTTAAAAACGATATTATTTGGAGAACACTGTCCTGATGCAGAAGTTGTAGATAAATAAGAGCTGGTCTGATTTGATTAAAACCAAGTTTTCTTAGTAAGGCAACAAGATAACGACGGCGGGGGTATTCATAAAACCTACATAAAAACATAAAATGCAGCATATCCTGTGGAGACTTCCCGTCGCAGCCACAGGGAGCTGCACATTTGCTAAAAATGTCCGACTTGGGTCTGATTAAAAGATGATGAAAAATGTTAAATCTGAACCTCGACAACAGAAATTTTTCATGTGAGCTGAATGATCCTGCCAGGTAGGGTTCTATGCTATCACATGTCTTTAACATAACATATTTCCTAACACTTGGCTTCAACAGTTCCACACTTTCTCTATCGGCCAACTGATACTTACAAAATGCAGTTTTAATTGCTAATACATCCCCCTTTACAATCCCGCTCGGGTCAGTAAACAGATCTAAAGTTAAACGTCCCAACCTTTCAAAACAGGATTTCAGGTATTTTAGCCAGGGGATGCACATTGAGTTATCCTGAGATACAAGATCTCTCACAATCTGGTGGGTAAGAGGTATGTCCTCATTTAACCACAGGTTAACCCAACAAGTCAATGGCCTAAGAGCAAAGTTGTCACATAAGTACTGTGTCCCAAGTTCCTCATGAACTGCAAGATTAGGGGTACTGGGGGGGACACATGGAAGACGTTTAAGAAAAGTGTTTTCAGAGACCTGTAACTGTTCTCCTGATACATAGCCCCATAGTTCGCTACCGTACACTGCAGTAGCAACTGTTTTGGCGTTGTACAATTTAACCATTGCACTGACTGGTTTCTTCCCCAGTTTTGTTGCAAGATTAAAAATAGATGCATTGACCCTCAACATTTCCCTTTTTTTCTTTGCCAAATGAGGGCCCCAGCTGAGTTTAGAGTCAAATAAAACGCCAAGATACGAAAATGTTTCTGTAACCGGGATAGGTACATCATCAAGTTTAAAAACAAATTTCCTTTTTGGCTGCCGGCCAACATGCATAATATATGATTTAGAATTGTTGACCAGTAGGTCCCTGTCGGTCATAAAGGCATTAAAAGCATTTAAAAGCAACTGAAGCCCCTTCTCCGTCCTTGAAATTAAAACCGCATCGTCTGCGTATAAAAGAACAGGGATACCCCTCCTGCCCACTCTCGGACAGTCTGACTGTACCTTCTGTAGGACCGCATCCAATTCGTTTATATAGAAATTAAAAAGAAAAGGGGCAAGAATACATCCCTGGCATACTCCCTTCTTTATATCAAACTTATCGGTGGTGTCACCATTTACAGAGTATCTAACGTTAGCGCTGGTGTGATTGTGCATGTCCACCAGGAAGTCAACAATCCCTGTGTCAACTCCCCTCTCCCTCATGTACTGCCACAGCCTTCCCCTGTTAACACAGTCGAAGGCTGATGACAGATCCATGAAGGCGAGATGGACCGTTCCCTTCTGCGCCACCGTATATTTGCTAAGAATAAGAAACAAATTCAGACACTGGGTTGTGGTAGAACGCCCCACACAGAACCCATACTGGGAGATAGACATGATGTTATTATCATTCGCCCAGCATGTGATTCTCCGCAGAAGAATTCTCCCCATGATTTTGACCATTGAATCAATTATGAGATTGGCCGATAACAATGGGGGCTACCCCTATCTCCCTTTTTGAATACCGGCACAATAGTTGACAGTCCCCAGGCCACAGGACAACCTACATTGGCAGCAGCATTAAAGACTGCCACCAAAATTGGTGCCCAGAAAATCGGCTTTGACTTAAACAGGTCAGGGGGAATCCCATCCGGGCCTGGTGCCTTGTTTGCTGTCAGTCCTTCTATGGCCTCAATCACCTCCCTGTTGTAAAACTTAATGGTTCCTCCACTATCACCAGTTGCTGGCCCCACGCTTACGGTATCCTCTGAACAATACAAAGTTTTAAAATGCCGCTCCCAGTCCTCTTTAGCTATACAACACTCGAGCCCGTCCCCTAGTTCTTCCGCCAGAAATGGTTTTTTGACTAGCGCCCAGAATTTGGAGCTGCAGTTAAGGGTGGATGGTTCTAATATCTCACCCCATGCCTCTTCTCTCAGGAACTCCTTATGAGTTTTAAGGACAGACTTATAATTTTTCCGACAGGCTCTAATGTTCTCCTGAATTCTCGGAGAAGCTGACAAAGCTAGCCTGAGATTACGAGCCGCTTTGGAGCAATCGTGGTTAAACCACCTTGGTCCACATTTCTCAACACTTTTTTTGACTGGTACCGTCAGCAGCTCTGACACCTTCCCCGACAGGTCTTGATAGGCAGTTAGCACCTCCCACGGTTCTGCTCCTTTCCTAATACAATTAGTAATGTCATCTGACAAATTGTCCTCAATGTTCTTATACAGAAGGTCCGGAGTTACCATTGACCATTTGAGTCGCCTCCTCTCATCTGTAGTGCTCAGCCTTCCTTCCCTACGGGTTTGCTTTCCTTCAGTGATCCCAAATCCCCTTAGATGAATCACAAGAGGGTTGTGGTCACTAAACTCACTTTTATCAATATCAAAAGATTCTAGGAAGGGCAACATGGTCTGTGAAAATAACATATGGTCAATGAAAGTGCCCCTGCCATGCCCCTTGAATGTAGGAGTATCAAAGCTTCTTTGCGGGTCCCTGATTGCGATGCCCATAGAGAGATCCAAGTTATCTAATAGGGTATTGCACAGTTCCCCATCTGCTGTGTGTTCCAGGTGTAAACCGTTAATACGTTCGCACTGCAAGTCCTCTATACATTTCTTCAGCGGGTCGCCACACAGGTGCACATTAAAATCTCCCATAATCATTAAATTGTGACTGTACTCCTTCATAGAAGTGGTAATAAAAACATGAAGTACAGATAATTGATTAGATACTGTGGTACCATTAATAGCATTATAAAAATTCACCAGGCCAACCCTGTTGTTCTTTCCCTTTAGTACTACACCCTGCACACAGGCTTGATGTACATCAATACTATGGATCGTTGAATTGACCAGAATGGAAACAAATATCACCAAGCCACCCTTTGGTCTGCCTCTGATTGATGGTGTGGCCGGTACATAAAAAGCCTTATAGCCTTCTAAAAACAAGTCACACTCTACATCCCATGTTTCTTGAAGACAGATAACCTTGAATTGCTTGATGTAAGTGACCCAATTTTCGTCTGCCATCTTTGCAGCCAGCCCCGCAACATTCCATGAAACAACATTCCTATGTCCACTTCCATCCTGTGAGTTAATAGTGGGTATTAAATCTTCAATGATTGTCCTACCCTGACCCACAGGTATTTCATGTCAGTCACATATTTCCAGCTCATATCTGTTGTGTGTGTTGACATTAAAGCCCTGCTGATGTTGACCATTGTCGTTGAGTCTATTATGCGTGTTTGCAACATTTCCCACTTCACCAGAATTAACAACATTATACATAAATCGCATGTCATTAGACGGGGTCTGGGTATCATACAAAGGTGTCATAAGTCTTTGTTGAGGGGGATTATTACACAAGTGAGCATAAAAATACCCTAATGGGCGTACACATATGCTATCCTCATTATATATTAGGGAAGATGCTCTCAAGAGGACAGTGGCCACATGTTGTGGGTGTTTAAAGTTCACCATGATACAATCTCCACTACCCACTTTTTTAGATGGACCCACCCAGTTCACCCTCCTAACCGCCATTACCTGGTCTGAATACCAAATGGGAAAGCCACAATTTTTATTTAACCACGACACGGTTTTATTTTTTAGTGAAGTGTGTGACTCTCCATAAGGTGAAGCAGGATGAGTACCAACCGGTGGGACATTAGTCAGAACCACCACAAAAGGCGCACAGTCTGGTGGTAAATTAAGATAGTTGTTATTTCTATGGTATCTGGGGACAACTTTATCGGTTATTATTGGATTTGGTTGCGACTGCAAGTTTGAGTTTTTAGGCTGGGAGGGATTAACTGGTGGTGTTTGAGGCCTACTGCTCACAATGCTAGGTACTACATCAGTTTTGCTGGTATTCTGCTGCTTTTTGCCTTGTAGAACCGCTATCTCCCTGACTTCCTCTGGTTGGGCCCTCAGACCAGCCCTAGCCCTTTGTTGGGGGGAGACCAGGTCTCCAAGCCTGTCCACTTCTTTGACCAGGGTGTCTATTCTGGCCACCAAAGGTCTAAGTGCCTCCTCTAACTTTGTCTCCAGTTTAGACTCCAAGTTTTTAATAAGAGTGGTAAACTGTTCAATATTAATGCTTAAGTTAGGGCTACCTTCCTTATCCCCCGTGAACACAAAGGGGTTAGTTCCTAGGCCCATATTAGATTTCGGATTAATAGCACCTCCAGTTCTATTCTGCTTCCCCCCTTTTTTTGTCAGTATTTTCCTGCACATCCTTACCGGCCTTGTGGCAGGAGGAACCTCATCCCTCTCTTCAGTAGATATATCATGTTGCTCTATATGTTCTGAGTGTACCTCTGCCCTGACCACAGTGGGTATTGGGAGCTCTATACTAATTAGACTATCATTATTAGCTAACATCACAACATCCCCTGCAGCCAGCGGCTGGTCAGCCAAGCAAGGTATTGTGTTTCCTTTCCCTAGGGAGGCCCTGCGTTCACTGTTAATCTGGGAGACCTTTTTAACCATATAGTTATCAATAGCACTTTGACCAGTAACAGTTTTATCATTTCTGCATTTAGACATCCTGTATCTCTGAATGGACAAAGGTATGTCTCTATATGGCAATAGTTACACAAAAATAGTAAAAAACAAAAACGCCAAGTATTAAAATGTCTTACTTTGATGATTTGAAAGGATAAAATGGGGGTCAGGTCAATAGGACAAAGACCCTGGCCCAGTCCGGTCTCTTCAGGCCTCTGAGGGCCACAGAGGGCCCGCCCTTTGCCCGGGCTTAGCCCCGAGTGCTCCCACGCGCGACTCGCGTGGCGAGAGGTGTTCCTCTCTTTTGTGGCGCCTCCGGGCGCAGGGGTGGCGTCAGGGACACGATTCAACCGCCGGGGCACCTGGGAGGTGTAGTTTACTGGCCCCCCGGTGGCTGTAGGCAGAGTTGCGTGGTTGCGCATCGGCCGTTCCCCTCACGGCGTTTCCCTGGTGTGGCAGGAAGATTCTGCAGCCGTTCCCCTCACGGCAGGTAAGAAAATGCTTTCCCGCGTCCCCTATATATATAGAACAATTCAAAATGTCAGTGCGCTCAATACCTGGTGCAGGCAGCAACGGGTAGAAACCTTACCCGATATTGAAATTCTGAAACACAAAGGATGCCGCACTCCAGAGACAGGTTTCATAGTTGCTTTATTTTCACCACCACCTGTCGTGGTGAAAATAAAGCAACGCTGAAACCAATCTCTGGAGTGCAGCATCCTTTGTGTTTCTGAATTTATATATACCTATTTATATATCCACATGAATCATTACGAGAAAAAGAGTCCCTTCCAGGGCTTTGTTGCGATATCACCGCTTTACTATTCCAATGGAAAATCAAGCTATATTATAACACAAAGGAAGCCCACCAATGACCACCTCTGCCATGGATTCCCTCACAAGCTCCATAGTGCCCCTCAAATCTCAATAACCACTGTGTCTCAGATTCATTTATTTTTATAGCAACACTCACACCCGTGAACCGTGTCAGAGCACTTTACACCACACACACATTGCACAGAGACATTTGTACATCAGTTTATAGGAAATGCTACATCATACAGGACATGGTGTATCATAAAGGCAATATAGTTTGAGTCCTTATTCTGGGAATGCACGAAAAACAAAAGGGCACAGAAGCAGTAACCCACTAACCTCTTTACATATGCACTTTTCTATGTGCATGCCTATAGCTCTCCTGGAAGCAAATGGTGGACCCCACAGAAATGCCCATATTTTCCTATGTATATATTTTCATCATTGCCCCCACAGGGGGTTGGCTACTGAGCAGAAGGACCGACCCCCTGCCAATATCACTACCATTTTTCTTTACAACATTTTTTTTTCAATATTTGAGGGGCGATCTTGCCCCCCAGAAAAATCCATGCACATAAATGATCAAGTATGTCCCCATACTTGATTGCATGTCCCCCACAGGGGGTCGGCCACTGATCAGAAGGATCGACCCCCTGTCAATATCAGTACCATTTTTCTTGTGCTTTAAAAAAAAATTGAGAATCTGGAAGTCACTTCCGCCTTATCTCCGGACCACCACCTCCTCCCAGGCACTCAAAACTGACCTCAAAATTCTCCTCCTTCAAAGACACTTCCAAATTTAATTCACACCCTCTCTTTTATCTGAAGGAACACCTTCCATTATAGAAAATTCTATTCTCCATGACTATGTAAGTGCCTCCTGTGTATTCTTGTGGTTTGAGTGTCTGCCATTTATTGTAGTATTATCCTTCTACTTGTGTTTGGTACTCTTTTGTAACATGCACACATCACTTTTCTCTTGTAACACACTGTTTTCTACTCTTACATTTTGTTTGCTTTAGATACTTGCACAAGTGCCACCATTGCCTACGTAACGTTTGACCTTGTGTTTGAGTATCTGCCATTTATTGCAGTATTATACCTCTACTTGTACTTTGAATGCTTCTGTAACCTGCACACACATCACCTTTTCCTCCTGTAATGTACTGTTTGCTACCTCTTGCATGTTTGCTCACAATTGTCACTTTTGCCTCATGTAACCTAAAGTTTGCTTTTGTAAATTGTTCAGTTATAATTTTCACATCATGTATCAGTACTGATCCTCTCGTGAAGCTCTCTGACTTTTGTAACATGCACATGTCACTTTTCTCTTGCAACACACTTTTTTCTACTCTTACATTTTGTTTGCTTTCGATACTTACACAAGTGCAACCATTGCCTACGTAACGTTTGATCTTGTGTTTGAGTCTCTGACATTTATTGCAGTATTATACCTCTACTTGTACTTTGTATGCTTCTGTAACCTGCACACATATCACCTTTTCCTCCTGTAATGTACTGTTTGCTACCTCTTGTATTTGTTTGCTCACATTTGTCCCTTTTGACTCATGTAACCTAATGTGAAGCACTCAGACACCTCTGGGTAAAGTCTGCGCTATATAAAAATACATACATAAAATAAATATGTCCCCCACAGGGGGTCAGCCCCTGCCAATATCGCGGCCATTTTGTTTTTCTAAAAAAAACGGTGTATTTTTAAACTTTTGGAGGGGTCGATCGCGCCCCCCAGGGAAAGCAGAGATAAATAAATAAACAATGTGCCCCCCGGGGGGGTGACCCATCACCACAAAGGCCGACCCCCACAAAGACATCCCTGGTGTCTAGTGGAGTTTCCTGGCCGTGGATCGCAGCACGTCTGCGGTCCACGGCCAGGAAACCCTCTCAGGAAGGCCTCGTTTGAAAGGGGAGACTCTCCCCTTTCAAACAAGGCCTCCCTGAAAGCTGGGGAGGCAGTTTCCAGCCAGATTTCCCCCTCGGAGTCGAGTGCGGCCTTACCTGCTGCTGTCCTCGGCTCCGGTGGGGAAATCAGTGACGTCAGAGCGCCTCGCGGCGCGCTGACATCACAGATGGGCGGGAGAAGACGCGGAAAGCCTTCCACGTCTCCCCCAGTAAAAATATATTTTTTAAAAACACCGGTGCAATGCACCGGACCTTTAATTGCAACCCTCCCTGGTGACGTCCAATGGACGTCCGCAGCACCAGGGAGGTAGTGCTTCTGTCGGCCATTGGCCGACAGAAGCACCAAAGGGGTTAAAACCTCAGACAACGCATTTTGTTCCATTGGAACTTCGTCAGGGCTGAAAAAAGTACAAATATAAAAGCACACTAAGTACACAAATTTAAACAGTTACACAAACATGTCACTTACATATCACATACTTAAAGACACCATAAATATACATGTATTAGGATTTCAGGCATTTGAAAAATAATAACAAATTGTACCATAACGGGAACAATGCAGACGGGAGGAGAACATATATTACCAAATACATGAAAGAGACAAGCACAAAACTAGAAATAATACATAAATATACATCCTGAACATACTTAAATATCTCAGACAGACGTGCTATTTGCTCCATCTGTCAACTGGTAATGTACATAAAAATACACCATGTATACAACACCACATCTTTGAGGCAATAATATACACAGTCAACAAATTGTATATAGCACTAACACAAAATGTATACTCATAAAGCACATCAATACCAAAAGATTCTAGTAGAGTGAAGAGGAAATGGGGAAAGGGATGAAAGATTTAAAAGTGCAATAGAATAAAATGTGTGTAGTGGAATGAAAACCTCATGACTCGTGGACTCAGTCGCACTGGTCACATAAAGAAAGTGCGCAACAACAAGATATGAGTAACAGATAACTGAATCACAAAGATTTGGAAAGTCTGGGGCTCTGCAGTATTAAACAGTAATCACTACAAACATAAGACTAAGAATAGATATTTAAGAGAAATATCAAAAAGTGGGGGCCTTGATGTTTGAAAAAGCACAATATTCCACAGTCTCTCAGTCATAAAGGGACCAACCGGTCCCTATCTCTCACCTCATTAGTCACTTGTGGGTCCAAAAGATGCTCCTAAAGGGTATAGTCCGATTTACGCCTCATTTTGGACAAAAACACAAAGCAGATCATGGGTCTAACTACAATGATTGCAAACGGTGTCCAAACACATCGGTTTGAGTTTAAAATATTTCTTAAGCGCACGTACACCAGGCGGTTTCATGGCGCTGTAACGTACTGAAACCCTGAAGGGCAGAGGAGCAGGATCACAAGAAGGAGTTTATGGGGAGAAGGCTTGTGTGAAGAGAAAGGTTTTTAGTGCCTTACGGAAAAGTGTGTACTGGGGGCAGGATCTAAGTTGAGCCGGGAGGGAGTTCCAAAATGCAGGGGCGAGTGTAGAAAATTTAGAGCCTCCCCATTTTTTGTGTTTAAAACGAGGAACAACAAGCAGTTGTTGGGCGGATGAACGTAGCTCCCTGGCAGGAACATAAGGATGAATTTGAGACGTGATAAAAACAGGGGCTGAGCCGGATCGGGCGTTGAAGACGATGCAGCCCAGCTTGAACTGAGCTCGTTCTCGAATGGGGAGCCAGTGTAGGGACTAGAGGAGGGGAGTGACATGGTGTGATTTGGACAAGTTGAATACCAGGCGGGCCGCCTGGTTCTGGACCAGCTGGAGACGACGCACACTGTAAGCGGGCATGCCGCAATACAGGGCATTGCCGTAATCCAGGCGGGAGATAACCATCACGAGGACTATGAGTTTGAGGGCAGGGAGAGAGAAAAAACGGGAGACTTTGCGGATAGTACGGAGAGAGAGAAAGGACGAGGACACAACAGAGCTGACTTGGGAATGAAGGGAGAGTTGGTCATCCAGTTTGAAACCGAGAGTTTTTACAGAAGAAGACGGAGTCGGGGGGGGGGACCTAAGGAGGGGGGCCAGAAAAGAGATGACCAGGGACTGGAGCAACCACCTGTCAACACCAACTCCGTTTTGTCTGGGTTTAACTTCAGGTGGTTGTAGTTCATCCAGTCCCGGATGAAAATCATGACAGACTGGAAATTGGACATGGACTCGGGGGAAGAGGATAAGGAAAAAATAAGCTGGAGGTCATCCGCATAATTATAAACGGAGACCTCCAGCTGTTGGAGGGTAAAAATGAGGGGGGCAATATACAAATTAAATAAGAGAGGGGAAAGGGAGGAGCCCTGGGGGACCCCGCATTGAACCGCACAGAAGTCCGCCGAAAAGTCACCCAAGCGCACTGCCTGGGTGCGGTCTCCCAAGAAGGAGGACAGCCAGACCAAGGCCGATCCTCCGATCCCCGCCGCTCCAACACGGGAAAGTAAGATGGCATGATCAACCATGTCGAAGGCGGCGGAGAGATCGAGGAGGACCAGGGCCTGGGGATGGTTAGTGTCCATGCCCTCTTTGAGGTTGTCAAGGACCGATAACACTACGGACTCTGTGGAGTGTGCGGGGCGAAACCCAGCCTGACGGGAAGCTAATACCCGATTCTCCTCCACGAAGGTACTGAGCGTTCTGGTCACATGGCGCTCCAGTACCTTCGCCAAAAAGGGCAAGAGTGAGATGGGGCGATAGTTGATAAGTACTGAGGGGTCAGCGCCAGGTTTCTTAAGAATGGGCAGGATGATGGCCGATTTAAGAGGTGGAATGACGATGCCCTGTGATAGTGAGCTATTAAGAAGGGTGAGGGGGGGCAATACACAGGCAGAGTAAATCTGCTTCAGGATGTGTGCTGGACAAGGGTCTAGAGGGGAACCAGACTTAACCAAAGGCAGAAGAGAAAGGAAAGATTCTTCTGTAAGAAGGGGGATGGAATCAAGGGATGCTGCAACTGGGGGGCACTGTGGGTCAACAAAGGAGGGGGAGGGGGGATGTTAGCTTTAATAGTAGAGATTTTTTCTAGAAAAAAAGAATTGAGGGAATCACATAAGTGCTGGGAAGGGGAGGGTTTAAGGGTGGCCCTGTCGGAATATGCAAGGTCGTGCACAATAGCGAAGATTTCTCTGGGCTGATTTTCGGTGGTTAGTATCTTAGAAGAAAAGTAGGCGTTCTTGGTTGCCAAGATAGATTTTTTGTACAAGACCAAGAGAGTGATGTACTGGTTTCTGAGGATCGGACAGTAGTCTCGCCTCCAGGAGCGTTCCGCACGGCGGACATTGAGTTTTAGAGCCTTCAGTTCCTCGTTGAACCAACGATTTGCGTCGTTGGTGCGTCTGGATGACACCCGCCTTAAGGGGGCGACAGAGTCGCAGCCTGATTGAAGCCATAAGTTGATAGATTCGGCTTGTCCGAGAGACGGCAACCCGTGAAGATGCGTGCTGGATGCGGAAAGTGTGGCAGACAGAGAGGCCACATCCACATGGTTCCAAGAACGTGCCCAGATGTTTTTAGGGAGGGAAGGCTTAAGGGCTGGGCTGAGGAATAGAGAAAAAGAGATGAGGAAGTGATCGGACCAAGTGAAAGGGGAAATAGACAGTAAAGTTACCGGGCAATTGAGGGACCAGATCTGATCAAGGATGTGGCCCTGGCTGTGGGTTGGGGAGTGAACAGCGGGGACAAAGTTAAGGAAACGAAGAGACTCTGAAAACTCTTTCGAAGTTGAACATTCGGCCGGGTCTGAGGGCCAAAAGTTGAAGTCCCCTAGTACCAAGATGGAGGAGTTATTTACTACTAAGGTGGCCATCAAATCTTGGAAGCTGGGAAGAAAGAGTTGAGAAGATGAGGGAGGGCGGTACATAAGAACACAGGTGAGCGGAGTACTGAAGGAAAGTGAACGAGCAACTAAAAAGTCTGATGAACCAATGGAAGAGAAAACTAGAGGTTGAAAAGCGATTTCCCTGCGGGCAATCAGTGCGACGCCACCACCTGGTTTACCGGGGGGACGGTCGGCTCGAAGAGCATAATATGACGCAGGAAGCATAGCTAATAAGGAGGGAAGGGAGCTGTCGCAAAACCAGGTCTCTGTAAGAAATAAGAGGTCGGGTTTATGCAGGTCCAATAAGGTAAAGAGTTTGTGGTGGTGTTTGACTGCTGACCTGGTGTTAAGGTAAAAGGCAGATAAAGCGTTGGGGAAAGGACAAGCTGGTGGATCAGGACAGGGACAGATGGTAGGAAGAGAGGGTAAGGGGGGGAGTAAGGGGAAGTGTGTGGGGGAGTCAATCCCAGCCTGATGATTTGTGCTATCGCGATATCATCCAGAGGCCATGGGCCTTGTAGTTTGGCCAGCTGCGCGGAGGAGTATTGTATGGGGTGGGCAGAATGGGTGGCCCCTAGCCCCGGTCGGACGCGGACGGGCGCAGACTGGCTTACCTTTTTTTTTTTTTTTTTAGATTTATTTATTGAGTTTTATGACAGCAAGTAGTTAAAGCAAACAACCGGTTCAAAGAAAAAAAAAAGTACAAATAAATAAATATCCACAGAGCAGAAACAATCAATGCAATAGACATATTATATCCAGTTACTAAAAGGTGCCCAGAGCTTTTGGCCAAAAGCTTTCTTTCTCTTTCCCTTTAAATTATATATTGCTTTCTCCAGTTGATAGATATTTAATAATTTGGTTTGCCATTGATAAAACGTGGGGGGATCTGCGTCTAACCAGTGAGAAGTTATGCAGTATCTGAAAACCGACATCGAAATAAACAGAAAGCCTTCTTCAATATCTGTTTTGATAGCAGTTTGATCACATTGAATGCCTAATATTACTAATTCGGCAGACAATACCAATGATTTACTTAGAATATTATTTAAAAAGAATTGTATATCATCAATAAATTGAGCTAATCTGGTACACTGAAAAAACATATGAATTGAATCTGCACCAAAATAGCCGCATCTATTACATTTAATGCCTCAATTGGCTTTCCATTTCAATAACTTCGCAGGGGTATAATACAAATCAAATATGCTCATAAAATGTTGACTTTTAAGTGAGCCATTACACAAAACCAAATTTGCCAGTTCTAATGATCTAAATATGTCAACATTTTCCAATCCTAATTCTTTTTGCCACTTGTTTTCAAATGCTTCTAAATTGTCTTCAATTCGGTTTAGCATTGTCTGATATATTACCCCAATTTTTACTTTCTTCCTGCAACATTCCAAAACATCATATTCATTCATTTTGCTAGTATTTAATAAATTTGTTCTCTCTAGAAAAGTGTGGATTTGGAGGTATTTAAAAAAATCCCCTTTAGAAAGTCTATATTTTTGTTGCAAATATACGTATGAAACAAAATTTTCATCCTGATAGAGGTCTCCTAATAAGCATACCGTGGCTCTATGCCAACGCTGCATCACGAAGTCACTAAATATTGCTGGGAGCATAGGATTGTTAAGCAAAGGTGTGTAATAATTTAATTCTTCGCAACAGCGAAACCTTTTCCTAAATTGTTTCCAGATTTGGTGGGCCGTAATTATAATTTTAAATTTCGTTTTTTTATAGTAACTTGGTTCAGTAAACCTAACTAAACATTGACGCGCTTCTGTCCCGAGGACCATCTCGTATATTGAAGGGCAAATTGAGTCATCAATAACAAAATCTTGGAAAATTAGAATACCCATTAATCTTAGTGATACTGCCCAATAATACAGCCGAAAAATTGGCATCCCCCAGCCTCCCCTTAATCTCGGAAATGTACACCATTTAAATGTAAATGTAAATGTAAATGTATAGGCATTTATATAGCGCACTACTTACCCGTAGGGTCCCAAGGCGCTTCGACCGCTGCGAAACCCTTCCTGGCTTCCCTGAGAGATGGTCCCTTAATGGGTATCTCCAGGGTGAGACCAGGCATCCCCGGCGGTCTGGTGGGGCCGTTAGTGAAGATGAGGCAAGCTAATGCCCAGAGTTGCCGAGTGTGAACGCTGATCAGAGTGGGCACCGAGGCGAGAGAATTATCGAGTCCGCTGACCCTGGTCCAGAAACCTGCCGCGCCGGGAATCGAACCCTGGTCCCGGGCCGTCCTCTGCTCTCGGGTCTGCCGCCTCTAACCAGTGAGCCACACTACTTCACTTATTTAAGGGCTCTTCTGGCTCTCCTATACCCCCACAAAAACCTAGAGATAATCCTATCAAGTCTAATAAAAAAATTAGAAGGAAACAATAACGGTATAGTACGGAAAAAATAAAAACATTTTGGGAATATAATCATCTTCACTACATTAGTACGACCATATAGGGATAGATGCAAGTTATTTAACCTTTCCAGGGACCTAGTGGTGGAGGCAAGTAGAGGATCTAAGTTAAGCCCCAGTATATCGTCTACCTTAGCAGATAATTTAACTCCTAAATATACAGCTGTAGCTGATAAAACCACTCCATCCGGTATCCCTGTAGTAGAGTGGATCACTTGTGTTTTGGAAATATTTAATTTGTATCCCGAAAATTTCCCGAATTCATGTGCTAATTCGACAATTTTAGGAAGTGCCATTTTTATATCTGGAGTTATAATCGCGACATCGTCAGCATAGGCGAGTGTTTTATACGTTTCTTGATAAATTGTAACAGGCGGAATACCAGTTTCTTTGATAAGTCTTTGTAAAAACGGATCTATATATAAAGCGAACAGCAAGGGGGAACAGGGACAGCCTTGCCTTGTCCCCCTTGTGATCGAAAAAGAAACAGATGTCTCATTAGCCACCCTTATTACGGCTTTAGGATCAGTATACATCCCTCGTATTGCTCTTATAAACTCCACAGGGAAACCCCTCCAGGCCAGCACAGACCAGAGGAACCCCCAGTCGACCCTGTCGAATGCCTTTTCGGCATCCAACAGGGCCACACCGACTGGGGATCCCGTGGCCTGCGCCCAGTCCAGGAGAGTTATAACTCTTCTTACATGATCTGTTGTGTCCCTTTTTTTAATAAAGCCATGTTGTATTTTAGAGACCAATCTTGGCATAATGTCATTCATTCTATTTGCTAGAATCTTGGAAAATATCTTGCTGTCTGCAGTAATAAGAGAAATTGGTCTATATGACCCTAAATCCGTAGCTTCTTTCCCTTTCTTTTGAAATACGACTATGGTTGCCAGCGACCAAGAAGGAGGAGAATTACCTAAAAATGCCTGCTGGAAGATCTTAATAAGTTCTGGTTTGAGCATATTACGAAAGGTTCGATAAAATTCTAAAGGAATATTATCGGGTCCCATCGCCTTGCCCGAAGCTAACCCGAGAATGGCCGTTTCGATTTCTTCCCATGTAACCGGGTCAGCCAACAACGTTTTTTCTATATCCGTTAAGGGGAGATTGTCCATATTCATCAGGTAACTTACAGCATTACTATCAGTACTAGTCCCGTCATTCGATTTGTTATATAGGAGTTGATAGAATTCACGAAAAGCATTTAGTATGCCTGATCTAGATGTTTGAGTGGTTCCTTCTAAATCAATGATTTTTGTTATGTCGTTAAAAGCGGCTTTTTGCCTCAACAACAAACAGGAACAAGAACTTGAGACTGTTAAAGCTCATAGGGATGATCTCTCATATAAATTATCGGGCTTAGAAAATCAGGCCCGTAGAAATAATTTACGCTTCTTAGGTATCCCCGAGAAAAGCGAGGGTGTCAACGTAAGACAATTTGTAGTAGATTTACTAACAGAGGCTTTCCCAGCGGTGACGTCTTGGGACTGGGCGAAAGAAGTACAAAGGGCACATCGTTTCTCTTTCTCTATTAAAAAAAATCGGCAGGGTCGAGACGAATACCCTCGGGCGATCCTAGTGGGCTTTAATAATTTCCTCGCTAGAGAGGAGATTTATGCCTTAGCCAGACCCGATAAAAAAGCAGTGGCTAAGCAATGTACATTTTTTGTTAGGCCGGACTTTTGTCAGGCAACAGTTGCCAAACGCTGGCATCTTAGACAACTAATTTCTGATTTTCAGAAGAAAGGGGCAGCTGTTTACCTGCAAAATCCGGCCAAACTGAAAGTCATCTGGAAAGGGCAGACTAAATTTTTCTTATCAGAAATTAAAGCTAAGGAATTTTTAGATTCTGTATGAATTATAAGTATGTGTTAGAGCCTGCATGATCAGTATTTTTGCCCTTTTTTACTTCAGTCTTTTCTTTTCCCCTTCTAGGGTTCTCGGGGCTGGGGGGACACGGTACTCCATACTTTACAGGAACTGAGAGTTCCTGAGCCTCATGTGTTGGGGAGGGGGGGTGTCCACTGACCAAAGTTAGGCAGTGGTTGGGGTGGTGGTGGGTTTTAGGGTGTAAGACAGCAGTAGTTTTCGCAGCACATCCAGTAGAACAGACGAATTTGGTGGTTACAAGACAAAGGGCGAGTAAGAACCAGCATGTTGAGATTTTAGCCATGTTAATGTTGAAAGATACAAGATGGATAAAAAAATAAAAATATGTACTCTAAATATTAATGGTTTGAATAATTATAAGAAGGTAGGGGCATTACATAAATTAATTCAGTTACTTCAAATTGACATACTGTGCTTGTAAGAGACACATGGCTCTTGGGATAAGCGGAATATATTAAAAAATTTGGGTCTGGAACTTCTAATCTGTTCTAAGCAGTCCGGTGTTAAGAGAGGTATCGACATCCTTATGAAATCAAAACTTGGAAAATGTACTAGAACTCAAGCTGATAAATGGGGAAGATGGGGGTTAGCCGAAGTTGCTACAGAAGGAAAGAGGTATACTGTCTGCTCAATATATGGTCCGAATTTAGACAATAACGAAGTATTAAATGTAATTAATTTAGAGTTGGCTACTTGGCCCCAACCGATTATCTTTTGTGGCGACCTAAACATTCACATTGATGCAGATTTCGATATTAGGAATACATGGAACTATAAAGGCCGAAAGATTAAGACTTTTAAAGCCCTCCGTGAACTAATATTAGGAAATGGGCTAATAGATGTGTGGAACAAATTAAGACCTACTGATTCTGGTGCTACATTTTTTTCAGCTCCACACCGAAAGTCTGTTCGTTTAGATTATTTTTTAATTTCCACTACTTTGCTGGAGAAAACAAAAATTGAAATCTTACCGCAGGTTGTTTCTGACCACAACCCTATGATATTAGAATTGTCATTAATTCTAGAGGAACGACTATGGAATAGGCAGTGGTCGTTTCAAAGAGATTTGCTGTTAAACCAAGATTATCTTTCCCATATGGCTAAAATCATTGAAGAATTTTTTTTATTCAATAATGAAACCACTTCTATCCAGACTGTCTGGGACGCTTTTAAATCTGTAATAAGGGGGGAAACTAAGAGCTATGCTAGTTTTCATCGGAAAAAGAAACAGAATGAGTTTAAATCAGCATTAGAGAAGATAACACAGGCAGAATTAAAGCTAGCTGATAGTATTAAATCTGGTTTGGATATTGAGGAAGCACAACGTATTTTGATTAGCGAACGTTCTACTGTTTATTCATTTTTGACTGATCAGGTTGCATTGAAACATAAGCAATTTAAAAAGGAATGTTATGAATTGAATGAGCAAACAGGTAGAATTTTGGCGCACAGACGGGCTAAACGTCGCGCCCGCTGCGCTCGTCCGCTGCGCGTCCGAAAGAGGCACATGATTTATGGGTGGGTGGAGTGGGGGCGTGGCCTCCGAGAAGGGGGCGTGGCCTGCGGCCTGGGCGGGATGCTGGCGAGGAGTGTCTGTCTCTGGTGTCAAGCAGCGCTCAATCTGCTGCAGAAACCAGAATGATGGCAGAGGGTGAGTGCTTTAAAAACAAATAATAAGCAGTAACAATCAAGATTTTAAAAAGAGCAAAGTGACTCCCGGCTTCCGCCTCAGGAGTTAGTACATTACAAATGGCGGCGCTTGCAATCAGCGACCCTTTGTAGTCTTTGGCGGGGGGCGTGGCCTCCGAGAAGGGGGCGTGGTCTGCGGCTGGGCGGGATGCTGGCGAGAAGTGTCTGTCTCTGGTGTCAAGCAGCGCTCAATCTGCTGCAGAAACCAGAATGATATAACAAGTTCAGTATCATTATCACAAAGCCAACACGAGAATCTAAAACAAGTCGGTGATATCCACACTATAGAGTAAAAAGTGCACATATAGTGTCTCAACCTTGTCCATGATCAATCCTAACTATCAGAACAGAGACAAATACCCTTATAAGCGAGTCTCACCTCTTCAACACGTATACTGTGTTGTGTTGTCGGGATTTTTTTTTTCAGTAAGATGTTGAAGGTGTTAAGATAGGCCAGAGTCTTGGGAAATTTCTTGAATATATATTTATGCCAAGACTCTGGCCTATCGTAACTTTGCTTTTTGGTGCACCGTCCTTTTCTACATAAGCTTTGGGATCTGTCTCGCAGGGGAGCATTTGTGCGGCAAGCTCCGGACGTGTCTTGCACAACCTATGAACTTATATTCTTATTTTGAAATTGAAGTGCTTAACTATGGTCAGGCGCACGTTTGTTCTAAATACATTAAAAAAGACATGTTTCAATAGAAATGATAGAAATCGGATATATTTGTGAGAAAAATTAAGTTACAACATTATAAAATGATTGTAACTGATAAGAAAGTTACCAGTTATACCTGAGGTCCATGTAATAAATTGTGAAAAAAGCACATATTGTAACAATGCAATAACCATTGGTCATACTAATAAACACTCAGGCAAGTCCTGTTAACGCTATTCAAATAATGGACTCAGGTGCTGTATCAGTGTTTCAACATTAAATTATAACAATGCTGGAAAAAAAATGTTAGCATTTTAGAATCCTTCTGCTTCATTAGGTCCTTGTAGGAAGTTTGGTTTGGGCATGGTCTATGGAGAAGTCAAATTAAGGGCACAAACTGTCAGCAACTGCCTGAAACCTGAGGCATTTAGGGGAGGCAAACAAAAATAAAGTATGGGCTGGCCGTAGCAGGCTCAATCTTGGCCCTATTTAGACGTTCTAAGCCTACTTTTTTCAGTAGACCAAAACAGCCATATTGCATGCCCATGATGTAGTGGATACTTCATTTTCATTTGTAGGGGTGCATTATAATCACACGTGTGGAGCACTACCGCATATAATCCTTTAGCGTGTTAACATAAAGTGTTAGTATCTTGACATGTATTAACACAAAATGTGATGTATTTGGCCCACTAATAGTAAATGTGAAGAGCTAATGTGAAGAAATCATGTGGTGTAACTGACAATCATTCATTATTAATTGTATTTAATAATCGTGTCATTTTATATGTAGGTAGGAATATTAACTGAATGTGCCTTTTTTTCTATGTAATTTTGTAAAGTTCGTGAACCATTTCTCTTATGTTAACTGAATCTTGCAGGCCTGAAACGCAGTTTCCCTGGAAGCTCTCACTTTAGGATTTGTAATTTGAATTTCATGTGTGCTGTGGATTTAATTATTTCTCGCATTTTTATTGCAGGTGGAAGAAGCGCCCTTGTTAGCTAGAATAATGTCTTTGTTTTAGTATTTAGGCAAGGAGAGAATAGGATACATCGTGAGCTAAAGCCTCTAGCAATCAAGGTCAACATGTTACTGTTTAGAAACATCGCTGTCCTGTGGAAAAATACCCATGAGATCATTGTCGGAGTGGATGTGTGACCCACAAGGAATCTTGGGAAGATACCTGTAATATTGGGACGTTGCAAGTAGGGAAAGTAGCCCACTTCTTCTCTACCATTAGAGAGAGAGAGCATCTCAGAACGAGCTCTGTCTCAATAGCTTTATGCTATTGGACCAACTAATGGTGGCCAGACTTCTTAGGAAGACTCCACATGCTGACACATTTTCCCTTTTTTCCCTGACGATGCTTAAGTAGGAACAAAATGGTCCGTGACCATAGATTTAAATGAAAATAAATTCAATTCTAAACATTAAATGCTGTGAAGAATTTCTACAACACTGTTACTGAATAACTGCGCAAAAACAATTACTATTGTGTGCATGTAATATTCTCTTTTTCTACATGCATACATCAAGAAACCACACATGAAAAAGTGCCACAATATAAAGGAGGAACTTTAGGGCCTCCGCTGCGAGCCTTCTTCAGGACAAAAGGCGACAACTTATGCCTGGTGCCAAGCCTGACTACTCAGGTGATTGATCCAACGGTGATCTAACGGTGATGGAGGGCCCAATGTCGCCCAGGATGCACACGTTGCAGTGATACTTTTAGGCCATTCGATGCCTTAAGTGTAGTTCATCCGTTAATGTGTGAATGAGGTCCACTTCCTGGTAGAAGGGCCTTCTTCACTCCATCCTGTTCGGAAGTGGTCTAAGCAAGCCCTTTGCTTAGACCACTTCCGAACAGGACGGAGCTTGGCACCAGGCATAGGTTGTCGCCTTTTGTCCTGAAGAAGACTTGCAGCGGAGGCCCTAATGTTCCCCCTTTGCATCAGTCGAGTCGAAACATCGATGCACTCCCTCTGAACAGACCTGTACCTACATCCTTCTTGTTATTTCATGAAAATGCATTGAATGCACATTGTAATTTACAGAATACATGTAAATTAAAAGCTATAACTTGGACAGGTTCTTACAGACTGGTCTGTGTTACCAGTGATCAGTGAATATTCTATTGTTTTATTCTAATCCTCTTGACTTATACTTCTCACTACCGACCACCACTACCCCACTATACCTATCCTTTTCCTTTCCGCGCGCAACCAGTGATGATTGAAAAATTAGACCTTGATTAATCTTTAAATAAATATTTTGTTTTGAAATTCACTTTATATTGTGGCGCTTTTTCATGTGTGGTTTCTTGATGTATGCATGTATAAAAAGAGAATATTACATGCACACAATATTAATTGTTTTGCTCAGTTATTCAGTAACAGTGTTGGAGAAATTATTCACAGCATTTAATGTTTAGAATTGAATTTAGTTGTATTTAAATCTATGGTCACGGACCATTTTGTTCATTCTCGTACTATGCCCAGGTCAGGTTGACTGATTGGGTTACCCCATTATTATATAATGATGCTTAAGTAGGGATGGCATTTTAGCGTTACTGAAGGGATAGGTTGATCCTTTACATTGATCAACTCTTGATGCAGGGACATTTTAACTCCTGCTTTTTGATCCTCTGCATCCTATTTCTTGAGTTAATTGTCTTGTGCATGTTGCACCGACTCAACTTTATTTGTAGGTTTGGCTTTATGTTGATTCCAATGTACTTCTACACTCACATCTTGAGGTGTCTTTATGTCCAGTTAATTTTGGCTTTGTAATAAATTAACTAACCTTACTTGGTGGTGTTTGGTTACTATGTGTTCAGAAAATCCCATATTGAATTGATTGGCATTGTGTAGAATGAGCCAAAACATACTCGAAGCCAAGTGTAAATAACCTCGGAGCTTTATTAAGTAAAAGCGATATCCTAGCGACCTCAGCCACAGCCTCTAACGAAGGTCAGCTTCACACACAGTCCCCGGCGCTCGCCTTGGAACGCTGGTCGCGGTGACATTCTAAGTGATGTCACCGCGAGCAGCTCCATTACATGCAGAGCCGCCGGGGGGGGGGAAACAGAGGTGGGAGATACCACACATCCCCCTCCCCTGCGGAATGAAAAAATGGGAATAAACAGAAGAACAAGAACATGCAGAGAAACACATCATTACATATTAGCTTGAATGTAGCATACAGAGAATCACATCATAACATATTGATCCAAATTTCTGGGGGGTCTGGTCACTCTCCTGCTAGACCTACCAACTGGCTGCGGGACTGGCAAGGGCTCCCTAACATTGGGACGAAAGTTTCCTCCCACATCACTTTCCTCCTCCCCTTCACTATCGGAGTCATTCCCGGGTGGGTGAAACCTCACTACTCTTCCTAGGTTCCATATTTTCCCTTCCCGAGTCTTCACAGCATTCTTGAACAGTTTGGTAATCTTGGTTGGACCACTGTATCCTGACCAGCTTGCTCTACCAGTAGGTGTCTTGATCTTGATGTTGTCCCCTACTTTGAACTCGGCATCCCGCGTAGATTTGAGTCGGTCGTACCTTTCTTTCCTTTCTCTCATGGCTCCTTCTTGTTTCTCCAGGCTTTTTGTTTCTTTTGAGTGATCCGACCATCCCTTGTGCCACCCAATCCATCCTGGGGATAGCTTGGTGTTAGGTACCCTTGCCCGGAGCAACTCGCAGGGGGTGACTCCCGTCGTTTGGTGTGGGGTGAACCTGTATGCCTCCACGCGTTTCCACATCTCTTCCTTCCAGCTTAACCCACTGGCTTTCGCGAGCTGGATGCTTTCCTTGAGGGTTCTATTGAAACGTTCGATCATGCCGTTGGTCTCGGGGTGATACAGGGCACACCGTTTGTGAGAGATGCCTCTCCCCTCCAGGAAATCTTCCATCTCTTTGGAACACAATTGCACCCCATTGTCAGTGAGTAGGCTGCTGGGTAGCCCTTCTCTGACAAATAACTCTTGCATGAACTCAATGACAACTTTCGTCGTGACTTCGCTCACTAGTCTCACCTCCGGCCACCTAGAATACATGTCCATGAGTACCAGAATGTACGGCGTGCGCCCTTCTCCTGTCAATTGACCCACAATGTCCAGTGCCAATTCCTCCCAGGGTCCTGACGGTGGAGGCCTACATACCATTGGCGGTGTCATTTGCTTCAAGACTTTGTCACTGTTGCTGCACGGAATGCAGTCCCTGATTTTCCTTTCAATTGCAAGGTCCATGCTTGGCCACCAGTAGTCTTCTCTCAGCCTTTGCTTCGTCTTGGTGATACCCATGTGGCCTTCATGGGCTAACTCGACTAGGCTTTCCTTCACCGACGCAGGGGGTACTAGTCTTGTTCCCCTGAACAGGCATTCATCGGCCATGGATAGCTCGTCTTTGACAACCCAGTACGGCCGTAGATTCTCCTCCTTTTTGTCTTCGTGCTTCCACCTGTCCTTTATTCTGTTGCACACCTCCTCCAAGATTTCATCTTCCTTCATAGCGCTTTTCCATGCTTCTTCTCCTATTGCCCTCTGGATGGCGCAGATACTCTCCATCTGGTGTTCATCCGCTTCAACATCCGCCTCCTTCACTTCCTTCTCATTCACTAGTCTTGACAAACAGTCTGCTGCAAAATTGCGTGTTCCCGGGACATACTCGACGCTGAAGGTATATTTTTGCAGACTGACCACCCATCGCCTGATCCTGCTGGAGATGGCATCAAGGCCCTTCTTGCTGAAGACTTCAACCAGCGGCTTGTGGTCAGTACGCAGCGTGAATTGTGTGCCCCACAGGAAGTCTCTGAATTTTCCTAATGCCCAGGAAACTGCCAAAGCCTCTTTCTCAATAACTGAGTAGTTGTTTTCGGACTTCTGGAGTGATCTGGAGGCGAACGCAATAGTTTCTTCACCGTCTCTGCCTATTTGTGTGAGGACTGCTCCCAGCCCTTTAGCGCTTGCATCGGTGGTGACCACTGTCGCCCGGTTGGGTATGTAGGACTTCAAGCTGGGGGCTTCCGCCAGTGCCCTCCTTACATCTTCAAACTCCCTCTGACACTCTTTACTCCAGTTGAACTCCGTCTCCTTCTTCAATAGCAACCTGATGGCGTACGTCCTTCCTGCAAGGTTCCGTATGAACTTCCCATAAAACTCTAGCATTCCCATGAATGACTTTATTTCATCCTTGCTTGTGGGGGGCATCAAACTTACGATGGTGTTCTGGAGCTCGGCTTTGGGGCATATTCCTTCGGCCCAAAAAGTCTAATTCTGCGCAGCCAAAGACGCACTTTTCCTTTTTTAGAGTTAGACCTTGCGACCTGAACCTTCCTAGCACACGTCTCAATGTCTCATCATGCTTTTCATGGTCTTTTGCGAATATCAGCACATCGTCCTGATAACACACAATGCCTGGGATGTCTTTCAGGATGTTCTCCATGAGTCTCTGAAACACGGCAGCCGCCGAGACTAACCCGAAAGGCATCCTTTTGAACTTGTACGCACCCATGGGTGTCACAAACGCTGTAAGTTCTTGCGACTCCTCATGTAGTTGATCTGAAAGTACGCCAAGGTGAGGTCGAGGGTGGAGAACACTTTTGCCCCCTCAAGCATGCTCATCATCTGGGTGATGTTCGGGCGGGGAAATCGATCGACCACGACTTCTCTGTTCAGTGCCCTCAGGTCGATGCAGAGCCGAACAGACCCATCCTTCTTCTTTGCGGCCACAATGGGTGCCAACCATTCTGTCGCTTCCACTGGCTCGATGACTCCTGCCTTGCATAGCTTCTCCAGTTCAGACTTCACCTCTTCTTGGATGGCAATAGGAAGCTTCCTGACCTTGGCCACGACTGGTTTAGCGTTCTCCTTCAACTATCTTGTGACAGTAGTTTTTTAGACATCCTAGTTCTTCTCTGAAAACTTTGTTGAACTCAGACACTACGTCTCCCTTTAGTTCCAGCATCTCCTGTATCAAGATCTGGGGGTTACAATTGGGATTGAGATGGACCCCCAACTCCTTCTGTGCTTTCCAACCCAATATGTTGTCCCCGACTGTAGACACATACACCTTGGATACTGTTGACCTGTTCCTGTATTCTATTTTGCTCCAGAAGTACCCTTTCATAGAAATGGGGCGTCCCGCATACCCTCCAGGTCTCACGTCCATTTTTCTCAGAGTTATCTTCCCCTTGGACACACTTGTGAATACTCTGGCATTAATGATAGTTATCCTAGAGCAGGAATCAAACAATGCCTCTGCTTCAGTGTTCCCCACTTTTATGGTGTCTTTGGGGCTGCTGACCTGACCCTCATCGACCTGCACTACAATTTCTTCACACATGGTGTCATTACGGCTTTTGACCTGTGTTTCCTTGACTTGCACTACAATTTCATCACAGTCTATGTTCGTCCTATCTCTACTCTGTCTGCTGAACCCTTGTCCACTCTTGCAATACTGCCTAAAATTACCTTTCTTCCCGCACTTGTTACATGTGAACCTGAGGGCGGGACACTCTTTGTCATTGGCTAGATGCCCCAGCTTACCACATCTGTAGCAAGTGCCCTTGAATGATCCTCCCACTCTGTTTTCCTTCTGTTCCCTTCCCGTTACTTTCTGGCCTTTGATCACTGACACGGCCTCACATTCGGTCACCACTTCGCTCACAACGGGCTTATCATCATTCCTTTTCTCCCCAGTGTCTTGCTTTATTTCCTTGACACACTGCAACATGTGCTCGACTTGTTTAGCTATGATCAAAACCTCTCTCAAGGGCGGATCATCCTTAAGCCATAACTCCTCACGTACACGTTCCATTCTGCATGCTAACACAAACTGATCCTTTCTTCACTAGCACCACCAAACTTACATGTCTCAGCTGGCTTTCTTAACTCAGAAACAAAATCTTCAATAGACTCTCCCTCCTTCTGTGCTCTCTTCCCAAATGGTATCTCTCCATTATGGTGCTTGTCTTAGGGAGGTAGTGTAGATCTAACTTCTTCAAACTCACTTCTAACTCATTGAGGCCCCTCGCTTCCTGTGTCCCTAACTCTGGGAGATGATCTAGGACTTCTTCTCCCTCTGCCCCTAAATAGTATGCTAGTAATGCTACCTTCCTTTCAAGTCCAAGATTTGGCCCGCACACAGTGGCATAATTCAAAAATACTTTTTCCACTTTTTCCATTGAATACTAAGATCACCTGGGTTAGTCAGGAAGAAGGGCGGGGGAGTCACACTCTGCATGGTATGGTGTACAAAGCGCTACAACAACAGAGAAACCCCAAACCATAAGGGTATTATTAGGCTGCAATGAAGAGTATGGGGCAGGGCGGGTACAATGTCTCAAATGCGCTATACTAACCGAATTGCCAAACCCAGGGGTACCCTGCTTGTGAACAGTAAATGGGATGGGGAACAGTGCTATTCACAGACCACAGAGGTGGCAAGGCACAGGGAATAAACTACCACACAATTATAATACTAGAAAGTCACACACTGAGGAGGTGTCTCCCCTTAGAATTGCACAGGGGAAACCGAAACGAAGTAGTGAAAGGCCCACGGTAGATTATGGTTCCTCCGAGGCCTCTAACACTGCCAGCACTCTTCTGGGCAGAATGCCACAGGCTGGTGGGAAAGGTTCTGCCCAAATTCCAGAGTTAGTCACAGTCTACGCAGTATTGGCTCCAATGTCAATTGCAACATGGGGAAATCGCAAGTGTCTTGCTAGATAAGGTGTGAAATAGCAGGGGATGGTGCGTTGGTTGCGCTGCCCGTCACTTCACAGGGTGTGTCAAAATGCAACAATGATCAGTGAGAAGACCTGGCGCGCTGAAGGCTTCCTGCTGAGGGCGATGCGATGGTCTAAAGAGAGCGTGCGGTTAGTCTCTCAGAAGTGAGGCTGTGCTGCCACTGATCGCGTTGATTAGCGGTCCGCTGACAACAACGGCAAAAAGGTGCCCCTCCTGTTCCCCTCACTTGCGCCAACAGCAAACGAAATCGGCCCGGGGAAAGTTAGTCCACACCCTACGCTTCTGCAATAATTTCACTGGCACCCCCGGAGTCCTCCAGAGTAAGTAGGGACTACGCGCCTTGCTCCTCCACCTTGCTCTTCCAGCTGCTCTTCCACATGCCGGTCATAGAGTGAGCATGCACTTCTAACCACCATTCGGCAGGCACAGGCAGCGGCAGACACCTCGCACCTCTTCACGAGCCTCAACCGAAAGTCAATTACAACAGTCAGAGATTGAGGGTTTAGACACAATGCTTCACAAGCCAGCCGGCAAGCGCGCCTTACTTCATTATACGTTGCGGACGGGAACCTTCCTTCATTACTCGCAGTACTCGCCGTGTTAAGACTTGTCACGGAAACGATACTTCTCCCCGAATCTGCTCATTCCGATGATTCCTCCGCGACAACCTCTGTCCAAGGAGCGATGAAATTCTTCTTTCCCGTCAGCTTTCACCTTCCTCTAGTAGCGTGTTGAGGTCGCAGGTAGGGTCAGTCCTCGTCACCAGTGTAGAATCAGCCAAAATATACTCGAAGCCAAGTGTAAATAACCTCGGAGCTTTATTAAGTAAAAGCGATATCCTAGCGACCTCAGCCACAGCCTCTAACGAAGGTCAGCTTCACACACAGTCCCCGGCGCTCGCCTTGGAACTCTGGTCGCGGTGACATTCTAAGTGATGTCACCGCGAGCAGCTCCATTACATGCGGAGCCGCCATGGGGGGGGGGGGGGGGGGGAAACAGAGGTGGGAGATACCACACATTGTTAATGATTTTCTCCCCTCTATGAGCACATGCTGCTAAAAAGAATCATCGAATTGAAGCTTTAGAACAGATCTAGAACTTATAAGCCCGGCCCTTTCACATGCATGCACTCCTAGCCCGCCAAAACCAGTTTGAAAGCTCAAGTTTTTTTAACTAAAAAAAGAAAACTTCAAAAGCAGTGTGTGGATCACACAAGGCAGGTATTTTACAAGCCCCGATCAGCTGTATACACTCACCAATCTACAGGTTCAATGGCGGTGCAATGGAGCTATGGTAGCCGCAATATAAATATGTTGTGGCGGCTGCTCATAAAGTTATTGGTGAGAACATTTTTAATAACCAGCTTCGCTCGAGATGTGGTTTCAGCGCTGTTATTGTGGTTTTGGCTGTCGGGAAAGCGAAATCCTTGTTAGCTAAAACCAGATGCTGAGGAAGCAGCGTTGTGGAGACAGCTAATCTCTCGAGATTCAGTCCTGGCTTTCTCTCGCAGTAGCTTTTCAAAATGATGAAAATGGCCCTGTTTATAAACGCCTCCGAACTAGAGAAGAACCACTCGTCACAGCAGTTGCCTCTCTTCTGACAGATGCTTCTCTCCTGACCATTCTTGCGAGGGCCCCTCTGTGGAGACCCCTGAATAAGCAACAGCTGATGGGAATAGAGCTCTTTACCTCACTCCTTCACAAGTGCATAAGGTGCATGCTTCTATAACTCCCAGGTGCACTAATTCAAGCAGCTTCCAATGCAAAATTCACATTTTTAAGAACCTGCCTTGTTTGGTTACAATATTTATGAAGCACTGTAATGCAATTTTCATGTTTTGTTCTGCCTTTTCTATGTGACTGTTGCTCCATGTTACCTTAGGGACGTGGTGGGCAGGTGTATTTTTCACCTTTCTGTATATGCAGCATTACCTTACCAGCGGAATAACATATATTTTCTAATTTTCCAACCCTTTTCTCCTCTGACGTGCATTGAAATTATGGAGAGTGCTTATGAGGTTAATCCATTTCAGGCAATATTCAGACAGTCACTGCAAATTACCAAGTTGCAGCTTTTATGACGACTGACTGATTCCGCATTACGATAAATCTAGATGCCATTAGGGATAATATTTATTCATTTTTTTATCTGTGCAGTGGTTGTTTATTAGGCTGTGCCATTAATCTTCCACAAAGCTTTGCTGTTATTGTTGAATTTTAATTCGCCGAGATATTTGTCATCTTCAGTGAAGCCCCGGGATGAATTAATATTGTTTGATTTCATAATTGCTAATATTGCAGTTGAATATGCTTAGATGGTTTGGCCGTAAGTATAGATATTTGTTTAAGCAGGGCACGCTCTTTGTAGAATAATGGATTTATAAGAAATGTAAGTGCTTGGAGGAATGCTGCTTGAATGTCTAGATTCATTAAGAGACATGTTTTCTCAATTGTAAAATATCAATGGGCGTAGTAGACTTTTCATCATATTTGCTCACGTAAAAAATATTAAAAGACAAAGGAAACTGAACAAGCGGTTTCACCTCAGGGTTAACATTTCCTATGAACATTACATTAAATATTACCTTTAAACGTGGACAATTCTTAGGGCTAAAATGCTGATTCTCGGATTCGTTTAGAGCAATGTTTCTCAACCTGTAGGCCTACTCAGGGTGTCCACGACTCTTTTACAAAATTAAATAACATTACAATTAATGCATTGCAATTGATGAAAAATATGCAAATAAGGAAGAAAAATTGAAATTTTTTAACGTTTTTTTCTATTTTTGATTTTGATATTTCAGAATTGGTTTGGTGTATGCTTTCTTTTGTATATTTGTGCACTGTTTTGAGGTTCAACCAATAAAATGTACTCTGGCGGCTTTAGTCAGGGTCCCTGGATTCTAATAATGATTCAGTGGGGGTCCTCTGAGGTCAAAAGGTTAAGCACCACTCATAGAAGGTTTTTACTGGCGCTGTCTCCCTTTTTTTATTTAACCTTACGCGTAGATGGCCTTAGTCGTATTGTTGGTTGAGTAGGCATCAAGGGAAGCAGGTGTCTGTCTACCAGTTGAAAGATGCCTGAGAAAGTCTTTTATCTTAGGAAAAAAATAATTTGTTAGTCATACTTCCTTTCCATAGGAAGAGGTACAGAGTTAAAAGAAGAAGCTTGGACAACTTGTTTGGTTTCACTCTGATTCTCTGTTCTTTTTTGTAAAAACTGGGTGTGCTATAAGGAGGGGTTCATGACCGCACTCATGATCAAGGGTTTAAAAAGCTAGCCCAAGCATTCTTGCCCTAACCCATAACTCTAACTAGACATGCATAGACTCTAAAAACACACTTATTTGCCAGCAACTAATTTCTTCCCTTGTAAGATGTAATATCCCTTTTGAATAAGATCATCTGGAGCTATATTCTTACTGGCAAAGCGCGGAGATACCCCGTTGGGGGTCTATTCAGGGGCTATACAAGAATATAAAATAAAATAAATAAATAAAATAAATAAATGGCTTGGTAGAGAAATCACAAGTGTCAGTGACATAATTTTGGGGGCTCTCTGGTTTTCTTCATAACTCTGGCCCATGCATGGTGCTCTGGTGGGCATCGATGCACTCCCCATGTTACGTTGCTTTCCCACTTCAGGGCTTCACCACCGCTTCCAGCTGCATGCAGAGCGTTCTTCTCTCAGTGACTCAAGACCTCAATTTCAAGTCCAGAACGTTGATTTTTCATGATCACGTGGATTTCTAAGGCCTCATTTCAAGTGCTCTTTCAAAATAACTAGAATCAAGAGAAACCACACATTCTAAACAGCAGCGGCCCATGCAGGTAAGAGTGGTGGGCCGGCTGGGGGAGGGGGGTTTCGACAGACGACCACAAGGGAAAATTGAATAAATAATACATTTTCCCTCGTAGTTATCAGTCAAAATCTCCCCCACCCAGACTCACCACCCTGCCACTCTTACCACTGCTGATTCTAAGTTATTTAATCAGATACTTTGACTTCTAATACCGGGCAAAATATTCATGTGACAATGTGCCTCGAATTGTGGTCCTAATGTTTCTGTTTTTATAAGTAAAGTAACAATAAAGAAAATATTTCAGAAGATAACCGTTTTTCCCATTTCCAAGACACACCATTTGTACATAGTGTCTCTAATCAACAGATTTGACTCAGGCTTAGTCATTCTCACTGCAGCAACAATATATGTCTCTTAGTGTCTTACAATGGAGACGAGCCACTTATACAGACCATGCTCCTTCTGCCTTTTTCAAATAAGAACTTTGGTCTGAAATGTATTTCTTGTAAAAAAACATGTTAATCTTCACTAGGATTATTCCAGACATGTTGAACACATTTCCTAGGCAGTGTCCAAATTCCATTTGACTGCTTGGAGATACATTTTGGGAAATTAGTTCTATGTAGAAATCAAATTTTCTGCATACAGGGCACCTTCCACAGCTCAGGTATGCTTTTCTAAAGACCTAAGCACCATTAATAAAGCCTTTAGACTTGAAGTACTTTTTATGAAATATAATTATCTAAAATGTGAGAGCACCTATATTTTGCCAATATAGACCTCAGTCAACCCAGATCTCTGCAGACCATTGGACCTATTTACAAAGGGAAATTTCCATGTGGAGATCTCCACACATGGACATTGACAGCTAAATCTAGGCAGAGATCTCAGCACTATGGCGTTTACTAAATACTTGATTTAAGCTTATGAGTTCCCACTATGAAAATGAGGGGTGGAGCCTCTTTTAACTGAATGTAAGAAGATAAAGTTACTATAAGCACATTTATGACTTCAACTTTAGTGGAGTATATATGAGTATATATGTTGCAATGACTTTTAGATATTGATGATGTATTGAAAAGTTCTTCCTTTAAAAAATCCTCCCTTTTGCACTGTCAGGTAATTTGAGTGTGTTTGAAGTTTATTCATAAGATGTGTATTGCAATATTTATGTATTATAAGGCATAATTCTGCTGAATTAATAAATGTCATCAATTAAAATAAATGAATTCAAAATTGTATGATGTATTGTAACACAGTTTTTACATTTAAAGTAATAAAACAATATATATTTAAGTAAAAATGAAACATTTAAGACACCTTAAAATGGGGAGGGGGTTTGACAGATGACAATGAGGGAAAATGAATTGACATTTATTAAAACAATATTAGCTTATATTTAACTTTTGAATAAGGTATTGTATGTTTCCTTATGTGGTAGTATTAGTGTCACTGGTATTGACTGTCTCCACTGATCCTTAGCGTGTGTTGCAGTACCAGTGATTGGCCATGGGTGGTGCTTGATTCACTCCAAAGCTTAGCTACAGTAGACTTCAGCTTGTCTTGTCAGTAGTACTACTCTAGTAGATGCCGCTCTCTAAAATCCTCCGAAATCCCCCTTAAATGTCCCTAAACACATCCCATTTAGTCTTAAACATTCCCCACACTTATTACTAAAATGGAAACCTCATTGAACATAGATCTATGCACTTGTGGTGGAGATCTCCACACATATGATCTAGGAGAGGCAGAAATCTGTGGCCCGAGGTTTAAGAAAAGCATTTGTGAATACAGGAAGTAGTATTACTGAACTGGATGCTTTTGTGAATAGACATGCACAAGTTATCTTGGCGTCAGTAGTGGGTTTATGGCACTGGTGTGGTTCCTGCATACAAGTAGTTCAACTCTAATCATTTTGCCTCAAGAACACCTTGACAAATTAAGTTATACTCTCTAAAAGGGTCATACCAGTCAATTCGTCATCCCATTTACTTTTTAGTTTCTTAATTAGTGGCGTGGACTCTATTTTAACATAAATCTGTTCTAATCTTTCTATGTTGGAGTTGCACCTGTCCCATTATTTTTGCATGGTGACTGTGCAATTCTCAGCATAATCGATTTCTTGGAATGACTGAAGGTATTTGATGTGACTGAAAACGAATTATGCATGTCCACAAATGCAGAATCTATGCAGTACGTAGACAACAATTACTGAAGAAAAGGATACATTTGAATGGACAGCAGCTCTCTCTGTTCTCAGAATCTACCTGTGCATTAGTTTCACAGTTTCAGGAAAAAAGAACCCTATAATTTGTATAATTTTAGCATGCTGTTGTTACCACTCTTTTGGGGTTGCAATTATTTCAACAAAAATGGGCAGATGCACTTTAGCCACACTATTATTAATTTACACTATCACATCTCTTGCTAGTGGCTTGTCCTGTGTAGAACCATAGGGTATGGGTAACTTACATTAAGTGAACCATGTTGAGAAGTCTTTCCTATCTCTTTCAATTGCATCTCCAACTTTTCTCTACACACAGATTTAGTAAAGATTTGCAGTGGCACTCACACCGTGCAACATGTTGCAAACAGCAGCGATAATCTACTGCCAGGTGCAAACATTAGCTTTAAAAAAGACATTTATGACTGTATTTTAGTGTTTTTTGTCGAGAACAATACAACAGACTTTTACACAAATGAGTGGTGAACCAGCATTCGGAAGACAGACTGAGCCCATTGCAGGATATCACAACAATCCCATTAGCAAATACCACAGCCAGCCCCTTGCCCTTTTAACCCCAGGATGGTAGTGCTGTCATACACAGCCAATTTCCTCTCCCCTGTGGGCCACGTTGTTGTCACACCTGTGTAAGAACAAATTTCATCATCAAGGGTATGGGCGTGGATTGTCAACTCTCTGGTGGGCGATACCTTGGTGCTCTCCATACAGGCCACATCTTGTAGTGTTTAAGTCGGCAGCCTCTTGACTTATGGGTGGGAATCTACAGACTCATTCAGCATTTCAGCCTGGATTTCTACCATTCTAATAACAGAGGATCACTGCCTTTCCAAACCCTGGCAATGTCCCTCTTGGCCACTACTAATGCCAACCATAGCAACACTGTGCGGGATTTAGCAGCATCAATCTTGTCTATAACATGAAGGATGACTAATTTGGCGTTTCGTGGTAGTTCCCATCCCAGCAACCCTTCCAGGCATGACAAGATCACCTCCCAAATGGGGTTAGCCTCGCACACACACAGGTTTTGAGAAGCAAGTCACCCCGTTCAGCAGTGCAGCACAAACAAGTTGGGGAAGTGACAGCTCCCATTGTCCTCTGTGTAATATATCCTATGGAGGTATTTTCATTGTATTAAGCTAAACTGTGAGGTGATCACCGCTTCATGGGAGGATGCACATGCCTCTCTCCACTTATCATCGGTGAGTTGCCAAGGGTCCTCTGCATAGGCATTCCGGAGGCGAGAAAAAGAGTCCTGTGTGTTAATCTCTAATGATCAATATAACTGTGAGATTTTGTGACTTTTCAGCTCTCTCAGGATTATCTTGGCCTTCAGAGAGCAATGATCTGGCCTGTCTGTAAGCTCCTTAATGTAATGGGAGAGGGCATGGCACAGTTGTAGGTACCAGAAGAATTGTGAGTGGTGTAAATCAGATTCTGCCTGCAGTTCCTCGAAGGATTTCTATGCTAAGCCTCTCCCAACTTCAAGATGCCTATTACATCCCACGGTTTAAAGCCCTGTAAGGCAGTGACCTGTGGCAGCCGTGGTCTGTGCCACATTGGGATTTCTTGTGTTAGGCGTCTTGCCCACCACAGTGCTCTGTGAGTCACTCTCCAAACCTGGAGGGTCACTTTTGAGGCAACCCAAAGTCACCCGGAGTGGTCCCCTGTACAGCAGATGCAACAGAGGGGGCCCTCGCATTGCACATTTGTCAGTGGTGAAGTCGGGGACATACAAAGGCCCGAATATGATGCAAATACAAATGGCTCTGACCCTCGGTCGCAGCCATCTTAACCACATCGAACTTGGCATTCGGATTCCTTTTCGACCAAGCCAGTCCGATGGGCTCAGGTGGAAAGGAATCCGACTAGGTTTTCCAGATGGCTTCCGATGGGCTCGGAGAGCCCGTCAGCCATCCGGAAACCCTTCAGTACTCTTCCAACTGGTTCTTTCTAGCCGAGGGAGTACAGTGACAGTTTTCCACTGTCCTTTCTGACACAGAAAGGTATTGGGAAACTATCTTTGGGGGGCCCCAGCAGGACTCCCATGGGTGCGAGTCTGCCGAATGGTGGCCTAGGATGCACCGATGGTGCCCTCTAGGGCTGAACAGGGTTCGGTCACATCCTTCTTGCAGGTCTGAAACCTACGAAAAGAAGTCGATCGGTTCCAGTTCCAGACCGATGTCAGACGGCCTACGGTCCGTCCGACATCGGAATCAGCCGCATAGTGTTAAACCACCACTCATCTATAACAATGAGGTGTGACACCTTGTAGTACAAGAGTAAATCTGGGGTTGCAATACTGCCATCGGAAAGTTTTTCCCATGGAGTATGGTGCTGCCACAGAAAGTCTTGCTGCAAGGCCTCGAGTTAACGGAAGAAAGAGGCTTGCTAATATTGTTGCCCCCATTATTAATGCAGCTTTTGAGTGGTTAAACATGCAGTCTGTGCCTCAATCATAAGGAGTTGTTGGAGAATGATATGTTTGTACATTCGCCCCTTAGTGCAGTGGGGGAGCTCGATGTGGCATGGACCGCCTCTTACTTAAGAACGTGTGTTTCTATGTCAGTTATTTCGGGTGTGTGCTGAGCGAGTCTTCCTGAAATATGGCTGAGAAGTTCCCCTCTAATTGCGGCCTTCAGGTCCAGAAATTACTGAGCACTGAAATTTAGCCCTTGTGAAGCCCCAAAAGAGCTATGTGCTAGCACCCCTTTGATTTATGTCGAGGGGGACGTCAATGGCATAATAGTTATAAACTTAAATGTTCTTGCAAAGAACGATCATCCTAAATAGTGCCATCTGGCGTTGTGCCAAAACCTAATGCCAAGTGCACCTAGATACAACCAAAGTGGCAAGAGTTATATCGCCTGATATACTTATATGTATTTTATGCTACAGCAGAGTTCTTACAAGTCTTATACCAATGCAGTTGTCTAAAAATTGACATTTGTAAACAACTGTTTTTCTGCAGCCCAGATCTATTATAGAAACTGCTGTCTCTCATTGGCACTATAGTGTAACACTGAGCGTCATGCATAGCTGCCATTTTTAACCTGAGTGATACACAATTAGTGGTCAACTGTTACTGAATGTGGTGTGCTACTTTTTCTCTTTAGTGCAGAGCAGAGTGCAGTTTTTCACAAATTGCGCCTTTGTGCCACATACAGTAACCTGGGCATAGACAAACCCATCATTGTTCATTGCACTCACAGCTGTGCCTTCTTGCGATATTGAATTCAGCTTTTCTCAAATTTGGGTGGTGCACTGTTTAGCAATACATTGATAAACCGTATAACCAGGCAAGGAGCTGCATGTCTTGCATGGCTTACCACATAAAAGATCCTTTTTATAGTCTTGCTCTCCCAGGTCGATGCTTTTCCTACAACACCATACCAGTTTGTACATTCACAGTGATGGAAGTGAAATTGAATTAAACCTTGGGTCAGTCCCTTCTGTCTCACTTGGGCATGTCTACAATGCTGATTCAGTCACTGGGTGGAAACTTTAATTGGACATTCATTTTCCACCACAAAAGCGCTGTGTACACCAGCTTTAGTTTGAATTGTCTTCCCCTTGTTGTGGTGACAAGAAAATTGAAGAACCTTAATCCTGTTTCAGGATTGTGTACAATGATGCCCTAATCAAGTCCACAGTGAAATTATTACTACTATGGGGGAATGTAGATACATGTCAGAAAAGATTAGTGGCACCCACCGTTGTAGGAGTTACAGAAATTGTAGTATAATTTATTAATTAAATTGCTGTTTTCTACCTATATCTCCTTTGCTGTTGCAAATTATGTAAATCAAGTATGGACTTCTAGATTAAAGTTTATATTAACCATGAACATATCAGATTATGATTATTTATTGTATTTATCATGATATGTTGTGAACATTTATTGCATATAAATAACAGTGCAATGTTTTATGGCTTTATGAGAGTACACATTATATGATTTTGAACTATTATTATGATTTTTTATGTCTTCATACCACCACGCGGCCAATATAGTCTGAGGGTATACCACCTCAACTTCCAAGCCTGGTGTAGCCAATAGCTGATGTATCTCTGCCTTTCACCAGCCTTGTTCTCATCAGAGGTCTAAGGTGTAATCATTGGAAACTCAGCATTGAGCTCGCAAGGCCAGAAAGAGGCTCCATCTCTTAGCAACTGGTGCCTTTTTACAAGATAACTCTAAACCACAGTAGCAATTAACAGAATTAAGCCATTCCTCTATTTTTGGTGGAACGGAGGTGACCCACTTTTTGCTAATTTCCATTCTTGCCAATAGGATCAGGATGAGTATCAGTATGGATTGTTCTGTATGCATTTGAGCATAAATAACTCTATCCAAACCAAATTATCTCAAGTACCAGCTTACCTTGATTTCGTGAGCAACATTTAATGTTGGGCAGTTTGCAGACATGTGCCTATCAGCTGCCCCCTCCTCTCCATACTTTGTGCATAACTGGTGCCCCGGGGAGACATTGGTGAGCTTGGGTGGTGACCAGTAGGCCCTTTGGATGGTAAACAAATTATTTCCTTTAAGTGCTGCAACCTTAACTGTAGAATAAGGCAAAGACAAATATACCCCCCATATTTGGTCACTGATTATTCCTGATAGATCCTTTTCTCAGTGTTGGTAGGGAGGTTCTGTCTTTGTCCAGTACAACTGGGACACTTGTTTCTTAAGTTGTTTCTTAGCCCCCATCTGAGCAAAGAAGGCCTCAAGTTCTGGACCCCTTGCACCCCCAAGATTTTGTAATGTCCACCAGGAAGTCAGCTATAAATATTTAATTTTAAAGACTCAATTATTTGCCAAGTCAGAAAATTCCTGCCAGGAAATCACACTCACCTCTTCTGAATTTGCGCAAGTGGGACAGTTCCCCCCTTGAAGAGGGTAAGTCAATTTGTCATTGAGCCAATCAGGTGTGCCTGGGAAGTCCCAGATTGGTGAGGGATCTTCATAAGAAATGGAAGCCCAAACATTCCTCATATGTATCCAGACCATTAAAGCGGCCAAGAGTACTTTCAACTAGATACACTTCAAAAATATGTAGATCCCCAAATTTAAACAGAAAATTGACTGGCTCTACCTGTTGCAACATAGCTCTAAAAGACAATCCATATAAGAGTCATCCAATGTACCAGCCAGAAACCTAAAGTTCTTAAATTGGAAGGTGTAATAGTAGACAATAAAATTCTCCAACTTTCACCTCAGCTTCTTCCAGGTGATCATGTTAAACAGGAATTTTAGTTTGCGGAGAACCATGTCCTGCTTCACACTCCCAAATAAAAGCAATTTAGCACTTCAGCATGGAGGTCCACACACGAAAAAGCAAGAAAACGCCTGAAAAAAGGGGTTTCACTCCCATAAAGTAAGGCACATCAACATAATAAAGCGTGGAGTTTTATTTATGCAACACTCCAACAGAAAGGCTTTTCCAGATGTAAAATGAAACAATATATATATATATATGTATATATATATATATAGATTACCTACTGGCGGTCGCCAGTAGGTATATATAGTTAGGATTTTTTCTCTATGGGTTTTTTGAAAATTCTATGTCTAATAACTTTGGCGTTTGTCGATGGAATTGGCTGAAATTTTCAGGAAAATGGCACATTTTGTTTCTGAGCAGCCCCTGAAAATTTTGGGGGGGTTCGTCAAGGGGGGGCCGAGAAAAAAGGGGGGTCCCAAAACGCGTTTTTCCCATGTTAATTTCCATAGGGCGGTTGGCCTCACTTTTAGCCCGAACGGCTGAATGGATTTGCACGAAACTTGGCAAAATTGTAGGGACTGGTAGCCCGATGTGCCTTTTGTAGGTCTCAATATATGTGCTGCAGTGGATTTTGAGAAATTAACGTTTAAAAAAAGATATATATCTGTAACAGCGCACCGCTTCGCGTACTTTTCGCGTTACGGAGCTTTGCGAAGCGAAGCTGATTGGCTCTCCGGTGTCTGTAAACATTCCAAACAGTACGTAGCGGCCGCCATCTTGTCTCTCGGTAGGATCGAGAGACAAGAGGAGGCCAAAGCGAAGGGGCAAATGACCATAAGGGGGCATAGTAGATCCTCGCTGACCCCCTAGGTTTGATGTGGAGGTTTTAAAAGGGCCCCGCGGGGCAAAAAAAAAATATAATAATAATAATCGAACGGCTGAATGGATTTGCACGAAACTTGGTAAAATATTAGGGACTGGTAGCCCGATGTGCCTTTGCTATGTCTCAATATATGTGCTTCAGTGCATTTTGAGAAATTAACGTTCAAAAACAAGATATATATCTGTAACAGCGCTCCGCTTCGCGGAGATAAAATTATATCTGTATTACCCAGCTGTTGCTAACACCAGTTAGCGACGGCTAGTAGGAGATAGCGACCATCTTGGGTCCCACTTTGCATGTGAGTGATATTTATCACTAATGACATGCAAAGTGGGCATGCCAAGATGTTAGCGACTGGAAACAGTCGCTAACATCGCTATCTCCTATTATCAACTTTTGGAAATATTCGAGATAAGCGCGAATATCTCCAAAAAGTAACAGCTGCCCTGAGCAGTTCTTAGCCATGTTATCCAATGGGAGGTGGATAACATGGCTAAGAGCATTAGCTCGGTAATGCATGAATATCGCTGAGTTTTCAGCGATATTAATGCATTGCGGTCGTTTTTTATCGTATTTGCGATAAACCTTGATAATAGCAAGGTTTATCTGCGATAATTTCTGGCGGTAAAAAAATCTTTGCAATGCATCGTTAGGGATAAATATCGCTTAACTTTGGTAATATGCCCCAACGTCTGTTAACGTTCGATTCGAAGGAAATCAGGAATTGTTGAAAAACATTGTGTGCGCCATCTTGTCTTTTTTCAAATGCCACACTTTTGTCGTGCACGGCAGCCATTTTAGATGCCTTGACCAGACCCACTCTGTGCACGCTGTCGATCCTTAGCATGGCTCCCCACCCTCGCAAGCATCTCACCCAGGCAGTGGTCACCCCCGCTCTCTGTCTTATGCATGGGTAATAAACCTCCCCCCATCTGCGCTGCTCTTCCCTGAGAATCACACCCTGTGCCCGCCCGACACCTCCCTTTCGCCCTATTCACTACCGCACCCTCTGACACTCCTTTTCCTCTGTGTCCGATTGTCCAGGCCGGTCCTAGGCTATCAGCTAGCCCTGCAGATGTAGTTTATGGCCACAGCTGTAAAGAATCACCCCTCTTCAAAGGAGTTATAGTAGATCAAGGCCCACACTCGATGAGATCCGTCACAGCAGAAGCGTTGCTATTATCTGAAAACCATCCTGTATTGTGATTGGGGAGGGGACCGAGCGTGAAGCGGAAGATTCCAGGGATGACTCTTTGTACATCAAAGTTTTTACAATTATGTGTCACATTAAAAATATATAGCACTCCGACAAAGTAGTAAGATTATAAAACTTTAATAATTTATAAATATATACAAGAAAACAAAAATAGTAATAACATATAAACATTATTAGGGAAAAACAACGAAGTAGCGGTCGGCTGTGCGAATAGTCCCAACGCAGCACAACGTCCAGATTTCCGGCGTGGGGTGTCGCGGGGGGTGGGTCATCAGTAGCAAACTGTTGTGCGAATAGTTCCAAGGCAGCAGAACGCGCCGAAATCTAGATGACACGAAAGTGATGTCTAGTAAGTTGCCACCCAGCAAATAACGGCGTGGGGCGTCGCGGGGGGTGGGTCATCAGTAGCAAACTGTTGTGCTAATAGTTCCAAGGCAGCAGAACGATGGCACCAAGGTGATGTCCAGTAAGTTGCCGCACTGGTTTTGGTATCCTACAATGCTGCTCCGAATAACGGCGTGGGGCGCCCCGGGGGAGGCGGCGTGAACGGGCCTCTCCAGGTGGAGTCTCATCTGTTTTAGTGGGGCGCCCCTTTACCGTTTCAGTTGCCATTCCGTCCGCTTTTGGTCCACTGTGTCAAAATCCGCCATTCAGCTGAGTTGCGCCCACTCTTGCGGTGCAGCGATAGGCGGCTGCCACAGGACTCTCAAAATGGCGGCAGGCTCTTTCCTTTTTGGGCGTGGTCCACTGAAATGGCCCTGGGACACCTTGGAAATCGGACGCTTGTCTGCTAGGTCTTGGACCCCATTCTCGAAAGCGTCCCCTCCGCCTTGAGAATTCATCAAAAGTTTTGGGGGCCCCGACTCCTGCAGGCTTCTGGTGGGGAGCGGCTGCCATGATTGCTCGCGGAATGACCACGATGGAGCTACGAGATGGTGGTGCTCTCATGCTGACGCCAGTTTAGTCTGAAACATCCAGAAACAAGGTGGGGCTTTCATCGTTTGGGGGGAAAAAAAAGTTTTCATCCAATGAAAAGTGTTGTTTTTAGGTCATATGATCAAGCCTTCCATCATTAGGAAACCAAAAGTAAAATGAACCAATGAAAAGTTTTATAAACAAGTCACATGACCTGTTATGCGGCATAGGGTATAAAATGCGGAGAAAATACGTTGGCACGTGAGGCGGTGTCAGTAGCGGACCGATGTGCGAATAGGCCGAAGGCAATACAACGCGCCAAGATCCGGATGGCACCGAGGTGGTGTCCAGCAAGTTGCAGCACTGGTGTGGCCATCCTACAATGCTGAAAGTCGGCGTGGGGCGCCCCGTTGGCCTGTGAGTTTGCGTCAGTAGCGGACCGATGTGCGAATAGGCCGAAGGCAGCACAACGCGAAAAGATCCGGATGGCACCGAGGTGGTGTCTAGTAAGTTGTCGCACTTCTGTGGCCATCCTACAATGTTGAAAGTCGGCGTGGGGCGCCCCGTTGGCCTGTGAGATGGCGTCAGTAGCGGACCGATGTGCGAATGGGGCCAAAGGCAGCGCAACAATATTTTCTGACTGACACCACAAGGCGCTGAGATGCCAAGATCCGGATGGCACCGAGGTGATGTCTAAGTTGCGGACTGATGTGCGAATGGGGCCAAAGGCAGCGTAATAATATTTTTTGTATGGAAGATACCACTAGGCGTTGAGATGCCAAGATTCGGATGGCACTGAGGTGATGTCTAGCAAGTTGCTGTACTGGTGTGGTCCTCCTACAATGCTGAAACTCGGCGTGGGTCGCCCCATTAGCCTGTGAGATGGCGTCAGTAGCGGACCGATGTGCGAATAGGCCGAAGGCAGCACAACGCGCCAAGATCCGGATGTCACCGTGGTGGTTTCATAGTTGAGAGGCACTTCATCTGCCGTGGGGCGCCGAGATCCGGATGGCACCGAGGTGATGTCTAGCAAGTTGCTGTACTGGTGTGGTCATCCTACAATGCTGAAACTCGGCGTGGGTCGCCCCATTAGCCTGTGAGATGGCGTCAGTAGCGGACCGATGTGCGAATAGGCCGAAGGCAGCACAACGCGCCAAGATCCGGATGTCACCGTGGTGGTTTCATAGTTGAGAGGCACTTCATCTGCAGTGGGGCGCCGAGATCCGGATGGCACCGAGGTGATGTCTAGCAAGTTGCTGTACTGGTGTGGTTATTCTACAATGCTGACACTCGGCGTGGGGCGCCCCATTAGCCTGTGAGATGGCGTCAGTAGCGGACCGATGTGCGAATGGGGCCAAAGGCAGCGCAACAATATTTTCTGAAGAGAAGACACCAAGAGGCGCTGAGATTCCAAGATCCGGATGGCACCGAGGTGGTGTCTAGCAAGCTATGCAGTTGAGTTGTGTGCGCACTTGCGGCGAATAGGTCGAAGGCAGCATAACAATGTTTTCTGAATAGGAGACACCACAAGGCGTTGAGATTCGGTTACCACCGAGGTGATGTCTAGCAAGTTGCCGCACTGGTGTGGCCATCCTACAATACTGCTCCGAATAACGGCGTGGGGTGCCCGAAGGGGGGGGGAGCCGGCGTGAATGGGCCTTCCTAGGTGGAGGCTCGTCTGCTGTAGTGGGGCGCCCCTTTACCGTTTCAGTTGCCATTCAGCTGAGTTTCGGCTGCTCTTGATGCTACAGCGACAGGCGGCTGCAAGAGGACTCTCAAAATGGCGGCCTGTTCTTTGGATTTGGGCCTGGTCCACTAAAATGGCCCTGGGACACCTTAGAACTCGGACGCTCGATTTTTTTTTCCTTTCCTGTACATGCAAAAAAAGGTAAATGCCCGGTACGTTACACGCTTCATCTGCCACGATGAACTCTCCAGAGGAACCGAAAAAAAATATAGTTGTGGTAACTATACCATGCATCGTCATATGGAGAGGTGGCACCAATTAATTATAGTGCTGCATAAAAGAGAGATTTGGAGGAGAACCCCTGACCTGCTAGTACATTCATCAAAGAAGTGGCACTGAGAGCTTCAGAGGCAAGGGAAATGGTCCCAAATATTTAGAAGAAATTTGGAAAGATTAAAATGACATGTTTAGATTGTGGCAAATTAATTTCATGTGGACAGATGAGTGTTACTCTAATAAATACAGCATATCAACATCATCATAGTCGATGGTTGGTAGAGACATTTTGACTATATCCTGGACCTGCCCGTCCTCGCCCAAAATGGCGCCGGAATAAATGGGACTCGTAACTCCTTGTTGTGTACTGGTTGCAGAACCTTGAAATCACGAGATACGTATGCAGTTTTGAAGCACATGGCGGGCGGGGACGAGAATTGATTGAATATTTCGACATCCCTATTGATATTAAGTTCTGATGTGTTATTGATTACTGTACTGTTGAAAGTTCGAATTAACGTCACCCATGGTACTTGCCCGCAAATGTATATCTAGATAATTTTATTGTAACTGGCCCTGTCGTATTTTAATTATAAAATGTACGTCCACCGATTCCGTAACTGTTAGACACCTTAGTTCTTGCAACCTAATGGCCCGCCCGTTACGTTCCTCTACAGTGTAAATGTCTATTCATCATATACGATTACAGTTTGCTCTGTGGCAGGCCCACGTGGTTATAGGCTCGTATTTGTATAATGAAATTTTCACAATAAAGGTTTTTAAAAGAAAACATGGTAGTAGTATATACATTGGTAAAGTTTTTAATAATAGTGACTGTTTTAGAATCATTAAAAGGCAAGTGAAATAAAGCAGACCAATTACATGAAGGGTAAAAGGTATAATACGAAGGAACGCAGTAAAGATAAATGGTCAAGGGCTGTTGTGTTTTCTATTCCTGCAACATAAAGTGATCGATAAGAATCTCATATTCAGGCGTATCGGCGACTAAGACAGCAGGTCGACCCTCTTTTGCTCAACGGCTCCGTCATGGGACGAAGAAACGCTCTTTTTCTCGAAAAAAGAATATATTTTACTTGCAGGACAGTTGTAAAATTTCCGGGAAAGTACATTAGCCTGGAACATTATAACATATATTTAAGAAAAAATAATGTTCGGAAGTAATGAAAAGCGTAATTTTTAGGTCATATGACCAAGCCTTTCATCATTACAATAAGAAAAGTAAAATGAACCAATGAAAAGTTTTATTAACAAGTCACATGACTTGTTATGCTTACGTTACACGCTGCGCGCCCCGGATGACTTCCGGATGCGCTAACGCGGCGCGTCATATGACGCATTACGCGACAACGCAGGTACAGAATATAGTCAAAATGTCTCCACCAACCAGCGGTCGGAACACAACCCCTTTCAGCAGGCTAAATAGTTCTGTTAAATGACAACAGAAGGGACAGGCAACAAGAACCATCAGTCAAAGAGGGGAGGGCTAGTTCTTCTCTACCGGGTTACATTGGGGCGCTACCGGAACTGATCGAATTGGTAGTCTACAGTGTTTCTGGATGTTTCAGACTGAAGCTGGGGTTAGCATGAGAGCAGCACCATTTCGTAGCTCCGTCGTGGTCATTCCGCAACCAATCATGGCAGCCGTTCTTTATCGTTATTTTGGGCGGGGTGGGTGGCGGAGCCGAGCTGTTTTGCAGCCATCATTGTGTGGAGTTCAGTTCATCTCACTAGTTTTGTATTTGTCATGAGGGGTTGTTCCTAATGTTTCTATTTTAGCGAGGTCAAAAAGAGATCCCATTAGTGGCCTACTGATTTTGCTCGATTCCTTTTCTTTTTTTTTACACGATTTTTCGTTATCTGCAAAGACTAAACAGAGTATTGCGACTCTGTGTTTGTTTGTAAATAGAGAATGAACCAAAGAGAACTAATTCTAAAACAGTAAATACTTGGATAACAATCAATCAAATGGAGAGAGAAGCAGGCACGACGGATTACAATGGGGGCAAAGGCCTGCGTTAACTACCTTTCACTATCTGCAAAGAGAGAGTACTCCTAATAGAAATGAGGGGGGGGGGGCACCATTCAAAGCAGATCAGTGTGCATAAACACGAAAATGTTTTCACTTACCACGTACTTGACATTCGACAGCTTATGATATTTGCTATTAAAAAACCATTGAAATTCACTGAAAAAACCATAGGTTATAGACCATATATAGTTAGGAATTAGCATTTACAAAACCTTGAAAATTCACTGAAAAAACCATAGGTTATAGACCATATATAGTTAGGAATTAGCATTTAAAAAACCTTATTTTACTCACACAAAACCATTGAAATTCCATATATAGTTAGTTGCACTAACTATATATCGCGCACCCGCAATCCACTGCTGATCATGTCACATATTACATCATTCATGACATGGTCAGTGACATCACTGATGACATCACTGATGACATCTCAAATGACATCACTGATGACATCACTGATGACATCTCATTTGACATCATTCTTGTGCTAATACGATAAACCTCTTCAGACTCTAATATAACCTTAGATACACTCAGTGTATACAGACACTCACACACTGCCACTCATCCATGGAGTTACTCACACACCCAGTCAGTCATGCAAAGAAACAATCTCACCTCCATTTCTTCAACTATACAGTTAAACACACCTTACTTATTGAAACATATACTAACACATATTTACTCTCTTATACAATCCCTGATACAAGTTCACAATGATCGATACAACTACTCACTCATTCAGTGGCTCTCATGCACAGTTATTTATATATGCCAACTCTCACATGTACTGTGTTTTACATATGTACTTACTATGACATGTAGCATTGAGATATCCATTCACTCATCAATACACTCATGCACACAGTCAACTGCCCATGTAGCTGTTTCCACATGCACTCTTGAACTCATACACCTAGTGAATAAACTGCCCACACATCTATGCATAGAGTCACACACCTTCCAGCCACCCCTACACAAACTCAATCTCCCATAGAAATACTTGGGCAACCAATTAATAACACATATAGCCTCTCGTATAGCTAATGATCAACACATGCAGCAGTTTACAGAACAACAGACATAATGATGCACAAATTAAGACAGTTTAGTCACTAACCCATGCATTCAGTGAGACACATTTAATCACTCACTCATACAGTCAGTCACGCACCTACTAAATCCTTCATCCAGACACTTATACATCCACTCATTCTTCAATATGTAAAACATATTTAAACTTTACAAAAACACACAGACACTAGATGATGTCATCAGTGATGTCATTTGAGATGTCATCAGTGATGTCATTTGAGATGTCATCAGTGATGTCATCAGTGATGTCACTGACCATGTCATGAATGATGTAATATGTGACATGATCAGCAGTGGATTGCGGGTGCGCGATATATAGTTAGTGCAACTAACTATATATGGAATTTCAATGGTTTTGTGTGAGTAAAATAAGGTTTTTTAAATGCTAATTCCTAACTATATATGGTCTATAACCTATGGTTTTTTCAGTGAATTTTCAAGGTTTTGTAAATGCTAATTCCTAACTATATATGGTCTATAACCTATGGTTTTTTCAGTGAATATATATATATCTATATATTACCTACTGGCGGTCGCCAGTAGGTATATATAGTTAGGATTTTTTCTCTATGGGTTTTTTGAAAATTCTATGTCTAATAACTTTGGCGTTTGTGGACGGAATTGGCTGAAATTTTCAGGAAAATGGCACATTTTGTTTCTGAGCAGCCCCTGAAAATTGGGGGGGGGTTCGTCCAGGGGGGTCGAGAAAAAAGGGGGGTCCCAAAACGTGTTTTTAACATTGAGTTTTCCATAGGGCGGTTGGCCTCACTTTTAGCCCGAACGGCTGAATGGATTTGCACGAAACTTGGCAAAATTGTAGGGACTGGTAGCCCGATGTGCCTTTTGTAGGTCTCAATATATGTGCTCCAGTGGATTTTGAGAAATTAACGTTTAAAAAAAGATATATATCTGTAACAGCGGACCGGGCAGCGCTCCAGTTCGCGTACTTTTCGCGCAACGGAGCTTTGTGAAGCGAAGCTGATTGGTTCTCCGGCGTCTGTCAACATTCCAAACAGCCGTAGCGGCCGCCATCTTGTCTCTCGGTAGGATCGAGAGACAAGAGGAGGCGAAAGGGAAGGGGCAAATGACGATAAGGGGGCATAGTAGATCCTCCCTGACCTCTTAGGTTTGATGTACCATTTTGCCAAGTTTGGTGTAATTCCGTTCAGCCATTCAGGCTGTAGACGTATCTAAATGTCAATAATCGAACGGCTGAATGGATTTGCACGAAACTTGGCAAAATATTAGGGACTGGTAGCCCGATGTGCCTTTGCTAGGTCTCAATATATGTGCTCCAGTGGATTTTGAGAAATTAACGTTCAAAAAAAGATATATATCTGTAACAGCGCTCCGCTTCGCGTACTTTTCGCGTTACGGAGCTTTGCGAAGCTGATTGGTTCTCCGGCGTCTGTGAACATTCCAAACAGTCCGTAGCGGCCGCCATCTTGTCTCTCGGTAGGATCGAGAGACAAGAGGAGGCCAAAGCGAAGGGGGAAATGACCATAAGGGGGCATAGTAGATCCTTCCTGACCTCTTAGGTTTGATGTACCATTTTGCCAAGTTTGGTGTAATTCCGTTCAGCCATTCAGGCTGTAGACGTATGTAAATGTCCTATGGAAAATTGCATGGGGAAAACACATTTGAAAGTGTTGAAATTTAGAACCAATTAAAATGTTACTTTGGTTTTGTATTTGTGTGTGATGAAAGTTAATTGGTTATGTATATATGTCAAATGAGAGGAAACCACAGCCATTTTGTGATACTACTGTCTGAGGTACATTTGTGAGGAATTTTTGGTGGTGAATTTCTGGTGTTTGATTTACACAGTACTAACACTTCTCCTACTTTTAAAAAGGTGAGTTGTTAATTTGTAAGGGGAACTATGTTGTACACTTGAAGATAATTTGAAAAATGTTTTCTGTTATTTATTTGCAGTCCTTTCTGTTATACTAAATACTTGATAAAGTTAGTTTTATATTATGTATTACTAAAAACGATAAATGAAAGTGATTATTTTTTTCTGCAATTTACAGCAAGCAATTTCAAAATAAAATGGCTCACAATGAAGAGACCGTGGCAATTTCTTTTGAATTGTCCACTACATTGATTGAAATTGAGAGCACCAATAATGAAATATTGTCACATGGAGGTGATGACTTGTATGATTCCATTAGATTGATTGAAATGGACAGCACCAATAATGAAATATTGTCACAAGGAGGAGATGACTTGAATGATTCCACTACATTGATTGAAATTGAGAGCACCAATAATGAAATATTGTCACAAGGAGGAGATGACTTGTATGATTCCATTAGATTGATTGAAATGGACAGCACCAATAATGAAATATTGTCACAAGGAGGAGATGACTTGAATGATTCCACTACATTGATTGAAATTGAGAGCACCAATAATGAAATATTGTCACGAGGAGATGACTTGAATGATTCCACTACATTGATTGAAATTGACAGCACCAATAATGAAATATTGTCACAAGGAGGAGATGACTTGAATGATTCCACTACATTGATTGAAATTGACAGCACCAATAATGAAATATTGTCACATGGAGGAGATGACTTGTATGATTCCATTAGATTGATTGAAATGGACAGCACCAATAATGAAATATTGTCACAAGGAGGAGATGACTTGAATGATTCCACTACATTGATTGAAATTGAGAGCACCAATAATGAAATATTGTCACAAGGAGGAGATGACTTGTATGATTCCATTAGATTGATTGAAATGGACAGCACCAATAATGAAATATTGTCACAAGGAGGAGATGACTTGAATGATTCCACTACATTGATTGAAATTGAGAGCACCAATAATGAAATATTGTCACGAGGAGATGACTTGAATGATTCCACTACATTGATTGAAATTGACAGCACCAATAATGAAATATTGTCACAAGGAGGAGATGACTTGAATGATTCCACTACATTGATTGAAATTGACAGCACCAATAATGAAATATTGTCACAAGGAGGAGATGACTTGAATGATTTTTTTGATCAATCTGTTGATGGCGAATTTATCGAATGTTTGGAGACCATAGAGTTACAAGAATCATCATTGCAGACTTTTCATGAGGAAATTGCTGATGAGGACATGTTACTAGTTCTTTCAAATTTAGAAAATTCTGAAGAATAAATTTATATTTAGAAATCAAAAATTGTTTGAGACATTATTCATTTTTATTTTTAATTTATGAGGTTGTAGCGAAGTGATTGTAGTATAAAATGAGACTTATAGTATAGAGTGCAACATTTTTATGTTACATGGTAAGTTTACTCATATTTACTTCCCTTCTGCCACTATATTATCTCCAATGTGTATTTGACATCTCTTCTTCATCTCCGGCCTCCTTTCTCTCACTGTGTGTCTCCGATGCATCTTATCGCTGCTATTTTGTGTAATTACAGAAGAGAGTAAAATAAAATAGTTTGGAACGTGAAAAGGGGGCAAAGTAGAGTACCCCTCACCCCGTAGGCCTTTTCAGGCGGTCCCAAAAGGATCAGTTTCTGCTTTCCTGAGAGATTATGGTATGAGTTCCATATACCACAATAATTTGCATTACAACATGCAAGATATCTATCTCCTATTACCAACTTTTGGAGATATTCGCGCTAAGCGCGAATATCTCCAAAAAGTTATACCTGCCCTGAGCAGTTCTTAGCCATGTTATCCAATGGGAGGTGGATAACATGGCTAAGAGCATTAGCTCGGTAATGCATGAATATCGCTGACTTTTTAGCGATATTCATGCATTGCGGCCGTTTTTTATCGCATTTGCGATAAACCTTGATAATAGCAAGGTTTATCTTCGATAATTTCTGACGATGCTTAGCAGTAAAAAATTCGTTGGTAAGCATCGTTAGCGATAAATATCGCTTAACTTTGGTAATATGCACCAACGTCTGTTAACGTTCGATTCGAAGGAAATGAGGAAGTGTTGAAAAACATTGTTTGCGCCATCTTGCCTTTTTTGAAATGCCACACTTTTGTCGTGCACGGCAGCTATTTTAGATGCCTTGACCAGACCCACTCTCTGCACGCTGTCGATTCGTAGCATGGCTCCCCACCCTCGCAAGCATCTTCCCCAGGCACTGGTCACCCCCGCTCTCTGTCTTATGCATGGGCAATAAACCTCCCCCCATCTGCGCTGCTCTTCCCTGAGAATCACACTCTGTGCCCGCCCGACACCTCCCTTTTGCCCTATTCACTACCGCACCCTCTGACACTCCTCTTCCTCTGTGTCCGATTGTCCAGGCTATCAGCTAGCCCTGCAGATGTAGTTTATGGCTCCAGCTGTAAAGAATCACCCCTCTTTAAAGGAGTTATAGTAGATCAAGGCCCACACCCGATGAGATCCGTCACACCACACGTGTTCCTACTATCTGAAAACCATCCTGTATTGTGATTGGGGAGGGGACCGAGCCTGAAGCGGAAGATTCCAGGAATGACTCTTTGTACATCAAAGTTTTTACAATTATGTGTCACATTAAAAATATATAGCACTCCAACAAAGTAGTAGGAATATAAATCTTTAATAACATATAAATATATACAACAAAACAAAAACAGTAAAAACATTTAAACAACGAAGAGACCGTGGCAATTTCTTTTGAATTCCTGATGAGGACATGTTACTAGTTCTTTCAAATTATGAAAATTCAGAAGATGTTGCCTGGGGGTGGGTCGTCAGTAGCAGTCTGTTGTGCGAATAGTTCCAAGGCAGCAGAACGCGCTGAAATCTAGATGGCACGAAAGTGATGTCTAGTAAGTTGCCGCCCAGCAAATAACGGCGTGGGGCGCCGCGGGGGGTGGATTGTCAGTAGCGGTCTGTTGTGCGAATAGTTCCAAGGCAGCAGAAAGCGCTGAAATCTGGATGTCACGAAGGTGATGTCTAGTAAGTTGCCGCCCAGCAAATAACGGCGTGGGGCGCCGCGGGGGTGAGTGAGTCCAGTAGGCACCACAGCTATTCTTACCGGCATTGCAGAATTACTGCTGGGGACAATGCCTGTGCTGTAGCAGGGTCACAGCAGAAACAAAAAGGATTCTGTTGAAGATGTTGTTGGTTTTCAATTTGAAAACAGTTCTGGTGTCAATTGCTATGCTAATGTAGTGGTTAATGTTTTGTTTTCTCTAGAAAATGTAAAAGAGGGGGAGGCAGTCCAAAGTTCCGTTAAAAGGGCAAAGGAAAGGATCGGTGGTTTGAACTATCAGTCAAAAAGGGGAGGGGGTGCAACAATTTTTCCTACCGGGTCACACTGTGCTTTCACCGGAACTGAGGTCTGCAGGATTCTAGTAATTCAAAGTGAGGCTGGCGCCAGCATGGGAGCGCCGACGTCCCGCGGATACAGTTTCGTCACTCCACGGGCGATCATGGCAGTCATTCCCCATCGGGGGTGTCTGCGGGGGTCGGAGACACCCGCGGCTCCTGTAGAATCTTCAAGGTCGTGGAGGACTACGGTGGTGGAGTCAACCAGTGACCGGGCCATTTCTTTATGCTGGGCCCGCTTTTGCCAGGTCGACCGCCATTTTGAGAGTTCGGTAGCTACTGGCGATCGCGGGGTCAAATGAGCGGACGGGCTCCACCCTGCCGGGCGAGACGTTGCAGCATCGCCACAGTGGAAGAACCCTTTTCCGGGCGCTTGGAGCGCCGAGGGTGCAGGTGGGAAGTCTCCACTGGGGAGGCGGGAGAGGCCTGTTCGCATCGTCTCTCCCTCCCAGTGCACCCCACGGCGTCTCGCTTGAGATTTGTTATGGCCGGACCAGGCGATGAGGACGAGGGGGGGGGGGGTCGGAGGCATGTGCAAGACATCCCCCCCCAGTGTTGTCGCAGCCATTATTCAAGAGAGAAGAAGTGTCCCATCCGTCTTCGGGCCGGGCTTCCGGTGGATGTCGGCCGGACGCCCCTGGCTCTGGCCCCATTAACGGGTTTCTTGGTTTATCGGCTGCAGCCGGATCCCGTCGGCCTCGTCCCCCCGACCGTTGGTGGCCGGACCGGAAGAGCATGTGGCGGGACTACCTGCAACTCTCAAGGGCCACCACGGCCGGACTGGGAGAGAGAGGGGAGGGTCGAGGAGACATTCCCCCCCCCTGAAACTCTTCAGCGTTGTAAAGGCAACCCCCTGGCCGGGTTAGGCTGGCCTCGGCCTCTCCTCCGGCTACACCCTACGTTAGGATCTCCTGGCCGAGGCGTGGCAGCAGGATCCGCCTTATATGGGCTGCTCCCGGCTGGGCGTAGCCGCAACCCTGCCCCACCTTGGAAGTTTCCAGAGTGGGGGCGGATGTTCTACTGACTTGCATTTTCCCTAGTCTATCGATTTTTTTGGCGTGGCAGGCGGTGGGACAGCGAGGGGTGATTTGGTTTCTCTTACTGTTTTTCTGGTCTCTCACCACTGGCATATTTCTAACGTTTTCTTGTTTCTAGGACATTAATAGGTTTTATCATTACGTTATGTTATCGTTTCTTTGTTCGTTGTTTAATAAAAGTTTATGTTCATCAGTGGCCTACTGATTTTCGTTTTCCTATTCTTTTCTTTCCAGGTTGTTTCATTCTAAAGTTTCTGTTAACAGGATACAGTGATCACTTCGTTATTATTGCATATGTCCTTTTCACTAGGGGTGCTCTCTGGTCGGGCCAGATGACGTATCTCTAGTAAATGGTCCGGGTGAAACAGGTGCATCAATCAGTGGGGAGTAGATAGGCATGACAGATTACAACGGGGGAGAAAGGTCCGCATTACGTACCCTTTCACTATTTGCAAAGATTTTCCTACGTATATTTGCAAACAGGGAATACCTCCAAAAAGAACCAATTCCCAAACAGTCAATGTTTGGGGAAACAATCAATCAATGAGGAACGAAATAGGCACGACGTGTTAAAGGTTTGCGTTACCTACCCTACACTATCTGCAAAGGGAGAGAGAATATTCCTATTCTTCCTCGTTTGCAGGCAGAGAAGATTCTTAAGAGAACCAACTTCGAACAATTCAATGCTCGATTCAAACAATCAAGAAGGGGTACTGTGAACACAAATGAACGCCGCTTATGTACATACACATTGGTATTATCAACAGGTTGTTCCTAATGTTTCTATTTTAGGGAGGTCAAAAAGAGATCCCATTAGTGGCCTACTGATTTTGCTCGATTCCTTTTCTTTTTTTACACGATTTTTCGCTATCTGCAAAGACTAAACAGAGTATTGCGACTCTGTGCTTGTTTGTAAATAGAGAATGAACCAAAGAGAACAATCAATCAAATGGAGAGAGAAGCAGGCACGACGGATTACAACGGGGGCAAAGGCCTGCGTTAACTACCCTTCACTATCTGCAAAGAGAGAGTACTCCTAATAGAAATGAGGGGTGGGGGGCAGCATTCAAAGCAGATCAGTGTGCATAAACACGAAAATGTTTTTACTTACCACGTACTTGACATTCGACAGCTTATGATATTTGCTATTAAAAAACCATTGAAATTCACTGAAAAAACCATAGGTTATAGACCATATATAGTTAGGAATTAGCATTTAAAAAACCTTATTTTACTCACACAAAACCATTGAAATTCCATATATAGTTAGTTGCACTAACTATATATCGCGCACCCGCAATCCACTGCTGATCATGTCACATATTACATCATTCATGACATGGTCAGTGACATCACTGATGACATCACTGATGACATCTCAAATGACATCACTGATGACATCACTGATGACATCTCATTTGACATCATTCTTGTGCTAATACGATAAACCTCTTCAGACTCTAATATAACCTTAGATACACTCAGTGTATACAGACACTCACACACTGCCACTCATCCATGGAGTTAAGGTTTAAGCCAGGTTTAAGCTGGGGTGTTTGACTTTTCAAGCACGAGCGGGTACAGCCCCAGCCTTCATTAATTCGGCTATTTCTCTCTATGTTCCTTCTAGAGACCTCCGCTCCTCTAGCTTAGCCTTACTAACAACGCCCCGGTTCAAAAAGAAGCGGGCAGGAGGGCAGAAGTTTGCTGTGCTCGCTCCCACCTTCTGGAATGGCCTCCCACTGTCCTTAAAATTCTCTTCCTCCTACATGGAGTTCCGGAGGTCACTAAAAACATTTTTATTCCAGCAGGCTTTTGGCACTTAGCTATCCTATCATCTCTAGCTCTTTTATTTTATTTTATTTTTTTTTTTTTTTTTTTAGGGACCTCACCAGCGCCATGAAACTGACTCAGTGTACGTGCGCTTTATAAGTTCTTTTTTAAATTAAATTAAAAAATTAAAATTAAATTAAATTAAATTAAAATTAAATTACTCACACACCCAGTCAGTCATGCAAAGAAACAATCTCACCTCCATTTCTTCAACTATACAGTTAAACACACCTTACTTATTGAAACATATACTAACACATATTTACTCTCTTATACAATCCCTGATACAAGTTCACAATGATCGATACAACCACTCACTCATTCAGTGGCTCTCATGCACAGTTATTTATATATGCCAACTCTCACATGTACTGTGTTTTACATATGTATTTAGTATGACATGTAGCATTGAGATATCCATTCACTCATCAATACACTCATGCACACAGTCAACTGCCCATGTAGCTGTTTCCACATGCACTCTTGAACTCATACACCTAGTGAATAAACTGCTCACACATCTATGCACAGAGTCACACACCTTACAGCCACCCCCACACAAACTCAATCTCCCATAGAAATACTTGGGCAACCAATTAATAACACATATAGCCTCTCGTATAGCTAATGATCAACACATGCAGCAGTTTACATCACAACAGACATAATGATGCACAAATTAAGACAGTTTAGTCACTAACCCATGCATTCAGTGAGACATATTTAATCACTCACTCATACAGTCAGTCACGCACCTACTAAATCCTTCATCCAGACACTTATACATCCACTCATTCTTCAATATGTAAGACATATTTTAACTTTACAGAAACATACAGTCACTGGATGTTATCATCAGTGATGTCATCAGTGATGTCATTTGAGATGTCATCAGTGATGTCATCAGTGATGTCAATGACCATGTCATGAATGATGTAATATGTGACATGATCAGCAGTGGATTGCGAGTGCGCGATATATAGTTAGTGCAACTAACTATATATGGAATTTCAATGGTTTTGTGTGAGTAAAATAAGGTTTTTTAAATGCTAATTCCTAACTATATATGGTCTATAACCTATGGTTTTTTCAGTGAATATATATATACATATATATATATATATATATATATATATATATATATATATATATATATATATATATATATATATATATATATATATTAAAATCCATAGGTTTCAAACATTTTATAGTTAGGAATTAGCATTTAAAAAAACCTTAGAAATTCACTCGTACAAAACCATTGAAATTCCTCCAGTATAGTTAGTTGTACTAACTATAACTCGCGCGCCCGCAATCCACTGCTGATGATGTCACATATTACATCATTCATGACATGATCAGTGACATCACTGATGACATCACTGATGACATCTCAAATGACATCACTGATGACATCACTGATGACATCATTCAGTGAATGTGGTTTGGTTCCATATTTAAATAAGTATTATATATATAGCTGTCTGTATTAAAGACGGGGTGAATGTATAAGTGTCTAGATGGAGGATTTAGTAGCACTGCGATTGACTGTCTAAGTGACTAATTTAAAGTGTCTCACTAAATATATGGGATAGTTATTAAACTGGGTGAATATCTGTATCACTCTATCTCTTCTTGTGTAAACTATTACATAAGTTGGTTACTAGCTATGTGAAAGTCTATAGTAGTTATTAATTAGTTAAGTGATTATTTATATGGGATAGTAAATGTGTGTGGTTGGGTGGGAGGTGTGTGACTGTCCAAAGATGTGTAAATAGTTGATTTAGTAGGTATATGAGGTTAAAACTGTGTGTGGAAACAGTTGTTTGGGTGAGTGAATCTCTTTATGGGTGTGGTGATGAATAAATATATTTCTCAATGATACATGTCCAACAAAGTAGAAATATAAAAGGCAGTGTATGTGACAGTTGTATATAAATAAGTATACATAAGACTCAGTGATTGTATGAGTGACTGTATCGAAAACTGTATACGTGTAATAGTGATTTAAAAAAAAATAAACCCCTGGGGGGTTTTAAAAAGGTCGGCTGAAATGTGTGCTGGGTGTTCGAATCGCGCTGATTAATAAAAAAAAATGCTTTCTTGGCCCAGGTGGTCCGTATGGGACCCCCTGAGCAGGCCTAGGGGGTCAGGGTGTTTCTACCCTGCCCCCTTTTTGCATCCTGCGCTTTTGTTTTTCTGCTTTCTTGTGCCTCGGTTATCAGCTCTGGTCCTCTCCTATCCTGAAAGTTTCGGGATGATTCATGTAGCGAGGGCCGAGAAAAAAAGGGGGTCCCAAAACGTGTTTTCCCCATGCAATTTTCCATAGGACCTTTTGACGTAGCTACAGCCCGAACTGCCGAACAGATTTACACCAAATTTGGCTTTTGCTTAAATGGTGTCAATCTGTAGTTCCTGAGAAAATGACAGTTAAAAACATATATATATCTATGGCCGCGGTGGATCCGCGCACCCTGAGCACACCATGAGCGCACCATAAGCGCACCCTTCCGATCATACTCTGAATTCTAATTGGCTGTCAAGTGGTTGTCAACATTCGAAAACAGGAACTTTTGGCAGTCATTTTGTACCTCGGTAGAAGCGAGGCTGAAGAAGTCAGTGGAACAAGTGTGCAAAACGTATGAAGGGGGCAGGGTAGAAATATCCTGATCCTCTAGACCTGTTTAGCGGACCCCCAGGGTCCAAATGTTAATTTTATTTAAAAAATAAAAACGGCAGGTGTGCGCAGGGTGCGCAGATCCTGCCGTAAATAAAAAAATATATATAACAGGGCTTCTTTTATAATTAGCCCCCGGGGTCCCAAATCCCGGGAGCAAATTTTAGAAATGTATGGGGGGCCAAGAGGGGCCACTAGCCCCGGGGACCACCACACCCCAGGGCTATAAAATAAATGGTTGGGGGGCTCCAAGGCCCCCCTGCAAAATTAGTGGTGGGGGGCCTCAACGACCCCCCTCCTAAGCCCCCAGGGACCACCACCCCCCGGTGCTTTCTGTATTGTGGGAGGGGGGCTGCGTGGCCCCCCTCCTGGAGCCCTCGAGGGCCCTGGGGTCCACCACCTCCCAGGGCAGGCTCCTGCATTGTACCAGGGAGCCCACCCCCGGGACACTGCTGTTTGCTATGAACGGGTGGGAGTCTTGCGGCTCCCGCCCTCCCGTAGCAAACTTGGTTTGGATTTTGAAAGAGAGAGCAGGGAAATCTGCTCTCTCTTTCAAAATCCAAACCATATTGCTTTTCACATGGGGAGCTGCATGTTAGCAGCTCCCCATGTGGAAAAGCAATGCCGCCTCCTGAAGGACGCGGGGAGCCGGCGGGACTGTGGGGGCGTAGGGGCTCCCCCCACAGTCCCCAGCGTTTTTTATAAGCCCCGGGGATGGGGCCCCCGGGATATTAGAAATTAGTGTTAGGGGCTATTTTACGGTAAGATTAGGAGTTGCGTACCTAGCGCGGTGCTCAGTGCGGCCCCCTTGTGTGCACGTGTTGGATGCACGACTCATAATCTGTAGGGTGCCCCACTCCAGCGCGTTTGGTGCATTACTTCTAAGTGTTCGGTACACGACTCTGAGGCGTTGGGTGCGCGACTCCAAGCAAAAAAATCAGATTTACAGTAAGTTTTTGTGTTTAGTTCTTAGGTGGCTCTAAAAAGAGCCCTTGTGTTTATTGAGAGATTTTGGTGCCTACAAGCAAGTACATATGCAGAGTCTAAAGTTCAAGTTTGAATGTAGTTAGACTACTACATGCATAGTGCATAGGAGTTTCAAGCGTGTGCCCTAAAGCCTGGCTCACTGCATGAGTGCGTTTACCAATTTGTCTGTAAACACAACAAGCAACAAAATGATTCTCTCTCAATTTTCCCAAATGCACACTGACCCACAGTGTCATTCTAGACAAATAACAGTATCCCTTGCACTTCACTGAAAGGATTACTACATGCTACTAAAAGAGTCACTATGGGATTGCAAGAGCACTCACAGGGTGTTTGCTGGAGTGTATGGATACTAACTGGGGAATTGTAGGCCTGAAACACAAGTTTGAAGGTAGTAAGCCTACTACATGCATAGTGCATAGGGGTTTCAAGTACTGCATGCCCTAAAGCCTGGCTCACTGCATGAGTACATGTACCTATTTGTCTGCAAACACATCAAGCAACCAAATGATTCTCTCTCAATTTTCCCAAATGCACACTGACTCACAGTGTGATTCTAGACAAATAACAGTATCCCTTGCACTTTACTGAAAGGATTACTAAATGCTACTGAAATAATCACCATTGGATTGCAACAGCACTCACAGGGTGTTTGCTGGAGTGTATAGATACTAACTGGGGAATTGTAGGCCTGAAACACAAGTGTGAAGGTGGTTAGACTACTATATGCATAGTGCATAGGAATTTCAAGCACTGCATGCTCTAAAGCTGCATGAGTACATGTACTTATGTGTAGTACTCTAACCACCTTCACACTTGTATTTAAGGTCTACAATTTCGTAGTCAGTATTTATATAAAATGTGTTTGTATAGAAATAGGAAAATATACTTTATAAAGTTATTAATATATATTTATTTATAATTATTTTTTACAGATACTGTTTATCATCATTAGAATTAAGCTATCATGCCGGATAAAGTAAGAAAAAGAAAAGGGCAGAGAAAGGACAGTTACTTGAAGAAAACTCAACCACAAGTATTGGATGACCAACATAATGTGGCTAAAATGACAACAGCATCTGGTAAGAGTGTGGTAAATAAATAAATAATACCTCTCTTTTTGAATGCATAAATGAATAACAGATAGCTCAATAAATAAGAGTCAAGATTCGAGGTAGTAGGAGTTTTGCAGGTTTAATACAGCATAAAGACAGGGACAGGACAACCTGCACAGGAATAGGATGGCAAGCCCTGGCAGCGCTGCCGGGGTCAGGATCGGAATCGGCGGAAGGAATAACTTTTTAATAACAGTACATGAGCATATATACATAACGCAAACACATAGCATTACATCGCAATAGGCGTAGCAGTGGGTGGAGCAATAGGCGTGACGCGTAGCAGTCGCGAAAGATAAGGGTGAAAAGAGGTGTAACAGGGCGTATACATAGACATGTGATGCAAACGTAACAGAATATGTCATGAATGGGGTGGAAACCATGGAGGGGGCTACCTAAGGAGCCGGGACCTCTAACCTGATGGTGCGCGCAAACTGGCAATGACGTGTTACTAGGAGAAGCTGGGGGCTATGAACTCTGTGCTAGGAGCAGAGACTGAAGTCTGGAGAGTCAGGGCGACATGTGCCTAAGCAGTATCTAGTATCTGATGTTTAGAGAACATGTTGATAGAATCCAAATGTTATCGGGGTAAAGGCGAACAGACTCTAAGACTGGAGCATGCATTATTCTACATGTAGTGCGTGATGAAGAATATTAAATGATCATTAAATGCAGTATTTCTCTTACATGGAGACGTAGAGGCTAGAAAATGACGGAAACTATTGATGCGATTCAGTAGCTTTAGGAATGCAGAGAAGGAGGGCTGTACTGATAACTCGAATCATAACATACTCTTGGCAGACTCAGAGGCAGAGCCAGGCTGAACCGGGCACTGCGAGGCAGGAAGTAAGTGAAGGGTCGAGGATACAGGCGGGGGCTGTATCGCTCCTCAGCGAGGCTTCAGGGGACAGGAGCTGAATCTGGTGTCCAGGCCCTTTTGAGGCCTAGAAACGGAGATTTTACAATGGAATAACGTGCACACTGAGAAACGTGGCAACGTAGCTTTACATAGGCCTGATATTCGTAGTATTCACGAGAACTGGAAACTGACATACTAAAGGTGGACACAACTATAATTGCGTCTTTAATCGAACATGGGGAATAACATATGCATATTAATCATGCACAGATAACATATGATGGAGGACGCGTAGGGACACAGAACATGGCAAAATTTACTTTTCCACATTCCCTCCTTGTCACTACGTTTCCTTCAGGAAACATCAATATTCATGATACCATCTATTATTTCATACAGTATCATTTGCTCGTCTCGAATTTTCTTGGAACGGGATTTAGAACGGGGCTTGGGACTAGGAATACATGATGTAGCACAAATGCCGCAAATCGCAGGGCCACATTGTATACAGAGGCAGCAGCTAAATATGATCGCTACTGCAACACCTAGAAAGGACAAGACTTTCTATCCCCAGGCGGAAATTATATTCCAGAACCAACCGGACCATGTCCAGGTGCCTGGATTTTGGTGTAACAGATGGGCAATTTTATGAAGTCTGGTTATAGCTGAATAAACAGACGGCGCGTTATTTGGAATGAAAATGCAGCAACTAGATCCGATGACTCTACAGGCCCCGCCCCTATCGGCCAATATGACGTCAAGGACGAGACGATTCTGGAGCACGACAATTCTCATAAAGGATTGTTCTTCGGTTAAATTACTTAGAGCAGAAGTAGTCTCAATTACTACTGCTTCAAGGGTTCTGGTTAACCTACGTATCAGTTTACTATTCACAACTGTACCTAAATAAGGGAAGACACCTTTATTGATATCTATATATTGTTCTAGAGCAGTTTCAGTATAATCGACAATCGGGAGGTTTCTCTTGTGTCTAGTATGTACTAGGTGGGAATTCCTATGGTAGTCGGGTGGGGCTAGAAAAACCGGTGGCAGTAGGAAGGCAATGTAACAGGTTCCCTCCCAATCGAGGGGCAGACGAACATATGCGGTCTGACCACAAATAAAATAAGAATGACGTGAAGCTTTGAAAATAGATTTCCCACTGTCACTATACTTGACAATAGTAGTACAATCACTATGTCCTACGTGTGTAGAACCATTATTTCGGACACATAATTCGCCTTTGACTGGTAGTACTGAAATTGCAGGTAAGTCTGGAGTAGTATCAGACTGAACATTCAGGACCATGAAATTCGAAGAATAATTACCTAAATTATACACTTCATTTTCTAGATCTAACCCGGTTCTGTGGGGGAGACCTTGCTTGTCTGGAAAAGATGTACTGTTAAGAAAAGACATATCTGTTGAGGATGACGTTAACGTGGACCATGCTCCACACGAACCATTATGTGAAAAAGGATAAGGAAAGAGTGGCAGAACTCCCTTCGGTGTCTGAAAAGGGGGGAGTCGACCACACACCCAACAATTAGTGGCATTGCTGGTCTGGTGTGAATAATGTAACATGCGGATGAAAGAATTATTTCGCATAGCGAGGCGGTAAGAGAGTTCATGAGGAGGCAGATCACTAAACGTGTGCTCCACCGTGACATTAGCAGACTTATTTACATGAGAAACTGGAAAATACAGGTAAAATGCATAACTGGTGCAGGAAATCATAATGCTGAGAAATAATATGAAACATAGAAAAACGATACATCGGATTGAGTTTTGACTAACTCTCTCACTATGGGGATCTATTTTATACATGTCAGAAACAGTCTAACCGTTTCACCTAGGGGAGGACTTAGACAATCAAACTGGCTGACTTATTTTACTAGACCGGAGTTTCAACTTATACTCCTGCTGTGGAGTTTTCTCTAACAGGGAGGGTGCAGTATCATTGTTCTTTGCGGGACAGTCCTTAAGAATAGTACTTTGGTAATCCTTCAAATCCTGGGAAATGTTCTTTGAGACCGGTTTCAGTCCATAAAACTTCTTTATATGTGAAAGATGCACCCAGCCTTTGCGTCCCTCCAACTTCACGGCTGTACGTGTGGCGAGGAGGACCTGTCGGGGCTCCTTCCAGCGAGGCTCCAGCGGACTTGAGCGGTCAAAATTTCGCACCAGGACCATGGATCCTGGAACGATTTCATGCGGTGCCACCTCGGTATTGTCTGGAAATGCGGCGGCAACCTGTGAACGACAAGAGTTGAGGGCAGACATCAAGGAAGCTAGGTAATCTGTCAGCATATTACTTAAACATCGGTAATACTTCGGGGTCTGGGTGTACCCCACATGTTAGGGGGGCGGCCGAAAACGACCTCATACGGGGACAGACCTGATCTGGAATGTGCGACCATGCGCATATAGAACAAAGCGACTGGCAGAGCTACTAGCCAGTCCACACCTTTCTCTTTACATACTTTGGCGATGCGGATTTTCAGAGTCTGGTTATGTCTCTCTACGAGACCTGCTGCTTCAGGGTGGCGTACACAATGGAACTTCCACTGGTACCCTAACAAAAGGGAAACATGCTTCATTAACTCTGAGGAGAATGGCTGGCCGTTATCAGAATATACGACCCTAGGGAGTCCATAACGGGGGAAGAACTCACGAACCAACTGCTTGGCAGTGGTCGCGGCTGTGTAATCTGGGACTGGATATGCTTCTGTCCACCTGGACAAAGCGCATACAACTACAAGGACATACTTGAAACCTCGACATCGCTCCATCTGAATATAATCCATCTGGAGGACTTCAAAAGGGTGGTCAGGAGGTTGAAATCCACCTTGTTCCACCGGGACACTTTTACCTGGATTAAACTGACAACATATCATACAGGTACGGACTTTCTGCTTGGCTGCAGCTCGTAAATGCTTGTTGAACCAAATGTTCTGGATACTGTCTAACATAGCTTTTTCTCCTAAATGTGCTGGACTATGTGCGGTATTGATAATGACTTGAACCATAGAGTCGGGGAGAAACCAAGTGGCTTTTCCTTTCGTTAACCATCCTTGATCTGTCTGGACCCCTCCTTGTTCGGACCATTTCTTGATTTCTTCGGGAGTAGCATGTAACTGGATATCTATGACATCTTGAGTAGGGTCCTTAACTGTCATACATGTAGTCGGATCTGGAGTGTGTGTCATGTTAACTGGAATGTCTGGAGTCTGTGCTGTAAGCTTGGCTGTGCGATCTGCTAGATCGTTACCCTGGGAAATAATGTCAGTAACTTTCGTGTGTGCCTTGCATTTCATGATAGCAATGGATGTCGGTAAATGTATTGCATCTAACAGAGCTTGAATAAGGAGACCATGCTGAATCTTGGTTCCATGAGAAGTCATGAAACCTCTCTCCTGCCAGAGCACTCCAAAGTCGTGTACGACTCCAAATGCGTAGCGTGAATCTGTGTAAACATTAACTTTCCGGTTCTTAGCGTGTATGCAGGCTTGTGTCAGAGCAACTAGCTCTGCTGCTTGAGCGGACAGGGTGTCAATACGGTGTGTTTCAATAACTTCGGTGTCGGTGGTCACTGCATACGCGGCGACTAGTTCTCCTGTACTTGTTCTCATACATGAACCATCCACATAAAGTGTCAGGTCGGGATCTGGTAATGGAATATCCGTCAGATCTTGTCTTGGCTTGGTCGTGATGTTGACTACTTCCACACAGTCATGTGTGGCAGGATTTGGATTAGCTGATGGTAACAGTGTAGCAGGATTGAGAACGTTGCAGCGTCTGATTTCTATGTGTGGCTGAAACAGTGTCAATTCATAACCTGTTAAACGTGCGATTGTCAAGTGCTGAGTTTGTGTTCGGTTTAAAAGAACTTCCACGGAGTGTGGAACTTGTACTGTCAGGGAGTGTCCTAATACTATGGAATCACTTTGTCTGATAGCTAGTGCTGTGGCTGCAACTGACTTGAGGCACGCAGGGAGAGCCTGGGCTACAGGATCTAATGTGCTCGAAAAATAAGCACAAGGCTTGTATTGTCCTGCTTGATCTTGTGTGAGAACAGATAATGCTGTACCTTCGCGTTCTGTGACGAAAAGTGTAAAAGGCTTACTGTAGTTTGGTGTAGCTAGAACTGGAGCTTGACATAGGGCTTTCTTTAACTCATTGAAACTGAGTGTATGTTCAGATGTCCAAGGGAGGACAGTCGATACGGCTGCCTCCTGTGTCGTTAACTGTATCAGTGGCTTGGCTAGAAATGCATACTGAGGAATCCATTGTCGGCAGTAAGAAGTGAGGCCGATAAAAGCACGTACCTCCTTCTGGGTCTTGGGCTGAGGAAGACTCGCTATTAACTGGATACGGTCAGGTGTCAACTGCCTACCCCTCTTGGACAGTAAGTGTCCTAAGTAGACCACTTGCTGGACACAGAATTGAAGCTTCGAAGGGGACACCTTGTGCCCCATCTCGGCTAGGAAATACAGAACTGTGAGGGATGCTCGCTCGCAAGCACGTTCAGAACGGGCTGTGACCAGTAGATCATCGACATACTGGAGCAGGGCAGTGTCAGTTGGCATGTGAATGTTGTCTAGTTGTCTCTTAAGTGCTTGACTGTAAATACTAGGACTTTCTGTGAAACCTTGAGGAGCTCGTGTGAACATATAGCTCCTTCCATTTAAACAAAATCCGAAAAGGAACTGGCTGTCTGAATGAATGGGGACACTAAAAAATGCATTCTTGAGGTCTATGACTGTAAAAAATGAGGCTTCTGAATCAATGGCTGTCAATAGGGAAGAGATATCTGGGACAACTGGGTACTGGGGAATAATACATTTATTAAGCTCTCGTAGGTCAATCACTAATCGATATACTGGGGGTGCATTTGGATCAGTACGTTTCATGACTGGAATGATCGGAGAATTGCATACATTGGAGTCAGTTTCTACAACTACTCCTTGAGCGATGAGCTCGTCAATAATTTTGGATAAGGCTGCTACAGCCTCAGGTGGCAATCTGTACTGTCTGATTCGTGGTAACACTACACCTGGCTTGAGAGTCACACGATGGGGTGTGATTTGCATATAACCAACATCAGTTGGACCTTGCGCCCATAAATGCTGCGGAACATTAGACAATCTGGGATCAAAATCTCGTAATACATAGTGACCCTTAAAGTCACGCAGGAACAATCGTATTCCCTCTGGGGAACAGCATATAACTGCACCTAACTCTTTCAGTGTTTTAATACCTAATAGATTCTCTGGACATGACTTAGTAAGTAACAGATCAGTAGTACGGGACAATGGACCTACTTCTAGAGTAACTGGCTTTGATATTTCATTTACAATGGGTTTTCCTGAAAATCCAAGGGAAACATTTCTTGAGCCTGAGAGCGGAGCCCCTGGAACTTCGGCGTGGCTAATTGTGGTCCTACTTGCCCCTGTATCAATCAAAAACTTTCTGTCTTTCCCTAATACTTGACTGTGAACATAGGGACCTTCTTGATCTACAGGTATCTCGATGAGAGGCAAGCCTACCTCCCTCTCTAGGCTGTTTCATGAATATGGCTGATACTCTGGATACTCAGACTGTGCATACTGGTACATCTGCTGTGTAACGTGCTGTGTTGCAGCGATGGGCTGCGGTGCTGTAACTGTCTGTGGTGCATTCTGTGGCTGAGGAGTATGTGAAACTTGTTCTTGTCTAGGCGGACGTGGTCTTTCTTTAGTCTTACCAGTAGCTATGTTGTGTTTCAGAACTGCACACTCGTTTATAAAATGACCTGGCTGTTTACAATAATTGCAGTTCCCTTTAACGGGAGCTGCAGGATGACTGGCTTGATTCGGACCCCTCTTCTGACTGTCTTGAGGAACAGATTGTGCAACTAGTACTTTCATTTTCGTGTCTTTCATACGCTTTCTCTCGTGTTCTTGCTCTTCCCTGATTCTATTCTGGTGATATTGGAGCATCTGTAACATCTGGGACGGGGTATTAGCTTGCCAGGTACTTTCGACTTTCAAAACTCGATTTTTAATTGGTGGACTTGAATTCTCGACTAATTTAGTAACAAAAAGGTGAGGGTATGACTCACTACTTGCCTTGAGGCCACTGTTGATGCTAAAACATTTCTCAAATCTAGAATAAAAATCACTAATGTCTTCGTCTTGTTTCTGTTTACAGGCTGAGATTGCATCCCAGTCTTCCTTTTTCGTTGTTAACAATCTGGGTAAAACTTGAATCAATAATTCAGGTAATTCTTTACATTTCGCTCCAAGACCGGTACCTGGTACTCGGGCCTTATCTTCAGCTTCTAGAACTGCCCAATCGATCTTTTTCTCTCCCACCTCCCATTCTTTTTCCTTGAGCTTTTCATACACCCCTGCGGGCAGCAGAACCTTTAACATTTTAATTATATCTGGATACGTGTATTCTCCCATACGGAGCATGTCTTTTAATTCTCGATGGAACCCTGCTGGATCTTTATCGTGACAGGGAATTAATTTTTTCATCTCTAAGAGTTCCATCTTTGTGATCGGGGTGTAAACAAACACTCGTTCTAGTTCGCCACCCGTTCCTCTAACTGGGTGGACTTCTCGTAACGGATTCTGTCTCTCCATGTAAAATGGTTTACTTTCTGGGGGTGAGACATGAACAAAATGCGGGTTCAAAAACGTTCTATATTTGTGACGCTGTTCTAGAATGACACTAATTAAATCGGTACCTAAACCTTTCCATCTATACTGGAGTAACTCGTTCAGGATATCATGTAACGGGCCTGGATCAGAGTGCTGACCCTCATACAATGTAATGAGGTGCTGAATCATATACATACCCGCCAGTCGTTGCTCGGCTGGGGGCATTTTCAGAAACATTTGTGCCACTATTTCGTCTGGAAAAGTGGTAGAATCAGTAGTCCATCGGACTGCTGATCGGGCTAGTTCTTGTTCATGCATAGTACTTAACTCACTGTAACCGATTTGTGATTTCAGAATGTGATCGGTAGCTTGAAACACTTGTTCTAGAGAACCTTGTTCTGGTGCTGGATGATGGAAAGTTGACTTGTGTTCTAGGCGTAAATGGCGATCTGGAAATCTAGATTTTCCTACATACGCTATTCTGGCGGGATCCTCGTCGTCTACCTCTTCAGTATCAGAGTTACTTTCTTTCTCGCTTACTTGTGCTGCTTTACGCTGTTCGTGTAACTTTATTATTTCTTTACGGATTTTCTTGTACATACTTTCCATAGCACTGATGGTCCTGTGCTTACCCTCGGCTATATTATTACTCCACTTTGTCAGGGTTCTCATTTCGGCTTGACCTTTGGACGGGTAATCTTGTTCTCTTATTAAACAATTAATCAAAAACTTTAGTATCATGAGCTGGATCTCGGCTTTCCTTTGAGACATGACTTCGCCAATGCTTTCTGGATCATCCCCTGTACGGATGAAACGATATATTCTGTCTAGATCTTCTTTCATATTCGGTAGGGTGACTAGATACTCGGCCACCTTTCTTACACGTAATGAATATAAAACCATATTATCCTCGCCTGGGACTGGATCATAGCCGCATTCATTAAGGGCTTTTCTTATTTCTGCTACAGACTGATATCTGGGCGTACGCTGTGACGCTTGTGCATGTAATTCGACTAACGTTAAACGCTTGTGTGGCGGCGGGGTCTGAGGAGGGCCTCCTCCTGCGGCCCCTAAACTAGAGTCGTCAACTGATACTCTTCGTACTAGAGTGGCGGGAAATTGAAATGCGGACTGAACTTGTGTGGCGGGCTGGACCTGGGGGACCGTAGCAGGTACTGCAAGGGGTACCCCGGTGTCTGGAGAAACGGGGAGTGCCTGATTTACAGGGACTGGCGGAGCGCGAACAGGATTTGCATATTCTGGGACTGTGTCGTCCAAATAGGACGAAATGAAAATATCAGCTGCGGTCTGTTTGTGACGTAGCTTGGTCGGAACTAATGGTGGCGGAAAGTTACTGGATGCCTCCGGGGTCGCTTTTGGCAGGCCCTCGGCAAGAAGAGGATACATACCCTTAATAAGAGCATGCCTCTGTCTGTCTGACTGTTCGGTTTTAACTCGTTCACCAATCTCGATTAATTCCCTTTCTTGGGCTCGTTCCAAGGATTCTCTACTTAATTCTGACTTTCTGATTTCTTTTTCGGTTCTTTTATGAGATTCTTTGCGCCATAACTCGATGGCATCTTTCTGTGACTGTCTGGCTTTCTTTTTCCATAATGCTTCTTCTACTCTCATGATGCACTCGGCATCCCATGTGCCTGACACAGGCCATCTATACTTTTCCTCTAACTGTTTGGTATACTCGACCCATAAATCTAGATACAATATGGCGCTTATGCCATGCTTCTGATACATAAAATGACCTGGACTGTCCCTAGGCGGGACAGGAACTGCTGCTTCTAGCAGACCTTTTCTAGTTCTCAACTGACGCAGTTTTGAAAAGAGCGGCATGACTGAACTATAATCTGGACACAATACGATACACAATAAACACGATAACTACTTCACACTCATACCACGACATCAAGATACATGAAGAACATTCAGAATAACAGTTCGAACAGAATACTACCTGGAATACGGAAAACAGAATACATGAATTTTCTCGAGAACAGAACTGACTAGAACAGAAACTAGATGCACTGCTGAAACAGTACGAAACTTACCGGTCTCATACAGAGACACGTCAGGACCCGTATCCACCGGAGTGGACACTTCGTTTGTGGGCTTGTGTACCACCAACCCACGGACCAGAGTCAATTAAATTGACCCTGTCTAGATACTACCCCAGTAATGGTACTCACCGGGCAGTAAGAACGGAAGGCCTCAGACTGGACGGGACTGCTTGGACGCCGGACGGACGGACTTCGGACTTCTGTTACGGGTGGGCCTCCGGATACCTCGGACCTTGGACTCTCGGCTTGGGCTCTGGTCGGGACTCGCCGCGTTCCTCCACCGTCTCGTCTGGATGCTGGACCGCCTCCTCCGTCTCCTCCGTGGGCCTGAGGGATACTTGAAGCAGAAATATCTGCCGGTGCGCAGAAGAGTTCCGTCACGACTGCAGAGGGTCAGGGGGTCGGCGTGGCTTCACCGACGCGTGGGGAAAGGGCAAGTCCCTATTCGGGCGCCATTATGTGGTAAATAAATAAATAATACCTCTCTTTTTGAATGCATAAATGAATAACAGATAGCTCAATAAATAAGAGTCAAGATTCGAGGTAGTAGGAGTTTTGCAGGTTTAAGGTTTAATACAGCATAAAGACAGGGACAGGACAACCTGCACAGGAATAGGATGGCAAGCCCTGGCAGCGCTGCCGGGGTCAGGATCGGAATCGGCGGAAGGAATAACTTTTTAATAACAGTACATGAGCATATATACATAACGCAAACACATAGCATTACATCGCAATAGGCGTAGCAGTGGGTGGAGCAATAGGCGTGACGCGTAGCAGTCGCGAAAGATAAGGGTGAAAAGAGGTGTAACAGGGCGTATACATAGACATGTGATGCAAACGTAACAGAATATGTCATGAATGGGGTGGAAACCATGGAGGGGGCTACCTAAGGAGCCGGGACCTCTAACCTGATGGTGCGCGCAAACTGGCAATGACGTGTTACTAGGAGAAGCTGGGGGCTATGAACTCTGTGCTAGGAGCAGAGACTGAAGTCTGGAGAGTCAGGGCGACATGTGCCTAAGCAGTATCTAGTATCTGATGTTTAGAGAACATGTTGATAGAATCCAAATGTTATCGGGGTAAAGGCGAACAGACTCTAAGACTGGAGCATGCATTATTCTACATGTAGTGCGTGATGAAGAATATTAAATGATCATTAAATGCAGTATTTCTCTTACATGGAGACGTAGAGGCTAGAAAATGACGGAAACTATTGATGCGATTCAGTAGCTTTAGGAATGCAGAGAAGGAGGGCTGTACTGATAACTCGAATCATAACATACTCTTGGCAGACTCAGAGGCAGAGCCAGGCTGAACCGGGCACTGCGAGGCAGGAAGTAAGTGAAGGGTCGAGGATACAGGCGGGGGCTGTATCGCTCCTCAGCGAGGCTTCAGGGGACAGGAGCTGAATCTGGTGTCCAGGCCCTTTTGAGGCCTAGAAACGGAGATTTTACAATGGAATAACGTGCACACTGAGAAACGTGGCAACGTAGCTTTACATAGGCCTGATATTCGTAGTATTCACGAGAACTGGAAACTGACATACTAAAGGTGGACACAACTATAATTGCGTCTTTAATCGAACATGGGGAATAACATATGCATATTAATCATGCACAGATAACATATGATGGAGGACGCGTAGGGACACAGAACATGGCAAAATTTACTTTTCCACAAGAGCACAAACCAATTAATAAAAAATTTGTGGAGGGTCTGACAGAATGTACAGAATATTGAAACCACTAAAAATGGTAGAAAAAATTGTAAAAAAAATTGCAAACGAAAAAAAGCAAATGAACAGTCAAAGGATACGATCAATGGTAAAAGAAAACAAAATCAGTATAAAGAAATTAGCAAAAAAATATTTTATGATAGAGTTGTTTTTAATTTACTGAAAGATGCAAAGAAATATAAAAAGAGAGCACTAATTTATAAAAATAAGAAGTGTATTGAATCTATTGTTGAAAAGGCTTTTGAAGTAAAAAGGAAACTATTCATTTTAGTATTAGACAGAATCCGATCACTAGATAAACCAATCAATTTAATGAAGGTCAAAAGTAAGAGGAAAAGAATAATTAACAGAACTTATTTTTGTGGAATGGAAACACAGTTCAAGTTCTGAGCCTTTCTTTAATGAACAGAGTTATTTTTAGACCAATGATTTGTTGCATGCAGTTGACACCAGTGGTCAAGCTTATGAGGTTAGAAATGGTTGTCCAATTAACAAAGAAAAAATGGTTCCCAGAAATGCAGAAGAAATGATAGCTGATGAAGTTCTTGGCAGACGTCCTAAAGCCCCTGTGTTTACTTGGGATTGCAGTAGTATTTGTAGTGTACGACAATAATCTATTGACAATTTACGCAATTTCTTACGAACATATACTAATAAAAGTGTTAAACAAAAGATTAAGATGTTGCAAGGCCTAGACCCTTGTAGAGTAAGAAAAAATACGGGTTTGCAAGGTCACTCTCTGGCTTGTCTTTCTAGGAAAGTTTGTCAAAGTGTTTTTCACCATTTCAGGATGTTGGCCGTACATCATACTCAAATGCGGAAGTTAGTTAGAAGATTGTATTATGCAAAAAGTCCAGCACTAAAATTAAATGAGTTGAACAGTGCTCTTTTGCGTGGGCCAGTTTCAGATGTAAAGAAGATTTGTGATGACATATAGATTTGTTACTTTGGTCCTGAACAAGAGAGTGAAGAAGCTCAGATATTAATAAAAGAAAATGTTGGAGAGAATGTTGAACATAGTTGTACAAAAAATGTTGAAGGTGAAATTGCAAAGTTTAAGGTGATTTCAAATGAACGGGCAAATGTTTCTTGTATTTGTTGTCGGCAAATTCACTATAAAAATCAGACTAGGAGTGTTGATCTGTATTTAAAAAGTGCGCACAGATCAGAGTGACATTCATTCTAAGAATTCCCACCAGCTAATGACGCCAGCACAGATGCGGGCTGGCCCTAAATCCTGGCGCTTGTTTGAGCAGGATGTTACTTCTCTGCACAAGCCAGCTGTAGCAGTGTAACTGCACTGACTGCTGAGCTCACACCCATCCAGAAACCAGTGCAAGGACATCCTGTGGGAGGCTTGCTGCTGAGTCGGGAGGGTCCTTCTGGAGGAGGCGAGCAACTTAATCCCAGGATACTGAGTGCTTACAAAGCTGCTGGAGGTCATTCATTTTATGAATGTGTTGCTCTATACATGACTGTGCACTCATTTAGATGCCCACTTTTTTCACTCTCTGTTGCTGTTCACTTACTCGGGGTCTTTCACTCCCATTTGTAGTCACTCACCCATAAATTCATTCACTGATGTGTTCACTAAGTCACTCATTCATTCTTTCACTAACTTCCTAACAGCTATACTCACTCACTGGATTTATATGCTCATTCACTCTGTCATGAACCCACTCACAGCAGGGCTCATTCACTTCAAAGCCCAATCTCTCATCCACTGGCTCACTCATTCACATGCTGAATTACTCACTAAATCACTAACGTATCTGGCATAAACCCATTACTTCCTCCCTCACTAAGGTGAAGGGTGGTCCCAAAGTGTCTAGGTGACCGACAAGAACAACCCCCATATGGCGTGCTTGACAGAGCTGCTGACTTCGGAACTGGGTTCATGTCCCGGCATCGGCTCAGGAGCCTTTGATTCTGGGCAAATCACTTAGATCTATCTCCCTATGCCTACAAAAAAATGAATGTATATATACATATATATTTAAAAAATACGAATGTGTGGTACCCAGCCCTTCCTGATGTGTTTGGATCTCCTCCGACTGACCCTACCCCGGACCTGCCTACCCCCACACCCAGGGCGCATGCGCAGGCAGCAGTGAGGAGGCGGAAGCCTGGCTGGGATGCTCTGACTGTCGGGCATCGGCCCGCACGGCCGAGGTTAGAAATTACAGCGGTGGGTGTGCACGTCTCCACATGTGAATGTGCAGACTCCATATTTAAGTATGAACTGTATATTACAGTGTGATTCTGGCTTATAAAGCCAGGACCCTGTCACCCGGTGGGGCTGTAGCTGAGAGGCTTAGATGCACTCCGTTGGCCGCAGCGCAGATGTCCTCCTGCTATTAGGAAAGAATTTACAAAAGACTGTGCAGTAAAACCAACGCCACTCAGGCAAGCCGCTGCTAGTTTTTGGCGGTTCGCATTGTTATTCCACCATCACGCACACTAAAGCCTATCCTCGGAAAGCAGCCGCTCCCGGAGAACAGACATTCTCTTTGCATTTTAAAATATCTGGCCCTGACGTTTTTCTGTCACCGAAGCTTAAAGCTTCGAAGTGCATGAAGTGTCGACTTTGGGCTGCTGTATTTGATCAGCTAAGCATCAACCACGGACCTTCTACCTTTATCCACCCCGCCTTCACGCTTTCTTAAATAAAATAGCAAACTAGACACACAGACCGTCCATATAATAAGGCCACTGTGAAGCTAAAACCTACGTCACAGGGCCTCAGAAGAAACTTTAACACAGATTACCCTGATTCACCGTGGGGACCGGCCTACACATCCTTCACTGAAAGTACCAACCGCCAAAAAAGCCCCCAAAAAAAGCCTGAATAACTACTGTACATTCTTTATTTTAAAAAAAAAAAGGAAACTCTCCGTTCCCTTGTGGCACTCCTGACGAAGGCACCCTTGTGCCGAAACGCGCGTTGAGACGACTATCAGTTTGCAGCCACATTATATTAATCGCCTTGTATAAATGGTGCATTTTATGAATGTAAAAAATATATTTTCATGATATTGACTCTTTTCAGAATACAACCTATACTCATTGCAACATAGAGTCTAATCATTATATCAAAATTGTTAATGTACCCTTTTTTTAACTTCAGAGATGTATGTGTAAAATATGTATTATGTTCAAACTTTTTCTCACCTCTTTTTTAACAAAAATAAATAGAACTAAAGACATTTTCATGTTTTAATTGTATTATGTTTTGCACAGAGCCAGATTTATCACTTTCTTACCTAATGTTTTGACCAGCCAGCATGTCAATTATATTCTAACTGCCTAGGAATTTCATTACATTGTAAAACCAACCCTCAACATGTCTCTGCGGCAAAGTGCACCTACATCAACATCGTATGCCCCACAAACAAGTGCCACACCGCTGGCACATCCTAACCTTCTGCCCACACCCATCACTGCCCGGTGCTTCCACACCCTCACTGAGAATACATCCGGCATGCGCAGCCCAGCCAGAGGAGTTCCACACCATGCCCGGGCACTCTCCGGTTCACTGAACACACCTCCCCACCCGGTCGTTTTCTCCCACACATGCCCCCAGTCCACCGCGCTCCTGGTACTGTGGGAATGCCTCTAGCCAGCATTCTCTCCCCGCACGTCTCGCTCCCTGCTCTCCCCAGATTCCACCCTCACCCCCACCCACATCACATCTATCTGTCTGCAGCCACCATAAAAATCTGCAGAAACTTACCAGACCCTTCTGGAATTGTTTGCAGAAACCAGGAGCGGTATCCCTCAGACGATCTTAAAGGGTGCCGGAGACCGTTCTCATGTTTTCTTGGGACAGCCACATACTAGGTCCCTGTGTGTCTTTTAAGTGTTTATTCCTCGGAACAAGTGCATCGCGCCTTAGGCCCCACCCCCTCAGTGCATCACTCTGCAAACGTGCCCGTGGCGTATTGTAAGTTGGGGAATTAATTCCCCTTCAATACTGGGGGTCCCCGGGGGGTCACCTAGCCCACCAGGTACCTCCAGTATGCGCCACAGTCCTGCCTTGCAGAGAGGTGGTCCGAGGCCACGCCTTTTTTACACCTCTCTGCAATGCAGCTCTGTGGCACTTACTGGAGGTACCTGGTGGGCTAGTTGGACCCCAGGGACCCTTAGGACTCAAGGGGATTTAATGCCCCAATTTACAACACACCAGGGGGGGCGTTTGCACAGATGTGCAGTGAGGGGGCGTTGCCTGATTTGACAAGTGTGCAAACATGCCGTGTTACACATGACAGTTTTAATTTGGAGGATTAAGTCCCCTCCAATCCTAAGGGTCCCTGGGGCCAACTAGCCCACCAGGTACATCCAGTATGCGCCAGGGAGCTGTGTTGCAGAGTGGTGGTCCAAGGCCATGCCCCCTTATCACACCACTCTGCAACGCAGCTCTGTGGTGGTTACTGGAGGTAGCTGGTGGGTTAGTTGGCCTTCAGGGACCCTCAGGATTCAAGGGGACTTAATCACCCAACTTAAAATGCGCCACATGCGCGTTTGCACACTTGTCACATCAGGCCCCCCACACACCCTGCACCACAGTGTAAACACACCCTGTAGCTCGTTTTAAGTTGGGGGATTAATTATCTTTCAATACTGAGGGTCGCTGGGGGCCAACTAGTCCACCAGGTACCTCTTGTAAACGCCACAGGGCTGCGTTGCAGAAAGGTGCTCCAAGGCCAAGCCCCCTTTTACACCACTCTGCAAACGCAGCTTCTGGTGCACTGCTGGCGGGGAAATGAGGTCCTCTTGTGTCCTGAGGACTTCAAGACACAAGTGGACTTCATCCTCTGAGCAGCAGTGCGGCAAAAGCTGCGTTTGCAGTGTGGTGTAAAAAGGGTCAAGGCCTCAGAACATCTCTCTGAAATGTAGGTCTGTTGCGCTTACTGGAAGTACCTGGTGGGCTACGTGGCCAACAGGAACCTTCAGCATTCTAGAGGACTTAATAGGGATGTCATAGTTAGAAATTAGCATTTAAAAAACCTTAGAAATTCACTGAAAAAAACATAGGTTTCAGGGATGTTATAGTTAGAAATTAGCATTTAAAAAACCTTAGAAATTCACTGAAAAGACCATAGGTTTCAGGGACGTTATAGTTAGTTGGACATTTCCCTCGTAAAAAACAGAGACATTCGGCCGTTATAGTTAGTAGAGCTAACTATAACTCGCGCCCCCGCAATACACTGCTGATGACGTCACATATTACATCACTTATGACATGATCAGTGACATCACAGATACATATTCATGCTCTGTATATTAGCCTTCCATGTGTGATTGCCATGCATCACAAACATTCCATCAAAAAACAAATATGTGTTACACGATGCCCCTGGTGTGTGTGTGTGTGTGTGCACATTATTGTGCTCCCTTTTGGCCTGGGTATTCATGGCTCTAAGAAGTATCTGGAGCCACAGGCAGAGTGCACATCCTAAATCACATGTGACAAACAGTAAACAGCAATGTGTAGATTTCTTTTGCTGTACATCTGTTGTTAGGCTTTACCAATATAGTAGTGTGTTATATATGAGACTTTCAGGTTCACATTTGACATGCATTGCTTGACTGTAATGAGTGTTATCACTGTGTGTGGCATAGCCTCACTGCTGATCCTCCCTCCATCCAAGCACATTCACATGTGTACGCTTCGCGATAGCAACACTTTCAATAATACCGCACACCATTGACATGCGTGTCTGCGCATATCCACAACCTTGACAATGACATGTAATGTTCACCATTCAATCTTTTCAAACACCATCTCAATAACGATAGTTTCCGTCCTCCAGACACATGCTACACTAATCTAAATTGCACACTCTGCGAGGTCAAAACTACAAAAGAAACACACATAAGTACACTTCCTGGCCAGACAGGCACTGAACAAAGCTCTGTCCCCGGAATAATTATTCACAACCCTACGCTGGCCTGGCATACACAAGCCCAGCCCACTTTGCGTACGTATAAATAGGATAACGACGACGCCACATGTCCAAGTTCTACCACACTGCCTCAGGTAATATGGCCACATCCACCTCGCATATCACAATGCGCAATAAAAAAAGGGCTCCATGAGGTGTACACCATCCTGCCAATCAACACTGAATATGAATTATGAGCCCTACTGGCAGTTATGTTTGGAAAGGGATCTATGAGGTTTACACTATCCTGGCAATCAACACTGCATTTGAATTGTGAACACTGCTGCTCGTCGTGTTTGGACACAAAACAATGACAGCAGGTGAGCAGTGGGACCTGGGTGCACAGGGGCTGCAATTGAGCGCAGTGCTGCGGGAGGGGTGGGGTACATCTGCCTGGGTGCGCAGGTGCGAACAAGCCATGATGCAGTGCATAATGATGTGATCTCTGACCTCATTCAGTCACATCTCTGTCTCATTTTAAGGACCTGCTGGACCGTACTGCAGGCCTGTGCCAGCGGGCACCGCTGCCCTACACACACGTGGCTTTGGCTTTTCGAACACTGTAGTGAGCTAATTACTAAGTGTACATGCACACAGGCTTGCGCCACTGCATTACACGCACACATTATGCTTCTAACATGCGCTCTGTTAGATCGTACTTCAAGAAGGAAGGATGCACTCAACTGGTGTTCTCTATTAAGCTTGAAATAAACCTTCATTTACCTCAAGACGTTTCCAGCATTATATTATTTCTTCCTTTTCAGACACTGAGTTGCTTGCGCCAAAATGGGTGGAGCGGGTGCTCACCCCATGACGATGCGCTGGGCATTCTGACGCCTTCCATCGTGGTATCAAGACACTGTTCCCGACCGGAGACCTGCTGTTCTACCCTGAAAGAGGCACCCCGGAGTCGTAGCTTGCACCGGCACGTCGTTGGACACACCACTGGTGGCAGGTGAGCAGTGAAGCCTCGGTGCGCAGGAGCTGCAATTGAGCACAGTGCGGGGGAAGGGGCTGGGGTGCAGCAGCCTGGGTGCACAGGTGCAGGCAAGGGACGTTGCCATAGATGTAATCTCTAGCCTCATTCATATCTGTTTCATTTTAAGGACTTGCTGGACCGCACTCTTTCTCGCGGCCCCCAGTGTCCTAGACACACGGGTGACGGGATGTAAACCGTGAGGGCTGGGTGCAGTAGGCCGAAACTCTGTCTCCTCCTCCCTCTCTTCTTTTTACTCTCCTTCCCCTTCTCCCTTCCACCCACTCCCCCTCCCTTCCATTCTCACTATCGCGCTTTCATTCAGACTTCCTTTCTTTACCTCTTCCACATAGCACACATTTTTATATTATTTTTGTCTTGCAGGTATCCTACGCTGCTTCCACTGGAGTCCAACCCACGTTTTTATTATTATACTGTTTCTTCTATTAAAGTTACGTTTGTATTTATTTGTGTTTTAATAAAGGTTACTTTTTTTCAAATAAATAACTGAGTGGATAGGTCTTCTTTTTCTGACAACACTTGTCTATTATTTATTGTGAAAATCATCTGTTTATAAGAGAGTTTAAGGATAAAGTTATCTAATCTTAGAGTGCACCTACCAAATATAATCTGACTATTAGACAAATGAAGCCTGGGTAATTGTACAACTGCAAGAGTTACATGAGTGTATCACTTTATAACACCAAGAGTACTGCCCGTGTGATTACAGAACCAATAAGGCACTGCCTAGGGACACCAAGGATTCAGGGACTGGCGAGGCCCACCCTCCATATTTATGTAAAGCCCCGGAGGGTGGGGATCACCAGACTTGAGTTGGCCTCGAAGCCCCCTGAACAATTAGTAAACAATACCCAGGGACGTGGCGATCCCCTAGGCTGCAAAACTTCGCTGTGCCCTCCAGTGTTTCATTTTCTTTTCCATTTTTACCATCCGGATCCGCTATATTAGAGCGATATAAGGTTTTCCTCCTCTCGCTTCAACGAGGCAAAGAAGAATTTGCTATCACAGGGTTGAAGCCATGCAGCCATCCTGTAATAGCAAACATAAATATCCCGTAGATGCACACCCCGGGACATTGTATGAGCTGCGCCTGGGAGGTGGCGCTCCATAGGACCATGATGCATTGGTTACTGCATAACTACAGACTTAGTATAAACGCATACTAACACTACTTGCACATGTGAAGTACAGCAGCCAGAGTGTAGTGAAGAGGCAGAGGAATCCCAAAATCAAAAAATATGAATCATATCAGAGGTCGGATGACATAGTTCAATGAGCCGACGACCCTGGGATGAGTAAAAACAGCTTCACGAAGAAACCGGGTCTTCAGCAGAACGCAAGCAAGCTCGAAATATTGGTGAATGCTGCCTTCTTTTTACCTTCTCCCGCTCATCGCCAAATTTATGTAGTGAAGAGGCAGACATCAGTGGATCCGATAAGTAGAATTAATGCAGGAAAACCAGACAGCTTAAACAGCCACCAACAGGAGCAGACAGCAAGGCAACTGTCTTCTCCGGCACCGTGTACAAAATCCCCAAGGTTCCCCTCATGACAGGCCTACATTCTAACATTACATAATTACATTCTAGTAGCATTACATACTAACATTCTACTATGACTTACTTTGGAATACTACACAGAGTACATGACTTTACAGCAATGAGCTCATGGTTTCATCCACGAGTCTTGAGACCGTAAGGGGTGAGTAGTTTGCTTCCCATTCCCTTTATTGCATAAACGCAAACTAACACTACTTCCACAGGTTTGGTACACCGCCCAGAGCACATCAATTTACAGCAATGGGCTCACGATTTAGGGTCATGGTTTAATCCCCGAGTCTTCAGACCAGTAGGGGTTAGTAGTTCACTTCCCACTCCCTGTATTGTATAAATGCATACTAACCATACTTACACCGTTATACTACAGCGGCCAGTATGCTATAGCACCCAGAGCCCATCATTTTACAGCAATCAGCTCGGTTTGATTCCTGAGTCTTCACACCGGTAGGCATGAATACCTCACTTCCGGTATAGCATAAACGCACGGTAGGGGTGAGTAGTTTGCTTCCCACTCCCTGTATGGTATAGACGCCTACTAACACTACTTGCACACGTATGCTACAAAGACCAGAACACATCACTTTACAGCAATGAGCTCACTGTTTAGGCTCTCTGTTTCATACCCTAGTGTAGAAGCATCTCATCTCAGCACCAGGTCACTCTGAGCAACACGGCACTTTCAGACCGGTAGGAGTGACTTCTTCGCTTCGCACTCCCCCACAGAGGTTACAGTGTTCCTATTCTCCTCTTTCCTACTCTTTTCGCCCTTTTTTCCCCTTACTCATTTCAACGGAATCACAAAATGGCTGCCAACACTTCCTAGTTGCAACCGCTCGCAGCCAATGTTATGTTATGTTATGTTACACTAATTTATATAGCGCTCAGCTGCCCCAGCAAAGGGGCGTCCCGGCGCTTCATGGCAGTAGAGCGACTGACTCACAGGATGGAAACAGAGCGTACAAGCAGACAGGCTTAATTTCAGGGAAAGAGGTGGGTTTTGACATCCCTTCTGAAGTCCAAAAGGTTGTTCCGTTCACGTATGTGTGCTGGTAGTGAGTTCCACAGTTTAGCTGCTAAATAGCGGAAGGAACGTCCTGGCGCTCGGCAGCGCTTGATCCAAGACCAGATGCTGGCCAGCAGAGCGTAGTACGCGGGTTGGAACATACGGGGTCAGGAGGTTGCCTAGCATTTTAGAAGTGCCGAGTTTTAAAATCTTGAAGGAAATACAGAGTGTCTTGAACTGAATACGCTGAGCCATGGGAAGCCAGTGAAGTCTCCGGATGGTATCGGAGATGAAGCAAAATTGGGGAAGGCCTACTAAGGCTCTGGCAGCCGCATTCTGGATGCGTTGCATCCGGGCAATCTCAGCTTGACTGGCTCCCAGAAGCAAGGAACAGGCGTAGTCCAGCCAAGAGAGCACCGTGGCCTGGACTATCAACTGTCTTGTGGAAGAATCAAAAAACTTAAAAATAGGTCCTAGGCCTCGTAGAATGCCAAAACAAGTAGCAGCCACTTTTTTAGTCTGATGGCATAAATTAAGGGAAGAATCCAGCCACACACCTAAGTTTGTAACTTCTGATTTGGGTTCCGGGGCTTTACCCAGAGCAGTTGGCCACCAATGATCCCCCCATAGATCGGCGTTTTTTCCAACCAGTAGGAGCTCTGTCTTATTTGCATTTAATTGCAGACAGTTAGATGACATCCACTGTGCCACAGCAGTAAGGCCACTTCTAAATCTGGAGACATTAGGGGCTGATAGCTCAGTCAGAGCAACCACCAGCTGAGTGTTGTCAGCATATGAGACGATGGTAAGGTCCCACTGTCTGGCGTCATCAGCTAGTGGCTGGACATACAGATTAAATAGAGTGGGGCTTAGTGCGGAGCCCTGGGGGAACCCTGTTCAATCGGGTGTACCCGAGATAGAAATGGTGGAGTGGACACACGAAAAGATCTCTCGGCCAAAAAAGATCTGAACCAGGCGAGGGCCAGATCGGTAATCCATGCCTCCTCAAGCCGGTGGAGTAAAATTTTGTGGGAGACGTGTCAAAGGCGGCACTGAGGTCCAACAGGATCAGTGCCGCCGTTTGACCATGGTCAAGAATATCTCGAAAGTGTTCCGTTATAGCCAAGAGAGCAGTCTCGGTGCTATGACCGGCGCAGAACCCATGTTGCAGCAAGCTCGTGCTCGTAACGCCTCAGATGGCAGAATTCCCAAATATCGATATCTGTACATTTCGATATTTCTCCAAAACTACAGAACTGATTTACACCAAATAAACAAAAGTGTGCTTTCTAGACCAAGACCCTTCTCCCTGCCGAATTTGGGGTAATTCCTATCACCCGTTCGACCTGTAGCTTTGTCCTAAGTTTCCTATCGAAATTGCATGGAGAGAACATGTTTTGGGACCCCCTTTTTTCTCTGCCCCCCCTTGACCAATCACCACCCAAACTTTCAACATAGGAGCTGATATGAACAAAGAGTTAGTTTGGAAAATGTCATGAAGATTCATCAAACAACGCCAAAGTTATAAGCAAAACAAAATATGCTCTTCCTATGGAAACTTGGTCCTAACTATAACTACCTACTGCCGACCGCCAGTAGGTAATATATACATATCCCCTCTGACTCCGATCCCCAGACCGCCCCTCCTAAAAATACTATCTTGGAACGTGGCAGGCCTGGGGAATAAATTGAACTGCCCGGACTGGAGTTCATTCATTGAGGGTAGGGATATATGTCTGTTCCAAGAAACCTGGGCGAGAGAGGATGTCTCTCGTGCAGGTTTTGCAGCATATTCCATTCCTGCAAAGTGGGGGGGTAGGGAGAGCCCCTCGAGTGGTCTTGCAACCTGGGTGGCGGCTGACCTGGGATGTACGGTCACCGTACTTCCCCTAGCCACAGAGGACATTCTTAGTCTTCTGTTGTAGTGGCCGAAATCGAGTAGACTCGTGGTGATAAATGTCTACTCCAGGCCGGTAGGCATCACACAAGAGTCACGTACCATTGATGAACTCTCGGTCGCTCTTAGTGACATTCCCCAAGGCACTCCCCTCCTGAGATTTGTATTGCCACTTTGAGCCCCTCTCAGGTTTACTGGATGGACTCTCCCAGGAGGAGGACGCAGTATGGTCTGTGCCACCAATGGCAGCGCCTGCGCCCAGAGCCTGGACTCCTCTGGCTGTCCAAATTACTGCCACAACCTTGAAACATGGTGTGCGGGCCTGCAATGGACGCACATATTCTGACATCCCTCCTAAATGCACATATAACAGAGTGGGTAGGGAGTCAAGATTAGACTACATTCTGGTCCCACTTTCCTTGTGGTCACACATTAACGATTTCCGGGTGATACCCAGGGAGGATAGCGACCACAACGCACTGGAATTGGAATATGCCCTTCCTGGCTTAGATGATAGAGGGGTGGTGGCAGGCGCCCCCGCCCAAGGGCTAGTGTTGACGAATAATAGACGGAGAGTAAGGTGGGAGAAGCTTGCCTCAAATCCAGAGAAGGTCTCAGGGCTCTATGCCCGGGTCATTCCCACACTTGAAAAGGTTTGTGCAATAACGGAGCAACCCAGTATGCAGGGCACTAACAAACAGCTCTGGTTGATGCACGAGGACCTCATTAAGCCTGTGGCTGAAGTTCTCTTCTCAACAGGAAAGAGTGGTGGTGGCCGTTATATCCGACCCACTTGGTATAATGTGGTATGCCGCAAGGCTAAATCAGACCTGCTGACTTCGATCAAGGAAGGCAGAGACAGATCTGTGATTAGGGCCAGGAGAAGGGCCTACAAGCGCCTGGTTACCCATGCCAAGAGCGAATGGGAACATGAGAAATGGGAAAACCTCACTATTTCACTAGCATGTAGGGATTCTCGCAAATTCTGGCGTATTGCTAATACGGGGTCTGAGGAGTTAGCCTCGGCAATTGAACCTAATATCTCAGCCAAGGCTTGGCAAGACCACTTCCAGTCCCTTTACAGGGTTGACGATGGCGCCCTAAATAACCCCTCATCGACCTCCAGCATTGTACTAGAGGGGGACCCCTTTACAGAAAAGGAGGTACGAGTAGCCATCGCAGAGTTGACATCAGGCAAGGCGCCTGGTTTGGATGGTCTACCGGGAGACTTATTCAAACAGGAGCCTGATGTATGGGCGCCCTACTTGATGACGATATTCAACGCAGTTCTGAGGGGCATGGAGGTGCCTGGCACTTGGCTGGGCGCAGAGATTGTTCCCATATATAAGAAGGGATCGCCTCTGATCCCAGCCAACTACAGGCCCATCAGCCTCATTGATGTACCTCAGAACATTTTTGGTAGGTTGATACTCGATCGCCTCCAAAATTGGATCGAGGAATTTGCCATCCTGAGTCCCTACCAGGCTGGGTTCAGAAGGGGGGTCTCAACCACGGACCAGATCTTCCGTATGAATCTTTTGTTTTGGAAGACTGCAGCAATCGAGGGCGGCAGCTTGTACGCGGTATTTTAGACTTGCGAGCAGCCTTCGATTTAGTGCCATGAGACAGATTATGGACCGTCTAGGCGGAGCTAGGGATCCCGGCCGACATTCTGTCAATTCTGATAAGATTACACCAGGGGAATTTTGCTCGAGTCAGGTGCGGCAGAAGCGGGGCACTTTCGGGAAGTTTCCCCGTTGACAGAGGGGTAAGACAGGGCTGTGTGCTCGCACCGACCCTGTTCTGCCTCTTTGTCAACGGGGTAATCAACCACCTGAATAGCTTGGGTGACATTGATGCTCCCAAGCTCAATGGCAGCAGGGTGCCCGCTATTATGTTTGCGGATGACACTCTGCTGCTATCCAAGTCCCCTATGGGTATACAAAGGGTCCTGGACGGGTTTTTGACTTTTTGTGTGGAGCGTGGGCTGGAGATCAATGCCCTGAAAACAAATACATGATCTTCAACCCTCCTTCCTCAACTCGCCCAAATCCTACCATAGGGCCACTGAGACTAGAGAGGGTCCTCACTTTCGAATACCTGGGGGTAACCATCAACCAGAACATGACATGGGACTCGCATCGCACCAAGGCCAACATGAAACTGGTTCAGTTAACGGGTGGCATCTGCAGGATGGCAAGTAGGTCGACCTACAAGCCTTTTGGTCCCCTCCTCCAAATCTACAAAATGCAGGCTAGAGGGGCAGTTACCTATGGTGGAGAATTGTGGGGTCATACAATCGCCCAGAACCTGCAGATTAGTGAGAACAACTTCATAAGGCAGCTGGCCGCCCTACCACCTAGCACCCCCCTCCTCCCGCTGAGATTAGACTTGAGTCTCAGACCTATTACAGAAGAGCTGGGACTAAAACCTATAACTTTTTGGCGCAGAATCTGGAGCACCCCAGAACTAACGAACTATAGGGCTGAGCTCGAAGAGATCCTACGCTTACCTAATGCTACACAAATCCCATGGCTGAGATACATTAAATCAACATGTGAGGCACTAGGAAGACCAGAACTATGGCTTGATCCGGGAAACGCATGCTGTAGGATCCCACGCAAACTTCTTTCGAGAGACTTTTACGAGCAAAAGTTACTTGTCTCTTTTGAGAGTGCACGCGAGGGGTCTTTAACAAATCTGTTTATCAAGTCCAAAGACTCATACCACCTAGAGCTTGTCCTTGATGGCATTAGTCCCGTCCTGACTAGAAAACTATTTATGCAGTGGCGTTACGGCACCCTTCCTCTTAGGGCATTCACGGATCGTTGGGCTAAGTCCCTGCCCTCCAAGAGTGCCCAGTTTGCCCACATCCCCAGGAAAATGATCTGCACATTATGTTTTTCTGTAAAGCTTATCATAGATGTAGGAAGTACTGGCTTGTCCCACTTCTTAAAAACCTTGGTTTCAGGCACTACCTCCCAGCCTACAGAATACTAAAGTCAGAACTATCCCCCCCAATTGTGTTTGCAGTGGGAACATTTTTAACAGCAATATGGCATACCCGTAATCGCTGCATTAAGTCAGACATAGATAAATGAATTGTTGGATGATTCCTAAATGCAATGTATTGTAACTGATTTTAAACATGTTTACTGTATTGTTTTTAAACCCTCCTATACTTGACATTATTTTTTACTTATTTTAAACTGTTGTACTCTTTTATGATCTAAACAGATTGAAATAAAGATTGAAAATAAAAATATACACATATAAGTATATATATTACTGAATGGTGGTCGCCAGTAGGTAGTTGTAGTTAGGACCAAGCTTCCATAGGAATAGCATTTACCTATTAGACTTGAATGACTCTAAATTCTATAAGGAAAATAAAGGTAGGATACAATTACCACATGTATCCTTTAAGAAAACAAAGAAAAAAAAAGAATTTCCAAAATGTAATCATCAAACTTTTTAGGTGTTGGATTCCGTCCACTCAGCCCGCACACTGCAGGAACGTAGCATGCACCAATCCACTTCCCCTGCCCATATACCACTCACAAGATATAACTATGAGTGTGCACATGAACCAGGAAAGGGGGTGGAAAATATGTGAGGAGACACCAAGTCTAATTCCACCCTGGTATAACAATAAGGTCACTGCTCCCTCCTTCACGCTTCTGCACCTGAACAGACAAAAACAAAACACACACTTTATATATATGTCTGACAGCGCTAAAACAAATAACCATATCCTGTCCCAATAATCCCGTAACTCCTACCAGTCAAATATGCAGGTTCGGCTTCATGAAGTTTTTTCGGGCAGCAGGAAAACACTAAATCCGATCCAAGATAACTCCTCTCGGATTCGGACAAATCCAAAGCACTAATTAAAATGCTTCCAAGGTGTCTCTTGTATTGGTCAGGGGAAAACTGCCTTGTTACTGGCATAAAAACCCCTGCGAAGTCACATATAACAAGGGAAGGGACAGGACTTCAGGGAAGAAGGTAGCCGATGATCCCCACACTCGGTTTCAGGAAAAGACTCGCGGAATGACCCAAAACGTCACTTCCGCACACAACTACGAGCGGTGCAAAAAGACGCAAAAGGAAACGATCCAAACATTCGTTTCCACAGCGCGTCACAAAAACGCTCTGAAGGCAGAAACCAAGGTGAGAGATGTCTTCGATCAAAGGCAGTCAATTACAAGGGGGGATAAGAGTCCCTAACAACCCCCCATAGCCACACTTAATGGGAACTGAAAAATAGCGGGAAGGGAAGGAAGGGCATACTGTCTAACATGAGAGGGGGGGCGGGAAACTAAGAATGGGAAAACAAGAAGGGAAAAAAGGACTGTGACCCAAAAAGGGATCTAGAATCACTCACGAGCCCGTGAGGAATCAAATTCAAAAATAGGTTCAGCAAACACAGGAGCCGGACACCAGGAACCAGGAACCCACACACTAATGATATCAAGCAAGGAAAGAAAGGTAGGACTGACTTTTATCCTTGTCCAGGTAGGTCAACATGATGACAGTCCATGGCCACTAAAAAAGAACTTGACCCGATTCCTAACAGTACCCCCCCCAATGATCCTCCCCACCGGGCGGGGTTTTAAGGGATGCTGCCTATGGAACAACCTGACCAAACGAGGTGCATGCACCCCCCCCAGCCGGCTCCCAAGTCCTATCCTCAGGGGTGTATCCCTTCCAATCCACCAATTAGTAAAGACGGCCCCTCCTACGCCTAGAATCGAGAATGGCCTGGACCTCAAACTCATCCTGTCCATCGACTACCAAAGGTGGGGGAGGGGGCAACACCTGAGCAGAGGGTACATAGGGTTTCAACAATGACGTGTGGAACACAGGATGGACCCTATATTCCTCTGGCAACTGGAGCTTAGGAGCCACGGGATTGATCACCTGAACAACTGGAAAAGGGCCCACAAACCTAGGTTGCAATTTACGGGACCCCTGCATTCTCAGGTTACGAGAAGCCAACCAAACCTGATCTCACACCTGATAAGAGGGGGCAGGGGCCCGATGCCTATCTGCCTGGAGTGTCATAGCAGCCTTAGCTTCCTGTAACTGCTCCCTCGCCACACCCCAGATGTCGCTCAACCTCTTACACACGTTGTCTATGGCACATGCCCAGTTGGTCGGATAGCTAACGCTCTAGGATGGTACCCCAATGAACAATAAAAAGGAGTCATACCCAAGGCGGAGTGCAGGCTATTGTTATAGGCAAATTCCGCTATGGGAAGAGCAGTCACCCAATCACATGACAAAGACAAAACAAGGCACCTCAGGTACTGTTCCATGGTCTGATTGGTGCGCTCAGTCTGACCATCGGACTGCGGATGATACGCTGATGACAACCGTATTTCCATCTTGAGCACCAAGCACAGCTCCGTCCAAAAATGGGACACAAATTGAGCCCCCCTGTCAGATATAATCACCGATGGTAAACCATGTATCCTCACTACCGAGGTCATAAACACCAAAGCCATCTCCTTAGCCGTCGGGATCTTGGATAGCGGGATGAAATGCACCATTTTCGTAAATAGATCTACCACCACAAAAATGGCGGTAAATCCGGACACAGATGGTGGGTCGGTCACAAAATCCATACTGATGGTATGCCAAGGGGTAGGAGGGACCTCTAAGGGCTGCAAAAGACCAGAGGGCTTACAGTGAGAAGGCTTACTAATGGCACAAACAGGGTAAGTGGTCACATAAGTTTGGATATACCTCGCCAAAGTCTCCCACCAAAACCATCTCAAACACAGCTCCTTTGTCTTCCGCATCCCGGGATGTGCCACCAATGCATTAGAATGACACCACTGCAGAACCGTCTCTCTCAAGACCGGGGGAATGAACAACCGATCCCCATGGTACAACAACCCATCCTGAGCCACAACCTGGGGCAGCACTAACCAGGGAGCCAAATCCATCTGACGTAACCGTTCTTTCACCAGAGAAGGGAAGTCATCAGCTGTTGTAACTCCTATGATCCTCTCACCAGCAATCATAGGTCTATCTTCCTTCACGGGACTCACTTCCCTAAGATCTACATGAATCCGGGAAAGAGAGTCAGACTTGATCTGCTGTGCTGCGGGTCTGTATGTTATTACAAAGTCATATTCATTAAAGAATAGGACCCAGCGCATTTGACGTGGAGTCAAAGCACGAGCAGACCGGAAAAACTCCAGGTTTTTATGGTCGGTATAGATCGTAATAGTATGCCGGGCCCCCCAAAAATAATGGCGCCATTCCTCGAAAGACAACTTCACTGCCAATAATTCCCTCTCCGCCACAGTGTAGTTACGTTCTGCCGGCAACAAGGTTTTGGAAAAGAAGGCGATGGGGTGCATATGGCCGGTCTCCTCCTCCCGTTGGGATAACACGCCACCCACCGCACAAGACGAAGCATCCGTTTCCACGAAGAACGGCAGGGCAGGATCAGGGTGCACCAACACAGGTGCTGATGTAAACCTCCTGAGTAACAGTTGGGAAAGTGTTCTGAGCCTCAGTAGACCACACAAAGGGGACCCCCTTCCTCAACAATCGGGTCATGGGCGCCACTATATCTGAGAAATGAGAAATAAAACGCTGATAAAAATTGGCGAACCCCAAAAGCACCTGGATGTGCTTAACTGTAGATGGTATGGGCCAGGTCACGATAGACTGTATCTTTTTTGTGTCCATCCGAATACCTTCCGCAGAAATAATGAACCCCAAGAACTCTACCTCAGAGGTGCTGAACTGACACTTTTCTAATTTGGCATACAGACGATGTTCTTGTAATTTCTGTAGCACTTGTGTCACGTGTTCTTGATGTTCAGCACCAGTTTCCGAAAAGATGAGAATGCCATCCAGATAGACGATGACTGTTCTATCCAAATACTCACTAAGGACCTCATTGATAAAGAACTGAAATGTCGCTGGCGCATTACATAGGCCAAACGGCATTACACAGTACTCAAACAAACCATGTTTGGTCTTAAAAGCCGTCTTCCACTCATCCCCGGGGCGAACACGTATTAGATGGTAAGCACTCCGCAAATCCAATTTGGTAAACACCGTGGCTTTGCGGAGCTGGTCCAACAACACGGGGATGAGTGGAAGAGGGTACTTGTTCTTCACTGTGGCCTTATTCAAGGCCCTATAGTCCACACAGGCCCTCCACAACCCCTCCTTCTTCGGTATGAAGAAGATCGCTGATGACACAGGCGAACAGGAGGGACGAATGAAACCCAACTTTAACATCTCATCAATGTATTCCTTAAGATGCAGCTCCTCGGGTTCTGATAGTGCATATATGCGGCTACATGGTAAAGGGATACCCGGCACCAAATCGATCTTACAGTCAAAAGACCGGTGCGGAGGAAGACCCTCAGCTTGTCCCTTATCAAAAACATCTTTGAAAGCAAAATACTGCAGTGGAACAGAGCCCACCTTAGCCCCCGCACAAGACAAAGGGGTGATCCGTTCGCTAGCCACATTATAACAATGTTTAAGACAATAGGTGGAATCCAATGTCACCAAACGCTGCACCCAATCGATCTTAGGATTGTGTTCCTGCAACCAAGGAACCCCCAACACCAACCCGAAGGAAGGGGCATCAATTAAATCAAATACCACTGTCTCAGAATGTCCATTCTCACATAGTAACCGTAAGGGAACAGTCTGACGGTTGATAAAACCCGATGTCAGTTCTGTCCCATCTATGGCTCTGACCGGTTCCGGCTGGTCTTTATACCGACAGGGAATCAGTAGCTTATCCGCCAAGGAAATATCAATAAAGTTTCCGGTAGCACCGGAATCCAACAAAACTGACACAGGTACTCGATTCTGCACAGAAAGCAAAAGATGGGCGGTAATAATGAAATGTCTAGGTACCTGATCTATTACCCCCAATACATCATACTTTCCCCTCAATTCCTCCTTTGTAACTGGGCATCCATCCACCTGGATAAACACTACCTTCTTACCATACCCAACCCCTGAAGGCTTCACAGGACATTCCCTGGCAAAATGGCCTCCCTGACCACAATACAAACATAAATTCAAGTCTCTCCTCCTTTTCTTCTCTTCCGGAGTCAATGGCCCTCATACTCCGCCTATTCCCATAGGTTCAGGCGCTGTCTTATGCTCCCCAACGGGCTTTACTTCAGGTTTCACATAACTTCCCCGGGATACCTGGAAACGGTTACGTTACCCACGCCTCTCTGACAATCGATGGTTCAATTTTACTACGAGGTCAATGAATGCAGCACAATCATCTGGTGGATCCACCACCTGAGATACCACATCCTTGAGGTCCTCACAAAGGCCTTGATAGAACAAGGAAGTCCTCTTGGCCATCGGCCAGTGAGTCTCAGACACCAACCGGTTAAACGTGGCAATATACGACAACAAGTCATGCCTGCCCTGCCGTAGCTTCAATAGCTCCGCATCGCTAGCTTGCATAAAAGCATGCTTAGCGAATAATCCCCGCATCAGTTCCTTGAAGGCCGAATAGTCATAGAGCACGCGATCATCGCTATCTACTAAAGGGATAGACCACTGAGCAGCAGTGCCAGCCAAATATGATATAGTAAAGGCTACTTTGGCAGAGTCATCGGGGAAGGCGCCAGGCTTACACATAAAGTGTAACTGGCACTGGTTCATGAATGTACCAAACTTATCACTGTCACCAGTGAACCTCTCAGGGGGAGCCAATGGAACAGCAACAGGGGTTGTAACAGTCACAGCTATGGGAGCCCCGCCTCCATTAGAACCCTGTCCTGACCCACCTCATACTGAAATGTTGCAGGCTGTACCACAGAACCTTGTCCCCGATGATGTGACTGATCCCTGGCCCTCACGGCCCCTAGTTCTTGTTTTAAGCCTGCATTCTCCTGCCGTAGGTCCTGTACCTGAGCCTGTAAAGCCGCTAGAGCCCCCATCACATCCTGCATAGTAGGAATGCTAGCAGCCCCACCTGTGGGATCCCTCAAATCCTCCTCCATGCTCGCTCGGGCAGTGTGGTAATTCGTGGGCTTGATATTCTGTTGGATTCCGTCCACTCAGCCCGCACACTGCAGGAACGTAGCATGCACCTATCCACTTCCCCTGCCCATATACCACTCACAAGATATAACTATGAGTGTGCACATGAACCAGGAAAGGGGGTGGAAAATATGTGAGGAGACACCAAGTCTAATTCCACCCTGGTATAACAATAAGGTCACTGCTCCCTCCTTCACGCTTCTGCACCTGAACAGACAAAAACAAAACACACACTTTATATATATGTCTGACAGCGCTAAAACAAATAACCATATCCTGTCCCAAAAATCCCGTAACTCCTACCAGTCAAATATGCAGGTTCGGCTTCATGAAGTTTTTTCGGGCAGCAGGAAAACACTAAATCCGATCCAAGATAACTCCTCTCGGATTCGGACAAATCCAAAGCAATAGTTCAAATGCTTCCAAGGTGTCTCTTGTATTGGTCAGGGGAAAAAACTGCCTTGTTACTGGCATAAAAACCCCTGCGAAGTCACATATAACAAGGGAAGGGACAGGACTTCAGGGAAGAAGGTAGCCGATGATCCCCACACTCGGTTTCAGGAAAAGACTCACGGAATGACCCAAAACGTCACTTCCGCACACAACAACTACGAGCGGTGCAAAAAGACGCAAAAGGAAACGATCCAAACGTTCGTTTCCACAGCGCGTCACAAAAACGCTCTGAAGGCAGAAACCAAGGTGAGAGATGTCTTCGATCAAAGGCAGTCAATTACAAGGGGGGATAAGAGTCCCTATCAACCCCCCATAGCCACACTTAATGGGAACTGAAAAATTAGCGGGAAGGGAAGGAAGGGCAAACTGTCTAACGGGAGAGGGGGGCGGGAAACTAAGAATGGGAAAACAAGAAGGGAAAAAAGGACTGTGACCCAAAAAGGGATCTAGAATCACTCACGAGCCCGTGAGGAATCAAATTCAAAAATAGGTTCAGCAAACACAGGAGCCGGAAACCAGGAACCAGGAACCCACACACTAATGATATAAAGCAAGGAAAGAAAGGTAGGACTGACTTTTATCCTTGTCCAGGTAGGTCACATGATGACAGTCCATGGCCACTAAAAAAGGACTTGACCCGATTCCTAACATTAGGTACCCTGGTACTGCTTTTTTGCAACACAAAGTTATCAACAGTAGAACAGTCAGGAATCTGTTGTGCAGTAGATTCAATCTGGTGGTGTCAGAATTGGTAATAGTTATACCCACATTGGAACTTTGAGGAGGCATACAAACATTGCGCTTCTGAGAAGCACATTCCGTACCCTTCTGGTCAAACCATACATTATTGTCTTCAGCTGTTTCAAAAAACAGTCTTGTGCAGACAGCTAAGGCATCGAGCTGAGGCAAACTCCAACCGCTTCTGCTGTATTCAAATTGAAGCTCCTGCATCAGTGAATTCCACATTACATGTTACAGTTCCATGTGACATGAACAATAGCTATTAGACACGAATGACTAAATTGTATAATGAAAATAAAGGTAGGATACGATAACCACACTGTGCCAACCAGTTCCTAAACAATGTTATGTATTTTGATCTTCATCAGCAGCTTGTGAGCACAGGCTGAGGAAGAGTAAATTTGTGTGAAAGGGCTTTGTGGATAACAGGCAGGCAGAGAGACGTATGCACAAAGAATAGACATGGTTTCAAAATGGATGTCGGGTTTAGGCTAATTTACAAGTACATAGCGTATTCGCATAGGCCATACATCACCGATCCCTGGTTAGAGTGGAGACATAAGGGGCAATAATGAAAACAGAGTTCAAATGCTTGAGCATACTTAGAAGGTTATTATATGAAAGTAGTACAATTGAAGTGTATTAAAAAAAATTAAAGGAAAAAGTAAAAAAAGATGGAAAAAATCTATCCAAGAATAACGTGAGTTTCTTACAAGTTCCGGAAGTTCTTCAGCGGCTTGAGATGCGTAATGGTCCAAGAGTTCATTGTTGCCATTGTGTGAGAAAAGAGAAGCAATCCAATTCATATCCTTGAAGGAACAGTCATTTTCTGCGGATGTTGGAGCGTAATTTTAATTGGCAGGCAATCTGCGATATTTTCAAAGGTCGCACGTTGCAGGAGATCCTTCGCGGCTGCTCAGAAATCCCAATCCGCCATGATACCTTTTTGTGTGGCATCTGCCATTTCTCCAGTGCCCGAACAATCAAGTTCATGGTTTTCAAGATACTGCTTTACCTGCTGGATATCAGGAGCGATTGTTGGGATGTTGGCAAGGCATAGATCCATTCGCCAGTCGAATGGGCAAGTTTTGAAATAAAAAGATGGTTGCACGCAGATTGCATATGTGTAAATAAATGTCATGTTGTAGCTGGTTCTGATAATAGATACAGGCAGGCAGCCGAAAAGTAGTTCCATTTTTTCACGGTATTGATGTAGCTTTGCTTAGAGGCATATTCTGTTGGACATGGTTGTTACCACAGTGAGCGCAGCCATTTTTTACAGGCAAAAATAGTAGTAGGATGGCCGCAAACAGAGCGAGAATTATGGACACTGTTCCTGTTATTCCAGAGATGATCGAATGAATTAAGTCTAGTATTATACCAAAAACTGTTTGAATTGCTGTGAGAAGGCCGGAGGAGACCATGTTAAAAAAGTGTGCCAGACCTTGAGTGTGTCTGCACAGCTTACACTCCCACGAGGTTGCCCACGTGAGGGAAGGTGGCTGCCTGAATCTTGCTCTCAGCGTGCTGGTACTGGGAAATCGTCATGGACGCTGCGATGCACATATGCCCCACAGTTTATCTTTCAACACCGCCGTATTTGAAATAGGGTCCACCATGTCCCGGCGGAAGCTCCTGGGCTGAGGTCTGCGAGCACAGGAGGCTCCTGAGATCAATGCTGGCTACCGCGACACAGGTACACAGTGCCCAGCCTGAGGGCCAGCGGCGTGGAGTGCTCTGTATACTACTAATACAGTAGTCGAACAGGTACCAACAGTGGAATGGTGTCTTGATCCCATAATGGACGATGTTAGAACTGCATCTGAGAGTGGAGATGAAGGTACTCCCTTCGACCAGGTGCAACCAACTCTAGGTTCCAACAGTGGAACGGTGTCTCGATCCCCATATGGACGATGTCCGATATTACCTGCTTCTTGCTTTTCACAGAACTCCCTTTGTTGAGGTGCATCACACTGTGTGCTTCCATAGATAACTGCTGTACAGGATTATTGGGCTTGGTTGACTGTAGTCACTGGTCTACACCGCAGTACAGCAGGTCCGAACAGGGAAACGGGGTCTTGATTCTATGATTGAGGATGTCAGAAGTTAAAGTCTGTGATTATTTCTGTGTATCACCTCCGACCAGGTGCAACCAACTCTAGGTCCCAACAGTGGAACGGTGTCTTGATTCCACAATGGACGATGTCTGATATTACCTGCTGCTTGGTTTTCATAGAACTCCCTCTGGTGAGGTGCATCAGACTCTGTGCTTGAGTAGCTAACTGTTGCACATGATTATTGTGCTTGGTTAACACCAGTCGGTGGAGTACACCACAATACAGCAGGTCGAAACAGTGAAACGGGGTCTTGGTTCTATGATTGAGGATGTCAGAAGTTAAAGTCTGTGATTATTTCTGTGTACCACCTCCGATCAGGTGCAACCGACTCTAGATCCCAACAGTGGAACGGTGTCTTGACTCCACAATGGAAGATGTCCGATATTACTTGTTGCTTGGTTTTCGAAGAACTCCCTCCGTTGAGGTACATCAAACTCTGTGCTTGTGTAGCTAACTGTTGCACATGATTATTGTGCTTGGTTGACACCAGTTGGTGGAGAACACTGCGGTACAGCAGGTCGGAACAGTGAAACGGGTCTTGATTCTATGATTGAGGATGTCAGAAGTTAAAGTCTGTGATTATTTATGTGTACCACCTCCGACCAGGTGTAACCAACTCTAGGTCCCAACTTTGGAATGGTGTCTTGATTCCACAATGGAAGATGTCCGATATTACTTGTTGCTTGGTTTTCGAAGAACTCCCGCCGTTGAGGTACATCAAACTCTGTGCTTGTGTAGCTAACTGTTGCACATGATTATTGTGCTTGGTTGACACCAGTTGGTGGAGTACACCGCGGTACAGCAGGTCGGAACAGTGAAATGGGGTCTTGATTCTATGATAGAGAATGTCAGAAGTTAAAGTCTGTGATTATTTCTGTGTACCACCTCCGACCAGGTGTAACCAACTCTAGGTCCCAGCAGTGGAATGGTGTCTAATATTACCTGCTGCATGGTTTTCATAGAACTCCCTCCGTTGAGGTTCATCAGACTCTGTGCTTGCGTAGCTACTTGTTGCACATGATTATTGTGCTTGGTTGATACCAGTCGGTGGAGTACACCGTGGTACAGCAAGTCCCAACAGTGAAAGGGGGTCTTGATTCTATGATTGAAGATGTCAGAAGTTAAAGTCTGTGATTATTTCTGTGTACCACCTCCGATCAGGTGCAACTGACTCTAGATCCCAACAGTGGAACGGTGTCTTGATTCCACAATGTAAGATGTCAGATATTACTGGTTGCTTGGTTTTCATAGAACTTCCTCCGTTGAGGTGCATCAGACTCTGTGCTTGCGTAGCTAACTGTTGCACATGATTATTGTGCTTGGTTGACACCAGTTGGTGGAGAACACTGCGGTACAGCAGGTCGGAACAGTGAAACGGGTCTTGATTCTATGATTGAGGATGTCAGAAGTTAAAGTCTGTGATTATTTCTGTGTACCACCTCCGACCAGGTGTAACCAACTCTAGGTCCCAACTTTGGAATGGTGTCTTGATTCCACAATGGAAGATGTCCGATATTACTTGTTGCTTGGTTTTCATAGAACTCCCGCCGTTGAGGTGCATCAGTCTCTGTGCTTGCGTAGCTAACTGTTGTACATGATAATTGTGCTTGGTTGACACCAGTCGGTGGAGTACACTGCGGTACAGTAGGTCCGAACAGTGAAACAGGGTCTTAATTCTATGATTGAGGATGTCAGAAGTTAAAGTCTGTGATTATTTCTGTGTACCCCCTCCGATCTGCTGCAACCAACTCCATGCTTTCGAATTCAACGGTACGTGGCTGTGAGGCGTTAATGAATAGTGCCTCTGGCCTACACTGCGGTCAGCAGGGCTCACAATTGAGATTGAGTGGTGATTGTTTCATTACAGAATCCACTAGTCAAGTAACTAGAACCTCTTTTAGATGACTTATAGGTTTACTACAATGACCAAATTCATCTTGCAAGTCCAAAGGAACACTGAATAGTCTACACTGTGGACAGCAGAAATCGGAATTCAAATTGTTTTGATTTATTCATTGTAGAGTTTTCTGTGATTTAAGTTGGTGTATTTTGTGAAGAAGAAGTGAGAAAAAGTATTCATGGTTGTCTGTGTGAGTACTGCCTTCAATAAACACTGCAGGCAGCAGTGTTCACAATTCAGATCGAGTCGCTATTGTAGATGACGCAGTCCTGTAGGAAAAGACATTGCTCCAGTGTGCTCTGTCTGCACCATGAATACGTATCATTACAGGCTCCGCACGCGCTTTTTTTTGCTTCGCGTATTACAAACTGGGCAGCTAAAGTCCAAGTTACGTAGATGTGGGCCCTTGCTGACCGCTCTCTCTGGCCTACACTGCTGACAGAAGTGTTCACAATTCAGATCGAGTGGTGATTGTTTAATTACAGAATCCAATAGTCAAGTAACTACAATGTCTATTGAAGTATACACAATATCCTTTTAGTATACTTGCTTGAAGACAATTTTTTTGATGACTTATAGGTTTACTACAATGACCAAATTGATCTTGGAAGTGGAAAGGAACACTGAATAGGCCACACTGTGGACAGCAGAAATCGCAATTCGAATTGTTTTGATTTATTTATTGCAGAGTTTTCTGTAATTTATGTTGTATTTTGTGAAGAGGAAATGAGAAAAAATATTCACGGATGTCTGTGTGAATACTGCCTTCAATTAGCACTGCAGACAGCAGTGTTCCCAATTCAGATCGAGTTGGTATTGTAGATGAGGTAGTCCTGTAGGAAAAGACATTGCTGCAGTGCGCTCTGTCCGCACCACGCATACGCATCATCGCAGGCTTGGCACACGCTTTTTGTTGCTTCTTGTATGACGAACTGTGTACGTCAAGTCCACCTTACATTGCTCTGGGCCCTTGCTGACTGTTCTCCCTGGCCTACACTGCAGACAGCAGGGTTCACAATTCAGATCGAGTCGCTATTGCAGATGATGCTGTGTTGATGGCGACAGATATTACGCCTAGTATAGCCCGTCCGCAGCACGCATCATCGCTCGCTGTGCACATGCTGAATGCTTTTGATCTGGCTATCTGAGTGCACTAGAACTGAAGGACCATTTATGATACAATCTTTTTGTGTATTATATCAGATCTATTGATTGATCCTCAGTATACCACAAGTTGTGGTCTTTTAAGATAGAATATTTTTTTGTATTATTTCACATCTACTATATATATATTACCTACTGGCGGTCACCAGTAGGTAGTTATAGCTAGGACCTATATTCCATAGGAAATCCGCAGCATTCTATTTGCAATAACTTTGGCACCCGTTGACGAATCTTTGCGAAATTCTCAAAACTTATGGTCAGCTCCGGTCCGCTCCTATCCTGAAAGTAGGAGGTGATTCGTCAAGCGAGGGCAGAGAAAAAAGGGAGGTCCCAAAACGTGTTTTCCCCATGCAATTTTCCAAGGGAAACTTTAGTCGCGGCTACAGCCCTAACTGCTGAACGGAATTACTCCAAATTTTGCAAGAGGTGGCCCTTGGTTCAGAAAGTAGCGTTTTTGTTAAATGGTGTAAATCTGTTCAGTAGTTGCTGAGAAAATGAAAAGTAAAAATACATATATAATCTATGGCCGCGTTGGATCCCCGCACCCAGTGCGCACCCTCCTGATCATGAGCTGCATGCTTATTGGCTGTCAACACTCCAAACCAGGACGTGTTGGCAGCCATCTTGTGCTTCGGTAGAACCGAGGCACAGGAAATCTGTAAAAGAAATGCGCAAATTGCAAAAGGGGGCAGGGTAGAAACACCCTGACCTAGCCCTGCTTAGGGGGTCCCACAAAGACCCTCAGGGCCCCCCCAACAATTTTTTTTTTTTATAAAGCAGCAAAAGCTGTGCAGGGTGCGCGGATCATGCCAAGAAAAATAAAACAATGAAGCTCCCACGCTTAGTTTAATCAAAAGCCCATGGGTGGGCCAGGTCCCAGGGGCATTTGAAAAAATGTTTGGGGTGCCCCAATCCCCCCCACACTGTCCCGGGGACCGCCACCTCTGGGGATTTTAAAATATATGTGTGGGGCTCACAGCCCCCCAGCCCTGGGGCTTCTCAAATAATGGGTGGAGGGGCTCAAAGGCCCCCCCAAGCCCCAGGGACTGTCACCCCCCGGGGGCTCATGGCCCCCCAGAGCCCAGAGATCACCACCCCCTGGGGCTTCCATTTTTTAATGATAAAAAAACCTGTGTGGGGGCGCTTAAACCCCCCACACGCCCAGGGGAACGCCACCTCCCCGGGGCACTAAATAATAAAATTAGGGGTCCGTGATGGACCCCTAAGCCCCGTGGACCACCACCCCTGGGGCTTTGTACATGGTGGGAGGGAGGCCTTGCCGCCCCCCTCCTGGAGCCCTGTCATGGCCCTGGGGACCGCCACCCCCAGGGCTGGCTCAAGCAGTGTCCCCGGGTGCACACTGTTGTTTGCTATGGCAGGGTGGGAGCCTCACGGCTCCTGCCCTGCTATAGCAAACTTGGTTTGGATTTTGGAAGAGAGAGCAAGAAAACCTGCTCTCTCTTCCAAAATGCAAACCCGATTGCTTTTCTACATGGGGAGCTGCATGTTAGCAGGCCCCCATGTGGAAAAACAATGCCTGCTCCTAAAGGACATGGGGAGCCAGCGGGACCGTGGGGGCATCGGGGCTCCCCCACGGTCCCCAATGTTGTATTTAGGCCCTGGGGGATGGGGGCCCCGGGGAGAATAGAAATTAGTGGTAGGTGCAAAAACATTTTTTACTGTAACGCTCACTCAGCGCAGCCCCCTGGTTCGGTGCGTGACTCCAAACCGCGCTGGGTGCGTGACTCCAAGCAAATTTAATATTCTTTAAATATACATCAAGCTTATGTGTTTAGATCTTAGGTGGCTCTAAAAATAGCCCTTGTGTTTATCGAGAGATTTTGGTACCTATAAGTAAGTACCTATGCGGAGTCTAAAGTTAATGAGGAAGACTCTGTTACCCTCAGCTGTAAAATGTACACCATCTCTCCTATAGATGCCATCCATATTAAATGCAGATTGTTGTGGTAAATGGACCCCATCCTATAATCTCGGAGATGAGCAGAAACAGCTTCATTGACATGTTTCCTAGCTTTCTCAATCTGTGGACAAAATTGATTGGAGCAGTTCCATGTCTGTCTTTGGCATATGTTGGAATAGACAAAGGCAGTTTGGGGGAAAAGTGACATCAATTCTCCAAAGGAGTCCTTCATAAGCATTTCCAGACCTACGCGCCCGACACGTATATGACGTCACGCAGAAGCATGCGAGCGTCGCGCAGATTAATGCGCATGTGTCACGAATGCACATGAGCAGGAGTCGCATACCGGTCGCATAGCAATCGCGCGTGAAAATACGCACCTGTCGCACACCCTACGCGAATCCTTCACAACATTCCTAAAATGGCGGCTAGTACCGCGCAGTGAGCGACTCCCCAAAACAATTTGAAAAAAACCAATAAAGAAAATAATATGAATATATTAAAATAAAAATATTTAAAAGAACAATATTTGACTTTCAATATTTAAAAAAAACATTTTTTCCATTTTTTATAAAAAATATACAATGTAATTTAAAAAAATAGAATATTTAAAAATAAATATTTAAAAAAATTAGAAAATCAGTATAAAATAATAAATACAACCATTATTACAATTAAAAATTGTCATTTAAAAAACCTTCGAAATGCACCGAAAAAAACCGTAGGTTTCAGACATGTTATAGTTAGGAATTAGCATTTAAAAAACCTTAGAAATTCACTGAAAAAAACATAGGTTTCAGGGCTGTTATAGTTAGCTGGACATTTCACAAAACCATTGAAATTCCTCCGTTATAGTTAGTTCTACTAACTATAACTCGCGCCCATGCACGCAATCCACTGCTGATGATGTCACATATTACATTATTCATGACATGGTCAGTGACATCACTGATGACATCACTGATGACATCTCAAATGACATCACTGATGCCATCATCCAGTGAATGTGGATTGGTTTGATATTTAAATATGTTTTATTATATAAATAGCAATCTGCATTGAAGAATGAGTGGATGTATTACTGTCTGGATAAAGAATTTACTAGCTGTGTGATTGACTGTTTAAGTGACTAATTTAAAGTATCTCACTAAATATATGAGTTAGTGACTATATATATTTCCTATTGGTGGTCGCCAGCAGGTACTTATGGTTCAATCAATCAATCAATCAATCAATCAATCAATCAATCAATCAATCAATCAAAGCATTGATATAGCGCACTACTCACCCGGAGGGTCTCAAGGCGCTAGGGGAGCGGGGGGGGGGGTCCGCTACTGCTCGAACAGCCAGGTCTTGAGCTGCTTCCTGAAGGCGAGGTGGTCCTGGGTCAGGTGGAGGTGGGTCGGGAGGGAGTTCCAGGTCTTGGCGGCCAGGTAGGAGAAGGACTTTCCCCCTCTGGTGGCTCTTCGGAAGCGGGGGACGGTGGCGAGGGCGTGGCCGGTCGATCGAAGCTGGCGTGTGGGAGCGTAGAAGTTGTGGCGGCTGTTGAGGTATCCTGGGCCTTGGTTGTGTAGGGCTTTGTGTGCGTGGGTGAGGAGACGGAAGGTGATTCTCTTGTTGACCGCGAGCCAGTGCAGGTCTCTCAGGTGTCCGGAGATGTGGCTGCGACGGGGGATGTCCAGGATGAGTCGTGCTGAGGCGTTCTGGATCCGCTGGAGTCTCTTCTGGAGTTTGGCGGTGGTACCGGCGTAGAGGGAGTTGCCGTAGTCCAGACGGCTGGTGACGAGGGCCTGGGTGACCGTCTTCCTGGTCTCGATGGGGATCCACCGGAAGATCTTACGTAGCATGCGCAGGATGTTGAAGCATGACGAGGAGACGGCATTGATTTGTCTGGTCATGGAGAGGGAGGAGTCCAGGATGAATCCCAGGTTGCGTGCGTGGTCTGTTGGTTTGGGAGCGCTGCCCAGGGTTAGAAACATCAGAATTTTTTTTTTCGTTTGCCAATAACTTGATGCCGTTTGACAAATCTTTGTGAAAGTTTTAAAAAAGATGGCCAGCTCCAGTTAGCTCCTGTCTTGAAAGTTTCAGGGTGATTTGTCAAGCGGGGCTGAGAAAAAGGGGTCCAAAACACATTTTCCCATTGTAATTTGCATAGGAACTTAAGACAAAGATACAGCCAGAACTGCTGAATGGAATTACACCAAATTTGGCAAAAAGTTAGGTCTTGGTTCAGAAAGAGCCCTTTTTTAAAATGGAGTAAATCTGTTCAGAAGTTGCTGAGCAATTTAAAAAATTAAAGAATATCGATATCTGAGCACCGAAGAGGAATCGCGACTTCTCCCGGGCACGAGCTCCAAACCAGGAAGTGTTGGCAGCCATCTTGTTACTCGGTAACTGAGTCACAAGAAAAGAGTTAAAAAGAAGGTTAAAAACAAGAAAAGGGGACAGGGTACACACACCTAGACCCCCTAGGCCTTCTCAAGGGGTCCCACAAAGACCACAAGGGCCCAAAAAAGCAATAAAAAAAATATAATCAGCCGATTTCTCACTGGGTGCACAAATCCAGATGACAAAATAAATAAAAAACATAGCGTGGGCTCCAGCCCTTCATTGTAATTAAGGGCTATTGGGGGGCCTGCGGCCCCCCAATAGCCCCGGGAAACGCAACGTCCCCGGGGCATTATGAGATAAGGATGGGGGCCTCACCAGGGGACCGCCACCTCCCCAGGGCTTTCTTAACATTAGGGTGGGGGGCCTCGGAGGCCCCCCGAGCCACGGGGACTGCCACCTCCCCGGGGCATTGATTATGTAAATTCAGGGGTCCGTTATGGACCTCCTTGCCCCAGGGACCACCACCTCCCGGGGCTATGTAAATGAATGTGGCCCCCCTCCTGGAGCCCATGATGGCCTTGTGGACCGCCATCCCCCAGGGCCGGCTCCTGCAATGTCCTGGGGTGCCCACTCCGGGACATTGCTGTTTCCTATGACAGAGCGGGAGCACGGCTCCTGCCCTGTCATAGCAAACCCTGCTTTGGTTTTTGGAGGCGAGAGCAGAACTCCACAGGAGGAGGGGAGCCAGCGGGACCGTGGGGGCATTGGGGCTCCCTCCACGATCCCCAATGGCGAGACCAGGCTCCGGGGGATGGGGCATCCCTGGGCCACAAGTGGCCCTCCTTCTGTTTATTAAAATAAAATTATCAGGCACCGGGGAATGGGGTCCCGGGGGCTAAAACGAAATAATGGACGTGAATCTTTTTTTTCCGTTCAAGTATGGAGTCGCGACGCCTACGTGGTGCTCAGAGCGCCCACCGTGTAACATCGCGCTGGGTGCGCGAATCCGGACGGATAAAAAAAATAGAGCGCTTCGATGTTGTTAAGCCCCCGGGTGGTCCAGGTCCCGGGGGCAACTGTAAATTATACAGCGTGTGCCAGCGGGCTACATAATTTATGCACAGGGGGCACAGGGCCCCTCACAGGCCTGGGGACCACCACTTCCCCAAAGCTTTTATTAATGAGGCCCCCAAGCCCCGTGGACCGCCACCTCCCTGGGGCTTTGTGAAAATTAGGTGGGGGGCCTTGTGGGCCCCCGAAGCCCCAGGGACCACCATCTCCCTGGGGCTATAAATAATAAACAGTGTGGGGGGGTTTAAAGTACCCCACACTGCCCCAGGGACAACTACCTCCCCGGGACACTAAACATTTAAAAATGGGGGTTCGTTACAGACCCCCATGCCCGGGGACCACCACTTCCCCAGGGCTTTGTAAACATTGGGAGGGGGGCCGCACTGCCCTCCTCCTAGACCACTTAATGGCCCTGGGGTTCGCCACCCCCCAGGGCCGGTACCTGCAATGTCTCGGGGTGCCCACCTCGGGGACATTGCTGTTTGCCATGACTGGGCGGGAACATGTGCTCCTGGCCTGTGATACCAAACCCTGCTTTGGTGTTTGAACGCGAGAGCAGGACACCTGCTCTCTCCTCCAAAAACCAAAGCAGAGTTTGGCATGTCAGCAGCTCCCCTTGCCCAAAAGCAATGCCGGCTCCCGCAGGAGGCAGGGAGATGGCGGGATTGTTGAGGCATTGGGGCTCCCCCCACGGTCCCCAGTGATGAGGCCAGGCTGGGCTCTGGAGGGTGGGGTCCCTGGGGCCAAAATCGGCCTCGGGAGTGGGGACGCGCGCCTCCACTCACCTATTTATTTATTTATTTTTTTAAAAGAGGCCAGGCCCCAGGGGATAGGGTCCCCGGGCAACTGATGGCCTGAGGAGGGGGGCCACACGGTCTCCCTTCTTGTTTTTATTTTTTAGAAAAAGAAATCGTTGTAGGGGGATGTGCTCCTGGGGCGAACACGAAATAATGGAAGTGGATCGTTTTTTTTTCTGTTCAAGATTGGATTCGCGACTCCAGCTCGGCCCACCTGTGTAACATCACGCTGGATTCGCGAATTCACCTTAAATGAATAATTAAGTAGTATATAACATAGAAGGTAGTGTTGTGTTTGTGAAGTTGTTTAAAAGAGGTATTGTGCTTGAAGTTAAGGACAAGATTACAATTGATAGAGTTGTTAAAAATATATAAAATAAAAATGTTATATTTAAAGTTGAAAAGTGTGTTGTGTTGTAGTCCATTGAGTTTGTGCTTTTGTTTTGTGACATCACGCTGGGTGCGCGAATCACCCCCAAAAATACAAAAAAATTGTATGTGTTCAAATTTATTTTATAATCGGTATTATGTTATAGGGTGGCTCTAAAAAGAGCCCTTGTTTTTATTGTGACTTTGTTGTAGCTACATGTAAGTACTGATGCAGAGCTTTAGGTTGTTGAGAAAGACTCTGTTTCCCTGATCTGTCAAGTATACTCCATCACTCCTGTAGATGCCATCCATATCAAAATGTAGATTGTTGTTATATATGGAGCCCATCCTATGGTCTCTAAGGTAAGCAGTAACAGCTTTATTGACGGTCTTTCTAGCTTTCTCAATCTGTGGACAGAATTGATTTGACCACTTTCATTTCTGTCTTTGGCATATATTAGAGTATACAAAGACAGTTTGAGATAGAAGCAACATTAATTATGCAAAGGTGTCCTTCATTAGCATTTCCAGACCTACCCCAGTCAATGTGCCTAGGTCTTTTCCACCACAGTGCACCATCATGAGGTCAGGGGTTTAGAGATGTAAAAAGGTTTTAGCCAAAGGCATCAATTGGTGCCACTTTAATCCTCTCTGTGCAATCCATTTAATGTCCTCATTTTGCAAGCTAGGTCTTTGTCAGTACCTCAGCGTTCTGCATATCTTTTGCACCAGAAAACATAGCTGTGTCCAACAATCCACACTGAAAGTTTCTTGAAGGGGAGTGGAAGTAATGAAAAGATGTCTGTAGCTGAGGTAGTCAGTTGGCAAAATGAGAGGTATGTAAAATGGGGGAAAATATGCTGTTTTTTAGAAAGTAGGGAATTGATTGGCTGTTTAAGAACATTGCACATTCAACAATAGGGTGATTTTTGTTTTTTTAAAGTATGTTTCTCATTGGTTAATAAAAAGTATTTGAAAGGTACGATAAAAAGGATGAGGTCATTTTTTGCAAACTCAACCACAACTTAACTGTGGCATTAAAATGTGAATTTATAATTTATATTTAAGTAATGTGTTATTACAGTGTCATTTCCCAAGTCAGTACTAGCTTTAGAAGTGGTGTGTTATTTAAAAATAGTGGTACATTTATTTGTAATATATTTTAGAACTCTCGTATGGTTTCGCTGTTCCATCACGTTGCAGCACTGTGGAGTCGTGACTCCAAAAAAATTCCAGAAGTGGTTTGGGTAATTTTAGAAGTCAGTTGGTAAGGGTTAATATGTCTAACCAATAGAAATGTGTTTTAGAATTTGAAAGAATCTGGGAAGCAATGTGACTTGCTACTTACATGCATTTGTGTGGAGAAAGAGAGGGGAACATTGCCATTACTATTTTTGCCTTGCTGAGAGCAGCGCCTTACATTGATTGTGTGCATAAGAAAATCCTTTCTGAGCTTGTGATTTTTATATTTCTTTTTATTAACACAAGGCATTTCAATAAGTGCTCGGTACAGAGAGAAACATTTCCACACACCATTACATCATAACAATAATACTTTGGAGGATACGAGAAGAAAGGAGAGGGGGATCGTAATTCCTACACATGCGGGTCATGGGGATGTCAACATATCCGGCATTGAGTCATCTGGGGGTACACAAATCTCCCCCCTATATCGATTCCACAGTCCTGCACAAACCGTCTTCAGATAGCCCCATCCGGACCAAGCTTGTGCCAGTGACAAACAGCCAATGTAGGATTTTCAACTGGACTAGTCGCAATCGTGCCGGGATCACAACCTCTCCTGTGGAGGACACAGCCGATTGCCAGTCCTTGTCATCTAGCTCAATACCGTCCCTTATCCATTTATCTCTCAACTCTAACAGGAGGTCTGGTCTATGATTGATCAACTTCCTATAAATGAGGGAAATAGTTTTCTCTGGCAAATGACCGTCTAATATTCTATCTTCCAATGGTGCGGCCTCAGGCATATCCATCTCCACCGTCAACTCCGCTCGCAGTGCATGTTGGACCTGCGCATAGCGGAAATTTTCCACCCCTAACTATTTTACTCATGAGGGAAGTTATCCCGAAACCCGAGCCATGTCTCGGGCGATATCCAAAACCCGGGACATGTATCGGGTCTAGAGATCATCAGTTCTACAAGTACCTACTTGCACCCACTGGGGTGAACCACTCGAGAACTCCATGTACCAGAGTCCCTGGGGGCGATCCGGAGGAGGGGCTAGCGGTGTGCGCTCCATTGCGATTGCTTCTACGCATAGCGGAAATACTCCGTCCCATTCAATTCAAACTTGATTTGTAATTCGGCAAATGACTTAATCCTGTCCTTGACCCAGATATCACCAATCCTAGCTATCCCTATTAAATTCCACTTATCGAAACCTTTCGTGTTCCAGAGTTTACCCAGGCATTCCGAATCAAATAATGGAGTGGCCAGCGTGAGGCGGCCTTTCCATCCCAAAGAATTGGTGGCGTCGTGCCATATCTTGACTGCCACACTGGTGGGCCCTGTCAAACTTTTCCTCGCCGTCTTGGCATGCAAACCTCTATTGTAATTACCACTTGGGAGTTGCCATCTATCCATTGCGTATCCCGGGTCTGAACCAGGCCCATATGTACCCAGATTTATAGCCGCCAATTGAGAAGCCCAGTAGTATCGCCTAATAGCTTTATTTTTAAAGGAGAAAATATTCATCAACTTTGATGTTTAAAATATTTTATTAAATGTAGAGATGTTTATTATAGTTTGTTTTATTGTAGGTAAATGTTGTTTGAAATAGATTTTGTATAGTAGTCTGTGTATATTGGAATATGGATTACTGATTATGGTAATTTGCTTTAGTATGTGGGTATGTATATTTGTGGAATACCGCATCATTTTAGCTGTTCCTTCAAATTTGGAGGTGGACTCTGTCAAATATTAAGGTGTGCATGGACTTCTATGTCATATATGTTTCTACATGTATATGTATTTTCATATGTCATTTTAAGGTGCATGATGTATAACAAAGAGTCTTTGTTGCTTTTTATGTGGTAGTGTCAAGAGATCTGAGTACTAACACTGGGCGGTGAACTGCGCTCTGCTCGCAGAGCTTGCGAAGTTTTGGTAACTTCGCAGTTCGCGTAGAGCGCGAAGTTGCTGAATACTACGCAATCTACAGCGTAGCGTAGTTGTTTTTCTTCCTCGCACGCTCAATATGCGTTCTCGCAGGCGCGGTAACGACTTACCATGATTCTGCGTTCGCCGACTGAATTTTCTATCCCGTTCGCGTGCACCAAGAGGTTTGGAATCCGGCCGCATGATCCCGAATGATTGTGTGAAAGCGAACACATCATTCGGACGCGGTATCTTCCTTCCGGCGGCAGCGTTGGTAAGATTGCGTTATCGAACACGCAGAAACTACAATCTGGCAAAGAATATCTCTCAAGCCCCATAAAACCTTCTCGAAAATGATCATTTTGCTCAGAAAAAATCTTCAGATTGTGATTTGGCTGTAGTCTTTTGTGCAAGTAGTCCTTTTTTTCCCACTCTTTTTTTCAAGAGGAAGGAAGTGCCCCTGAGTCTCCAACTTCCTGTTCCTGTCCAGCAGGCTCCTCCCAGTGCTTTGTCCATGTGTTGTTCACTTTCATTTGGATTTGGAGCTGGAAGGATCACTTTTTGTGTATGTCTGCTGCATCATATCATTGGATTGGATTTATTGAGGACTTTTGGATTTGAGATTTTATTTTACAAGTAAGTTGGAGAATTGGTGTACATGTTTGTTTGATTGGGGCTTTTTTTACCTACAGTTTTCTGGGCTTTTCATCGTTTTTAAAAAGTATTGTTGTGAGTGGCCTGTACTTTCTGTAGGGGCCAAGTTGTATTTCTTTGAAATTTCAGCCAGTAGGCCCAGAGGGACCCATGGGTCCAACCATGTATCTGTGGTGTCTGTTGAATTTCAAATTGTTAACATCATGGATGGCATTGGATTGAATTGCAAAATGTGTTTTTTGGAGTGGAATTTCAGTTTTATGTGTGTGTGTTAATTAAATAAGGGCTTTTCAGCCAATAGGTAACCCAGGAGTTCATATAGTGATATAGGCCTGCCTCATTGTATGTACTTTCTCATTATTGTGGGTGGCCTGGCCATGTTGTGGTGGCCATTTTGTGGGACCAGCTGCTGTGCTTTTGCCATAGGCCTCCAAGCTTGTGGCCTACTCTGCCAGTAGGCCCAGAGGTACTACCCATCATCAGTCATCATGGGTGCATGAAAGTTAAACAACTGTTTTTGTGTTGTCTGTTGAATTTTAACATCATGTATGGCATGGATAGCTTTGGATTGAATTGCAAAATATGGTTTTTGGGGGGGGATTTCAGTCCACTGTGCTTTTGCCATAGGCCTCCACAATTGTGGCCTATTCTGCCAGTAGGCCCAGACTCCCAGAGGTACTCATCAGGGGTGCTTGAAGCAACTGTTTCTATGTTGCCTGTTGAATTTAAACATCATTTAGGGCTTGGATGGCATTGGATTGAATTCCAAATTGTGTTTTTTGGGGTGTAGTTAACTTTTTGGATGTGTGTTAATACATGCCTTTGTTGCATGTGTGTATGTGTTGTAGTGTGTAACTTTCCAACCTTTTTAGCCATGTAGATTTTTGCACTAAAGCTGTGTTGTGTAACAGGCATCCTTTGTCTGGCCATATGGTGATATAGCCCTGCTTGAGTTCATTGTATGTACTTTCTTGTAATTGTTAGTGGGCTGACCATGTGGGTGGCGGCCAGTTTATGAAACCAGGCATTGTGCTTTTTCCATAGGCCTCCATTGTCTGTCTTTTATTCCTTTTCTTTTTTTGTGAGTGCCTGGCCATGTGGTGGCGGCCATTTTGTGGGACCAGCCACTTTGCTTTTGCCACAGGCCTCCAAGCTTGTGGCCTACTGTGCCAGTAGGCCCAAAGGTACTACTCAGAGTCATCATCACTCATCATGGGTGCATGAAAGTTGAACAACAGTTTTTGTGTTGTCTGTTGAATTTTTAACATCATGCATGGCACGGGTGGCTTTGGATTGAATTGCGAAATGTGGTTTTTGGGGTGGAATTTCAGTTTATGGATGTGTGTTAAATAAATAGGGCTTTTCTGCCAGTAGGTAACCCTAGTAGTTCAGCTCGCGTAGTTTTGGTAACTCTGCACAGCGCGACAACGCAGACTTACAGTTTTTGTCTTCTTCGCGTGCTCAATCTGCGTGTTCGCGCACGCGATAACGACTTTTTGTACAGTTCGCAATGCCGAACACGCCTAATTTGCAATCTGGCGAACAATATCTCTCGAGCTGCATAGAACCTTCTCGAAAATGATGATTTTGTTCATTTTGCTAAAAAAAAAACCTCAGGTTGTCTTTTGGTTGTAGTTTTTGGAGCATGGAGTCATTTTTCTTTTATTAACTTTTTTTTAAAAGAGCAAGGAAGTTCCCCAGAGACTCCAACTTCCTGTTCCTGTCCTTTGATTGTACTTTCTTGTTATTGTGAGTGGGCTGACCATGTGGGTGTCGGCCATTTTCTGAAGCCCAGCATTGTGCTTTTGCCATAGGCCTGAATTTTCTGTCTTCTCTTTCTTTTCATGTTGTTGTGGGTGGCCAGGCCATGTTGTGGCGGACATTTTGTGGTACCATCCACTGTGCTTTTGCCATAGGCCTCCAAACTTGTGGCCTATTCTGCCAGTGGGCCTAGAGTCCCAGAGGAACTCATCAGGGGTGCTTGAAGCAACTGTTTCTATGTTGTCTGTTGAATTTAAACATCATTTAGGGCATGGATGGCTTTGGATTGAATTCCAAAATGTGTTTTTTGGGGTATAGTTAACTTTTTGGATGTGTGTTAATAAATGCCTTTGTTGCATGTGTGTATGTGTTGTTGTTGTGTAACTTTTCAACCTTTTTAGCCATGCGGATTTTCTTTTTTGCATTAAAGCTGTGTTGTGTAACAGGCATCCTTTGTCTGGCCAATATAGGGATATAGGCCTGCTTGAGTTCATTGTTTTCCGGGCCTTGCCCTTGTGCCTGTGATGAGTGACCATGTGGCTGGGGGCCATTTTGTGGTGATAATAGTAGTGTGCTGTTTTTCCCACATAGGCCTGTGTGTCTTTCCATTGTTCCTCTTGGCTTACTGCTTCCATCCCCATTGCCAGCTGCAAGTCCCTGATGCTGCATCCATCCCACATGATGCACAAATTAAGGCCAAACAGGTTCCACTTCCAATAAATTTGTATTTTTGTTCTTTGCTACTCTTACTCTTCCTGAGTGTACACAGTACACTAGTGGTAATTTAAATTAAATCACAACAAATTCCATGTTTGACTGATGTTTTTCTGGCTTTTTTGCAGTTATGTGCTCAAAAGACTGAGGAGGAGGTATCTATCATCATCGCCCGTTGTACTGCCCGACAGACATCCTGCTGTTGTACGCAACGTGATGTGTGGTGTGACCTGACCAGACATCTCTGCAACTTGTGCAGCTGACTGCTGATTACATCTGAAGAAGATGGGCCAAAAGAAAGCAGGTCCCAGGTCCTCCAAGACCAAGGAAGTTGCTGGGAAGAAGGAATAACAGAAGAAGAACGTGACACTTAAGTCTGGTGTTGACCCCAAAACCTTTTTTGGGAAACCAAAAATAACGCCTGCAGCAGCGGTGTCCGGGGGGGGCAAGCTGGGGGCAGCACCTCCACATCAGTGGGCCCAACCCACCAACCCAGGCCCAAGAAGATGAGTGTGGAAGAGGTAGCCAACCTAATGGTAGAAAGCAGTGATGCTGAGCCTGACCTAAACTTATCACTTTCTCAAAGTAGTACACAATCAACGCAGGAGGGAACACAGCAGATAAATGGTGAACAACAACAGCCGCAACCACCGTCCGCAATAGTAGTTGTTGTTCCTCCCAAAGTAGGGGCAGTTCAGGAAATTGAGCCTCATACAGAGGAAGAAGAGGAGGAAGCCACTTATTCAGGAGATCCATTGTCTTCCAAATCTCCAGCAAGGAAAAGGAGGGTTAGTCCATTGAGTTCTTCGACAAGCATCCCTTCTGATGATCTAGATCTCACTTGGGAGCCACAACAATCTGAGCATGAGAGGGAGACACATCCTAAGACCAGGCTAGGAAAAGGAAGGTTCCAGAAAGCCTTAGACTTATGGAGGTCGATGTAGAACAGCAGGATAATGATGATGAGCCAGTCATCACAAATATCACTCCTGGCCCAGAAGACATGGAGACCAACATTATTACCCTATCCAGAATGGCTGCGACTAGTAGGGATGCAGCACACATACCTCCAACACAGGTAACACCAACACGACCTCCAGCTTCCATATTTACATTAGCAAAGGGCCGGCAGCGTACTACATCCAGCACAAGCACCACCTCAGCAGAAGTAGGTAGTGGTACTGCACAGCCACAGAGTCAAATTCAACACACACCCTCCAGTTCATCCCGCATTGGAAGTGGCACCTCCAGCAGGAGACACAATTTAGGCTCCCCAGTGTGGGACTTCTTCATGGTTACCGAAAAGGAGGAGAACATTGCAATATGCTCCATTTGTCATACCTCTGTTAGTCGTGGTAAGCTTGGTACAAACTATGGTACCCGAGGCCAAATGACCCATCTGAAAAAACACCACACAATCAATTGGGAGGACCACATTTGTCGCATCAAAACTGGAACCATTGCTGTGGGTGGGGATAAATGAGTAGAAGGTCTGCTCATGGTGGAACAGGAAGAAGAAGAGGGAGACATTATCTCTGGTAGTGGTACACAAAGTATCCGTGTCCTCAGCACTGCAGTGGTACCATCCACATCCTCAGCATCAGCAACATCTCAGTGGCACAAGAGTAAGAGTCATCCAGAGACACCAAGGAGTACTGCAATGCAAAAAAGTGCTGCGTCGAGCCGAACAGAAAGGAATACCAAGCAGCCTACCATTCTTAGCATGTTTACAAGGCAGGAGGGACAGTACCAACGCAACCACTCAAAATGGCTACTATTTCACCAGAGTTGCTGTTCCAGCACTACATCACGACGTGCTGGAATTGCTTGGAAGAGTGCTGTTCAGAGTATCCACCTGACAACAGACATGTGGACCAGTTGCCAAGCCACTGATTATATGTGCATCACTGCACACTGGATCTCTTTTTCGGGTGTTAGAGAAAAGATATCTGCAGGTGTTGACACTGCTGAGATTTTTAATGACACTCGCAAACATGCAACTGTAGCCATGTTTGCTATGGAGAAATCTCATACTGCTGCAAACATTTTGGATGAGTTTAACAGCACGGTCTTTGAGTGGCTCCGACCAAGAGGGCTTAACATTGGTTTTGTTGCCACGGACAATGGCAGTAATGTAGTTAAGGCCATGAATGATGGTGGCTATTTCAGGGTCCAGTGTTTGGCACACTGCATTAACATTGTTGTTCAAGACTTTCTGAAAAATGAAAGCAGCAACTTACTGACCACCTGCAGAAGAATATGCACACATTTCAACCATTCTTGTAAAGCCCGGAAGCAGCTGAGGGTCATTCAACGCGAGCATAAAATGCCAGTCAAAGCACTCATCCAGGAGGTGCCAACACGTTGGAACTCAACTTATTACATGCTTGATTGTCTGTTTGAGCAGTACATACCACTTAATGCTTATGTCAAGACAAGAAGATTAGGGGATCCTACTGTGAAAGCCATGACCGTTGAGATGGGCCAATAGGATCTCGTTAAATTCCTGACAGAGATGCTACTTCCTTTTGAGGTCTTCCCACATGAAGTCAGCAGGGAGGACTGTACTATGGGCCAAGCTATCCCATTGTTGTACATGCTAGAGCAACAGCTGAAGGAGGAGTCTGAAACCTACAAAGCTGTGGATGACAAAGTAGACGCATGTTATTTGGCGGACGCCTTAGCCGTTCGCTTATCTGAAAATACAAGGATTCAAAATAAGATTGTGTCACATCGACATTACATTACTGACACAAATTTGGATCCATGGTACAAATTATTTCTGTTTTCGAAAAACAACTTGGAGAGGTAGGACTACAAGACAGCCGTCTGTGTCCCAATTAATATATTGAAAAACAAAAGAATACGGCCAGGAACAAAATATTGTCTGACAAAATGTTCCCACCCTTTCTGTACCTAATCCTTAAACCTCTGATTAATAGGGCCACTTTCGCCATAAAGATCTATTATTTGACCTAGCAATAAGTGCTTTTATGAGCCAGTTTGGTTTCATATATTAAATCTGAGCGCACTTTAAGATGGCAGAAACCATGATTTCCTTATTGCCATTCTTCGCTACTAATGATTTATCTTAATTTTAACACAGCCGGACGGCTTTATATAAGTAATTTTTAGCGATTTGGGTTTCACATATGAGTTTTCAAATACCTATAAAACCCACTTCAATATGGCCGCCAAAACCCATCTGTTAGGTCATTCACGCTGCATCAGCCCTCACGTAGATCCGAGCACGCCCCCACGTGACCGCTGACACGCCCAAACGTGATGACGCATTTGTGAGAACCGGAAGCGCTGGCGGCTTCATGCTCCCGTATATACACCCTCAAAACCGCAATCCGCCGCCAGCCTTTGTCCCGGGGACACGCATATTAGGTGAAACGGCGGAAAACTCGGATTTACCAAGTAAGAACTAACCAAGAGTGCGGTGGTCTTTTACCACCACGCTCTTTTCATTGAGAATGCCACCACATTTCCCTTCGGCAATCGTTAAGACTAGTGTTTCTGTATACATTCAGATACTAATCTGAGAGAGGCAATACAAAATACCCCCGCAACCTGGGACAGAGATTAGAAACTCTAATTCTGGATAAAATAAAATATTCTGGTTGTTTAAAGAAATGCATGCCTTATGAATGTCTGTATGTTATTTCATGTAAACGCGTGCATGACCATTTCGCACGTAATGAATTGGTTTACATTTGATTTATTATTCCATATCAATCACATGTGTTGTCTTTTACAACAATAGGCACACATTGTTACCCACGCCACAAGGTATTCATCAATAATACAGGCACTAATCCCATGTTGTGATTTGAATGTATTTGTCGTGTGTCTTTGTGCATGATAAAGCAAGCTTTGTTTTTTCATTTGACCACCCGACAAGTACTTAGCACCACTTAGTATTCAACAGTACTGTCGATATCCACAGCATGACTGATATTGCACACTGGATATCACTAGCCAGCACTGGCGAAACATAGGCATAAGTACAGCCTACACTGGAAACATATATCTAATGCCAGTATTCCATACTGTATTTTCCTTTACAGGTAATTTCCTTTTTTTGAGAGGACAACAAAACGGGCGGTCCTCTCTGCATGATACACATTCCTTAGCGCGAATGCGAATATGCAAAACACGTGGTATTTTCTCTTATTCACACTAATTTTGAGAGGTCCTGAAGAAAGCTCGATATTTTTCCAAGGGCTGAAACATGTCGACCACCTGATGATACATACAGCTACACATAGTGACTGTAAGAAATCATCCACTCTCTATTCATTTTAATCATACCCCAGAACTCCAAGAATAAACCAAATGGCAGCATTCTGGAGGTATTTTTAACGATAAATTCACACACTTAGTCAATCATCACATCACCTCAAAAAACCTGCTCCACTGTAATTCAGGTGTTGAAGCACAGCCAGGTGGCATTTGGCCGCCTGGCTGGAACCCGATGATGAAGCATGACACCAACCAGGTTGTTGTGTGAGGGTTTTATTAACAAACCTTAGAGGTGCTATTATTTCACATTTTGTCAGACAATATTTTGTTCCTGGCCGTCTTCTTTTGTTGTTCAACAAATTATTTCTGAACAGTAATGCAGTAATTCCTTTTTCAGAAGAGGATGTTGCCAAGTACAAAACTTTGATAGCTGAGGAAGCCACTGATTTAGAAAACAAACGGCTCTTAATTAGAGGCCTGCCACCTCAGGAAAGAGCAAGTACTACAGGGCATCCAGAGTCAAGTTCTACTTCAGAGCATGAGAGCAGTGCATTTGCCTCCCAGCAATCACCAACACTACCAATGCAACATCAACAAAAGCACCAACAGGATCATCAGCCACATCAAACAAAATGGTAACTGATTGGTTTCTATGGAAAGGGATGGGTAGTCCATTGCTGATGCAAAGTCAAAAGAGGCCAAGCAAATCGGAGCACCCCTGAACATTGAGTGGATGGTCCAGGCCTATGTGGATGACACAACACAGGTCTTCATGGAGCAAAGCTGATTGGTGTATTGGTATGGGAAAAGAAGCCAATGGCCTGTGCTCAGCAGGCTCGCGATAAAGTATCTGGCTTGCCCTGATGCAAGTGTCTCTTCTGAGCTTGTTTTCATTTCTGCTGGTGCCATTGTAACTGTGAAAAAGACCAGTCTCTCGCCCCAAAAGTGTGGAGGGGTTAACCATGATCAAAATGAATCAGCACTTCATACCACCGGAGTACAAAATATGTGAATCACAGCAGGAAGAGGAGAGCAACTCTTCCCTGGCAACTAGGCTTTCAAATTGTTACTTTCTTCCTTCCTTTATTTGTGTGTGTATCTGTCTTTCTGTTTCAAATCAAATCACAACAAATCCATCACCACTGTTTCCTATTTTTATTTACCTATTGGAGTTGCACTTCTGTGCATTTAACTGTCCACTCCACTCCTCAGAGTCCTGCTCCATCTTCCTGACTCGCGCTAAATACATTTACATCAAGCCAGACATTGGATGGAGAATAGTACAATAAATGTTGCCTCTAACAGTCCCTCCATAAGAAGTAGAACGTATGTGACTATAGCTAGCTTCTGTTTTGTTTCTGAGCCAAAACTCATCACTGTCCTAAGGCTACCGTCTCTGTCTGCAGGCATCCACAACTCTTCCCTGTCAGACCTTGAGCAGGCATCCAAAAGTAAACTCATCACTGTCAGAAGGCTCGGCATCTGATCTGAGAGCCAAAGAGAAGAACAAGACCGGTATGATTAATGAATGATGTCATGCATTGCATTGGATGTTTGCTGACTCTGAGCGTATGTGCATGAAGTTGAACTATACTAGTTAACCTACAAAGTAAAAGTGACCCAAGTGACAGTCAATATTTCCTTGTTGTATAATAACCACATTGTACTACTACTACGGCGCCGTACCATATGGTGGTAGGGCCTGGCTGGGGCCCAGGGCATTGGAAGAGGCTGCAGTTGCTGCTGCCTCCTCCTCCTCCTCCTCTGCCTGAGCCACCAGCCGGCGGTACGCTTCACAGATGGCCTTCAGTTTCTGGCACTTGGCCCTGGCGCCAACTCCTTCCGCGTTGGTTTTTCATGGAAAGGAGAATCTATAAAGAAAGAAACAGAATTGTAACCAATACTCTTAGCAAAACAGTAACACAAAATTAATTCAACACATAGTTACACAGTAGCACTAGTAAGCGCAGTACATAACATTTGTGGTAAGTATCTATCCTCCCACTTCCTCGGCCTCTAACATTTGTTGGAGTACTTGCCCTAGTACTATGGACTCCAGTACGCAGAACACCAGTCTTTTACTTATCTCTAGTTTATCTAAATTACATAATCTTGTTGTAGCCGGCATGCCAGCTCAGTCAGCTATGCTTGCGTCCAAGACCAACATACGAGTCAATACGCAGACTCCTGTTACTTTTATTTACTACTGTCTGCAGGTGGGGAAGCTCGTATTTTTCAATTACGGGTGGTACTGGCCATACTCTCTCTGTTACATGAAGGGCAATTGCTCAATTTCACTTTCACTCTGCCCCTACAAAAAGGCAGATTAATATTATATATCTGATCCAATCATCATTGCTTATATATGGAACAACGACATATCAGTACAGTAGCGGTCAGTGGTGGGAGTGCTCGCGGGTGGTGATGTGGGGAGGGGGATGGGCAGAGTGGGAGGTAGTAAATGTAAATGTAAATGTCATGGTACTTATAGAGCGCACTGTCACCAGACGGTCACCTTGCGGTGTCGCCTATGCGGTTTCCGGGCGCTGATACTCATACCGCTGTGGAACCCCTCCTGGCTTTCCCTGTGAAGTGTCCACTCCTGGGCACCCCCAGGGTGAAGCCAGGCATCCTTAGCGCTGTTGGGGCCGGTGTGGAGGCTAAGCAAGCTATTGCCCAGAGTTGCAGCGTGGGGCCCGTGATTAGAATAGGCACCGAGGCGAGAATTAACAGGTCCGAGGAAATTGAGCCCGAGACTCCGCCGAGGCGGGAATCGAACCCTGGTCCCTGGCCAGAACTCTGCATCAGGGTCTGCCGCTCTAACCATTGAGCCACACTCCTCCACTAGTAGTAAACTCAGTAGTAAACTATGGATTGCGGACAATTACTGGTAAGTAAACATATAAATAAATAAAACAAATTTTGTTGCGCATACTGCATTCATAATCCATAGTTTACTACCCCCACCCTGCCCCCCCTCCCCACATCACCGCCCGCCAGCACTCCCACTACCGACCACTACTGCATAGGGAACTTTGTTAATTGATTGTGTAATCAACAGATAGGCCACCCTTTGCAGGCTGGTTGACACAATCCAAAATAAATTAACATAGGTAGGAAGTGGTCCTCGGAGTCAGAGGAAGGCGCTTGATAATGTATATATGATGTGCTTGCAAACTACTTAGTCAACTGTATTCTAAAAATACTACTTTTATATATTCCCCTCTGCTTTGCTACTCTGGCGCAGTTTCTTTTACATTCTCTTCTGTCTATGCTGTCTATGATGAATACATCCAGGCATCCACCCATTAAAAGTAAATGTCTATCATTCTTTTTTATATATCGATTAACAAACCTTAGCTAGTTTCACCATCAACCACCCATGCGTCCACTCCTTCCTTCCCTGCTTTGGCTTTGAGTTTGACCCAAACACCGCTGATGATTTTTGCTATCCAGTATCCACACATACTGTATTGCCCACCCAGGCAGGCATCTTCTTTCCCCTTCCACCCATCCTTCAACAACCCGTGCATCTGATTCCTATCAGCCACCTGCATGCTGCTTCCAAAGTATCCTTCTCTGCTAGTCGTATTACATCTCACCCGTCCTTCCTCCTTTCCCTTTTTGTTCAACACATCCTTCAAGGTCATCTGATCTGACTTTTAGTCTTCTCCATAAAACTTTCAGAGCTGAGCTGGAGTCAGATAGAAGAGGCCATTGGTTACTCAACGCACGCTGGTAATGCTATTGCTAATGCAGTGGTAATGCTAAGTAAAGGGTGCCTTCTTCAACCGTTGTGTATTGTTCACTACAACTTCAAGTTCATACTTAATTAATAAGTCTCACAGTACAGTGAGTGAAGTGTTCCCCTTCTAGCTAGTAGTAATGCCAATAAGTAATGAATATAAATTACCATCGCCCAACACTGCTGCTGGCTCCCCCCTGGAGCTCCTGCAGGTGCCGCATCTCCTGCCCCCGCCAGAATGGCAGATTGCCATCGCCGCTGGCCCCGCCAGCACTGGTGGTTGGTACTGGTAGTACGCCTAGAAAAAAATTGACACATTTTTAGGTGCCTGTACACCTTCCCTAATATATTCGTTTTCACTAGGAAGATTGAAAAAACAGTTAATAGTACAACATACATCATTACTAGTCCAAATTGCGTACTAGAGTAGAGTCAGTAGAGTCCCTAGGGTCATCTCTACTCCTACTCTACTCTTTGGAAAGTTAGCCTGAGCCATATAACCATTTTAGGTTTATGTCTACTCTTTGGCGCATGTTACCTCACAGCTTGTTATGCAGTAAGACACATTTGAGGCCACATGAGTGTTGCGTACAAGTGAAGAGGTCGAAAAACAAGCCACTTTTTTTTATGGAGTTCGGTTAGTCCATATTGCTTAGCCATAATGTTACACTTTTTGGCATGACTGCGAAATGCTTGCATAATTGCATTATACTGTCTAACGTGCACCATTTTTCTCATAATAGGCAGAAGATTCCCTTCTACAAACCAGAGATTTGCAGAGCTTACGATGCATGTAACCAATATTTCTACGTTCAGCGGTGAGGGGTCTCCCAGAATTCACACAGATATTTTGTTTTCTATCATGCACTTGTAACAAATGTTTCCTGTTTTAATCTTATTCATTTTCCTTTTGGAGCTGGCTGTAGTAATTTTATAGAACAACATACAAAGCTTGTTATTTGAAAATAAATAAACCTTTTGAACTTACACATAGACTCTGTGGTATTTGGTGTGACGTTGTGGACTTACACGCGTGAGTGAGCGAAAGGATGTTATGTTCTGGGTTGTGTAATCATTGGGTATCTCGTGTGGGGGTTCGAGACCTAATGAGACACTATAGTTAGTTGGTCAGGGGATTGTGGGTTCTGAGTTCTGACTGAGGTGTGAGTAAGGTCCAACCTCCCATCACCAACATCCTATCTTCTTGTGCATAGTTCTGTTTGTGTCTGTGCAGAATCCCCACAACAGTAGTAGTATGTACTACTATCCTAACAAAAATACTAGTCAAACACCTGGTTGGGCATTTTGTTGGTGGGAATTGTCAAAGCCTCAAGATTAAAGAGGACAACCCAGGACCCAGTGGTTAGAGCTATTGGTCAATCTGAGCTGTATTCAAAAGAAAACCTTAAATAAAGAGTGGCAAACTGTGCAAGCTTAGCTACAGACAGGCTTATAGTAGTTTTACAGAGAGTCATAGCAGAGGCAGTTAGAAGGAACTTAAAGGCAGGGATAACCAGAATTTGGAAACAGATAGTCAAGGTCAAAGAAGCTTTTGTAAAAAATTGAATTAGTAAGTGGAACCGTAATTAATAGTTTGGAAAAAATAAGGTGCAGTAAAAGTTAGGGAACTATATTTGTTAATATAACCACCAGAGGACTTACTGGGGTCAACAGCAGGACCCTCGGTAGAGGAGCGGTCCTCTGGTGGTTGTCCCGCCGACTCGGACTCTGTCTTTTTGCTCCTGGGTGTTGCTGATCATGTATGAAATAATAAAGAAAGAGACAAACATTATTGAGTGCTGTAAAACAAATAAATATATATTTTTTAAAACGCTCAAAACATATTTTAGGAAACAACAATTGCAATAAAATTGACCTATCTAATCAGATCGACTACTGGCTTGACCGTCTACTTATTTATGAACACTAATCAAATGTTCCATAATCATTCTGATTCCAGAATACTAGCGAAGCCTAAGCACCACCTGACCCAGACCACCTATTCCTGACGGGCCAATTGTTCAGTAAGTCTGCAATTCCGTTTTATTTTTGCCTTAAAAAATGCATATATGAGATGGAGGACACATGCATAAATTTGCGCATACACCAAATTGTTGGTTGGTTGTGTCTGATGTTGTTCTGCTACTGGCTGACAATGCTAAGCCTACCACTCACTAAACAAACTGCAAAAGGTTCTATGGAGGACTGGGGTAAGCAGCACTCAGTGACAGAGGAGGCGTCACACAGACCGTAAAAAAATATGAACTAATACTAAGTAAACCTAGTATCCATCCACCACTATTTTCACAGAAGGACAATGGAAAGACTACACTCTCTCTAGCAATAGCATTAAATAACTTCAGTTCTCTGAAGTAAACTCTTACATTAATCAGCCAAAGCTAGCGCAAAGTTGCAACCAAGTAAGAGTAGCGCCGAGCACCTGCGTCCTACAATCACAGAACATTTTAAAACGTAATTTACCTGCAATGTAAGCACAAGTAATTGTGTTATTCGTCAAAAAATTATACACAATACTACTATATTTTAGCTACTCACCAAGCCCCGCGACCTCGACACCTAGCAGGTCCAACCAGTCCTGCTCCCGGTCCAGGATGTCTGAACACTGGTGGCCATCTGGTTGTGGGTGCGCCGAATAACTGAGCAGCCAAACACTGCCCGGCACACCTTCGCCCACCAGCAGTGACGCTCCTGGGTGGGGTACCCCAAACCTGGCCTACCGCCTGCTGCCAAGGTCAAGGGGAGGTGGCGCTGGATAAAAAAGCAAGGGCAGCCACCTCCGGCTCGCCGAAAAGCTGCTGGGCCTGCACCTCTGCAGGGTGCATTCTGCCGCAAGGCAGCCGGCTCTTGGGCACAGGCCCCTTGCCCTTGGAGCCGGTACTGCTGCCCTTGGCCATGGTTCTGGGGTGGAGGCGGAAAAGAAAAGTTAGAAGTAAACAATAAAGTTAGAGGGAAGAAGTAGGAGCTTAAAGAAAGAAGTAAAATAAAACAGTAGAAAAGTAAAAAAAAACACAGTAAAAGTAGTAATAAAATGCAAAATATAACCTTAGGGACAGAGAGAGATAGATGATAAATAAAAAAGTCAGAAAAAAGTGTAAAAAACTAAGGATTGCAAAGATTAAGTAAGGATAGAAAACTAGACCCGGAACCATAGCATAGAGTGAAAAAACAAGTTGGTCACGCCCATCGCGACCGCGTAGGTAAGTTTGCGCGATATTTCCCGCGAGCACGCACTAATCATCGAGAACAAGTAAATTGCGTTCCCGAACATGACAAGCACATCGCAAACACGCTATACGCGACCCGGAACAGGAAATAAGGCGTAGCTCTCGTAGTACAAGAACATCTTCACATAGCTTTGCATAGCGCGACTATGCGCACTACGCCCAGGGTTAGTGAGTACTAGTAGAATGGTGAAGATGCAGCACAAAAGTGTGCTTTGAAGGACGCTCACATAAGGTGTTACTAATTAGGCTTCTTTTTTCTAGTCGGTACAAAGGTATCGTTGAATAATGTTGCATAATTTTAGACAGAAAGGTGAAGATGCAGCACAAATGTGTGGTTTCAAACATGCTCATACAAGGTGTTATCAATTAGGTTTATTTTTTCTAGTCTGTAGAAAGGTATAGTTGAATGATGAGGCATGATATTAAATGGATTTGTGAAGATGCATCACAAATGTGTGGTTTCAAAGATGATGATACAAAGTTTTATTAATTAGGCCTCTTTTTTGTAGTCTGTTGAAAGGTATAGTTGAAAGATGCCACATAATTGTAGATAGAATGGTAAAGATGCAGCACAATAGTGTGCTTTGAAAGATGCTGATATAAGGTGTTATTAATTAGGCTTCTTTTTTCTAGTCTGTACAAAGGTATAGTTGAATGATGCCGCATAATTTTAGATAGAATTGTGAAGATGCAGGACAAAAGTGTGGTTTCAAAGATGCTCATATAAGGTGTTATTAATTAGGCTTCTTTTTTTGTAGTCTGTTGAAAGGTATAGATGAAAGATGCCACATCATTTTAGATGATTCAAATTGTAGGTTTGTTCTTTGAATTTTTAAGGTTTGGATAGTGTTATGATACAGATACATTTATGTATGCTTTTAGTTATATGGTGAGACTTTTACTAAAGATATGTGAAGAATTCTTTAGTTGTGTTTGAGTATATTGTACCTCAGTAGTCCTGCAATCACCCAAGAAGTACACATGCGGTTATAAATTCAACCGGTCACTTGCTATGTAGTCATGTAAATCCCCAGACATTATCCCTGCAGGCATGCAATTGCCGATTTGTTACCCAAATATTCCTTTAATCCAATTGTACTCTTTCAATCACATATGCACTTTTCTTGTACTTATGTAATCATTCAGCCACTACTCATGTACTTTTAAATTCACCCAGTCACTATCTTTGCACTCCTGTAATCAGTCAGGCAGTATCTTAGTAGTTCAGTAATCACCCACGGTACTCATGAAGTTATGAAATCATCCACTCACTTGCTATGTACTTCAGTAATCCACCAGATACTACCCTTGCAGGCATGTATTCATCCAGGGTCTAGTTATGTAGTTTCCCTACAGTCATGCAATCATGCAGGCTGGAGTATGCAGTCATCCAATAACCTACACACTACCCTTGCAGTCATAGAATCACCCATGCCCTTCTGTTGCATTCATCTATTCGCCTAGGAAGTACTCAAAGACTCATCAATCCCTTCAGGTGCTATTTATACACTTATTCATGTAGTTAATGTGTATGTTTGCACTCATGCAATTAGCTAGTCACTAGCCATCTTTTCCTGCAATTATCTAGTGATAACCCTTCAACTTATACAAAGCAGGCTCTTGCCACCGCTGATATCTGCCCTGAATAAGAGAGGGTGTCTCTAACCATTCTCCCAAATTCTTGACCTTGACCTTGGGTCGAAGTAGGTCCCAACTCCTCCGGCCACCACAAATGTGACTATATAGAGGGCTGCTTGCCAACTACCATCCCCTCCATCTTTCCCACATTCAGCTGCAAGCAGCTGAACTTCATCCAGTTATCAAGCTCACCCAAGCAAACCTTGAAATCAGATGCCGTTCCTTCTTCCTTTGGGTCCAGAATAACAATCAACTGAGTGTCATCAGCATATGACACTGTAGCAGGGATTCTGCTCACACACAGAACTGTGCATAGAGACTTGGAACCTCAGTGAATTAGGGTGTGCCAAAACTCACCTTAGTAGCCAAAATCCCCTACCAGACTAGCAATCAGTGTCTCATTGGTTCTTCCATAATCCCAATGATTAGACAACCCCGAAAATGGAACTTAGAATACCTCAGGCAATGTGGAATACATGAACACTCTTTCAGGGAGTAAATGAAGACATGTGCAAGTTTAAAATGTTTATTTCTAATGCCGTGTTCTCAGGCGTAGTATCTTAGCTAATACAAGCAGACATGTTATAAGCAACAAGATTATCAGCATAGTTACTATTCCATAAAATACAAAGGGAGAAAGCATGTTAAAATGCTAAATTAAAAAAGGCTAGATTGCGCCTAGAAATCACCCTCACCTGCTAGTAGGTTATTTTATATCTACAGAAGGTCTCTTGGGTTTACAAGGGCGGCCCCATACCTCTGGTCCTAGCAGAAATGGATCAGATCATTTTCTGCACCATCTCTCTGTATGCAAATGTTCTCCAAGTGTGTGTGAGCATGCCTGCGCAGTACATTATTAAACGTGCCAAAATCGAGGGTGGCCACAGCTGCATATATGTTATGTCTAGAACGTGCTCTGATCAGACCGAACAACAAACACTGTGTTGAAATAACCTTGAAGGCCTCGGCACTCACTGTTCAGACAAAGCTTACCAAGCAAGACTGCTAGTATAGAAAAACATATTATTCTCGTGTGAAGCAAAACAGTCCGCTAGACTATAAACATTTATAATAATGTGTGTCGTGTACAACGGCAGCAGAAAGGAAGAATGGTGTTTAAACTTCTAATAAGCTCATGCTAACTTAACACAGTGTAAATGCAAGGCTCATCCCCATGACACCCTCCCTTGATACGAGCACGGATAAGACAAAGGGCAAATTTGGAAAGGAGAGTTCAAGAACGACTGTCAAAACCAAATTCAAATTGCCACAGGGAAAAAACGGGAACAAAAAACTCCATAATTTGAATGTACTTCAAATCAAGTAATTCTAGCCATGGACATAGTGAAATCAATAGGTCTGGGCAGACAAAAAAATGAAACTGAGAGAAAAAAATTTATAAAAAATATCCGATTTCCAACTCGTGACCTCGGTCATGGAAGAGAGAGAAGCGTTGACACAACTCAATCCAACAATGTATATGCAAAATATGTAGCAACAGCCTCCAATAGGAAGTCACTGTTCTCATGCGAAAACATGTCAGCCATCCCATTCAGCAAAGGGAAAGAACATACATGTTCCTTAATTACCAGAGCCTCTAGCACCATCAGAGGGCAACTCAGTGTTTCCTCAATGAAGCTGCGTGCCAAGAAATCTTGCGCCACTGCGAAAACATTCCAACGTCCCAGGACTCCATGCATCGCTGCAAAGGCCATAATCCCTTCGCCAGAACAAAGCAATTCATGAGCAACAAAGGGGCTCATAAGCTGATCATAATCCGCATTTGGAGACACCGTACTGCAGAGACATAAATCCAGGGCCCAGTCAAAATCGCAACTCAGGCAATAAAAGACAGGCTGGACGCATGTAAAGTGAGAAAATCGAAACGATAATCCATAAGCCGCACTAAATATAGCAAGAGGCAGCGCTCCATAATACTCAAGCATTCGGCTGCAGAGCAGCAACAGTCGTGACAGATCGCCTCGCAATACAGGAAGTGCATCCATTTTGAAATAAACAAAACAGCAAAAGTACGCCTGCGACCAGAGCCAGCATTAAGGGAAATCCACCAAACAGGCTGGAAAAAAGCGAATTAAAAAATGCCGGGAACACACCAAATTTAGTTTGAAAAGAAGTCACAAGGCCACAGCTAACAACTTTAAAAAAAGTGAGCCAGCCCTGTGGTGGAGGATACATTAAAGATAGTGTGAATTAACTCACAGAAATGCAAGGGCAAATCAGTATTTAATAAAGCATGCACCTCTGTGCGAGTGTTCACCACGTGAAGGACAAATGTTTCACGAGCAGATGTGAGGGCAACTTCCTTCTGGGACAATAGAGCTCTTATGCGACTCATCTTATTGAACTCTGCCTTCAAGGTCGGAATCGTCGGCCAGATGGAAACATGAAGCTTCCCATACGGAGTAGGGAACATTACATTTTTACAGCAAACCACACGCTCACTGACAGTAACCACGTAAGGAATTCCTGCCACCATCCCACAACAATCTTCATTATTTAAAAGAAAATAACTCCCGTTTGCCAGTAATGTGAATGTTGGTATGATAGCAGGTGCTGGTGTACGTTTCAAAATACAGGCTAAATTCGTCTCGTTCTGGTTACAAGAGCCATGCAATTGGATATTCCTACACATTAATGAGTGATCTGTTGTTGTAGTGCAATCCTCACCATTCAAGTAAACCTCTTTTCCCTCCCTAAGGCATATGTAGGTAAATGGTAGCGACCAAGCTTCATGGAGATAAGCGGTATCCAGAGGTTCATATCTGCCAATTGCATAGTACTTCATACCGGCACGTTTTCTAAATGGGCTTGATCTATAGCTCTAATGCGGGAAGCCGCCTCAATCTGGGACAGTTTCCAGACCTCGTTGTAAATAGCATATATCCATCTTTTAGATCTACCGGAATCCGGGCCTTTCACAAAATCATTCAGATCAACATCATCAGTCAATTTAGATAAATGCATCTTAACTGACGCCAAAGTGGAATGTTTGAGCCAACTCTGACATAATTTGCCTACGAATAGGTAGTCACATAATGGCCACTTTCAAAACGGGGATCCACCCTGACCTGCATGTAGCCTGGAGCTAAACCCAGAAAACAATGCTGGCAAGAATCAGCACTCTTGTGCCACAGCAGCCAGCCCTTAGGATCCAAACTGGATATTTTAAAGGAAGAATTCAGTAACATGGTCTGTAATTCTCGGTTGGACAACTTGGTATTATTATCCCATCCGGAATATTACTCTAATTCAGGAAATTAAGGTGCATTCAATTTTTTAGTAGTAGCCAACCCAAAGCAAGTTGTTTGTGAAATTGTAGAATTCAGAAACAACATATGGTTCGGGATGAGGCATGCACGATGCAAAGCCTCAGTGCATTGCACTTGCCAACTTTTAGAACCCCAGATTTAAGAACAATAGTATCTTTCCACAGCTCGTATCCTCCAACAGCCAATTGGTCGAAAAAGGACTTCGAATACAATAATTTTGAGTGGGTAAGTCTAACCTTGGAAGTGGACTTTTCAGTCATTTTAAAATAAAATGCATTAGGATTTGACTGATTAAAATCAGTGAAATAAGTGAACCTCTTTAAAAAGAAGTGGAACTGCCTTGTACAGGAGCGGGACAATGCTCCCACTGTGTATAATTAACAGTATTCCTCCTAGTGTTTGCTTTATGCAGGTAGTGATTGCCAAAATGTTGATAACAAAACAAACCACCATAATTTGCGGAATCTACATACTAATCTTTAGCATCAAAGGCAGAATAATATTTCAAATCAGAAAACAAAGCTTCTACGGCCTGAGCATCCCAATCATCAGAACGTATATTTTGTTTAATTACATCCCCTATAGAAACTCTTAGGACATTTGGGACATTTATAACCTCAGTGGGCCCAGGGATTTGAAATCTAATAGCATCCCACACAATCCCATCTAGGACAGGCCAAGCAGTGATATTAAAAAAAGCCAGGTCCCTCTTCAATCTGTGTGATGAGGAATGGAGAGCCAATGTTCCATTAATATGCCAAAGGCATGTTCTTTCTTCAACATAGTGTCCGTTGACAAGGCGGAAAATATACACCACAATTCCAGTAGACATGAACAGGTAAATCGAAAAAAGCACCAACCAAATGTAGGTCCAAGGAGGAATCAAAAAATGTTTTTTAAACAGTGTTGCAAGAACAGAAATCTTGGAAGGGGTCTTTGATGTGTGAGAGTCAGTGTCAAATGAAAATCTGGACTCTGTAGCCAAACAAGTTTGCAAATCAGGCATTGATAAGTCAGTGGGGTAAGTATATTCAGTCTCATCAAGGTGAGCACCAGGTAGTGAACTCAATAAAGGACTTGAAACTGCAGGCACCTCGAGGGCAACATCAGGCCTGGGGTTAGGAGCCGGGGCCAAAACAGAATTTCTCAAAATCTATGGACATGAGACTGCCGGAGTCATACTAAGAAGAATTGGCCACTCTGTGTACTTTGACATTGTCAATGGAGATACACCTTTTTTCTTTACGACCTGGAAGTGGTGGTAAAATGATTGTTCTTGTGCCCTTCACGCCAAGCACTGGAACCGGAGCTCGATATGAGGGACCAAATTCCTTCTCGTTTTCAATCTTCTCTCGAATCAGTTCACCAACTTGGGGTAGTCAGCCAACTACCGAAATCTGCAACGCAGCCTCAGATGTGGAGGGCAAGTGTTCCTTTGCAAGACTGTCTCTCGTCTTTTGTAGATCTGTAAAACATTGCAATGTTCATCTACGTCAAAGGAGGCAGCAACTGCCGCCTGGTCTAGACCGTCAAGGTCCGGGACAAACATCTTGATATCAAAGAGCATTTCGTATGCCGTCCGTCCACCCAGAGACCTTCTAGGGAGATTATTAAGGGCATGCTGCATGCTACTGAGGTGGGCCAGCCAGTGCCTGCCAGTGCCTATAACCCCAGCTGTCAAAGACTGCTTTAAATCTTGGTTCATTCGTTTGACAACACTATTACCATCAGGTCTGTATGGAGACGAAAACTTGACTAGGACCCCCAACGAAGTCATGGCATCCATATACGCCTTAGAGGCGAAAGCAGGACCCTGATCCGAATGGAAGGTGCCACAGGCAAAAATCGCTACAAAGACATGCAAGTCTCTTATGACAGTTCGCGAATCAGTGTTGCGGTGTGGCCACACGCACACAAAGCATGTGCATGAATCAACTGCAACTAAGATGTACTTATACGCAGTATCAGAAGAAAAAGGACCGCAGTGATCTAAGTAAACACAACCAAGTGGTTTATTAGAAATGTACAACTGTGTCTGGGGTGGATGCGCAGCAGTTGAAGGTTTAATCTGCTGGCAAATGTCACATTGAAGGACATAATCACACGTCTATTTGTACAGTCCCCGCCACCAGAAATGTTGTTGTAACTGAGATACAGTAGCTGAAACGCCCGCATGCGCAGACGCAACACCTTCATGGGCAGCCGTAATCAGTGTGGACCTGCGGTCCACGATGGGAATTAACCTTTCACCAACGTCCAGTATTTTCACATAAGGAACTTTATCAGGACTAAAGTGGTATGAACACTTTGAAGGGAACCCCTTAGGATATTTACTTCCCTTCCCAGTCGCGGCTACAGCCGCCAAGATGTCATCATCAATCTTTTTTTTTTCAAATTCTTTTTATTAACACATACAACAAAAGAAAAGGAAGCATTGGGTGATATCTGAGCATACAGTGTCTGTTGATACATCTTCCAAATAACAGAATACTAAACAGAAAATAGTAACAGGGCTCAGATCAATTCCGACACAACAGCGTCCTCCCTCGCTGCTGGGGGAGCACAAATATCCCCTCAGTAGCCATTCCAAGCACCCCAAATTTTTCCCCATTTCCCGGGCCTCTCCCTGGCAACATATACTGATCGTTCTCTAAACATGCACCAGTCTAAGTCCTCCGTCCTTTTCCCAATCTGCGGGGGTCTGACTGGCCCCCCACAGCTGGGTGCTATTGCGTTTGGCTACAGCACACGCCCGCGTAACCCATGTCTTCCCGTGTGCGGTGAGATCGGTTGGCTCCCAAACATTCAGGAGACAACGGCGTGCCTTTAACCCCAGGTCTACTCCCCACACTTCACATATCTTGTAATGGACTTTGACCCAATAACTCCGTATGTCAGTACAATCCCATAACATATGCATGAATGTTCCGGCCTCACCACATCCCCTTCGACACACTCCACTCACAGCCAAACCCATTCGCACCAGTCGCGGTCACGTAACATAAGAGCGATGAAGGACCTTCAACTGCACCAACCTGAGTCTCATCTGTATTACAATCACTCTTGGGGAAGATACTGCCTCCCTCCAGCCTTCGTCATCCAAAACCAAGCCATCTGCACCCCATTGTTCCCTAAGAGTTACAAGTGGGTCCTCCGTATGATTAATGAGCTTTTTATAAATCAGAGACATTGTTTTAGTCGGAAGATGTCCGTCCAACACTCGATCTTCAAACGGGGAGGCCTCTGGGGGCGTAACTCCATGGGGGATATTGGCCAGAAACGCATGTCTAATCTGCATGTACTGAAACCGCTCGCTCTCCTGCAATTGATGCCCTTCCTGCAGAGCCTCGAATGTAAGGATCTTGTCCTTCCCCCACATATCTGTGACCTGTGAGATCCCAATGAGATATATTTTATTGGCACTATTTTAAAAACCACATCAGTGCATTTACTAAGAAGGCGAGACTTACATCGCCGGAGGGTCCCTGCACGCCTCTCCCTACCGGATCAGCCGATCTTGACGCTGACGCCGGCACGGAGCGGGACAGCCGCCATCTTGGGACAGGCAGGGTAGCGGTCCAGGTCTGGCCGCCTCCCGCCCTCCCGTGTTTATTTAAGTCGTACTTGTGGAGCTGTCAGCCAGACTAATTTCGCTCATCCCCTGAGGCGGAAAGCCGGGGGCGCTATTCCCTTTCCTTTTGTGCGCTTTGCACTTTGTTGGTTGTGTTGCTTTTAAAAACTGTATATATTTTATTGGCACTATTTTAAAAACCACATCAGTGCATTTACTAAGAAGGCGAGACTTACATCGCCGGAGGGTCCCTGCACGCCTCTCCCCACCGGATCAGCCGATCTTGACGCTGACGCCGGCACGGAGAGGGACAGCCGCCATCTTGGGACAGGCAGGGTAGCGGTCCAGTTCTGGCCGCCTCCCGCCCTCCCGTGTTTATTTAAGGCGTACTTGTGGAGCTGTCAGCCAGACTAATTTCGCTCATCCCCTGAGGCGGAAAGCCGGGGGCGCTATTCCCTTTCCTTTTGTGCGCTTTGCACTTTGTTGGTTGTGTTGCTTTTAAAAACTGTATATATTTTATTGGCACTATTTTAAAAACCACATCAGTGCATTTACTAAGAAGGCGAGACTTACATCGCCGGAGGGTCCCTGCACGCCTCTCCCCACCGGATCAGCCGATCTTGACGCTGACGCCGGCACGGAGAGGGACAGCCGCCATCTTGGGACAGGCAGGGTAGCGGTCCAGTTCTGGCCGCCTCCCGCCCTCCCGTGTTTATTTAAGGCGTACTTGTGGAGCTGTCAGCCAGACTAATTTCGCTCATCCCCTGAGGCGGAAAGCCGGGGGCGCTATTCCCTTTCCTTTTGTGCGCTTTGCACTTTGTTGGTTGTGTTGCTTTTAAAAACTGTATATATTTTATTGGCACTATTTTAAAAACCACATCAGTGCATTTACTAAGAAGGCGAGACTTACATCGCCGGAGGGTCCCTGCACGCCTCTCCCCACCGGATCAGCCGATCTTGACGCTGACGCCGGCACGGAGAGGGACAGCCGCCATCTTGGGACAGGCAGGGTAGCGGTCCAGTTCTGGCCGCCTCCCACCCTCCTCATGTATATAAACAATTGGACTTCCCGTCCGCGCAGCGGGCGGGCGCAGCGGGCGCGCCTAAGGCAAGCCCGTCTGCGCCCATCCGCGCCTGGCCCGTGCCTAGTGCCGGTCCCCCTGCCCGTCGTTTAGGGGCTCCTAGCGTAACTTGGTCCAAAACAGCATTATTACAACTGCGCCCGAGGGTGTGTACTCTGACTCCCTTATGCTGCCCTAGCCAATTAGAGGATTCCTCGTTTGAATGCCCGCTATGTGCATTTAGATTGCTACCAGCTAGAAAACGTGTTTCTCAATATGGTAATATAAGTAAGCGGCATACTCAAGCGCCAACGCTTAAAATTGCGTTGCTTAACTGTCGTTCGCTGCCACGCCATGCTGGTGAGATCTGGTCATCCCTTACTTCGGACGCTTGGGATGTACTGTTTCTCACTGAGACGTGGTTGAAGGATTCCTCGAACCCTGATATTCTTTTGGCCACGCCTCCTGACTACCTTTTCAAAGGTTGTCATCGTGAAGGTGGCCAAATGGGTGGGGGTATTGCTATCATAGCCAAGGCCCATCTCAAATTGACAACTACTAAACTCGGAAACATTGGAAAAATTGAAGCCATGCACTTTACTTTGGCAGATTCCGCGGCCGTCATTCTAGCCGGGATCCTGGTATATAATCCACCTACTGCCTCGTCTGGTTCTCTTATGTCGCTTGTACATTTGATTGCAGACCTGTCCCTTAAACATTCGAACTTTATTGTGCTTGGTGATTTTAATTTACACGTGGATGATCCACTATGTTCTCCGGCCACCCAGTTTTTGGATACTTTGAAGGGTCTAAATTTATCTCAACTAGTTCAGGGCCCAACGCATAAAGCAGGCCATACTCTGGATTTAATTTTTTCAAGGCACCTGGACATCATGCTTCACCCACCTCTCCCGCTTACCTGGTCGGACCACTACCTCTTGCCTTTTGATCTTACCCTTACCTTGGCGCCCTTACCTATCGCACTCAATAAGGAGTACGGGAGAAAATGGCACAAAGTTACCTGTGCCACTCTGAGTCCTCTTCTGCTCTATGGCGATGAACCCTTGTCCTGTAACACTGTTGATGAAAGGGTGTCTAAGCTTAATGCAACCTTGCTGAGCGCCATAGATGCTATCGCGCCCCTCCAATCTATCACGTCTGCTAGATCTCGTCCTTCATCACCCTGGTTCTCATCGACTCTTAGGGAGGAGAAGAGCCGTTGTAAAAAACTTGAACGTCTATGGCGTAAAAACTATGATTCAGAGGCCAAATCTATTTACAAAGCCGCTTTGAGAAAATTTCTTTCTTTAAAACGGTCGACAATGAGAGACTTTTTCTCTCTCCAAATTGAGAAATCTAGGAATTCCTCCAAATCCCTTTTTAAAATTGTAAAGGATTTTTCGCATCCTGCTGCCTTATCTTCCCAGATCCTGGCTAGCCAGGTACTATGTAATGGTCTCTCTGAATACTTTCAGGAGAAGATCGTGACCATCAGGTCTTCCTTCCCCGCAGAGGGAATTTCACCAGCCCCTAGTGAGATAGACGGGGACAATCCTCTCCTTGAATCTTTCAAGGAGATGACTATTGAGTCTTCTCAGAGATTAATTACCCAATGCAAATCTGGTTCCCCTCTTGACCTGATTCCGGCTACAATGATGGGTATTCTAGCCCCCATATTGATTGAGCCCCTCCTTGATATCTGGAATTGCTCTCTTGGTTCAGGCCAGTTCCCCTCTATATGGAAGGAGGCCATGCTGGTCCCGATCCTCAAAAAGGCGAATTCAGATCCTGGCCTTTTCTCAAACTACCGGCCCATTTCCCTCCTCCCTCAGTCAGCTAAGATCTTGGAGAAAGCAGTTCAACTGCAATTGGCTGAATTTCTGGAGACTAATATGCTCCTCCACGATTCTCAGTCGGGATTCAGAGCAGGCTTCAGTACGGAGACGGCTCTTCTTGAAGTCTCCGAAACTGTCAGAGAGTGTGTGGATAGGGGTGAGGAGGCCATGTTGGTCCTCCTCGACCTATCCGCCACCTTTGATACGGTTTCCCATACGATCTTATTGGATCGCCTGAGCCAGGTGGGCATAGGAGGTATTGTGTTGACCTGGATCAGCTCCTTCTTGAAGGATCGTTCTCAGAGGGTTTTTTTGAGGCCTTTTACATCGGCTGGGAAACCCCTTCTCTGTGGTGTCCCCCAGGGCTCGGCCTTGAGCCCTTTGTTATTTAATGTGTATCTTGCCCCTCTGGCCAAGGTGGTAGAATCTTGGGGAGTCAGAGTGATCTCCTACGCTGATGATACCCAGCTGGTGTTTTCTTTTAGGGATCACTCTGACACCTCTTTTGCCAACTTTCGTCAGTGTCTAAATAACATCTGCAACTGGATGACCACCAACCACCTCAGGCTTAATACTGATAAAACGGAGGTAATGTTTTTTAATCAGAAAACGACTATTCCCTCTAGCCTGTGGTGGCCAATGGTCCTTGACCCCCCCCCGATACCAGCTATCACAGTTCGCAATCTGGGTTTCCAGTTTGACAATACCCTCTCCTGTGCTCCTCACATTAACAAAACTACCTCTGCTTGTTTTGCGAAATTGGGTATGATTAAAAAGATTCTGCCATACCTCCCATTGAATGCTCGTAGAACTGTGGTTCAGTCATTAATTACGTCTCACTTAGACTATGCCAACAGTCTCTACGCAGGTGCCCCTTTGTACCAGATTGAACGTCTACAAATCGTGCAGAATGCCGCGGCTAGATTGATTGGTAATATTCCTTATCGACAATCCGTAGCATCCTATCGTAAACAACTGCATTGGCTCCCTATCACAAAACGTATCCACTTTAAGATACTGATACTTGCTTTTCGAGCCTTGAACAACCTCGGCCCAGGCTATCTGAAAAAACGGCTTGTTCTTTCACACTCTGTGAGATCCTTACGATCTAATAGTCTACGTCTTCTGGTTGTCCCACGCTTCCGCCTATCTAGAGTAGGCGGCAGAGCATTTGGAGTAGCAGCAGCCAGACTGTGGAACAATCTCCCCTTGGAGCTAAGATTTGTCTCCACTGAATCCATCTTTCGCCGCAAACTAAAGACTTGGTTGTTCTCCTCTTGATTTTTTGTTCTTTTTCTTTTTTCTCTGGGCTCATTAGTTGTTAGCGCCGGGACACCCCCTCAGGGGTAGCCGTGCGCTCTATAAAATCCAAAAATAAATAAATAAATAAATCCCACCTGTCAAAACATTTCATCTTCCATAAGCCTCCCAGACATTCAGCATTCCATAGTGGCGTGGCCAAAGTTATTTTCCCATCCCATTTAAGAGTGCGATTAGCCTCATGCCACACCCGCACCACAAACGCCGTGGGCCCAACCAGGGGAAAGCGCCCCTTTCTGGCATACAAAGCCCTAGTATATTCACCGCCTGGCATCTGACCACGGACTATTGCGTATCCGGGGTCAAGCGGCGATCCGTAGATTGCTTGATTGATCGCCGCCAGCTGGGAAGCCCAATAATACTTCCGGATATTTGGCAGGCCGATCCCCCCATCATAACACGGCAGCGTAAGTTTGGAAAACGCAATCTGCGGTCTACTATCCCAAAGAAGCTGCCGCTGGGGAGACTCAATTTCCTTAAAATATGATAGGGGTACCGGGTCCAAGGAGTTTTGGAGTGCGTACAGGAAACGGGGAAGGGCCATCATTTTAAACAGGACAGCGCGTCTCAACAGGGAAAGCGGCAACGATTTCAATCTCTCCACGTCCCTCCGGAACCTAGCCAGTGGAGGCATCAAGTTGTTATCATACCTTATCTTGGGATCTAGTGACACAAATACACCCAAATACGGAACCCCACCAACTCCAACTTGACTGGGCAGTCTGCGGGGATAGCAGGGGGATCACCGCTTAGAACAAAAAGGACTGACTTTGCCCAGTTAATGGCAAAGCCAGAGTACCTCCCAAATATTGCCAGGACATCCAGAAATGCAATCAGTGAGTTCCTGGGGGTAAATAAATATAATAGAATGTCATCAGCATAAAGCGATATTTTATCTTCCCACTCAGAAGTCCACCTCAACCCCCTGATCGACCTGTCCCAACGGACCCATGCCGCGAGTGGCTCAAGCGCTAGGGCAAACAGAAGTGGGGAGAGAGGACATCCCTGTCTAGTGCCCCTCCCCAAGGGGAAATCCGCAGACCTATGATTATTTACCACCACTCTGGCCAAGGGATCAGAATACAAAAGACGGACCCAATCCGTAAACTCCGAACCAATGCCCATCTTGCCCAAGACAGCAAAGAGATACGGCCGCTCGACTCTATCAAAGGCCATGGTAGCATCCAATGATAACAGGACTGTCGGCTGATGTATTTTTGATGCGCCACCCAGGATCCCATGCAATCTACGCAAATTAAGGGCGGTATTTCGGCGGGGCATAAAGCTGGATTGATCCGGATGGATCAGCGTCGTAATAACATTTACCAGTCGGGTCGCAAGTAGTTTTACTAACACCTTCCGTTCGGCATTCAAGAGTGAGATCGGCCGATAAGAGGAACACTCCACTTTCGGTTTACCGTCTTTGTATATGACTACAATATTAGCAACTCGCTGATCGTTAGGAAGCTGACCCCTCTCTCTACTCTCAATAAACATTTCTCTAAGGAAGGGGGCTAGTTTATTAGCGTTCACTTTATAGAGCTCAATGGGGAGCCCATTCGGGCCGGAGGCTTTCCCGGAATGGACCCCTCTAATATCCTGCACCACCTCGTCGGTCGTGAATGGGGAATCCAAGTAGTCCCTTTCCTCATCTGATAGGGTGGGCATCGGAATATCACGTATCATTTCTACGTTTTCAGACTCGGTGTATCCGCTTTCGGCTGTATACATCGCCTTGTAGTAGTATGCGAATTCTTCCACTATTTGTTGTGGATCTGTTATTCTACCCGAGCTGGCAGTGTGTAATACCGGCCCTAATCGTGACGCCCACTCCCCTTTCTCCAACCACGCAATCAATTTCCCAGCCTTATCGCCGTGTTCATAAACCCTACTCTGGGTATCTGCGTGCTGCATCTTAGCCCTATCCCTGGCCAGACTCTTGTACTCGTCTCTGAGGAATCGGAGGCGGTGCATTCCCTCCGAAGTGGCATTTATCAACATCTCCCTCTCGAAGGCCAGCAAGTCAGCCTGCACCCTATCGACCTCAGCCCGACTCTTCCTCTTTCCCCCGAAATGATCGACAGCAATTCCCCTCTAACAACAGTTTTGTAAGCTTCCCCTAGGGAACATTTAGAGTCTACCGTTCCCACGTTATCCTGGAAGTACCTGTCAGCAATCCACACAATCTCCTTCTTAGTGTCTGGGTCCCGCAATCGCAAAGCGCTAATTGGGGCAATCCTAGCCACATCCCCCCCGCCAAGCTCCACACCAAGCCAGACCGGCAAATGATCAGAGACTCCTCTAGCTAAGTGTCGCACTTCCTTGACCCATACCGCCTGTGACGCCGGCACCAATACATAATCTATCCTCGAGAGGGAGTTATGCGCTGCTGAGGCGTGCGTGTATTGAAGTTCACCAGGGTTTTTCATCCTCCACCCGTCAATCAGGCCAGTAATTTCCACAAAATCAGACAACCACCTGCGGGTCGGCAACAGAGCCCGGGCCGGGTGTCTGTCTACCTCACCATTCATCACCGCATTAAAGTCACCCCCCACAATCAACACCCCAACAGCCAACGTCAAAAAAATCTTACACAGATCACGAAAGGTGTCGGTCTGGAGGGCCGGTGGGACATTAACAGACAGAAAAGTGACGGTTCTCCGTTCCCACAGCCTAGAGATCCCAACGTATCTACCTCTATTATCGGCCCATGTGGCCTGGATGGCTAGCGGAAAGGAGTTCTTGTCCCCACCCCTCTCGATCCAGTAGTGAAGCCAGCGTGCGCCACCAGTTTGTACCCCCCCCTTGTGTAGTGCCATACAACGCTTACCCTTGAGGTGTGTCTCCTGCAATAATACCACATCCGGCGAGTGTCTCCGGATCAACTGACCAACCATACCTCTTTTTATCTTATCCCCTAGCCCTTTCACATTCCAAATGAGTGCAGAATCCCCGTCTACCAGAAGATATTGTGATAATACGACATTTCTGAATCAAATGATCACACCCAATGCAAAATAAAAAACATACAATAAAAACTAAACAAACCCAATACTGAAACCACCACCCCCCTCCCTGCACCCCTGCATGTAGCTTGCGCTCATCCCCAACTAGCAGTGTGCCTGTCGCCCCCAACTAGTCTACAAATAACTAAAAGTAGAAAACAGAGGAGGACCTACCAGCGAGCCCACCACTCCTCCCCCCCCGACTCAGTGAGGATACCCCTGCGCATTCCAAATCACTGAAATAAACATTACAAATGCATCCAGGCAGGGAATCCCATTACTTGCCCCCCTTTGGACCGACTTCCACTCACTACAATTCACCGCACCCTGTCGACCCCGCACTTATCAAAGTCATTGTTCATCTGCTTCCCCTTGGTCCTGAGTCACAGAGCCCGGCCGCTGGACACCATCCAACCAGTCCGCCGCCACTTCAGGTTTATAAAAAAACAGGCTTTCCCGTTAAGCTCTACTCAAAGGCGGGTCGGAAACATCATAGCATACCTTATACCCTTGCACCTCAGTTTCTTTTTGACTGTCAAAAATCTCTGCCGTTGCTTCGGCACCGCCTGGGTAAATGCTGGGGAGAACGAGAGGGTCACATTCTCGAACTCCAATGGATCCGCAGCCCGAGCCGCCTGGAGGATTACATCCCGGTCCCGAAAATTAAGAACTCGAGCGATCATTGGGCGGGGGTTTGCCACCGGCTGAGGCCTACCGCCCGGTACCCTGTGGGCACGTTCAACCGTGAAAAAGTTGATGAGACCCTTAGGTTTAAGATGGTTAAGGATAAGGTTTTCCACGAACAGATCTGGTGCCGGACCCTCCGATTTCTCCGGCACTCCCAGGATGCGAATATTGTTGCGTCTTGCACGTCCTTCGTAGTCATCGAGCCGCCGGTCAGTAGATTCCCTGGAGGCCTTAAGGTCACGCACCTCCTGCTGCAACAGATTAACGTCGTCTAAGAGGCTGGTTGTTTTGACTTCCAGTGATTTAACTTTCTCACTTGCTTTTGTGAGATCCGCTCTAATCAGCCCCATTTCAATCGTAACGGTGTCCAGTTTGCTGTCCAAGGCCTCCATCTTCTGGCCCAGGGAGGTCCGAACTCCAGTAATGGCCACCATAAGATCCTTTAGCGTCGGCTCTTCCCCTGCAGGAGGGTCCTCGGAAACTCCACCTGGGCCCCTCTTTGAATCGATCGGAGACCCTTTAGGCAGGGTATACCTATCAAATTTGTTTGACTGGACTTGCCTGGCTCCTCTAGTAGACTTAGGCAGGGATTTATCCGTGTCCGCCTTCGCCGCCATCTCGCCCCCTGAGAAACATTTCTCTAAGGAAGGGGGCCAGTTTATTAGCGTTCACTTTATAGAGCTCAATGGGGAGCCCATTCGGGCCGGAGGCTTTCCCGGAATGGACCCCTCTAATATCCTGCACCACCTCGTCGGTCGTGAATGGGGAATCCAAGTAGTCCCTGTCCTCATCTGATAGGGTGGGCATCGGAATATCACGTATCATTTCTGCGTTTTCAGACTCGGTGTATCCGCTTTCGGCTGTATACATCGCCTTGTAGTAGTATGCAAATTCTTCCACTATTTGTTGCGGATCTGTTATTCTACCCGAGCTGGCAGTGTGTAATACCGGCCCTAATCGTGACGCCCACTCCCCTTTCTCCAACCACGCAATCAATTTCCCAGCCTTATCGCCGTGTTCATAAACCCTACTCTGGGTATCTGCGTGCTGCATCTTAGCCCTATCCCTGGCCAGACTCTTGTACTCGTCTCTGAGGAATCGGAGGCGGTGCATTCCCTCCGAAGTGGCATTTATCAACATCTCCCTCTCCAAGGCCAGCAAGTCAGCCTGCACCCTATCGACCTCAGCCCGACTCTTCCTCTTTTCCCCCGAAATGATCGACAGCAATTCCCCTCTAACAACAGTTTTGTAAGCTTCCCCTAGGGAACATTTAGAGTCTACCGTTCCCACGTTATCCTGGAAGTACCTGTCAGCAATCCACACAATCTCCTTCTTAGTGTCTGGGTCCCGCAATCGCCAAGCGCTAATTGGGGCAATCCTATCCACATCCCCCCCGCCAAGCTCCACACCAAGCCAGACCGGCAAATGATCAGAGACTCCTCTAGCTAAGTGTCGCACTTCCTTGATCCATACCGCCTGTGACGCCGGCACCAATACATAATCTATCCTCGAGAGGGAGTTATGCGCTGCTGAGGCGTGCGTGTATTGAAGTTCACCAGGGTTTTTCATCCTCCACCCGTCAATCAGGCCAGTAATTTCCACAAAATCAGACAACCACCTGCGGGTCGGCAACAGAGCCCGGGCCGGGTGTCTGTCTACCTCACCATTCATCACCGCATTAAAGTCACCCCCCACAATCAACACCCCAACAGCCAACGTCAAAAAAATCTTACACAGATCACGAAAGGTGTCGGTCTGGAGGGCCGGTGGGACATTAACAGACAAAAAAGAGACGGTTCTCCGTTCCCACAGCCTAGAGATCCCAACGTATCTACCTCTATTATCGGCCCATGTGGCCTGGATGGCTAGCGGAAAGGAGTTCTTGTCCCCACCCCTCTCGATCCAGTAGTGAAGCCAGCGTGCGCCACCAGTTTGTACCCCCCCTTGTGTAGTGCCATACAACGCTTACCCATGAGGTGTGTCTCCTGCAATAATACCACATCCGGCGAGTGTCTCCGGATCAACTGACCAACCATACCTCTTTTTATCTTATCCCCTAGCCCGTTCTCATTCCAACTGAGTGCGGAATCCCCGTCTACCAGAAGACATTGTGATAATACGACATTTCTGAATCAAATGATCACATCCAATGCAAAATAAAAAACATACAATAAAAACTAAACAACCCCGATACTGAAACCACCACCCCCCCTCCCTGCACCCCTGCATGTAGCTTGCGCTCATCCCCAACTAGCAGTGTGCCTGTTGCCCCCAACTAGTCTACAAATAACTAAAAGTAGAAAATAGAGGAGGACCTACCAGCGAGCCCACCACTCCTCCCCCCCGACTCAGTGAGGATACCACTGCGCATTCCAAATCACTAAAATAAACATTACAAATGCATCCAGGCAGGGAATCCCATTACTTGCCCCCCTTTGGACCGACTTCCACTCACTACAATTCACCGCCCCCTGTCGACCCTGCACTTATCAAAGTCATTGTTCATCTGCTTCCCATTGGTCCTGAGTCACAGAGCCCGGCCACTGGACACCATCCAACCAGTCCGCCGCCACTTCAGGTTTATCAAAAAAACAGGCTTTCCCGTTAAGCTCTACTCAAAGGCGGGTCGGAAACATCATAGCATACCTTATACCCTTGCACCTCAGTTTCTTTTTGAGTGCCAAAAATCTCTGCCGTTGCTTCGGCACCGCCTGGGTAAATGCTGGGGAGAACGAGAGGGTCACATTCTCGAACTCCAATGGATCCGCAGCCCGAGCCGCCTGGAGGATTACATCCAGGTCCCGAAAATTAAGAACTCGAGCGATCATTGGGCGGGGGTTCGCCCCCGGCCGAGGCCTACCGCCCGGGACCCTGTGGGCACGTTCAACCGTGAAAAAGTTGATGAGACCCTTAGGTTTAAGATGGTTAAGGATAAGGTTTTCCACGGACAGATCTGGTGCCGGACCCTCCGATTTCTCCGGCACTCCCAGGATGCGAATATTGTTGCGTCTTGCCCGTCCTTCGTAGTCATCGAGCCGCCGGTCGGTAGATTCCCTGGAGGCCTTAAGGTCACGCACCTCCTGCTGCAACAGATTAACGTCGTCTATGAGGCTGGTTGTTTTGACTTCCAGTGATTTAACTTTCTCACTTGCTTTTGTGAGATCCGCTCTAATCAGCCCCATTTCAATCGTAACGGTGTCCAGTTTGCTGTCCAAGGCATCCATCTTCTGGCCCAGGGAGGTCCGAACTCCAGTAATGGCCACCATAAGATCCTTTAGCGTCGGCTCTTCCCCTGCAGGAGGGTCCTCGGAAACTCCACCTGGGCCCCTCTTCGAATCGATCGGAGACCCTTTAGGCAGGGTATACCTATTCAATTTGTTTGACTGGACTTGCCTGGCTCCTCTAGTAGACTTAGGCAGGGATTTATCCGTGTCCGCCTTTGCCGCCATCTCGCCCCCTGAGGAACTGTGCTCCGTCCCACACTTATCGCCAAGGTCACGGTGCCCCCACCGGCCCACAAATCCAGCTGGCAGCCGCTGCCTCCCCTGCCACACTCGCTCTGGGCAGACCCGACCGGGATCCAGCCCAGGTCCCACCCAAACTGCGTCCGTCTGGGAGAGGCACAAAAACAATCCGGATTCAGGCACTCCTGCCTCAGACCCTCCAACAGGCAGTTGTTGTAGGGCACAAGTGTCCAACCGCTTCGCGGACGAGCCAGACGGCGCCCAGGATGTCCAGAATCCGCCGGGGGCCCCAGTCACACAGACCCAAAAGTCCACACATTATCGGAGCCTCATTGTGTGGACATCCACAGCAGGGCGCCGCCCCCCTCCGATCAGCAGTCTATGAGGGGCCGATAAACACCAGTGGAGCGCCCGCCACCGCTCCAATCCGCGTCTCCCTTGACCCCCGCAATCACTCGAGGCCCCGGCTTCCGAGCCCAGAAGGCCGCAAACGCTCGGGCGGCGTAGCTCGGCCGCCGAAGCCCCAAAACGGTGCGAAATTTTGCCCGCAGGCGCCGCGTCGGTTCCCCCACCCGGAGGATGGGTCGAGGGCCAAGGATTGGCAACAGGAGGGCGAGTCAGGAGAACGAGGTCGGCCGGAGCCGGTCTCTAAGCAGCCATCTTGGTCGCTGGCTCAGCTCCTCCGTCATCATCAATCTTACTCTTGGAACGTGTAACTGCTGCAACCAAATATGTAGATACTGCTGATTTTGCGGCCTCATCGGCCAAAGAATTGCCAACAGCGTGAACTCCCACACACTGATGACCAAGAGTGTGAATTACATACACGAGTGGCAACTGCTCCTTAAGCTCAGCCACTTGGACCCAGATCATTTTATGTTTTATTGTGCTACCTTTGGAGACACTAACATCATTCTGAATCTAAAAGAACAGGTTCTCATTGTAAGACCGGACACATTAGTAAGAATCACTCACAATAAGAGTCGTCACACTAGGATCAGCGTATTGCAATACAAGCATCAGAGCATGGAGCTCTGCCAATTGTGTGGTACAGTCCCCTAAAGTCTGCGTGTGCAAAAATTTGGACTTGAATTCATCATTCACCATGGTACCTACCACAATGGCGCAAGCAGAAACTTATGCGTGCTTAGACCCATGCGCAACTTGCACTGAACCATCAGTGTAAATGATACAATGGAAATCCTCCAAAGGTCGCATAGTCAATGGCGCAGGATGAACAAATTCATACTGCAAAAACTCTTGTGACTGTAAGGAGGCATCAAAAATAAATGTGACATCCGGAGATGTCAAAGATGCAGCCCATTGTATCCACCGTGGGTGCAAAGCTTTAGAATTTGGTACACTGGCCTTCGTCACTGCCTCTAGTGCAGGATACGGAGTAACAACCAACATGCGTTTTCCCTGCCACAGTGCACATTCCTTAAGAATCGCCATTTGCACTGCTGTCAAAACATTTTCCACAGTGGAAAACCGCATTTCAGCCGAAGTGTACAAGTGTGACTTGTAAGCAATAGGAACTGTGTCTCCTTTGTTAAAAGTAAGGTAAGTGAAACCCACCGCCCCAGGGATGATTCTTATCACCAGGATGGTGTGGTTATCACGAGTCAGTAAGAATTTAGATTCTGGAAGATCAGCCTGCAAAGATTGCAAAATGGCTGAATGTTCAGGCAGCCAGCACGATTTGGTGAAAGTAGGTTGTATCAAAGCAGAAAAAGGCTTTATACGATGGGCATACTCGGGAATGAAAGTACGCCCGAAATTCAAAAATCCCTGCAAGGACTGTAGCTTTTTCAGTGTTGTAGGAGCGCGCAGCTGTGCCCATTTCTCTAAGAAGTGAGGAGCCAATACTCGACCTTCATTGTTGAGCTCATAGCCCGGGGCCGCACCCCAGGATGTCACCAAGCCGCCCCGAAGCACACCCACGGACCCTTCAGCTGCCACGCCTGCAGGTTCACCTGCATCCGGACCTGCCCTGCACCAGCACTCGCCAAGCCAAACATCAGCAGCAACCACCTCAAGTGCTTCCTGCTCAACACCCGCTCCGTCCACAGACACGCCGTAGAACTCTGGAACCTCCTCGACACCACCGCCCCTGACGTTGCCTTCCTCACCGAGACCTGGATGAACGCCTCCTCAGCCCCAGACATCGCCATCGCCATCCCGGAGGGCTACAAGATCATCCGAAGAGACCGCGACAACCAGACGGGAGGAGGCATCGCCATCATCCACAGAGACACCATCCGCATCACGACCAACACCGACGACACCCTAATCACCGCTGAACACCTGCATTTCCAGATCCACACCGACCCGAAGACCACCCTCAGAGGCACCCTGATCTACCGACCTCCGGGACCACGCACACGATTCAGCGAGGACATCACCGACTTCGTCAGCCCGCATGCCCTCCCCTCCGCCGACTACATCCTCCTGGGGGACCTCAACTTCCACCTGGAGAACAACAGCGACCGCAACACCATCAGCCTGCTCGACAACCTCGCCAACCTCGGACTCAAGCAACTGGTGACCTCCCCCACCCACCTCGCCGGACACACACTCGACGCAGTCTTCTCATCCAGCAAAGACGTCACCTTCAGCCACGCAACAGGACTCCACTGGACGGACCACAGCTGCGTCCACTTCACCTTCAAAAAAACGACGATCCACCACCACCAGCAACAGGCTGCCCGAAGAAGCTGGAACAAGATCACAGCCGACCAGCTCACCGCCTCCCTGAGCCAGCACCCTCCCGCCAGCTCAGCGAACCCCAGCCAGGCCGCTGACAACCTCACGATGTGGATCAACAACTGCGCAGACGAACTCGCCCCTCTGAGAACCCCACCCAGCGGACCCTGCAGCAGAAAAACACCATGGTTCACCGACGAACTCAAGAGCTCCAAGAAGAACTGTCGAGCCCTCGAGAAAGCCTGGAGAAGGGAACCAACCACGGACAACATGACCACCCTCAAGCACGCCACCCGGAAACACCACCAACTGATCCGCGCCACCAAGAAAAATACCTACAAGGACCGGCTGGACAACAACGCACACAACTGCAAGGAACTCTTCAACATCGTGAAAGAGCTCTCCAACCCGAACGCCGCTAACAACGACATCACCCCGTCGCAAGACCTCTGCAACTCCCTCGCGTCCTACTTCCACAACAAGATCGCGGACATACACAACAGCTTCAGCAACCAACCAACGGAAGCCACAACCGCAACAACGCCACCCACCACCACCCTCCGCACCTGGACTCCGATCAGCACCGAAGACACCATCCGCACAATGAACTCCATCCACTCCGGATCGCCGACCGACCCCTGCCCTCACCACGTCTTCAACAAGGCCGACGCTGTCATCGCACCCCACCTGCGGGACATCATCAACACCTCCTTCAGCACCGCCACCTTCCCGGAGAGCTGGAAGCACGCCGAACTCAGCGCCCTTCTCAAGAAACCCACAGCAGACCCCACCGACCTCAAGAACTACCGTCCCATCTCGCTCCTCCCGTTCCCGGCCAAAGTCATCGAGAAGACCGTCAACAAACAACTGGCCGCCTTCCTCGAGACGAATGGATCCCTCGACCCCTCACAGTCTGGCTTCCGAGCGAACCACAGCACCGAGACCGCCCTCATCGCCGCCACCGATGACCTTCGAACTCTGATGGACAACGGGGAAACAGCGGCCCTCATCCTCCTGGACCTCTCCGCGGCTTTCGACACAGTCTGCCACCGCACCCTAGTACAGCGCCTCGGCAACATCGGAATCCAGGACAAGGCACTGGAATGGATCACCTCCTTCCTCGACGGAAGAACACAGAGAGTCCGTCTACCACCGTACAAGTCAGAGGCCACCGAAGTCATCTGCGGCGTACCCCAGGGATCCTCGCTGAGCCCAACCCTCTTCAACGTCTACATGAGCCCCCTCGCGACCATCGCACGCCAACACAACCTGAACATCATCTCCTACGCCGACGACACCCAGCTGATCCTCTCCCTGACCAACGACCCCGACGCCGCCAGAGCCAACCTGCACGAAGGGATGAGAGAGGTTGCCGAATGGATGACGACCAGCCGCCTGAAACTGAACGCAGACAAGACGGAGGTCCTCATCCTGGGCTCCTCGCCCTCCGCCTGGGACGACTCCTGGTGGCCCCCCGCCCTGGGCACCGCACCCACACCGACGGACCACGCACGCAACCTGGGCTTCATCCTGGACTCCTCCCTCTCCATGACCAGACAAGTCAACGCCGTCTCCTCGTCATGCTTCAACATCCTGCGCATGCTACGGAAGATCTTCCGGTGGATCCCCACCGAGACCAGGAAGACTGTCACCCAGGCCCTCGTCACTAGCCGACTGGACTACGGCAACGCCCTCTACGCCGGAACCACCGCCAAGCTCCAGAAGAGACTCCAGCGGATCCAGAACGCCTCAGCCAGACTCATCCTCGACATCCCACGAAACAGCCACATCTCCGGACACCTGAGAGACCTGCACTGGCTCCCGGTCAACAAGAGGATCACCTTCCGCCTCCTCACCCACGCGCACAAAGCCCTACACGACCAAGGCCCGAGCTACCTCAACAACAGGATCAACTTCTACACTCCCACGCGCCCCCTCAGATCAACCAGCCACGCCCTCGCCGCCGTCCCCCGCATCCGAAGAGCGACAACAGGAGGAAGGTCCTTCTCCCACCTGGCTGCAAAGACCTGGAACTCACTCCTGTCCGACCTGCGCCTGACCCAAGACCACCTCTCCTTCAGGAAGAAGCTCAAGACCTGGCTGTTCGAGCAGTAACGGCACCCCCCCCCTCCCAGCGCCTTGAGACCCTACGGGTGAGTAGTGCGCTATACAAATGACTTGATTGATTGATTGATTGATTGAACAACACTGTGTACTCTGCAATGTGAGACTTTGCTAAGTTGAATTTGTAACCGAAGTCCGCAAAGTTACAAATTATGCGGTCTACGCGACACAGATGCGCCCAAATTTCGTCGTCTGTGAGATAGATGTCATCCACATACGAACACGCATCTGGGTCAACTCTCTCTAAGAGAAAGGCGATACTGGCAGCAAACACACCTGGACTATTCTTATAGCCTATAGTCAGGCGTTTAAATTGGCGTTGTTTCCCGCCACAGGTAAAACTGGTCCATTGGGAACTTAGACCATCCAAATTGTGGGCAAAAAAAACGTTGGATATGTCAAGTGTGGTTTTAGACCGTTTTCACACAAGACCATCCACTAGAGCACAGCCGTGGGTATTCTGTACTGCACAGGTACGGCAATGCGAGTTCAAATGCCGGTAATCCAATACCAAACGGTACGAACCGTCAGGCTTGGTCACAGTAAAAAGTGGGTTATTCATCGGTGACACACAAGTTGTAATCACTCCTTGATATTCCAATTGTTCAAGGATCTCCGCGATCGAAGCCTTAGCTTCATGCCGGATGGGATATTGAGGTTGAGGCTGTGGCATAGACCGTAAGGGAATCTCGTGGTGCGGGGAAAATTTATCCCTACCACAGTGCGCACGGTACAGAGCCGGCGCAAGGGGTTCAGCCCACTCTTCTGCAAAATTCAGCGCATGCTCCTTGGACACTGTGTGCGTGAAACTAGGGAGGATTACCTCCTCCCCTCTCAGAGCCGCAAGAACAAAAGGAGGGGGCCAGTCAGCCTCCACTAACAAAATGTCATAGGTAGTTGTAAGATTTTCCCAAAATACCCCTTTTATGGTACGTTGTATGTCACCTTCAATTAAAAGGACAATTTCATAAAGCCTATCAGGGGGAGCTACTCTGGTATCAGCTGTTTCCACAACAACATATTGGTCAGTCGCTGTCACCTTCAGTAGTGGACCCAGGGCCTCTAGCACTATGGTAATCTGTGCTGCGCTGTCCAACAACGTCAGCGCTCATGTCTGGTTCCGAAGCTGCGTTCTCGCTATCTGTGGCATATCTCGCTTTTAAAGCGGCAACTTTCTTTTTCTGAAACTGGGCTCTTTTCTGTGAAGAATCGTCCTGCTTGCCTTTTCTGTCTTTTGGGCGGGGCTGGTCGCGACTCTACTAGCCACCCCCACCTCTGCCGCCGCCTCCACCACCGGACGATGAGGCCTGTAAAGAACGAGGAGGGCATTGATCAGGCACCTGAAATCAATCAGGCGACTTAATTGTAGTGCGGTGGCGCAACTCATAAACGCGCTCAGTAGACGCAGGTACTGGTGATGGGGGACCGGACTCCTGTTTCTCTTGCTGTTTCGCCTGTTTTTTATTTCTGTTCCAATTTGTCTTTGGAGCTGTGGGTTGAACGTCTGTTTCAGACTTCACATCCTGGGTTTGCTTTTTATCCTTAGCAGTAAAGAGTTTGACACCTAAACTATTGCGGCCAATGGATTTATACGCCGCCGTAATAATTTTCGGTAACTGCCAGGGTTTGTCGGCATCAGGGACATCGCGTAAGGCATTAGCCACTTGAAATTTCACTGCATCTCCCTTTACATTAGAAAGGACGAGATCGGCAACTACATCAAATGTGCCAACGAGTTTCATTCCCAATTCAACAGTAGCCTCAGTTCCTTGTTCGTCCTGAACACGCTTAATGACCATTGTAAGGACAGCCATTGACAAAGTGCCGAAGCACCTCGTGTACACTGCCGCAAAAATTCTCCCCCATGTCTCACAGTCACCGGCCTCTGGTACCAAGTCTTCGGGTAAACTAATTGTAAGAATCCTGTGTTTTTCAACAGGAGCCGAATTAGGAAACACTGCTTCCAGCTGGTCAAACTTCTCGGCAAGCCAAAAAGGCATATCATCCTTATCTTGGGGACGCTTGCCCATAACTGCATTGACCATCACGAGACTAAGCTTCATTCCGCTTGGTCCAGCTGGAAGGCCCGCAACACCAGGGGCCTGCCCTGGAAATTGCGGGTGATATATTGAACCAGGGCTCTAATAACGCTAATGGAAGAGTCATATAGGGTCCGTAACTCAGCAGCGGGGACTTGCCCCGCACAAGGATGCGGGGTGAATCCAGCCAAAACCGGCCAAGAAGCGCCTGGAATGGACAAAGGATCCAATCTAGCCACCGTTACAGTGTGAGGAAGGGGCACTATCAAACGAAACACGGTGCTGCCATGCAGAACTCGGAATCTCCTGTGTCCTATATGGGATGTATTCCCTGGGCACGGCTGTGTGAGGGTAAGTGTGAAAAACCTGCATTGTCGCATCCACTGCAGGAAACGTCTCCCAAGAGTAGAAAATCTCAAACGGGTAAGCAATCTCAGCACTCACTACCAAAATCACTGCCATGCCCTCCAAACCAATATTAAAAGCCTGCAAATGATTGCGGACCGCAATGCGACTATGCTGCGGTATGTCAACGTTGGCCATAGTGACACAGAGAAGAAAAGGTACAATGTAAAACAATATAGCACAACTGGGTAGTAATTCCAAAGGAAACCGTTTGAAAAGATTTAATCAATCAATCAATCAATCATGACATTTGTATAGCGCGCTACTCACCCGGAACGTTCTCAAGGTGCTGGGGGGGGGGGAAGGGGAACATTACTGTGCGAACAGCCAGGTTTTGAGTTGCTTCCTGAAGAAAAGATGGTCCTGGGTCAGACGAAGGTGGATGGGGAGGGAGTTCCAGGTTTTGGCTGCCAGGTAGGGGAAGGATCTTCCTCCGGCGGTGGCTCAGCGGATGCGTGGTACGTTGGCGAGGGCGAGGCTGGTTGATCGTAGCTGGCGGGTGGGCGTGTAGAAGGTCAGGCGGTCATTGAGGTACTTGGGGCCCAGGTCGTGGAGAGCCTTGTGTGCGTGGGTGAGGAGCCTGAATGTGATCCTCTTGTTAACGGGGAGCCAGTGCAGGTCTCTCAGGTGGCTGGAGATGTGGCTGTGTCGGGGGATGTCCAGGATGAGTTGTGCGGAGGCGTTCTGGATGCGTTGGAGTCTTTTCTATAGTTTGGCTGTGGTTCCGGCGTAGAGGGTATTCCCGTAGTCCAGTCGGCTGGTGACGAGTGCCTGGGTGACCGTCTTCCTGGTCTCGGTGGGGATCCAGCGGATGATCTTGCGGAGCATGCGCAGGGTACTGAAGCACGATGAGGAGACGGCGTTGATTTGTCTGGTCATCGAGAGGGAGGAGTCCAGGATGAAGCCCAGGTTGCGTGTGTGGTCCGTTGGCTTGGGAGTGGAGCCCAGGGCAGGGGGCCACCAGGAATTGTCCCAGGCGGAGGGCGATGATCCCAGGATGAGGACTTCCGTTTTGTCTGAGTTCAGTTTCAGGCGGCTGTTCTTCATCCATTCGGCGACGTCTTTCATCCCTTCGTGAAGGCTGGTTCTGGCGGTGGCGGGGTCGTTGGGGAGGGAGAGGATCAGCTGCATGTCGTCGGCGTAGGAGATGATGTTGAGGTTGTGTTGGCGTGCGATGGTTGCGAGAGGGCTCATGTAGACGTTGAAGAGGGTTGGGCTGAGTGATGATCCTTGTGGTACGCCGCAGATGACTTTGGTGGCCTCGGATCTGAACGGGGGGAGGCGGACTCTCTGGGTTCTTCCGGCCAGAAACGAGATGATCCACTCCAGTGCCTTTTCTTGGATTCCGATGTTGCTGAGGCGCTGTACTAGGGTGCGGTGGCAGACAGTATCGAACGCTGCGGAAAGGTCCAGGAGGATGAGGGCTGCTGTTTCCCCGTTGTCGAGCAGGGATCTGATGTCATCGGTGGCTGCGATCAGGGCGGTCTCGGTGCTGTGGTTGGCTTGGAAGCCGGACTGCGAGGGGTCGAGGGATCCATTCATCTCGAGGAAGGCGGCGAGCTGTCTGTTGACGGTCTTCTCGATGACTTTGGCAAGAAAAGGGAGTAGCGAGATGGGGCGGAAGTTCTTGAGGTCGGTGGGGTCCGCTGTTAGTTTCTTCAGGAGGGCGCTGAGCTCGGCGTGCTTCCAGCTCTCCGGGAAGGTGGCGGTGTGGAAGGAGGTGTTGATGATGTCCTGTAGATGGGGTGCGATGATGGAGTCGGCCTTGTTGAAGACGTGGTGGGGGCAAGGGTCGGTAGGTGATCCGGAGTGGATGGTGTTCATCGTGCGGGTGGTGTCTTCGGTGCTGACTGGGGTCCAGTTGCAGAGGGTGGTGGTGGGGGGCATTGGTTCGATGGTTGGTTGCGTGGTTGGTGCGCCGAAGCTGTTGTGTATGTCGGTGATCTTGCGGGGGAAGAACGAGGCGAGTGAGTCGCAGAGGTCTTGCGAAGGAGTTATGTCGTTGTTTCCGGCGCTGGGGTTGGAGAGCTCTTTGACGATACTGAAGAGTTCCTTGCTGTCGTGGGCGTTGTTGTCCAGTCATTCTTTGAATGCTGTCTTCTTGGTGGTGCGGATCAGCTGGTGGTGCCTGCGGGTGGCGTGCTTGAGTGCGGTCATGTTGTCTGTGGTCTGGGCGCGGCGCCAGACTTTCTCGAGGGTGCGGCAATTTTTCTTCGAGTCCTTGAGTTCGTCGGTGAACCAGGGGGTTTTCTTGCTGCCTGGTCTGTTCGGAGGGTTCTTTAGTGGTGCGAGGTCGTCGGCGCAGGTGGTCAGCCATTGTGTGAGGTTGCTGGCTGCTTCGTCGGGTCCGTTGTGCTGGAGGGCGGGTTCTGGCTGAGGGAGGTGGTGAGCTGCTCGGCGGTGATCTTGCTCCAGCTTCGGCGAGGCGCCTGTGGTGGGTGGTGGAGGGTCATGTTTCTCCTGAAGCTGAAGTGGACGCAGCTGTGATCGGTCCAGTGAAGTCCGGTAGAGTGGCTAAAGGAGATGTGCTTGCTGGCGGAGAAGACGGGGTCAAGCGTGTGGCCGGCATAGTGGGTGGGGGTGTTCACCAGTTGCTGGAGTCCGAAGTTGGCGAGATTGTCCAGCAGGCCGGCGGTGTTCCTGTCCTTGTTGTTCTCCAGGTGGAAGTTGAGGTCTCCTAGGAGGATGTAGTCCGTGGAGGAGAGGAAGTGCGGGCTGATGAAGTCTGCGATGTCTTCGCTGAATTGTGTGCGTGGTCCAGGGGGTCTGTAGATGAGGGTGCCTCTGAGGGTCGTCTTGGGGTCGGTGTGTATCTGGAAGTGGAGGTGTTCGGCGGCGGTGAAGTTGTCGTTGTAGTTAGTCGAGTTGCGGATGGTGTTCCTGTGGACGATGGCGATGCCTCCTCCGGTCTGGTTGACGCCGTCTCTCCGGATGATCTTGTATCCGTCCGGGATGGCGATGGCGATGTGGGGCACGAGAATACAGGCACAAGTTAAAAACAGGCAATACAGAAAGGAAAAACAGTGGTTAGAGCCGGGGAGCGGGGAGGGCACAGAAGGCGGACGAGGAACAGCGAAATCACAGGCACAGGTAAAGCAGGCAATACAGAAAGGAAAAACAGCGGTTAGAGGCGGGGAGCGGGGAGGGCACAGGAGGCGGACGAGGAACAGCAAAATCACAGGCGCAAGTTAAGACAGGAAACGCAGCAGGAAGCAACAGCCCAGCGCACAGCATGGGGAGGACCACACGGTGGCTAGGGGGGCGACCTACCGTGTGACAGGGTCAAGGGTCGCTCCCTTTACCACCGTGCGGCCTCCATATGAGGGGCTGAGGGAGGGAGGAGCAGCTGGGAGGCGGGAGCGGGGTGGCGCATGGGAACGGCGGGGGGGCGGGGCCGCAGGGAGCAGCGGCGGGAAGTTGAGGGCGAGGCGGGAAGCGGGAGGGCACCGGAGGCAAGGGGGAATGAAGGAGACTAAAAAACAGAGGGCATAAGTGGGGGGCGACGAGAATACAGGTACAAGTTAAAAACAGGCAATACAGAAAGGAGAAACAGTGGTTAGAGGCGGGGAGGGCACAGGAGGCGGACGAGGAACGGCAAAATCACAGGCGCAAGCTAAGACAGGAAATGCAGCAGGAAGCAACAGCCCAGCGCACAGCACGGGGAGGACCACGCGGTGGCTAGGGGGGCGACCTACCTTGTGACAGGGTCAAGGGTCGCTCAAGCTTGAAAAGACCTATGTAACTATAGGTAGGTTTGTCCGACACTACTATTATCCGGAAACAATATTGAAGGTGTTTAGGACTGATAGAAGCACTACTCAAGCGTCATGTAATAAGACCACCATCGTATGTGCGCCATATAGCAGGGATTCTGCTCATACACAGAACTGTGCATAGAGACTTGGAATCTTAGTGAATTAGGGTGTGCCAAAATTCACCTTAGTAGCCAAAATCCCCTACCAGACTAGCAATCAGTGTCTCATTGGTTCTTCCATAACCCCAATGATTAGACAACCCAGAACATGGAACTTAGAATACCTCAGGCAATGTGGAATACATGAACACTCTTTCGTTATACTCTGATACCAGTCCAAACCGGGAGTAAATGAAGACACGTGCAAGTTTGAAATATTTATTTCTAATGCCGTGTTCTCAGGCGCAGTATCTTAGCTAATACAAGCAGACATATTATAAGCAGCAAGATTATCAGCATAGTTACTATTCCATAAAATACAAAGGGAGAAAGCATGTTAAAATGCTAAATGAAAAAAGTCTAGATTACGCCTAGAAATCACCCTCCCTTGCTAGTAGGTTATTTTATACCTAAAGAAGCTCTCTTAGGTTTACAAGGGTGGCCCCATACCTCTGGTCCTAGCAGAAATGGATCACATCATTTTCTGCACCATCTCTCTGCATGCGAATATTCTCCAAGTGTGTGTGAGCATGCCTGCGCAGTCCATTATTAAACACGCCAAAATCAGAGGTGGCCACAGCTGCATATATGTAAAGTCTAGAACGTGCGCTGATCAGACCGAACAACAACCACTGTGTTGAAATAACCTTGAAGGCCTCTGCACTCACTGTTCAGACAAAGCTTACCAAGCAAGACTGCTAGTATAGAAAAACATATTATTCTTGTGTGAAGCAAAACAGTCTGCTAGACTCTAAACATGTATAATAATGTGTGTCGTGTGCAAAGGCAGCAGAAAGGAAAACAGGTGTTTAAACTTCTAATAAGCTCATGCTAACTTAACACAGTGTAAATGCAAGGCTCATCCCCATGACAACACCAGTTTCACCCCATGTCTCAGCACAGTATTTGCCAGGGGGTGCATGTAAATATTGAATAGGGTAGGGCTAAGGACCGAACCCCGTGGTACCCCTTCAGACAAAGGAAGAACTTTGGATTTAAAAGGATGTTGTAAGACCTGGAAGGATCTGTTCTGCAGAAAGTGTTTGATCTTTTTTTTTTATTTGCTAATACTCTTAACCCTAAGAAGATCTTTTAATGCAGCTTTAACTTCAATTAGTTTAAAGTTTAGTGCATCTAAGTTCGAAACTCCATTAGAGATAGCATCTGAAATTTGGAGCTCAATATCACGAATCTCATCAAGCCTTTCCCCATTTAAATTTCGATGTTCTTTATTTTGTCGCCAGATGTATTGTTGAGTGAATCCACGTATACTAGCTTTACAAGAGTCCCAGACTATCAAGGGTAAGCTAGATTGTATATTTATATCAATGAATTCTTTTATGTGCTCTTTGAGTTGAGTTACAAACACAGTGTCAATTAGATCAATATGAGAATGGTGATAAAATTGGTAAACTTATGGCCTACAAAGTTGCTGAAGATCGATCCCAGAATACGGTTAAAGAAATTAAAGGGGATAATAATCAACTATTTTGTGACTCAAAATCAATATTACAACAATTTGCTTCCTTTTATCAAGCTTTATATACACCAGAAACTGCAATCTCAGATGATAGCATTAAGAACTATATAAAGTTAAACAAGGTTAAAAATGTAGAGCCGAATCAATCTGTCCAATTAGCGGCAGACATTACAGCAATCGAAATTAGGGATGCTATTAGATCTTTAGCAGTGGGTAAAGCTGCAGGGGAGGATTTTATTCCTCTGGAACTTTATAAACACTGCCCAACAACATGGATTTATTCCAAAACGAGACACCACAGCGCACATCAATATGGCCATATCTGCTTTTGATGCTGCACGGATCCAACACGCCCCACTCGGTATGATACTATTAGATGCAGAAAAAACATTTGATCGAGTGGGGTGGGATTTTCTATGGGCGGCCTTACAAGCATTTGGCATCAGCGGTCAATTTTTTAGATGGATTCAATCATTATATGATAACCCTATGGGTAAGGTATCTCATATGGGGAAATGCTCTACTATGTTTTCAATTAAAAGGGGGACAAGGCAGGGGTGCCCTTTATCACCCCTCCTTTTTGCTCTAGGTATGGAACCTTTCTTAATTGCACTTCAACGTCAGGCTTTAATTTGCCCTTTTTTTAAACGGCTTAAATAAACTTGATATAACTGTCTATGCGGATGACGTTGCAGTTTTTTCCTCGGATGTATCTCAAGCCATGAAAGGCATTTTAATAGAAGCAGGTATATATGGTTCAGTTTCTGGCTACAGACTTAACACCACCAAAACTCAAATTGTTATGAATTATCACCCACCTGCCCCTATCCCTGGAATTTGCTGTGCGGCAACTTATCTAGGCATTAAAATTTCTTCGGACATTGATTCTATTATAGCAATAAATTATGAATTATTATTAAAAGAGACCGCTATGCAATTTAAGAAATGGCATAAACTACCACTTAGTATGATTAGCCGAATAAACTTAATTAAAATGAAGATTTCGCCTAAGTACTTATATTTGTTTCAAGCAATTCCCTTACGGGTTAATAATTCTTATTTTCTTAGACTAGAGGGAAACATTAGAAGTTTTATATGGGGACATAAAAAAGCCCGGCGCGCCGTTTCATCACTCAAACTCCCTTTTAGTCAAGGGGGATTGGCGCTCCCGGACTTTAAGCTTTATTATTGGTCGGCTTTTTTGACCCGGCTGCATAGCCTAACAGTCACTGACAAATGTTTGTATTTTCATAGGTTCTTCCTAGGACCGGACGCTAATATGTTTCTGTACAGGCTGACCGACCCTAACTACTTCAAAAGGGTTAAATTCAAGACGATACGAGACACTGTTAATATTTGGCGATCTATTATGGTTAAGTGTAACGCTTCTCATCTACACTATAAAACACCATTATGGGGTAATCCTGGCTTTCCTCTGATTTTTCATGATCCAACTTGCCGATTACTCTTAGATTTTGGTATCAGATTCTTGGGAGATTTATATGATCATCAGGGGTGTATGGCATTTGATAAAATGAAACATTGCTATAATTTATCTGAACTGGCAAGGTTTAAATGTTATCAGATTAAAGACTATTTAGTGAAGAAATTGGAACTTACCATGGTACTAGATTCTGAGGTATGGGACCTTATTTACAGAGAAGCAGACAAGTCCATGATCATCTTAGGATATAAGATTCTCTCTGGCTTTAACAAAAGCGATGTTATAAAATTGACTGAGAAATGGAATAGAAAATTGGCTTTGACTGTACCATCCGATCTAATTACTTCATCTCTTAAAAGCTTAAACCTGTCAGTTCAATCTTCCAGTCTAAAACTACAAATGTTTAAAACTGTTTGTCAACTATACCATACTCCCGAGAGAATTCTTAAATGGACAACGAATAATAACTTTGGTGATCGCACGAAATGCCCTAAATGTGATCTGAGTGGTGCTGATATTGTCCACATGTTTTTTTCTTGCCCGCATCTTAATGAGTATTGGGAGGGAATAACTAAGGTGGTTGCTGATAGACTTGGTCAATCTATTGCATTCTCATCTATCGATGTGTTGGTGGGTATATGTGGGGGTAATAGCGCACTCAGAGATCTGCTGAATATTTTAGTTACATGTGCTATACTTATTATTGCTAGAGCTTGGATTAAAAAAAAAACACCAGTGGTTATTGAATGGTGGAGCCTAGTTAAGGAAACATATAATATGGAGACTGCTCTTGCTACCTCAAGGGGTCTACAGGCTAAACGTAAAATTGTTAGAATCTGGGGTTTATTTATGTCTCAATAACTGTATGTGTCATTTTCTCTGAATCTTTTTCTCCTTTTCTTTTTTTCTCTTTTATTTTAATTGCCTGTAAGACCTCCTTATTGGTTATGATCTTTGTAATGTTTAAATGCTTGTTTTTGTTGGTACTGAACACATTCTTTTTCTATATAGACTGATTGTTCTGTTTGTTTTAAATTATGGCTTTGCATTTTGTTGGTCCATTTGATGCAAATAAAAAAATAAAAAAATAAAAAGAAGTGTTTGATCCACTCCCATGGACTGCCACCGACCCCGGCCTACCCCAGCCATTCCAACAGAAGGCTGTGGGAGACCGTGTCAAATGCAGCCCTCAGATCCAGAAGGATCAGTGCAGTTGTTCTTCCCTCATCGACCGCAGGTTTGAAGGCCTCCAAAGCTAGAAGTAAGGCCGATTCAGTGCTGTGAAGCAGTCTAAAGCCAGACTGGGTTTCATTGAGAACCTGTCTTTCTTCCAAAAGCATGGGCAATTGGATATTTACATGTTTCTCTGCAATTTTAGCAAAGTAGGGGAGCAAGGATTTGGGTCTCAAATTTTCTGGAAGAGAAGGTTTCTTTAGCAGTGGTACCACCATAGCATGTTTCTAATTGCTAGGAACCTGCCCCGAACTGAAGGACATGTTCAAAAGTTTGGGAAGGACCGGTGCAATGTCTTCTTTCCCTCGCAATAGAAATTTTGGGGGATCAAATCCAGGGGGGACCCAGATTTGACGGCTTCCATAAGTTTTAGGACATCACTTTCTACATGAGGGTGAAAAGCAAACCTGTCCTCAGTCTCGGAAACTTCTATAGCTGGAGCAGAAATATAATTCCTGCTACTTTCAGGGAAGGTAGCATATATTTTTTCTATCTTACCCAGGAAGAAAACCGCAACTTTATTACAATATTAAGTAGAGGCAGGCAATGTTGCTGTGACACGTTCTAAAGACTTTAACTACATTAAAAATACTCTTAGTGGAATTTTTCACTGATTCAATTTGCTCGGTGTAAAGCTGAGTGTAAAACTGCCTACGTGCTCTCCAATTTTGTTGATGGTAGGACTTGAGTGCTACCAAGTATTTCAACCTAGTTTCATTCAGATAATTCCCCTTCCACCGACGTTCAAGGTGTTTACATTCGGTTTTCAATAGTGCCAGTTCCTCTGAAAACCATTTTGCTACAGTGGTAATACGGGTACTTTTACAGGGTTTCAAAGGTATTATGGAGTCCACTGCCTCTTCAATCAATAGAAAGACTTAGTACTCTGCTATCTGATTTTCAGCCCCTAATTCTGGAATGCTGAAAGCCAACTTATCCCCAAAGGAATCATGGGATAGAGCGGCCCATTTCCAGACCATTATGGGCTCAGAACTCTTTCCCCGATTACAGAGGACCTTTCTAGGATTAACAATCATGAAAGGGAAGATTGAGTGGTCGGTCCAGAGTACGGGCACAGGTAACAAAGCTTCTACCTGAGCACTGTTAGTGAAAATATTGTCCAAAAAATGGCCCCTAGTATGTGTGGGGGTGTGGACTAATGTTTCTAAACCCATAGCTTCTAGTCCTCTAGTTAACTCCTCGGTTTCTCTACTTTCTCTATCTTCCAAGTGAAGATACAGATCTCCCAAAAGAACAAAATTGGGCTAGTGGATAGTGTAGGGGGGCACTATCTCCACTATATCATCAAGAAATGCTCTTGCCTGACCAGTCGGTTTATAGATAAGAAGCCCTACAACTGATCTTACACTATTGAGAATCATGTTAAAAAAGGCTGCTTCACAGCCAGACATCGGCTGTTTGGACATCCTTATCTGAAATTCTTTCCTGAAATCATGGCCAGTCCACCCCCCCCCCTCCCCCGCCCTCTGCCCGGATCTATCAACCCTAAGGATAGCATATCCTTCGGGCAGTGCCTCCAAAAGTCTCCACTAGAAATAGCCCAGCTGGTTTTTGTCCACAATTTGGTCAAAGATTTCTTGGCTATGTCAGCAAGAAATAACAGTTCCTACAGCCCCTCATTCCTGCACCGACTGCAATTGAGTGAAGGCGGTCTGGATCAACTGCATTACTAAGGGCCACCTGTTCAGCTGCAGAGTAAAAACCTGTATAATGTATGGAAGATCCAGGAGTAATGGCCAATGGTGCCGTCCAGGTGCCGATGGGTGCAGACGGGCTTGCCTTTTGCAAGCCTTCTGCACGCCTGCTGCGCACCCGCTCGATCATGTGCCTAAGTACTGAGTGTACTGGGAGCACCAGACCGCTCCAACAGCACCGCACACTCTGCGCCAGAAGTGGGTAAGTGGGGAGGCCAGAATTGAAGCCAATAGGCCGATGGTATGACGCAATGCCCTCCGCACAAACTGCACCAGCCGCGGCGTACCAGGGCGAGAGTACCCTCGGTAAGATCAGGACCGTATGACCAGAATCATGGTGAAAAGCCCCCCACTCTTCCCAACACCTCCTAGCGTAAAGGCAGCATCAATAAAACTATGAAAAAGTTTCAAAAGGTTTAAAAACATTTAAAATACAGTTAATCTATCAGGTTAAGCAGTTAAGCAATGAAGCGCACAACGATATCCGGGCAGTGCCAAGGACTTACTGGTGTCCACTGCGCACCCCGCTTGATCATGTGCCTCAATAGTGTGTGTGCTGGGAGCACTAGACCTCTCCAACAGCACCACACACTCTGCGCCGGAAGTGGGTAAGTGGGGAGGCCAGAAGTGAAGCCAATAGGCCGAGGGTACATCCCAACGCCCTCCACACAAACAGTACCAGCCGTGGCTGACCAGGGCGAGAGTGCCCTCGGTAAGATCTAGTACATGTCTCAGTTTCTAGGTTTTACTATATTTCAGAAATATTGGATACATATTTGTTTTAGATATCATGATGATTTCAAAACGTAGATATATATGTATGCGTGCTTTTAACAATATGGGTAGAGTAACTGAAGAGCACTTGTGAACCTCTTCAGAATTATTAGTAGGCCCATTGGAGTTGTACGAGTGTTTGGCTGCACCAAACTTTTGTATAATTATACATTATCGGCATTAGGCACAAAATTCATCATCTGTATTCTAATCTGATTATTTAACGAAAAAAAGCTTTTTGCTCAAATTGTCAAACATTAACAAAAATGCATTGACAAGTGTTACAGCGTGGTGGAAGGCCCTTTGCAAACCTAGAATGGTCATTTATTTCTTGTTGCTAAATGTGGGTATTAAGTTGGTACTAATTGTGTGCAAGCCACTGATGCTTCACTCTGCACCTCTGTTGCCTCTTTCTGCATTTCTGTTACTTCTTTGTGCATGTTTGTTTCTTTTTCTGCACCTCTTCTACTTTCTGTACCTCACTTGCCTGTTTCTGCACCTGTATAACATCTTTCTGCAGTTCTTTTGTCTCCTTCTGCACTTTACTTGCCTCTTTCCGTAACTCTGTTTCCTCTTTCTGTATCCCTCTAGCCTCTTCTGAACCTCACTTGCTTGTTTCGGCGTCCCTTTTAACTGTTTTAGCCCCCCGGTTCCCTCTTTCTGGAATTCTCTTGCCTCTTTCTATACCTCTCTTACCTGTTTCTGCACCAATTTTGTGCCTTTCTGTATCTCTGTTCCTTGTTTGTTCACCTGTCTTGTCTGCTTCTGCATCCTTTGTGCGTCTTTCACAACCTCTGTTGCTTCTTTATGCAGTTCTATTCCTCTTTCTGCACCCTTCTGCCTCTTTCTGTAACCTTCTAGTCTCATTCTGCATATCTCCTAACCATTTCTGCACTCCTGTTGTCTCTTTTTACAGCTCTGTTGGTTCTTTCTGCACCACTCTAGCTTCGTTTTGTAGTTTATTTGCCTTTTTATGCACCCCTCTTGCCTCTCTGTACACCTATGTTGGTTCTTTCTGCACTGCTCTGTCTTCTTCCTACACCTTTGTTTTACATTTTTCCATTCCTCTTCCCTTATTCTGCACCCTTCTTCAGTCTTTCTGTAGCTCTCTTGGTTCAGTCTGCCCACCAGTTCCCTCTTTCTGTACCTCTTTTGCATGTTTCTGCAACTCTCTTGCCTCTTTCGGCAGTTCAATTGCCTCTTTCTGTACACCATTTACCTTTTTTTGCACCTCTGTTGCTTCTTTTGCAGTAGTGTTGCTTTTTTTCTGGACCTCTCTTGCAAATTTCTGCACCCCTCTCAAGCAATTATAAAAACACCAAAGTAATTGCCATGCAGTCTTACAGTGATGCAGGCACTGGATATTTAGTGCTGTAATCATTCAGACATTACTGCTGTATATTTTTTTCTGCACCTCTCTTCACTTATTTTGCAGCTCATGTGTAATTCTGACCATATTCCAAAACCCATATGCATTTGTTTGTAGCTTTTAAATAGAAGGTATTTCTTAAGTATCAATAAGCATATTTCTATATAATTATTGTATTAATATTACATTATTTTAAAAATTATTTTTTTCAGATATTTTTCATTATTATTAAGAAAGATTTACCATGACAAAAAAAACCAAAAAGAGAAAACAAGACAAGAAACAGTATTATTTAAAGAAAAGACCAAATCAGGAATTAGATGAACTACAACATGTGGCAAAAAAGAAAAAGTCATGCGGCAAGAGAACAAAACAATGTAATAAAAGACTTTCAAGGACTAGAAAGGGTTTTGGAAATGCTGAAAATAGAAAGATTACTTTTGAACGAAGAAGAAAGAAATGAACAAAGGACAAATTAATGGAAATTCAGGAAATGAGAAAACAATCTATGTTGGAAAAGGATGAAAGAATATCACAATATTAGAAAATGTGTACAAAAGTAGAGTAGTACAACATTTATTGAGAGATTGCATGAAATATAAAAAAAGTTCTACATTTTATAAAAAGAAACAAGAGATGGAAAGTATAGTCGAAAAGGTTTTGGATTTAAAAGAAGATTGTTTGAAAAGAATGCGAACTTTGGATAAACCAATGCATTCTATGAAGGACAAAAGTAAATAGAAAAGAATAGTCAACAGAACTAACTTTTGTAAAAAAAAAATTGGGTGAATGGCAGAAGAACCTTTTTTTAATGAAGAGAGCTATTTTCAAAACAATACATTAGTTCACACAGTTGATACCAGTGGTCGTGCTTATGAAGTGAAGAATGGTTGTGAAATTGAAAAAGAAAAGATGGTTCCTAGAAATGTGGAAGAAGTGATAGCTGAAGAAGTTCAAGGGAGATGTTCACAAGCTCCAGTGTATACATGGGATTGTAGTAGTATTTGTAGTAAATAACAGGAGTCTATTGATATTTTATGAAATTTCTTACGACAGTATATTAAAAAAAGTATTAAACAAAATATTAAGATGTTGCAAGGACTAGATACTTGTAAAGTGAAAACAAATACTGGCTTTCAAGGTAATTCTCTGACTTGTCTTTCCTGAAAAGTGTGTCAAAGTGTTTTTCATCATTTGAGAATGTTAGCAGTACATCACACTGCAATGTGGAAGTTAGTAAGAAGATTTTACTATGTAAAAAGTCCTGCATTATTTTTGAGTGAAATGAAACAAGTTTGTCATAATATAGAGTTTTGTTTCTTTAGTCCTGGAGAAGAGTGTACACAAAGTGAGAGTTTGATAAGTGGAGGTGTTGAAAAGGAGGTGGAAGACAGTACTAATAAGAAGGTTGTAGAAGAAATTAACAACGTTTAAGGTAATTTGTTCTGAAAACCCAAACTATCTTTGTATGTTGACTTGTATTTAAAAAGTGAAAAGGAAAACAATGATAAGTGGGAGGAATTTGGTGTTTATATTTTGGTGGAAGGTCATTTGGAGTTGGGTAGTGATCAATAAATTTGTAAATATTGTTATAGCAAACTAGAAAAGAACAAAATACCAGCTATAGCTGTACATGATAACCTAGAGTTGGTAGCTATTCCTGTAGAACTGGTAGATTTAAATATGTTTGATTCCATTCTGATTCAATCTGTGCAGCCGTTTCTGGCTATTGTTCGTATGGAGCCTAACACAGATAAGCTGCCTCCATCACATTTACAAAGAGGATTAACCCCTTCCATGCTGGTGACAAACCCCAGCCGTCACGCTCCGCGGTGCTTGTGTGCTGATGACGGCTGGGGTTCGTCACGGCCCCACCCTGTTCGTTTGTTTACCGCACAGCGGCGGAAACGGGCCAGCATGGAACGGGTTAAAAGGAAGAGTTGTGTATTTACCTTAAGATTTAAAGAAAAATATTGAAACTATTGGTGTAGAGAGAGATGAAACTGAACCTGTAGTTATTCTAGTTAATGGTGTTCCAAGAAAGAGTCGGAAAATATGGCAAGAGTTAGTAGATGTCACCAAAGTTCAAAAGGCTACGTTTTATCTCATAAAAAACAATCTTTATTACAATAATGTATATCTGGTAGAAGAAGAAATAGTCTTAGTAGATGAGAGCAAAATTTCAAGCGGACAAATCAGTGAAGAAATTTATGAACATTATAGTGTACATCCTTTACATTCAAATGACGTGATTGGAAACACTATTGAATTATTGCAAATCAGGAAAGAGAAGGGAACTCCTATGAGTGTTTGGGAAAGAAGTTTAGAAGCCCGTTGTTTTCCACAGCTCTTCCCCACTGGAAAAGGTGGACAATATGATGAACAACCCGTGCAGATTCCAGCTTCAGAATATCGTACAACAAGATTGTACACAGAAGATCCAAGATTTCGACAATGTATTCCATATATCTTTCATTTTTTGTTTGAAAGTGACTTGTCTGGACTTTCATATGCAGTGAACCACATATTAAAAACAGGAGTTCATCTTACAGATGTTACTGCAAAGGAATTTATGGACAAAGTACAACAAAGAGACGATCATTTAGAATTTCAATTGATTAATTTGATGGTGTGTCAGCATGGTATTAATGAGTATTGGTATCGTCATCACGGAGAACTTAAATGTATGTTAAGGAACTTAGGAACCCCTACATGGTTTGTTACACTAAGCTGTGCTGAATAGATATGGAACAATTTACTTGAATTTCTTTGAGAAGCAAATTCAAATAAAAAAACCCTGAATTCAAGACAGCTGGAGAACTTTGTTGCTTAGATCCTGTAGATGTGTGCAGATATTTTAATCATAGGTTTCAAGCTATGATGTCTTTTATCTGCAAAAAAACAACCCACCTCTTGGAAAATGTATTGATTTATTTTGGAGAAAGGAGTACCAAGCTAGAGGTGCTCCTCATATACATATGCCTTTATGGATCAAGAATGCACCTACATGTGGAACTGATTTTGATGAGACTGTTTTATCTTTCATTGAAGACTATGTTACATGTGGTATTCTAAAAACAGGAGAAGAAAATACCTTAAGACAACAAGTTTTACTTTTCAAACTCATCAATGTGGGAAATATTGTTGTCATTAATACAAGTCAAAGGAACATTTTTAACAAAATGTCATTTTGGATTTCAACGTCCAGTAATTTCCAAAGGAAGAGTGAACAGTTTCATGTCAGCAGTGAGGCATACTGTAACTCGAAAATCTCCAAAGAATAATTACAATATAAAAAAGAAGTGAAGATTCAAAGTATATTAATGATTAGAATCCAGTGATTTTGACGATGTGGAATGCTGAGGTTACGTAGTTTTCGGCCCCGCTTCGCATACAGCCGCCATTTTGTGTTTAGCCGCCATTTTATGTTGCCTCACTCAGGCAGCACGGCTAACGCTGTAAAATGGTCTTTCTGCCTTTTCAGCTGCTCCATGTCTTTTTCGTTAAAGAACAACTTTTGTCCTTGTGTGTGATACTGATGTCAGGGTCTGGCCGAGTTCGCAAAGCCATGTCTGGACTGATTAATCCATGTCTTACTCCACTGTTTGGGTCCCACCATTCTTCTCTACTTTATCTTGTTTATCTGGCCTTCACTATTCTCTTCGTGTGTTCTCTTGTTACATAGCCCTTCTTTTGAAGCATTCTACATATGTTTTTCCACCTGCAAATTGAATTACGGGCACTAGTGTTGATTAACCTGAGGGGAGGAGAGCACACGGGGTCTGAAAGGAGGGTGTGTTTTAGACATCCGATAGCTTGTTTTCAAACTATTCCTATTTGTCAGTTTTGTGTATATTGGGAGTTGTCATTGTAAACTTGTTCTGTATAATAGACTGTGCGCCACGGATTGAAGTGGCAGTCTCTTGAGAACCTACCTGTGTGGTACTTCTTAGATAACTGTACTTAGCTGCAGCTAATAAATCTACTTTTCTACGCCTAACAGAGTGTCTCGTGTCTCTGTCGGTCGAGGCAGGTGAACTCGGAGATCTTAGGCATGCCCTGCGCCACCTGGCCCATAAGGTCAGGTTCTCCGTTTGGCGGCCCAACGTGTGGGCGACTTTAGCGGTAGTAGTTTTTGCCCGAGAGTCGTGAGGAGCTTCGCAAGAAAATTCTGGAGGATTTCGCGAACCACGTGAGCGACCCCTGCATGTCAAAGTGGACCGAAGATCTTTTGAAGCGTGGCTAATCCTTCCCGACGGCTGCTGACGACTGCTGCCCTGACTGTCGCCCTGCTTTGGCCCTTTGGTGATGATTGGTATCGCGAGACGTTAGACGGACATCTGTTGGCATGAGAAAAACATTTAGTTAAGTATTTGTGGGTAGCGCCCACACTCTCTTTGTTTTTGTTATTCGATTAGCGCGCTAACCGAAGCCAAGGGGTAAGTACGCTTGTGCTGTGACTCTATTGTCTGAAAATCCCTTGACGTTTGTAAGGAAGTCCAGTTCGTTACGAAATGCCTGGATTTAGTAAGTTTAAGAAATTTTGCTGTTTTGGTTGTTCTAGGGATTCCCGGCTAGAGGATTCTTGTCCGATTCCTCCAGTTGGAACTCCTACTTACGAGCTTTACTCGAAACATGGTTTGGGTCCTATTGTTTTTAATGAAACATGGATCCGATATACTAAAAAGGATGGTGTTTTACAGTGGCCACAAAATGGTTCTTTTGAGCCCGATATATTGAATAATTTGGAAACAATTCTATTCAAGAGAAAAGCCCGGCCGGCAATGTTTGACTCTTTTCGCCTATGGCATAAGGAAGCCAAACAGAAAGAAATTAAGCAAATGAAGAAAGATAAGAAAGAGCAAAGTATGTCGATTCTATAGGCTGCCCAACAATTTAAAAATGACGAAGCTGATCAGGTGATTGAGGTGTCGGAAAGACAACATCGTATGGCAATAGATAGATGTTATCCTGTGTTACCTACTGTATCGAAGAGTAATATCCCCGATGACGATTCTTTTATGCCCCATTTGTTGACATTACCTCCACCTTATGTGTTAGGTGCTAATGCACCACCATTACAACCTGCTGTTAATCCAGCTGTTTTGGTTCCTGCTCAATTGCCTATTCCTGTGATTCCAGTTCCGCCCCCTTTGCCAGCGACTTCTGTACCCCAATATTCTGTGCCTCAGCCTCCTCCATCTGTCGTTTCCTTTGCTACAGATTCTTCTTCTGTTTTACAGAATACGTTGTCTCCTGTTTTAGTGTCAGATTCCCCTACAGCCCGACAACGTTTAGTCGACACTGTTTCAGGTCTTTTGTCGCCTTTTCTTGGGCCTCTTTACTTTTCTCCTGCGTCGTCTAGGAGACAATCCCGTAGTCAGTTTCCAGATTTGGAAGAACGGACTAAATTAGATTCTCTTGCTCGTAATTGGCTTATGAGTAGTGTACAGTACAGTGTACGTGATATTTTAGATACTTTTCTGCAATGGAACGCGGCCACACAGAGATACGTATTTAATGTTATGTGCAATACTCTGATTAAAGAATGGGGAGATGTGGATCTAGACTCACCTCCTCAGGATTTATTCGACATACAGGATCAATTTGATAAGGGACTTATTGTGGGTCCTGCTGTAGAGCATGCTGTTCAGAAGCTTGTTACTTCGCCTTTTTCTCTCAAAATTCTCTTGAGCCTGATCCCGCGGTTTGTCATAAGATGGCACAATATCCAATGCGAGAGGTTCCTCCAATATGGAGAGATGCGGTTGCACAAGCAGGTGCTAATCCAGGTGTTCCTGCTCATTTTCAGCGTATATGGGTACATGATCCTTGGAAAAGGTCAGAAGTATTGGCACTTAAACAGTCTTTACCGGACCCTCGTAAGAATCCTGCTGGGTATTATAAAGAGTTGTCCCAGACTGTTGACGCCTGTATTATGAATTTGGCAGACATTAATTTACTTATGGGAAATGTTGTCCCACAAGCAATATGGACCAAGATTCGTAACCAGGATCATGCTGCAGCTTTAGGTGGTGATTGGGCTGCCACTACAGCTGCGGATGCAGGACAAGTAGGTGGTGCCAAACAGGATGACTTGATTACGGAATTACCAGGAAGAATAATAGACTTGATGAAAACTATGATGCCTGCGGTGCGCGTTAACTGGGATAAGTTAGCGGCATGTAAGCAAAAGCCGGATGAAAGTGTCTCCAACTTCTTTACTTGTTTCGAGGAGACTTTCATCGACCATAGTGGTCAAGACATGAGTACTGAAGGTGGACAGCGATTATTCGTAGACAAATTTGTTTTTAATTTACTTCCAGAATTATCACATAAATTGAAACAATCAGAGAGTTCGTGGGCTGTTTCTTCCACTGCCCAGATATTGGCTACTGCTCAATATTATGAGAATAGGGATAAGGAAGATAAGGAGAAAGCGGAGAAAAAGACTAAAGAATTAAAAACAAAGGTCCTTCTGCAACAGGCTTATCCCCCTCGTTCTGCTCAACCCCAATTTCAACAGCCCCCGCAGTTTCAGAGGTTGTTGCAGAAACTGGTACCCTCAGTTCCACGAGTTCCATTGGGTCATAATCAGTGTGCCTACTGTAAGGAGGATGGTCATTTTAAGAATACTTGTCCGATTTTATTGCAGCGGTATGGTGGACCATTAGCACCACGGGGTCATGGTGATTCTCGGTCCATATCCAGAGGTAGGGGTCGCGGTGCGTTGACTCAGGAACGACGTCCCTCTCCCCCTCAGGATTCTACAAATTACTTTGATCAGCAGACTTCTCAATCTGCACAATATTACAATGATGACTATTGTCTCGATAATGAGGACGTTGATTTTCATACTAGCTAGGACAGCCATAGGCAAAGTAAGGGAGTCGAATCAGTTCCAGTAGATCAGGAAGGACCTTATGTTAATGTTATGGCATTAGGTGTTACAGAACCATTTCTCTTGGATACTGGTGCAATGAGAAGTTCCATAATGCATTCTAAACTCCCTTGGGCACCTTTGTCTGGCTTAACAAATGTTTCTGTAGGATTCTCTGGCGCCCCAGTTTCAAATCTGGTTTCTTGTCCTTTGCCCATTTCTATGGGTCCATACGACTTGGAAGCCCCGCTTCTTTTAACAACAGGTTGCGGAGAGAATTTATTGGGTTTGGACTTATTGAAACGTTTACATGCTACGCTGTATTGTTCACCCTCTGGTGTGCACCTCACTTTGGGTGATAAATTGACTTCTCCGATGTATGTATCTAAAGAACAGCTACCACCTGAACAGCGTTCACTTCCTGCTACACTTTGGGCTACGGGTCCGAATGATGTTGGCTTATTGCAAATTCTGCCATATGTGATTACCGTTAAACCCAATGTTAAGATGCCACGTGTTCCTCAATATAAAATATCTAGTGATGGTGAGAGAGCTTTGTTGGCCATTGTTCATGATTTGGTTCAGAAAGGTGTGGTTGAAGAGAATAGAGGGAATGTTTGCAATAGCCCTGTTTTACCTATTCTTAAAGGTACTCATCCCTCTCAGCCACCTGTGTACCGTTTTGTAATTGATCTTCGAGAGGTCAACAAAATTGTCCCTCAGTTTCCTGTTGTGCCAGATATAACTGTCTTGCTTACTATGATTCCTGCTTCAGCGGTTTGGTTTTCGGTTATTGATCTTAAGAATGCTTTCTTTAGCATTCCTATTGCTGAAGAAAGTAGGGATCTCTTTGGCTTCTCTCTCGGAGGCCGAAGCTTCCGGTTTAAGCGTGCACCTCAGGGCTAATGTGAAAGTCCTTCAATATATAGCCAAGCTTTGAAATCTCAGCTTGACACCTTTTCTTTGCCCTCAGGTGCTACTCTTATCCAATATGTGGATGATTTGTTGGTGGCTGCTGATTCGGAAAATGTCTGTAAAACTGCAACTGTGTCGCTCTTACGACATTTGTCTGATTTACACCAGAAAGTGTCATCTTCTAAGTTACAATAATGCCAACAAGAAGTTACCTATTAAGGTCATCTCTTGTCGAAGGAGGGAAGGCGATTGACCCCAGAACGTATTCATGCAATTGCACGGATGCCTGTACCGTCCACACAAAGAGAAGTGCGTGCTTTCTTGGGCATTACCTCTTACTGTAGACAGTGGATTCCAAATTTTTCCCTACTTGCTAAACCTCTGTTGGCACTTACACTTAAAGATACGCCTCAGTCTCTGCCTTGGACCCATGAATGTCAGAAGAGTTTTTCAGATGTACGTACTGCCTTGTGTTCTGCTCCTGTGTTGGGTACTCCGAATTACAGTAAACCTTTCACGCTTTATGTCCATGAAAGGGAAGGTTGCGCATTATCAGTTCTGACGCAACAATTCGGCGACAAACAAAGGCCGTGTGCCGATTTTTCGGCAACATTAGATCCAGTAGCTAAGGCATTACCTAGTTGCCTCAGAGCAACAGCAGCAGCGGCAATTTCTATTCGTCAATCTGCTGGACTAGTGTTAGATCATACTCTTAATGTTATGGTGCCACACGCAGTAGATACTCTTCTTAACAGGACGAAAACTCAGCACTTAACGAGCGCCCGTTTGTCTGGATATGAGTTGACACTTCTAGCTAGCCATATACACATAAAAAGATGTAATGTTCTGAATCCAGCAACATTGTTGCCTATTTTGGATGCGAACCATGTACAAGATCAGCATGATTGTTTTCTTCGCACTGAAGAAGAAACGAAGGGCCGAATAGATCTAAAGGATACACCACTTGTGGATCCGGATGGGATCCTATGGGTAGATGGGTCTTGTTTCAAACTTCCTAATGGCGAAACCACAGCTGCTTATGCAGTAACGACTTTGTACACAGTGGTAGAAACTACACGCATTTCGCACAATTCAGCGCAAGCTGCAGCATTGATTGCGTTGACAAGAGCATGTGTGTTGGCGAAAGGGAAAAGAGTGACTGTTTATACTGACAGTCAGTATGCATTTGGCGTTGTGGAGGGAAAGAGGATTCTTTACTTCCCACGGCACCAAGATACAGCATGGTCAGTTGGTAACTGACCTTCTTGAATCACTTGTTTTGCCTACTCAAATAGCGATTGTGAAGTGCAGTGCACATAAAAAGATTACTGATGACATGGGTCACGGAAATGCATTTGCAGATGAAATAGCGAGGGAAACAGCGAGGAATGTTGAAAGTCGCATGTATGTTGCAGGCCCTGCAAGATGGGTCGCAGAAGGTGGTATGTGTGAAGACACAGTGGAAAGTGTGAAAGCGAATCAGAAGGAGGCCACCGAGAAAGAATTGAGTACGTGGAGAGAGAGTACGGGAATGTTGGATAGTATGGGATGTTGGACGGAATTGTCAGAGCATCAACGATGGTTGTTACCAGATGCGTATGTACTGCCTGTAGTTACTATGGCTCATGGACCAGCCCATAATAATGCAAGAGGTATATGCAAGCTTTTAGCTCCAGTATGGCAAAATGAAGGTATTCCTAAATGTGCAGAAAATGTGGTGAAACATTGCATTATTTGTTTGATGCACAATCCAGGAAAGGGAACTCCAACTCCAGCAGGTCATTTTGCACCCCCTACATACCCATTGGAGGTACTGCAACTAGACTATATCCATATGGAACGCTTTAACAATCTCAAGTATGTCCTGGTGGTGGTTTGTGCCTTTTCCAGATGGATAGAGGCCTACCCCCTAAAGGACAACACTGCCTTGTCCACTGCAAAAATACTTTTGAAAGAATTCTTCCCGAGATTTGGTTTGCCGCGCATTGTCTGGAGTGACAATGGAAGTGAATTTGTAGGTGAAATTATGCAAAAGGTGTGTGTAGGTTTAGGCATTAGACAAAAATTCCATGCGGCAAACCATCCTCAGTCAGCGGGTCTGGTAGAATGCTATAATGGCACTCTCAAACTTAAATTAGCAAAGATTCAGGCCAGCACAGGCCTTTCTTGGCCTGATGCCTTGCCTTTGGCACTCCTTTCAACTAGAACGACTGTTCATTCTCATTTGGGGCTTAGCCCATACGAGATTGTTTTCGGACGCCCAGCTAATGTTTGGGGAGTCCCCAGACCCAAAAAGTACTCAGATATTCCGGACCCGTTGTTGGTTGACTACTTGTATGATCTCACCACTAAATTGCATGTTATTCGTCAACAGGTCCAAAACGCTTTGCCGGAGGCCTCCTCAGATCCCGGACACTCCATCCAGCCTGGGGACTGGGTGTGTCTGAAGAAAATCCAGAGGAAAAAGAACTTGGAACCTCGTTGGGGGCCGCCGAGACAAGTGTTACTCACAACTCGTACAGCTGTCAAAGTAATCGGAAAGAAAAACTGGATCCATGGCGTGCATTGCAAAAGGGTACCATTGCCTTTACCTTATGACCAGTGAGTCCGAGAAGGTGTCGGTGATAGCGAATGTGAGAAGGTACCCAGATTCGTACCGTTCAGCAGTGCACGCCTGGATTGGACTAGCTCAGAGAAGGAAGACGATGATGTCTTACAGGAAGCTGTACCTGTACATTTGAGACTTAACACAACAGATCCCGAACATTTATTCAAGGACCAGACAATACCTGGAAAGAGACGATACAATCTGAGAAAGAGATTGCCTAAAGACAATTAATTTTGGTTTTCTTTAAATTTGTTTAAAAAGAAACGTTCCTTTTTCCTTTATCCATCAAGTTGCAGGGTCACGGTAGGAGTCTTGAGCTGTGACCTGAATAGTGACTAGGTCAACAGGACTTGCAGTGTCATAGGACGGCTAACAATCACAGCCAAGTGATTTAGGAAGATTATCGTGAGCAACGCCTTTAGAGTAATGGATAGTACAGGGAAGGGAAGTGATATTAAAATGATGAAGAGAGCTCATTATAAGAAATTATTATTCAGTCGTTGTGGCGTAGCGTTGTGTATTTTAGTATGTTTATGTACTTTATTAGCATGCATAGGATGGCTTATTCACGTCCTACAGTTAGTACCTGTTCCCACTTCTGTCCCTCTAACTCCCTCTACTACTGTTTCTCCGCATACATTTTACTCACTCCCAGATCACAAGCAAATGAGAAGAATGGAATACCTTAACAATTCGTTCATTCAACTGTTACACCAGCATCAATTGATAGTAAATGTTACTGATTGTTGGGTTTGTGGTCTTATACCACATAATACACAGAGAGGAATGACATATCTAGTCCTCCCATTTTCTTATGAAGGTTCTGCGTGGGCCTATCTGGCTATGTTTTCCAATGCATACCAGAACTTACTTCGATATCCTTCTGGTGGATCCTATAATGGTGGAGTGGATTTCAGTCACAGTTCTTTGATAAAGGGTATTGTAACGATGGCAAAGATTGCTGACATTATCAAGATTCCCAAAGATGAGAAGAGAGCATACGATGGGTGGAATATAACTCGTTATACTCTCAGCCTCACCGACAAGGTTAAGCAACAGAGTTTTAGAACCAATTTGGGTACTACCCCAAAGAGGTCGTTTGTGCTTGCAAATAAATGGCCAGAATACCAAAACTAAGCAAGAGAGGAGTAATTGCTCCCATACTTATGTCTACACTCCTTCTACTCCCGCACCACTTGTGGCATCGCAAGGTACATATTTTATCGGTCATGACAAAGCTTATACATGGCTTCCCACATACTTCTCGGGAACGTGTTATGTAGCTTTTCTCCTCCCTCCTACATATACTGCTCCTGCTGATTATCATAGGAAAAGAGTTCGTAGAGGAGTTGTAGATTCGGAAGATACAGCAGGACAAGAAGGAGGGGACTTTCTGAAAGGGTTTCTTCCCTTTTGGGGTCCGATGGTCAATAGCAGAAATATAAGACAGTTGGTCCGCGTGGTTGATGCCACAATCAATGTAACTTCCGGAGCATTAAAGAATTTGACCGCCGAGCTTCAGGCGGATCAACTTATGACTTTACAGAATAGAATGGTTTTAGACATAGTCCTTGCAGATAAAGGAGGAGTTTGTAAACTGATTGGATCTAGTTGTTGCATTTATATTCCTGACAATGCCCCTACAGTTTACCAAGCCATCTCTAAGCTACATGTCATCTCTGAATCTATTCATCAAGATACTGGAGATTGGTCTGTGATGGGATGGTTTTGGGGAGTACTGTCCACTTGGGGATGGAAAGTGCTAACTTTTCTTGGAATGATTTTAGCAATAGTCTTTTCTTGTTGTCTTTGTCTACAGTGTGGTCCAGCCATTTGTGGATTCTGTGCCACGATCTGTGTCTCCAAACCAGTAGCACAGCAGACAGAACATATTAAGATGATGGTGCAACAACATCTCAATGACCTCATGACCATTGATATCGACTGAGACTAACATGGGCCCCTTTGTGCATTGCCTGAGTATGGCAAAAGGAGGGTCTGAGGTTACATAGTTTTCGGCCCCGCTTCGCATACAGGCGCCATTTTGTGTTTAGCCGCCATTTTATGTTGCCTCACTCAGGCAGCACGGCTAACGCGGTAAAATGGTCTTTCTGCCTTTTCAGCTGCTCCATGTCTTTTTTGTTAAAGAACAACTTTTGTCCTTGTGTGCGGTACTGATGTCAGGGTCTGGCTGAGTTCGCAAAGCCATGTCTGGACTGATTAATCCATGTCTTACTCCACTGTTTGGGTCCCACCATTCTTCTCTACTTTATCTTGTTTAACTGGCCTTCACTATTCTCTTCGTGTGTTCTCTTGTTACATAGCCCTTCTTTTGAAGCATTCTACATATGTTTTTCCACCTGCAAATTGAATTACGGGCACTAGTGTTGATTAACCTGAGGGGAGGAGAGCACATGGGGTCTGAAAGGAGGGTGTGTTTTAGACATCCGATAGCTTGTTTTCGAACTATTCCTATTTGTCAGTTTTGTGTATATTGGGAGTTGTCATTGTAAACTTGTATCTGTATAATAGACTGTGAGCCACGGATTGAAGTGGCAGTCTCTTGAGAACCTACCTGTGTGGTACTTCTTAGATTACTGTACTTAGCTGCAGCTAATAAATCTACTTTTCTACGCCTAACAGAGTGTCTCGTGTCTCTGTCGGTCGAGGCAGGTGAACTCGGAGATCTTAGGCGTGCCCTGCGCCGCCTGGCCCATAAGGTCAGGTTCTCCAATGCAAATATGGATATCGAGTATGTTGCAGCTAATTCGATTGCTGTAGCTCGCTATGTTACGTCAAACATAACAAAATCTGAAAAGACGGAGTTACATTTTTTTTTACAAGAGAAGATTGTACAGCTGCATTTTGAAGATGCTTACCCATTGAGAGATTGGATCCTACGAATATTCAGATCAGTTGACATCTGCAAGTTTATATTCAAATTCAAGAGGAATCATTTGAGTAAGTCTAGGTCTTGCTGCAACACAAAATCGAGTATTGAAATCTGTTCAAGAAATTGAACACTCAACATTAAATGAACCGGAAAGTACAGATTTGGAAAAAACAATCATGTTGGATACGTACTATACTAAAAGAAGTCCACATCTGGGAAACATATGTCTCTATGAAATACTGCAATATTACAGCTTTAAGAGAAATGTTACAGAAAATATAAATGAAGAAAAATATGCAGTGCTTGGATGAGATGGATGTTTGGTAAAACATGCTAAAAGAAATCCTATTAATCACAGGAAACTCAGTTGTGATACTCCAGAAAAAGGGAAAGTTTCTATTTAGCACTTCTGCAACTCTTCAAGCCTTGGTGTACTGAAATGGAATTACTTGGAGATTTTGAGTGCTAGGAAGATTCTTTTAATGCATGTAAAGATAGCATTCAATGCACAGTTTTTCAAAATGATCTACAAATGTTGAATGAAGAGATTGAACAAGAAACTACTTTGCAGCTGAAATTGCTAGAGACAGTTCTACTCCACTGAGTCAAGAGTCACTAGGAGAACCAATTCTTGAAAATAAGCAGCAATATCCATGAGTGAAGTAGAAACAGCAATGCAACAAACACAACAGGATATTATGGAGTAGGGAAACTTGAAAGAACAACTAAATATTGAACAGACACAAATATATCAGCAAGTTACACGACAGATAGACCATGGTTTACTTCATGAAAAAAAGAATGCAACTGCACATCATTTAAACCTATTCAAATCTATATCAGTGGTCAAGCTGGTACAGGAAAAAGTTTCCTAATTAAAGTTTTGGCCAGTTACATTACATTGTTTACTGATGCTACCAGTTGAACATGAAAATAAGTTGGAATATCACAAGCTATCTGGAGAACCTTATGAAGTTTCAAGAATACTAACTGATCATTGATGAGGTGAGCATGTCTCAAACTTAATGCTTGCCTTTGTACATTTGAAAATGCAGCAGATTTTAAAAACAGACTTTGATGTTTTATTTGGAGGAAATCATGTAATTGTATTCAGCGACCTACTACATTTTACTCCTGCAAAAGGACAACCCGTTTTTAAGACACTTGTGCATGAAGACACCAGGAAATCATTGATAAGTATTAGAAATGTCAACACTTGGTCTTATTTTTAATATAAAGAACTTATTAAGCATATGAGACAAGCAAGTGAAGAACATTATAGAAGCATTCTTCAAGATATAAGAATTGGTGTTTTGACAAACTTGTTTCCAAATGAAAATGTTGCTCCTGAAATAATATACAACAAAATGGAGAAAAGAAATCTATAATTTGCCTAATGCCAAAACTGCAAGAGTATTCTACATTCAATGAAGAACTTTTGAAGATGGAAAAACAACAAATAATGAAATGGAAGCCATTGATAAAATAGAACACGACGGAATTACTATTATTTTGTCAGAAAAATTAAAATCAAAATTGGATTATTTGGAAAAGTCTATATCTAAGACTGCTGGTTTTGAAAAGAATTGTATTTGAAAATTGTCGGGTAATTTTACTGCGTAATTTGAATGTAGAAAAAGGTTTAGTAAATGGAGCAATGGGGAAAATTATTGATTTTGGTATTTGTTCAAATAGAGATGAAATTGAATTTTTGAAGATTAAATTTGATCAGATTGAAGAGGTAAAACAGATTGGACGTTGTGCTGTTTGTTTTTTGCTTTTTAAAGACTTGTATCTTCGTAGAAAACAGTTTCTTCTTTCTTTGGCATATGCGATGACCATTCATAAATCTCAAGGTTTAAGTGTAGATAATGCTTTAGTAAACATTGGAAGTACAGTGTTTAAAGCGGAAATGGCATATGTTGCATTGTCTGGAGTAGGAACATTATCTTGATTGTATTTGATTGATTTTGATGAGAGAAATATTAGTGCAGATGCAAATTGTGTAAGGGAGTATAATCGGTTAAGAAGACTGTACGCTCCCAACTTAGGTGAATATCCCATATATGAAAAGCGTTTAGTATGAGCAAAAAGAACATATGAGAAACACTCTAGTGAGGTTGGAAAGAAGAAATCAATTCAAGAGAATGTTGAGGCTCCAAATAAAATGAAAATGGACACAGTTGGTGATATTGTAGGATATCAATTAGAAAATAGTTCAGGTATCAACTGCTATACTAATGCAATTGTGAACGTTGTGTTTTTTCTAGAAAATCTTCCTTATCAAATTATGGCGAATCGAGAAAAAAGATTTTGTTCTTTGTTGCATAATATTTTTGAAAAAATTGACAACTGATAAAACTAAAATTCAAACTGCTTCTTGCATTCGGCAGCTTTTGGACATATGTTCGGGTTCTTCACAATTTACACTTAATGTACAACAAGATACTCAAGAATGTCTTACGTTTATGCTTGAAGTATTGGGAGATGAAGGAATACAAGTTGAAAATCTGTTTGGACTACGTTACAGATGGGATCATAAATGTGATAGCTGTTCTTTTTCTTCTACCACTGAAATAGACGCTGAACAATTCATATATTTGACAATACCAGATTGCAAAACAGTGTCTTTTAACAAATTAGTAAAAACAGCTAATCAAGATATGAAATGTACTCACTGCAAATCAGAAATGTTGTCAACATTATTTATAGAAAGATTTGGACAATATGTAATTTTAACGCTACAACGTTGTAGAGCAGATGGAACAAAATTGGAAACCAAAATAATATTTTTTGTGGCAAGTCAAGTGTACATTTCGGGAAGAACTTTTAAAGCAGTGGCTATTATTTTCCATGATGGTCCAAGTACAACATCTGGACACTAAACTGTGTATTTAAGATGCAATAAAGGATGGACACATTGTAATGACACCCATTTCGAATGAAAATGTTGGTTGCCTAATGAATTACCAAATTTATACCTAATATTTTTGATGCCAAAGTTCTAAAAACATAATTCGGCCTATTGGGAAGATGTCAACATGAATTAATGAGTTTATTTTGGATATTATCAATGCAAATGAATTGAGTAACATCATTCGGCCTATTGGGAAGATGTCAATATGAATTAAGTAGTTTATTTTGGATATTTTCAATGCAAATGAATTCAGAACTATCATTCGGCCTATTGGGAAGATGTCAACATGAATTAATGAGTTTATATTGGATATGTTCAATGTGAACAGTTTTGGAAACATCATTCAGCCTATTGAGTAGATGTGAGCAATTAGTGTTTTTTAATTTTCGTTTCAGTTCATTGATATTGCATTTGGGAAAATTGTGATAGAAAGGAGTAGTTCATATATTTGATGTTTGTATTATATGCAATGAAAATGAGGGTGTTTATTTTTGAAAATGTAAAGAGATAGATGAAATTGTATATATTTTGAACATAGATTTGTGTTGTTTTTTTTTACAATCTTATTGATTGTCATTTTTTTGCCCGCTGTTTCATGATGATAAACATTGAAATCAATGTGTATGGTGAAATTCAATAGAATCTGAAAACAGCAAAAAAGAAAATTTGATTATGTTATGTAATTCTAAGATTATGTTGTGTTTTTAATATATAATATTATTTGCAATAATAGTATTTTTTCTTATCTTTAACAGAAAGTAAAACTAACACTTGGAAATATTTTAAATTTAATTTAAAATGAAACAATTATAAAATACTTTCAATGAGTTTGATATCCACTTCAATACAGAAGGTAAGATGAAATATTGTGATAAGCATGAATTAATGTCTTTTATAGCAGTTATTCGTTTTTTCAAACTCAATCATCTCACTCCTCAAATCACCTCAGCAGTACTCATGCACTCCTTTAAGTACTGAAGTATAAAGTATGTATTTAGAAAATCACCCAGGCACTACTAATCCACACCTTTATTCAGTCTGGTACTGCCAATACACAGTCATCCTGAAATTAGGTCTACAGTCTTCCAGTCACCCAAGTATTATCCATGCATTTCTTGATTCAAAGAAACATTACTCTTCCACTGATGGAATCATCCAAGCAGTAACCATGCACTCATTCAATCACCCAGGCATTACATATAGAGTTACAAAATCATTGAAACAATACACATTCACTTACAAAATCACCCAGGCACTACCGATGCACTTCTGGAAAAACCTAGGCACTACTCTTGCACTCATGCAATAAAACAGACTGTATCTATACAGTGCTTGCACGACCAATGCACTACCTATGCATTCTTGTAATCACCCAGGCACTACTCATGTACTCCTCCGATCACTTAGGCACTAATCATCCACTCATGGAATTACCCAGGTACTTACCATGCACTGTTTCAATCACCAAAGCACTACACGTACACTTCTCTAATGACCTAGACACTACTCATTAACTCGTTCAATTACCCAGCCAATTGCATGCACTTCTCCAATCGCCCAGGCACTATACATCCACTCATGCAATCAACTAGGAACTACCCATACACTCATGCCTATGCACTCTTCCAATATCCCAAGAACTACCCATGTACTCATGTAGTCACCTATGCAGTAACAATGCAATCCTCCAATCACCAAGTTAGTACCCAAGCACTCATGTAATCACTCCGCCACTATACAAACGCTTATAAAATCACCAAAGCACTACCCATGCACTCATCCAATCACCCACGCACTACCCATGCATTTATACAATCACCCAAGCACTAGTTATACACTAATCCAAGTATCCATGTAGTACCTATAAACTCATGCAATCACCCAAGCATTATTTATACATTTAGAAAATCACCCAGACATTACAAAGCACTTCTCCAATCACCCACATGCTACTCATCCACTGATAAAATTATGTAAGCATTACCTATGCACTGCTACATTAAGCGATACACTACCCATGCACTTCTGAAATCAACCAGCTTGTAACCATAGACTTATCCAATCACTCCACTAATACCCAAGCACTTATAAAATCTCCACATACTACTCTTCCACTCGTGAAATCACAACCCATGCACTCATGCAATCATACACACATTACCCATAAACTGATGCAATCAGTAAAGCATTACTCATGTTTTCTTCCAATCTTGCATAGATTACCTCTGCACTCATGCAATCACCAAGGCGGCACTAACCCAGCAGTTATAAAATCACTCAAGCACTACCTATATACTCCTCCAATCACTCAGGCAGTAGTCATCCACTCATGCAATAACCCAGGCACTACTCATTTACTATTTCAATCAACTATGCACTACCTTTGCATTCTTCTAATCCGCCACACACTACTCATTCACTCCTACAATTACCCAGCCAGTAGACATGCACTCCTCCAATCACCCTGTCACTACCCATGCACTTATAAAATCACTATGCACTATCCTTGCACTCCTCCAATCACCCAGGCACTAGCCATGCACTTATAAATCACCATACTAAACTAGGGCCTTCTATGAGCACGACCCCATTATCGCCAGGTGTCGACCCACTGACTGATAGCCGAACAACTCCAAATGACAGGGGCAATTAACTCTATCGCTGGAGGATCAATTGCTCATATAGAGCAAGTTGTAAGATCACTGATTCTCCCACTTCTTGAGAGGATAAAAGTGGTAAATGAAAGGCTAGAGAGATTCGAACAAACGACCCTAGATAACTTCTTCTCTTTAAAAAATTTGATAAAAACCGAGGCAAAGGAGAGATCGAAAAATTGTGCTGTTCCTTTACAGGAAACTGTAATGGTACCAGTTGCTGTAACTAGAGAAGCTGCCGTGCAATCCTTAGACACCACAATACAAAATGGTTCTACTACTAACAACAAACAGTGAATCAGCCCTAAAAGTGTAGCCAAAGTGAAAGATAAAAACAACAGTAACTCGAAACCCCCATTGGCTACTGTTGATCTACCGCCAGAGTCACTACCATATGTTGTTGTACTCACCGGTGTACCCGAACTGAAGAGTGGAAAAGTTGAATCCCACCAAGAACTAAAAAATATAGTGACAATCTGGCTAAACATGAATAGGCTGCTTCCAAGAGACATGAATGGGGAAGTCCTGCTTGTAAGAAGAGTCAACTGGGTAGGTAGAAGACCCAAGGATATACCCGGGGATTCAATTATTGCAAACTTTAGGGATAGGCATGTAGTGAGGCTCATTTGTAATGAACGACACTCTACGGACTGGAGTGGAATTGGCACACAAGATCTAAGCTAGTTTTATAACCTGGCGACTGCGCCATCATTGGTCCACCGCTCCGTGAGGGGGACTCAGGAAGGGGTGATGGGTAGATTAAACACTAACTTCTTAGTAGTTACCAAAAACCGTTTTGCAGGGTTATATGGGCTAGAGGAGGTGGATTGACTAGGAGAAGAAGAAGGACGGAACCTAGTAGCCACAAGGGTTGTTGCCTCAAATGGGGTGGACCCCAACACAAATATCAGTGACCCAGAAATGACGAAACAAAGTACAATAGACATGATGCTGAATAACAAACCCTTTGAAACAGGGAGCTTGGGGAATAGTATCAATACATACAGGAAAGATAAGGCTAATAACTCTCAGTGGGAAGGGAAAAATAAGGGTAACATTCCTGAAGGCCCAAGTTTGATCGAACTCGCACAATCAGGAAATGCTGACCCTAAAATAGTGATGACTGAAGGTGTAACAAATACGGAACATAATATATTGGGCACTAGGTCCCAAGCTGAGGTTAAATTAATGTCCTGGAATATTGCGGGTATAAGGAAAAATTTGAGTGACCCCGCATGGCATGAGTATATCGGTAATGGTGACATTATTTTGTTCCAAGAAACGTGGGGGGTGGAAAACTATTTCAAAATAGGCTATAACAGCTAGATTCATCAAAGACCCGTTTTGCGAGTCTTTAATAGCGATTCATAAGGAATCGCTATTACAGACTCGCAAAACGGGATTCATGTAGGAATCGCAATATTTATTGCGATTCATACAGCTTCCTTATTTGCGATTAGCTAATTGCTAATCGCAAATAAGGAATAACTCCCCATTCATTCCTATGGGCCTAAAGGCCCATAGGAATGAATGGGGAGTTATTCCTTATTTGCGATTAGCAATTTGCTAATTGCAAATAAGGATGCGAATTCAAGGGTGCCAGGAGTGTCCAAAGGACACCCTATAGCACCCCTGAAATGCAAATGTACACAGGTGTTGCGCACACACATGTCCAAAGGACATGTGTGTGTGTAACATGCAATTGAGAAAAATGCACTAAAATGTTTTTTTTTTTTCTCTATTTACCACGAAGTCAGACTTCGTGGTAAATAGCGACCAAATATTGCGAATTGGCAATTTAAAATTGGTTAATGAATTGCATTTAAGGAATCTCAAATAGAGATTCCTTAAATGCAATTCCTCGTAAATATGCGATTTCGCAAATAGCTATTTTTGCATTTGGGATGATGAATCCCAAATGCAAAAATTGCGCTCGCAAAGGGCCAGATTCTGAGAATCTGGCCCTAGCTCTTTCCATGTACCGGCAATTAACTCGAACAAAGGAAGACCCTCTGGTGGTCTGATAATCTGGTCAAAGATCACATTGGGAATTAAGTATATGCAAATCGATTGTAATAGCCCTGATATTCTGGCCATAAAGTTTAAAGACACTAACAACAGAGAAGACTGTATTATTAATATTTATAACAGACCTATGTCTTCAAATAAGGAATCAGAGACCATAGTTCAATTAGATAACATCATCTCTAGATTTGATCATAAGATCATGATGATGATTATAGGAGGCGACTTCAATCGGAAGTTCAAACCCATAACGGGCCTAAGAATACTTTCGAGCTGGAAGATAACGCTAACAATATCCCTGGAGTCGAGACCGGCTCAACAGTACCCTGTTCAAAAGCTGCATTTCAACTATTACGCTTGACAGTGGGATATGGCCTGCGTTCTTGTAATGGCCGTCTGCCGTCAGACTGTCTGAGCAAACCTACTTTTAGACGGGGCTGTTGTGCTAGCTGGGAAACATCCTTTACAGCGCAACTTTTACCACGCAGTGCCTTTACGACGCAACTATTACAACGCATGTCATTACAACGCATTGCGCTGGGGGCGCTCTAAGATAGGGAATAGATTTAATTTACTATCCAACACCTTCCCAACTATCCACGGGGACTGGAGTTGGAATAGTAAATTAAACTATTTACTATCCAGCACCCCTAAGCGCTATGCGTTGTAAAAACTGCGTTGTAAAGGCGTGCGTGGTAAAAGCATGCGTTTTAATGTCATACATCCGTGCTAGCTATCTGGATTATATAATGGTCTCAATAAGCTTGTGGCCAATGATGATAGATCTGGTGGTGGAAGATCGCATAGAGAGCGACCACTATCCACTCTACCTGACCCTTTCAAAGTCACTATTTATGCTGCCTGCAGAGGGGATATCTCACCTCCAAAGCACAAGCATTGACCCTCTCGTGTCCAACAATCGCAGAGCACTGAAATGGCCCGTAGTTATGGGAAATGATTGTACTACCAAGAAAATTTATGAGCTCTATGTAAACTAATGTCTCCCCTAGCTGATGGTTCAGCCAAGAAAACTCTACTAGTCGAGGTCCACGGAAAATTGATACTGGGGCTTAGCGAAATACTCACTAAAGCAATTAAACGGGCAACTACTGGGCAAAGCAACCCACCGAAGGACGGAATATGGTACGATAAAACATGCCGCCATGCAAAAGCGGAATTGATAGCAGCTGTAAAAGGAAAAGATATAATAACCGTAAGAGAAAAAAGGAAACAATACAAAAGAACAATAGTAATGGCAAAAAAAGGTTGGGATGAAAAAGTTTGGTCAGAATTACTGGAAGCATGCAAACTAAAAGACCAGTCCACGTTCTGGGGTCTCCTAGCCAGGGGACACTGTCCAGGGACTTGTTTCTAGAGGCAAATGTCTGGGTCACACATTTTTCCACACTATATTCATGTGGTGGAAATGATCAAAGGTGTAATGAAGAAGATGTAGGACCAAATTTAAGTGTGACACCCTTATCGTTTAGTATGACAGACACTGTAACAGCTATTAACGCAATTAAATCGGGGAAAACACCAGGTCCAGACAAGATCCCTGGGGACCTCTGGAAACACGAGACTATGTTGTGGGCCCCGTATATTAATCTTCTTAGTAATGAATTTGCAAGAGGTGCCCCAAATCCTGAGACATGGAGGGACGCTGAAATTGTGCCCATTTTTAAAAAGGGGGACAGACTCAACCCAGCACACTATAGACCTATCAGTCTGATTGACGTTCTTCAAAAGGTTTTTGCTCGTCAAGTACTATGCAAGCTAAATGCTTGGATTCAAGAAAATTCTATTTTAACTAAGTACCAGGCTGGTTTGAGAAGGAAAATTAGCACCGTCAATCAAGTTTTTAGATTTTTATGTTTAATATGGAAATATGGAAATACATTAATATTAGGAACTCCCACCTTTACGTGGCTTTCGTTGACCTCAGAGCAGCCTTCGATCTTGTCCCCAGGGGTAACCTGTGGATAAGACTAAGGAACCAGGGTGTCCCTGGGGAAATACTCGAACAAATTATTAGGTTGCACGTGGGCAATTATGCAAGGGTAAGGTGGGGCCCTAGAGGACAGCTATTGGAGTGTATAGATATAAAGGGAGGCGTCAGGCAAGGCTGCGTGCTGGCGTCAACTCTTTTCTCCTTGTACGTAAATGACATACCGGACTCCCTCTTGGGCTGCAAGCATGACTCTCCCAAGTTGGGTGGTCAAGCAGTGCCGGCATTGTTATTCGCAGACGACACTATCTTAATCTCCCAGACCCCAAGAGGATTATAGAACTTGCTTAACAATTTTCAATCCTTTTGTGTGGATAAGAAGCTGGAGAATAATGTGTCTAAAACAAAGTACATGGCAAGTAGTCCCCAAGAGTTTCAAAAAATTAATTACTATTAATAACGAAATGATCGAGCACGTGCACAGTTTTATCTATTTGGGTATTACACTTGATGCAAAAATGAACTGGAAGCCACAAATTGACAAATCCAAAGCAATTTTGACACAAAACCTAGCACCTATAGCCAGAAGGCACAAGAATAGTTATTCCAGAGCCGTATCCGTCACAATTGAGTTGTTTAAGTATAAAGCTCAATCCGCCACACTTTATGGGGCGGAATTATGGGGCCATGCTGCCAAACATGCTTTTTCAGTACATGAAAATATTTTTTTTCGACAATTATTAGCAGTACCACGTCGCATTCCCTTAGCCTCTCTTTTTTGGATTTGAATATACTCCGCTCCGATGATCATGCTATTTTATGTCCATTGCTATATTGGATACGTCTGTGGTCAACGAATGAATTAGTTGACTATAGAGAAGCACTAAAAGAAATCATGGAAATAAGGAAAACGACTCGGTTGGTGTGGTTGGCCCACATCGAGGATTAGTTCTTTAAGCTGGGGTTATACTATTACTGGACAGACCCAGGTTGTCTGACCCTAACCTGTAAAAATCTATTGCAGGAAAGGTTCTGGGAATCTGTCCTAAACTCCACAATACACAATCCAAAAATTGGAGTATTGACCCTTAAGTTCCTTGATGTGAAAATAGAATATACATTTGAATGTTTCATGGACGAAATTTTACCAACCACAGCAAAATCATTGTATCTAAAGTTTCGTTATGGCATTCTCCAAATTAAAGCCAACACAGCAAAATGGGCATGTAATAAGGGCTCTATGGGGAATGTAATGTCAGAAAACTGTGAACTGTGTGATATTGGCACAAGGGAGGATGAGGCTTATGTCCTATTCTTATGCCCTGGGCTAAAGAACGGTGTTGGATCTTTTGACTGGGTGTGAGTGTTTGATTGGTTCAGATGCTCCGTCCATCACCACCCCCTTTTGTACCTATTCTTATGCCCGGCATACCATCATATTAGGAAGAAGTGGCTAAAACCCATTTGTCACCTTCTAGGTTTCAGACATAACAAGGAAGCAGCAAGAGTGTTCAAAGGTGATACAACACAGACTATTGTATTCAGCTTAAGTCGATATCTCCTTGCTGTGGCAATAGCACGAAGAAGACGAGGACTGAGTCTCTAGCGTAGGACAAGATATTAGACACTAAAATAATACTGATGAAAAGAGGCTCTGTGTTTAGTGGCGGGCACGATATCGAACTATTTGCACATTCCAGTTTTGCTTTACGAAATGGATGCAATACCCTTTACATTTTATGTGCTTTTAATATGCTTTTAATATTGCTAGTAACATCAATTAATAACAGTACCTGGTATTTATTACTATTTATTCTTGTTTTTAATTTTTTAATACTGCATTTTTCTTGCATTGTGCGAACCAGGATGGACTGATTATAATAGTGGACTTGCAACTGAAATTGTCTGGCACCGTTGGTTCCTTTTAGAGAAGACATTGTACTGATGTCCATGACTCTCTTATGGCCTGTTTTAACTTGGAAATCGATATTGTTTGGCACCGTTGGTTCCTTTTAGAGATTGTATTGTTTTCATGCCTATGACTCTTTTATGGTTTGTTTTAACCGAAATAAAGATTTTGAATGAATAAAATCACCATACACTAAGCTTGTACTGCTCCAATCATTCAAACACTACCTATGCACTCATGCAATAACTCAGGAACTACCCATGCACTTCTCCAATCACGCAGGCATTACCCAAGTTCTCATGCAATCACCCAGACATTACCCATGCACTGCTCCAATCACTCAGGCACTACTCATCGACTCATGGAATAACCCAGACACTATCCATTCACTGCTCCAATAACCTATACACTACCCATGTACTCCTCCAATCACCCAGTCACGAGCCATCCACTTATAAAATCACTATGCAATATGCTTGTACTGCTCCAATCATCCTGGCACTACCTACGCACTCATGCAATCACCCAGGAACTACCCATGCACTTATCCAATCACACAGGCATTATCCATGCCCTCATGCAGTTACCATGCAGTACCCCTGCAATCCTTCAATCTCACAGTTAGTACCCAAGCACTCATGTAATTAGTCTGCCACTATCCAAGCACTTATAAAATCACCCAGGCACTACACATGCATTCGTCCAATCACCCAGGCATTATCCAAGATCTTACACAATCACCCAGACACTAGTCATTCACTCAGGCAGTAACCATGCAGTGCTCCAATCACCCAGGCACTACACCTGCACTCATGCAATCACCCAGGTACTACACAGCCATTACCCATAATCAATCAATTAATCATTACATTTATAGAGCTCACTACTCACCCGTGAGGGTCTCAAGGCGCTGAAGGGGGGAGTGTCGCTACTGCTCGAATAGCCAGGTCTTGAGGTGTTTTCTGAAGGTGAGATGGCCCTGGGTCAGTCGTAGGTGTGCGGGGAGGGAGTTCCATGTTTTGGCTGCCAGGTAGGAGAAGGATCTTCCTCCGGTGGTGGTTCTGCAATCACCCAAGCACTACCCGTGCACTCATTCAATCACCCACGCACCACCCATGCACTCATGCAATCACCCAAGCACTAACCATGCACTCTTCCAATCACCCAAGCACTACCCATGTACTAATGCAATCACCCAGGCATTACACATGTACTCATGCAGTCACCCATGCACTACCCATGCACTCCACCAGTCACCCAGTAAGTACCCAAGCACTCATCCAATCACCCCGCCACTACCTAAGCACTCCTCTAATCATCCAGGCAGTACTCATGCACCCATGTAATCATGCAGATATTATCCATAAATTACATAAAGCACATACAAATGTATCTTTTTTTAACTGAATAGGTAATTATAACAAGATTGATTTATATTTTTTTTGTTTTTTTGTAACTCTTTTTTGGTGTTTAAAAAAAAAAAAATAACAGAATAAAGTAACAGAACTGTTGTCAAAACTTTAGCAATTTAAGCAACATTGCAAAACAAAAAAATTAGCAATGAAGGCTTCGAGCTGCAAAAACTATGGCGTCAACGGACTGTTCTCCATAACAGAAAATCTTTTTGCATTTGATGCATAATTGTTCTAGATCAGCAAATTCGGGCCTTATATCTGATCCTCTGTTCAACGATCCAGGTCAAGAGGAAGTGCTTGTACCTGCTTGCTGGTTCTCCTGGTGTCTTGTTCATCCAGCTCTCTTTTTTATTAAAAAAGTTTTTGAAAACCTTTATTGAGAAACATATCTTACACTTCGGGTTACATTACAGACAAATGAGAAGTCAACAGTCACAAATTTGAATCACAATCGCGGTATATGGACCCTGGAGCTGCTTACGTGAGAAGCCCAGCATGCAACATGGGGGAGGATTGTGTAGAGTGGGCAACAGGGCAGAGGGGAGCCCCCAAAAGAGGGGTCCCATACTGATTGGGGAGTGCCAGGAGACCAGGGGAGTTTGCTGGTAAGAAAGCGTCACCTCAAGAACCAACTCTAGCTGCAGCTGTGGGTGGAGAGCCAGCGGGGTGTGCGGGCGAGGCCGCTGCAGGCAAACCAACCTGTTGCTGAAGATAAGAGACAAGGGGACCCCAAATGTCAATCAGACGGCAAGTGGTTGGTACTAATTCCCAGAATTCGGAGGGCAGCATCTGACAGCGTAAAGCATCCTTTAGCCAAGTGCTTACTTTGGCCACTGAACGACGACCCCAGCACATAGCAAGGACAATGAGCATCGCAATCAGCCGACGGGAAGCGTCTGGACAAATGTCACAAAGCCAAGGAGACAAAGCAGTGGATCCGGTGCAACGGGTGTTGAGACGATATCTGCGATTGTGGCGCACAACTCGCACCAGTAGGCGGAGACCTTCTTGTATAGCATTTTAGGACCCTAGTGTAATTTTCCCGATTCATGCCCCTATATAGGTATAAAATATCGAATCCTTATATAGGCATAGAAATCATAACCATATTAAGACATAGCTTAAGTAGTCCTAATACGGCTTGGCTACTTCCACTAGTTCCGAAAATCTACACGATTTCTTGGAAAAACCAGCCTTCAGCAGTCAGGGACTTCCCCCTGCATGAATATTAATTCATCCAAGAAATCATGGAGTTTTCAGAGAGTTAGGTCTCTAATGACGTTATTATGTCCAATCTTACGTCAAACTCGGCACCTTCAAGGTATAAATATGCCCACACTTGTCCAAACAAACACACGGTGCTTTGGAGCAGTTCGACTATCTACTTGCCCGACGCGCCCTGCTGCAGCAAGTGCCGAAGGAAGCCGACCCTCCAGCCGACGCACTGAGAGACGCTGTACTTTCTCCTGCCGAGAAATCCAGCTCCAGTGTTTCCAGGCTACCCTTGCGGGTTGCTGGGAAATCGAGTCCTGAGAGAGAGATACCAGACCTCCTACATTCTAAAACCAAGGTACGGAGCTGATTAGACCCTAAGAGAAATCTTGGAATAGATTCTTGGCAAAGAATACTAAAAACTATGCTACACCTTACTTATTTCTTCCCTTGTACTAGACCTAGGTTAGGTACACCGGGGTAGGCGTATTTTAGAAGCACCAGTTGAGTACTTTTAGCCATTATTTATCACTGTATGTATGTAATGCTTTTTAGGTATTTTATGGCTTAGAAACCATATCATGCTTTTACAATATTATTTTATAATACTCTTCGTACTGTACGGTTTGTACTTTATCGCAAGTATTACAATTGCAGCAGTTCCTTTCTTATGCTTGAGAAAAAAGGCTGTTCAATAAATACCTTTTTATTAGAAATGCCCGTCTCTCTTTTCCTCTGCACCTCTGGTGAAACGAAGCATGCACGATTGACTGAGTAAAATAACTATCTATTGTTTCCGCGACTCTATAGATATATTTCTTATTCTTGGGAAACAAAGTTGTCATGTTTAAGCGGTTGTCAGAAACTAATCCCTTCTTGTTTATTCGAGAACGTTTCTAGTGACCTCTGAGCTACCTGGCGCACACACACAATTAAGTTTAGTACATTTGGTAGAGACCTAGTCAACCTCAGTCCTACATCTAAACTACAGGATATACTATTCCAATGTGCAGAGCTTATTGGGAATATAGGAACTACACTACATGGCGCCCAACGTTTGGTAAGGCGATCATTTAACGCTAGATACTAGAGTAACTCAGTCGTGCTTTTCACACAGACCCCTTTTTCCCGTAAAATACTCCAATAGACATCTGGAGTGGGTTAAAGGATAAAATACCTGCTTTAAACTGAGTAGGACGGAGAAAAAAATCCTATGTATTAGTTTTTAGTTTGTTCAACGTTGAAGGATACATTGTTCCAAAATATTGTGCACCTAATCTTTGGCTCCTTGAAACTTGTTCTGCAAACACTTTCGGTCCAAAAAATGATGGATAGTGACGACGAAAGAGAAAGAGAGAGAGCTGCAGCAGCAGCTCGGGCAGTTTTAGACAACACAAGTCTCCAACAAAATGACCCGGATGCTATGCTCATCCCGGTAAATATAAGGAAAACCATTACTATAAAACTTATAGAAAATGGAATATCACCAAGAAGTGGTAAAGTAATATTTGTTATAGAGGCACATGAATATCGGCAGACAGAGGTATTCTATTCATGGATTCTATTTCCTGCAGCAAATGCAGCAACACACAAGTTCCACTTCTATAAATTAGAGGAACCACCAGCGGAATACGTTCCTTTCGAGGACGTTGAAATTCCACTAACTTACCAATAGCATCAGCTCTGGTTTAATGGCGTCTTACAACATCAAAATCACATTACCAGGCTCGGTCCACTAGGTAGACCAGGAGCCACATGGCCGTTACTAGCCAGCTATACACCACATCCTGAGATTGAAAGAATGACAGCTCCTGAGTTGTTAGCTCAGCTAAAACAGCTGATTAAAATACACAGGCAGCTGGTTCAATATGTCATGCAGACTTTAACAGTCCAACCAGCTGTAAGAATTCCACAGCACATCCCTCATCAAGGGAACACAAACAAAATTACACCACAGACTATACAGTCAGTCATTGGTAAATTGCCCGCAAAACGGGAACAAATTCAGTTCTGGTTAGTGCAAAAAATTACTCAAATAGAGGCAGTATTCCCTGATAGTACACCTCATGAAAACACAGGATTCTGACAATATGTTTACCAATGGGTATTGCACCACACGTAGAGGACTGCGACACTTGGGGTGCAGTCTTTGCTTCAATCTACACAAAAACACATTGTGTCCCGTCTATGGCGGTAATACCAGACGTTCTGAGACAGATTCAAAATGAATACTGTCCAGAACTGGCCTTAAATATGGGTATGAAATTACTGAAAGATTTCAAACAGGTCTCAGCTATACTATTAGCCAACATAAAAGGTGAAGCAGCATCAGTGGCGATCCGCCAAAAACTAAAAGAAACAGATATTACTGAGCAACCGTATGAGCTTGCCAGAATTATTGAAAAATCTTATGAAGAACTAGGTAGAGATAGTTTGGGTGGGAAACCAGTAAAACCCCAACTAACTGAAAATCCTGAAAAGGTTTTTATTAAAAATAATCTCACTACTCCAAAGAAGAAGTGGGAAAACACCAAACAGACACTTCCTAAAAAGAAGCATTCCCAGTCCAGAGGAAGGTCTCCTCAGCAGGAGCCCTCTGAAAAGAGATATAACCTTAGAAATAGGGATAATTTGAGAAAACCTGATAGATATCAAGATAATGATACACGTTCCTCTCGTACCTTTCAGACTTCCTCGCAGAAATCCGAAAGAAGAGGATGTACAGAACAAAAAGAAGAACGAGTGAAGTCTAAAGACAAACAGCATGTTCCAAAAACTAAGAAAACTCAATTCACGAAAAAGGAGGTAGCAAGTCTAAAGATCAGACATACCGAGGATCTTGAGGACACAGCTTAAGAACAGGGAGTGGGCCCAAATAATGCTAGACAGCGCAGCAGAGGTAACCATAGCTCGAAATCTGGAGACAGTGGACTTGAATGAAAGTATCCAAGTTGAAACTGCAGATACCAGGGTTAATGTACCACATAAGTTATATGAAGTAACAATCCGAATGGAGGGGGACAAACCAAGAAAAATTAGGGCACTCTTTTAGTAGAAGCTCTCTAAGGGTTATGACATACTACTGGCTGAACAAGACTGGGAGGTGGTTCCTGTGGGCAACAGGATTGTCTTATGCATCACCAATCCCCTCTTGTGTTGTTTGTTGCCCAGCATCCCTTTATTTTTTGAATTGTATTTCATCTCTACCGATTCATGCAATGGCGTCAATGTATCAGTGGGAGTCTGTATGTTTTGAATTGTGAAAGAATGGTGGTATGTGTGTGTTTAGAGTAGGTGGAAGAGTGAATATAAGAGTTCTTTGGGTTGTGTGGGACTGTATATGTGGCATTGAATGATATATGTTTTAATGGACATTTGAAAGATGAACTAATATTTATTTGTATTCTGTGATATCAACCTATGAGACTTGGAGAAGTGTGGCTCAAATGGTTAGAGCGGCAGACCCTGATACAGAGGTCTGGTTCGGGACCAGCGTTCAATACCCGCCTCGGCGGGTCTTGGGCTCAATTTACTCGGACCTGATAATTCTCGGCTCAGTGCCTATTCTAATCATGGGTCCCACTTTGCAACTCTGGGCTGTAGTGTAGTTCCTATAATTCCCAATAGGCTCTGCGCATTGGAATAAAATAAACGATAGTTTAGACGTAGGACTTAGGTTGACTAGGTCTCTATTGAATATGTTAGACTTAATTATGAATGCCAGCTAGCTTGGAGGTCACTAGGAACGTTCTCGAGTAAACAAGAAGGTGTTAACTTTCCTGAATAGACAAGAAGGGATTAGTTTCTGACAACCGCATGAACATGACAACTTTGCTCCCTCCAGAATAAGGAGTATACCTCCAGAGTCGCGGAAACAATAGATAACTATTTCACTCAGACAATCGTGCATGCTTAGTTTCACCAGAAGTGCAGAGAAACAGAGAGACAGGCGTTTTCAATAAAAGAGGTTATTTTTTTGAGCAGTCTTCTTTCTCATGCAAGAGAAGTGAGTTGCTACAATTGCAATACTTGTCATAAAGTAAAGGGCGTACAGTAAAATGAGTATTATGAAATAATACTGTAAAAGCATGGTATGGTTTCTAAGCCATACGGTGTTTAAAATATATAAAATATATACATTGATAAAATCATGACTAAACGTACTTAACTGGTGCTTCTAAGATACGCCTACCCCGGTGTACATAACCTAAGCCTAGTACGTGGGAAGGAGTAAATGAGCTGCAGTTTTAGTTAAGATAGTTTTTGCCAAGAATCTGAATCAAGAATTCTCTAAGGGTCTAATCAGCTCCGTACCTTGGGTATAGAATGAAGGAGGTCTTGTATCTCTTTCTCAGGACTCGATCTCCCAGCAACCAGCAAGGGTGACAGGGAAACAGGGGAGCTGGATTTCTCGGCAGGAGAAAAGACAGTGTCTCTCTCAATGCGTCAATGGGAGGGTCGGCTTCCTTCGGCACTCGCTTCAGCAGGGCGTCGGGCAAGTAGATAGCCGATCTGCTCCAAACCACCGTGTGTCTTGCTAGGGCAGATGCTGGTATATTTATACCTGGAAGGTGCCGAGTTTGACGTAAGGTTGGACATAAGACGTCACTAAGAACTCGCAGTTCTTTCAGGACTCCAGGAGTTCTAGGACAATTCAATACAGAAGCAGGGGGAATTCCCGGGCTGCTGGAGGCTTGGTTTGTTTAAGAACGCGTTGTGCTTTCTAGGAGTCTATGGGAGTAGCCTTGCCGTATTTGGACTGCATTGGCTATGACTTAATATGGATATGATTCTTATGCCTTTATAAGGATATGATTTGATATAACCACATAAGGGCATAAATCGGGAATATTTCAATAGGGTCCTAGATACGTTTACAACAGGGCAATAGCTTACTTAATCTCTACAACGGCCTAACAGCGCTGGGATGCCTGGCTTCACCTTGGGGGTGCCCAGGAGTGGACATTTCACAGGGAAAAGCAAGGAAGGGTTCCTAAGCGGTATACGGACAGTGCCTGGACACTTCCGTTGGAGGTCGCTGTGCGCTTTACAAATGCTGGCATTTGAAAAAATATATAACAATAAACAACAAATGTGTAAATAAAAAGCGTATTATGTATTGCTTGAAATCTGGGCCCTAGAAGAAAATGTTGGCTCCATAGGTCATCTAGGATGCCTGTGCAGGACCTTATCTCAAATCACTAGGCAGGGTTTCTTGTTCTTATTTTTCTGATACTTTCTCCCCCGCTAACCTGCCTACATCCCTACCCGTTGGGGGGCCTCCTTCTATTTTGATGGCCACCTGAATTTGTCAGGGAGTGCCCACATGGCGAAGATATAATTATGCCAGCCTTCTCAATACACATTCCAATTCATAAAAAATACACATATGCTAGGAAATGGGCTGTAGCCCAGGCCCCAGCACTATACAAAAACCATGTAGGATATGATGAGGATTCCCCTCACCATAAAATCCAGTTGAAAACTCAACCAACAATGCAAATGCAATATCCTGTAAAACAGGAAGCTAAAAACCAGGTCAGGGAGATTTTAAATCCACTTGAATACCAAGGGGTGATTGAAACATGCACCTCATCAATGAACAATCCTTTGTTTCCTGTCTCCAAACCAGACAATTCATATCGTCTAGTTTTGGATTACAGACATCTAAACTCATGCTGCAAAACTTTTGCAGTACAAAACGCACATAGTGCAGCACTGATGAATAACATCGTGCGCAAAAAATATAAAACTATATTAGATATCTCAAATGGTTTCTTTTGTCAAAACATTGCACCGGAAAGCAGGTATTTGACCGCTTTCTCAATAACGGGACACATAAAAAATGTTGCCGTCTCCCCCAGGGATTCAAGAATAGTCCAATGATGAGGCATTGTCCTATGTCAATGACATCTATCTTACAGATGATGATTTGAACATGCACTTGAAAAGAGTGAACACCATAATACTTGGGTTCGCTTCTGAAGGGTATAAATTCAATTTTAAGAAATCACGAATTGCCCACCTCAACGTCCTTTTTTTGGGATATGAGTTATCAAGTGAAGGCAAAAGCCTGGCAGCAAACTTTTTAGAGAAATGTGCGCTGCTCCAACCTCCAAAAACGCTGAAAAACTTACAGTCAATTCTAGGTTTCCTGAACTTTGGAAGAACTTATGTTTTAAACTACGCAGAAAGGGTTAAACCTTTCTATGAACTAATCAAACCTGATTTCAAACCTACGAATTGGACACAAAAACACACAGAAAATTTGCGTTCAGTGCAAACAGACATGTTAGCAAAAACACAGTTACAAACACGCGACAACGTTCGCAACCTAGTGATCCGAATCATCCCAGGGAGATGTGGATTCACATACCTAACCTTTAACAAAGGTGAGACGGTACGAATAGCATACAAGTCACACTTGTACACACAAGCTGAAATGAAATTCACTTCAACAGAAAAGATACTGACAGCGGTTCAGACTGCTGTAGCAAAAGAGACAGCCCTCACATGGTGACTAAAACTCAATCACTCGGAGACTGTACAGCTCAGCGAGCTGAACTACAGGCTTTCAAGATGGCGCTTGAAAATACCGATCGTGAATTCCCCACACTCATACTGTGCGATTCGTATTACTGCGTCTAGTCTTACAACAAATACTTGCAGAACTGGGTTCAAAACGGCTTCAAAGATGCTAAAGGTTGCACAATTAAGCATAAACTGCTATGGGAACACGTAGTTCTTTTACAAAAAGAACTACAAAAGACTCACATGATTCATACACTGAGTCATCTGCGTGATGGCGTTCACGCTGCAGGGAATTCATTGGCTGATGAGGCCGCAAAGGCAGCTGTGCAAACGGCTTCTGTAGCTGCAATCACTCGTTCAAAAACAGAAATAGACGGTGAAACAATGCTAGCAGTGAATGCCTCAATGACAGGCAACTATGCAGCATTACCACTAAACTATCCACTCGGTAATACATACATAATTGATGCAAACTCTGTTCCTTTTGCTCAAATCCCTGGAGTGGGGGATAGGGTAATTCCAAACAGGAACAAGAGAGGTGCTTTGGTTCACGAAGCAGATATGGGAGAGGGTCTGACACATCAAGGGATCTTGCAATCTCTAATAGCTTTAGAAGAGATGTACTGGTGGCCAGGAATGAGAATCGACGTTTACAAATTCGGAATTGACTGTGACACCTGTTACAGAGAGCATAGCTTCGAAGACCACCAGGTAACTAACTACAGTGTAACAAGCCCAGTTCAGACACCATTGTTAGACAGCATTAGACTATCCACACGCAGACGTCGCCATAGATGTACGTGGTCCCACAAATATTAAGACAAGATTCATTTGGATGTGGCCCCAGCGTTCTGCTGATGCTAGTACTGTTATAAAAGATTTGCGAGTCTTTATCGGCACATACGCAATCGGCACGCTACATTCTGACCAGGGTCCTGCGTTTAGCTCTAAAGCTTACAAGGAGGCCATGGCCAGCTTGGGCGTTGCATTTCGGTTTTCGAATCCCTTCCATCCTGAGGGAAATGTGGTAGTGGAAAGAAAAAACGTGACATAAAGCAATATATAACAGCTAGGGTATTAGGTTCGGGTGACGGGTGGGTCAGACATCTAAATAGTGTCGAACGTAGTCTTAACAATCTGCCTAGAAATTCTCTGGGGGGAATCACTCCATATGAATTTTTATTTGGTACTAGAATGCTTATCCAGGATCTTGATTGTCGAACTTCAGTGGTGGAACAGAAACCCTTTGATATCAAAGACCGTTTGGCTGTTTTACAGGACTTAAACGAAACGAGAAGAAGTCTGAGTAACACAACACAAAGCCCAACGACCACTGAAGAAAAACCACCTGTTCCAGCAAGACCTGTCTGGATTCCAAAGATTGGGGATCTAGTCAGGGAAAAGATCGCGGTAAAGAAGGAATTTGGGCCTTCTGATAGAAAAGCTGTACCTGTCTTAGCAATTCTTGGAACAAGATCAGTGTTACTACCACCGCTTGCTGGAAAAAGGGAGAACAGAACAGTATCAATTGACCGGCAAAACCACAATCATGTGGCCGATAATAAGTAGTAGGCCCAGTGGACTCCCAAGAAGTAGCAGATGACCAAATCAGGCTACTATTCAAGAGGTTCAAACTGAAAGACTTATCACCTTTGATAAACCTCCAGTAAGAAAAGAAGGACTATGCAACAAAGCCATGGAACTTGTACCTCTTGAAACCCAAATATCAGTTCGTCAAGAAACTCCTGTCTACATTGATGTAGCATCTGACTATACAAACATGTGAAAGGAGGAAGCAACTCCAGTGATCTCAAAGAATCCGGATGCGATACCAACTATTGACAGAACAGCCTCTGGCTATTTTATCAACTTCGATAACTTTTCTGAGGATCCCAGTGAAACAGCAAAACAACACTTCAAAGAAAAAACAACAGAACTCTTTCATCAACTTGAGAAAACATATCTGGTTTCACCATGGGTTGAATTTTGAATAGGATTAGATGTACTTTTTCTACTACTATGGCTCATTCTTGTTTTAAGTTTGGGACGAATGATAGATGGAAAATACGTACAATGGACACAGCAAGTAAGAACATAAACTTGCTCCTGCAACCTTACAAGTCATCTCATCGTGAGCGAAGAGACCTGTCATCAGTGAACATCACAGCCCTTCCTATACCTGGTGGTATAGCATGGGACACAACCGATTATGACATTTATGGCCCGGTGGAACTGCTGAAAAATCTACACCAATTCAAGGTTTCTTTAAGTGATTTTGTTTCATCAAGCACCTTTTCAGGTGATTGGGACTTTGAAACTGTTAATAATATGATGTCAGACTAAAACATGAACACTTAGATGGTTCAACAAGTTATGAAGAACTGTATTGTTACTATCATTTTGGTCACCATTATTTGCACAAATCTGTAAATCCTAGAAAAGTTTTTTCTTACAATAAATGGGAACATTGTCCAACCCCGCCAAAAGGCAGCTCTAAAACATTTTATGAGAAATTTCCATACTTCTCAGGTTTTAATGTGACAAATCCAGAGACATTTTATTTTAAAAATACAAATAGGACAGGAATGAAAAACATGTTGACCAATACTAAACATATTTATTCTGCAAACTTTTATGCTCAGCTGTCTACATTAGGTTTTAACTTTTGGAAAGACAACATAGAGACAAAAACTGTCTGGGGCACAAAAGAATGGCAGGTACAGGGTTTGGAAGCCTTGTTCAGAGCCTGCAATATACCAGAACTAATCATATTTCTAAATGACACTGTTCAGCAAACATCCTGTCTTGGCTTAGCTAAGATAAAAGATTTAAACAAACCATCCATACCTAAAGCCACACCTGACAGTAATGGCACTGCAGATGAGGAACAATGGTTAAATAAAACGAATTTCGTTGCTCGCACTGCATCACCAAATGTGATGCAGTGCGAGCAACGAAATTTGTTTTATTTATTTAAATGTTTACTTACCTGTAATCCATACATTACTACCCCCACCCTGCCCCTCCCCCTGTCCACGTCACCGCCCTACAGAAACACCTACTGCAGACCGCTACTGCTTGATTGGCTACAGAAATCCACACTCCCAGAAATTAAACAACACTTGACTTTACTTAAAGAAGACGTTGGCTTACGAGACTTCTTACTTGGGCCTCGTAAACAACGACAAAAACGTTTCATATATGCCGGTATATACGCTGCGTACAATGAAGCTTGGAAAATAACGCAAATGGAAACTGCAGAAAAAATACGAGAAATTGATCGTATTAATTTAGAGAAAGCACTCTCTGTAGTGGACAATGGGTTAACGACTCTGTCCTCCAGAATTTATTCTTTGGACAGCATTGTATCATCTGCCATTAACATAACAGAACAGGATTTGCTAATGTCACAACATGGCCAGTCTCAATTGCGTTCTATAATGCTACTAGGCTGGACGTTGCAAAATCTCCGTTCAGGCTATGTGCCATGGCATCTAATCAATACCACGTCATTGTTTACTGTCTTTAACCTTACAGATAAACAAATCTCTTTGGCATAAAGAGGAGCAGACTATACCGTGCTGAGCATTGAAAAACTGGAAAGATTACCATTGACAGTTTCTGAGAAACCTGTCATTGAATGGATAATACATGGCACCATCACGATACCAGTGACGATTTTCCAATTTCAGTATTGTCTACGGCAAATACCAGCAGGCCTGTATGAAAGGTTGGGTAAAGGATACATTAAGTCAACCTGGATTTTACCATACACACACAAATGTTGGAGTTGGGGAAAGGAGGTATTTCTTGGTACAAAAAATTGTAAAAACTCACTAAGCGGTACACTTTTATGTGAAGGTATTAATTTACATGGAGCCGGCGAAGGTTCTTCAAATAACCTTTCTTGCCACATGCACGGTACTCCAGCGGCCATGATAGAACCGATTTTTAGGCATCTTTCCAATGGGAGCTACATTATGCTCAATGATCACAGCTGTTGTGGCATGTTGCCAGGAAAAGCCTATCTGGTTGGTGTGTCGGCCAGGGTCACTTGTATGCAAGTATCGTATCCAAAGATTACTACAGACAGGGAGACGGCGTTATGGCCTTCACTGAATATCTCTTCTATTCGATTTGATACTTTAAGCAGAAGGAAAGCCATTCTTTTTCAAAAAACTGTACCACTGACCTCGTCTAGAGAAACGTATGATCTGCAAGTTTCCATGACTTCTGCAGAGATACATGCCTTATTATCAACAAACTGCCTAGTACATTTCGTAGAAATGTTAGGTCAAATCTTAAACATGTCTGATACCAGTGGCATCGCACATGTATTTAAGACGATCCTTTCAGGACTGTTAACATCATTCGAAGCAGTCCTCTGCATTTTTCCAAATTTCGTGCACTCTGTGTTCTGCGATCTGTCTCTCATTTTGGGACTCGTAGCAGGAATTCTATTTTTATTTCTCCTGCCAGTCACCGACGATACCCAGACTGCAATGGAACGGGCTCCCCTGGCCATGCGATATCGTGACAGAATTACACAGATTCTTGGCTTGGCTCGATTAAGAGATCTGAATACCACTTGGTTCCTTTCAATCAGACCATCTGGCAAGATTGCATCTTACCTGTTCTACGATGCCTGCTTTGCGGAGAAGAATGCATGTTAGACATCTGTCTTACACTTCCAGCAGCACTTCCAATGGATGTTGACACCTTGCTGGGTCCTGTAAAACTCATACATCATGTTGCCCCCAACGGCTGCCTATCCTGATGACGGCATTCATTGAGATCTCACCAGCAAATACAGCTATCGGTGAGGTACGTGGAGCAACAAGCACACAGGTACCATCTACATCGAACCTTGCTAATGCGACTGACGCTGACGGTGAAGTTTCACATCTATGCACATTTGATCTACTTGATGAAGTAGTTCCACTTTCACCAACTGTGGTAGACGGCTTCTTTGCCAGCTTAGATGATTTGATGTTTTCTCCCGACACCGAGAATAACTTTTGAAAGTGCACACAGCGTTCCATGAACTCTGAAATTCGGCCTTCGGTTTTTCAAAACAAGCTCTCTAACTTAGGAACTCAATGTTTCTACAATCAGCATTTGAAAACTTTTCTCTTCATCCCAGAGTAGACCCTTTTCACTTGGCACAAAGTAATCTGCTTAATGTAGAACTATTCTTAGAGAACAGGAAATTCATTTGACACTTCCTATAGACACAAATTTGGCATTATCAAATGAAAATGGTAACTGTTTATATATTATGCTATGAAATGGTCTTGACTTTTCTTCTGTAAATTCAGAGCCATTTCATAAACTGTCATTTCATGTTTCATTTAGATAGCATTTTTTAATGACAGCTATTGCTTGTAAAATGCGTACAAGACAAATACTCATGTATGTATATAAACCATGTATGATTCATGTATTTTGGGTTGGATTATGAACACATGCTTTAGTTATGTTTTTTATTCTTATAGATTTAGTAAAATTAGACATAATACGTGGAGTGGGTGTTGTATAGCATTTTAGGACCTTACTGTAATTTTCCCGATAAATGCCCTTATATAGGTATAACATATCGTATCCTTATATAGGCATAGAAACCATAACCATATTAAGACATAGCTCAAGTAGTCCTAATACGGCTTGGCTACTTCCACTAGTTCTGAAAATCTACAACGATTTATTGGAAAAACCTGCCTTCAGCAGTCAGGGACTTCCCCCTGCATGAATATTATTTTTTTCAAGAAATCATGGAGTTTTCAGAGAATTAAGTCTCTAATGACATTATTATGTCTAATCTTACGTCAAACTCGGCACCTTCAAGGTGTAAATATGCCCACACTTGTCAAAACTAACACACGGTGGTTTGGAGCAGTTCGACTATCTACTTGCCCGACGCGCCCTGCTGCAGCAAGTGCCGAAGGAAGCCGACCCTCCAGCTGACGCACTGAGAGACGCTGTACTTTCTCCTGCCGAGAAATCCAGCTCCAGTGTTTCCAGGCTACCCTTGCAGGTTGCTGGGAAATCGAGTACTGAGAGAGAGATACCAGACCTCCTACATTCTAAAACCAAGGTACGGAGCTGATTTGACCCTAAGAGAATTCTTGGAATAGATTCTTGACAAAGAATACTAAACACTAGGCTACACCTTACTTATTTCTTCCCTTGTACTAGACCTAGATTAGGTACACTGGGGTAGGCATATTTTAGAAGCACCAGTTGAGTACTTTTAGTCATTATTTATCACTGTAGCCACATCAAAAGCATTAAGCATTTGCACAGCCAGCGATGATGCGTGCTGCAGGCGGGCTGTACTAGGAGCAATATCTGTTGCCATCAACACTGCATCATCTGCAATAGTGACTCAATATCAAATGTGAACACTGTTATCTGCAGTGTAGGCCAGAGAGAGCGTTCAGCAAGGGCCTACAGCCACGTGGTATTGACTTGAGCTGAACAGTTTTTCATAAGCGAAGCAAAAAAAAGCGTGTGCGGAGCCTGTAATGATACGTATGCATGGTGCAGACAGAGCGCACTCGAGCAATGTCTCTTCCTACAGGACTGCGTCATCTACAATACCTACTCAATCTCAAATGTGAACACTGAAGACTGCAGTGTAGGCCAGAGAGAGCATTCAGCAAGGACCCACAGCCACGTGGCATTGACTTGAGCTGCCCAGTCTGTCATACGCAAAGCAAAAAAAAAGCATGTGCGGAGCCTGTAATGATACGTATGCATGGTGCAGACAGAGCGCACTGGAGCAATTTATTTTCCTTCAGGACTGCGTCATCTACAATTGCGACTCGATCTGAATTGTGAACCCCGCTGTCTGCAGTATAGGCCAGAGAGAACGGTCAGCAATGGCCCACAGCTACATAAGGTAGACTTGAGCTAGAGTATGTCATACGAGAAGCAACAAAAAGCATGTACGGAGCCTGTAATGATACGTATGCATGGTGCAGACTGAGCGCACTGGAGCAATGTCTTTTCCTACAGGACTGCATCATCTACAATAGCAACTCGATCTGAATTGTGAACACTGCTGTCTGCAGTGTTAATTGAAGGCAGTACTCACACAGACAACCATGAATACTTTTTCTCACTTCCTCTTCACTAAATACAACAACGTAAATTACAGAAAACTCTGCAATAAATAAAGAGAAACAATTTGAATTGCGATTTCTGCTGTCCACAGTGTAGACTTTTCAGTGTTCCTTTGGACTTGCAAGATGAATTTGGTCATTGTAGTAAACCTATAACTCATCTAAAAATAATTCTTCAAGCAAGTTTACTAAAAGGATATTATGTATATTTCAATAGAAGTTCTAGGGCCCGATTCACAGAACTAACTTAAGACAAAATCCTAAACTTACTACCATTTTCGTATTCACAGAAGGCACTTACTCATTTTGGTATTCACAGAAGACATGCAGCCATGACAGTTTGTGAGTACCAGCAGGCTGAGAGCATCATTCATGCAGCCACCTTCGCTCACGGGCCCAACCTCGTGGCGGTGTAAGCTGTGCAGACCTGGCAGACATATTCACCATTCCTAAGCAAAACCACACCCACAGAAACGTGCCTTTTATTCATACCCCTTCGCGAGCCTTGCGTACGCTGAGCCAGCCCACTATGCTAAAGATTTGGGGGGAAGGGGGCACGTACACGCTATGTTTTCGTAAACTTCCCTACTGACTGTACTATCATGGTTGCGTCCACTGTCTACTTCACTCAATAGACCATCAGTGTATGTTGACATGTACATGTCTGTGCTCTGCATACTCCAGTCTGTCCGGCACATCCCCTCAACACTTTGCATTGTACAGTTTTATAATCGAGAATCACTTGCCACCTTCGCACATACTTTGCTCCCATCTCTCCTCGCATTCTGCATTGTGCGTCAGAGGTGCCATGCCATGTTTGGTTTGTATACACGGTTCCCACAGTACGTAGTGTCGTTGTGTCTGCTAGGTGTACATGTTGTTTGTCATGTTCTATGTGATTATACAAGGTACCACGTATATTCACTACCAGTAGTTTATCCCATTTACATATCGCTGTCTTAAAGAGGATACAGAACTTCTTCTCACAGGTGAAAAGTGCGAAGACAATGGTACTCATTCATTACTACCAAAGAATGTCCAAATGCACGACGCTTCTAAGCTTACAGCCCCCAATCTAGCGTGCTTTCTTAAAACCACGCCAACTCCCACAATCAGCCCAACATTTACACAGCTTTCTAACAGCACTAATCTGCTTCTCAATAACATGCACTCCTACGGAATATGAGCTGGCATACCGTCTGTCCTTACTGTTACGAACTGAATAACTTCCTGTGGCAATGTCTATTCCCACCCACACAAAACAACTCTCAAACTTCAACTTGACCTTCAAAACCTACTTTGAAAATAGATTTCATTAAACTAACCAAACTGAAACAGCTTTTGTTCAGAACAGAATTGTCCCTCACTTCTGCAAAAGAAATTTATCGACTGCAGATAACACGAACTTCAAGTAAAATACAGTCCCTTTTAAATACAAATCTCCCATTACACTTTGTGAATTGTTACACAATTTTCAACACCTCTCACACTCAAGGGCTGGCACACTTTTTTAACACGGTCTCCTCAGGCCTTCTCACACTCTTTCAAAACAGTTTTTGGTACAATACCAGCCTTCATTTATTCGATCATCCATAATTCTCGCTCTCTTTGCGGCCATCCTACTACTATTTTTGCTTGTAAAAAATGGCTGCGCTCCCTGTGCTAACAACAATGTCCGACAGAATACGCCTCTAAGCAAAGCTACATCAATGCCGTGAAAAACTAGAACTACTTTTCGGGTACCTGCCTCTATCTGTAATCGGAGCCAGCTACAACATAATCTTATATATACATATGCAATCTGCGTACAATCATCTTTTTATTGCAAAACTTGCCCATTCAACTGGTGAATGGATCTATGCCTTGCCAACATCCCAAAAATCGCTCCCGATATCCAGCAGGTAATGGAGTATCTTGAAAACCATCACCTTGATTGTTGAGGCAGTGGAGCTATGGCGGATGCAACGCAAAAAGGTATCGTGGCGGAATGGGATTCCTGCGCAGCCGCGAAAGATCTCCGGCAACGTGCGATCGCTTCGCTTTTCTCAGAAGATGGCAACAATGACCTCTTGGAATATTACGCATCTCAAGCCGCAGAAGAACTTCCAGACTGCAATCGCCAAGACTTGTAAGAAATTCACGTTATTCTTGGATTGATTTTTACCAACTTTTTGGACTTTTTCCTTTACATTTTTTAAATACACTTCAATTGAATTATTTTCATATAATGACTTTCTAAGTATGAACACGCATTTGAACTCTGTTTTCTTTATTGCCCCTTACGTCTCCACTCTAACCAGGGAACGATGATGCATGGCCTACGCAAATTAAATATTTACTTGCTAAATTAGCCTAAACCCGACATCCATTTTGAAACCATGTCTATTCTTGGTGCATACGTCTCTCTACCTGCCTGTTATCCACAAAGCCCTTTCACACAAATTTACTCTACCTCAGCCTGTGCTCACAAGCTTGTGATCAAGATAAAAAAACACAACATTGTTTAGGAACTGGTTGGCACAGTGTGGTAATCGTATCCTACCTTTATTTTCATTATACAATTTAGTCATTCATGTCTAGTAGCTATTGTTCATGTCACATGGAACTGCAACATGTAATGTGGAATTCACTGATGCAGGAGCTTCGGTTTGAATACAGCAGAAGCAGTTGGAGTTTTTCTCAGCTCGATGCCTTAGCTCTCTACACAAGAATTTTTTTTGAAAGAGCTGAAGACAATAATGTATGGTTTGACCAGAAGGGTACCGAATGTGCTTCTCAGAAGCACAATGTTTGTATGCCTCCTCAAAGATCCAATGTGGGTAGAACTATTACCAATTCTGACACGCACCAGATTGAATCTATTGTATAACAGATTCCTGACTGTTCTACTGTTGATAATTTTGTGTTACAAAAAAGCAGTACCATAGTACCTAAAAAGTGCGATGATTACATTTTGCAAAAATGTTTTCTTAAAGGATACATGTGGTAATTGTATCATACCTTTATTTTCCTCATAGAATTTAGAGTCATTCAAGTCTAATAGGTATTGGTTATGTCACATGGAACTGCAACATGTAATGTGGAATTCACTGATGCAGGAGCTTACGTTTGAATCCAGCAGAACAGCTTAGAGTTTGCCTCAGCTGGATGACGTAGCTCTTGCACCAGTGGGTCCATTTCTCGCACTTAAATAAGGACACTTTTTATATATCTTTCAAACTCCATTGCTTTATTACACACAGCCACTTTCTCAGACACACCTGCTTTCACCATTTGTCTTCTGTGGCATTGCAACATTCTGCATTATATTCTTCACAATTATTTCTTTATTTCTGCTTGCTAAAACACTACATTCAAGTCTTCAGACCAGTAGGGGTGAGTGGTTTGCGTCCCACTCCCTGTATAGTGTAAACGCATACTAACACTACTTACACAGATATGCTACCACGGCCAGTATCCTACAGCACCCACAGCACATCACTTTACAGCAATCAGCTCACGGCTTAGACTCACAGTTTCATCCCATAATCTTCAGAGCGGTACCAGTGAGTAGTTTGCTTCCAACTCCTGCTATAGTCTAAATGCATACTAACGCCACCTGCACAGCTCTGCTACAGCGGCCAGTATGCTACAGTGCCCAGAGCACATCAGTTTACAGCACTCATCCGGGTGCACGGTTTCATCCCCGAGTTTACCGGTACCTCACCTCAGCACCATCTCACTCTAGGCAAAACAGCACTTTCACACCGGTAAGGGTAAATACTTCGCTTCGGCCAGTATACTACAGCACCCACAGCACATCAGTTTACAGCTGGCTACTGTGATAATGGGTTGGTGTTAGGCCCTTTGTGTGAAGGGGTTAACACCAGAGGCTATTCAGTTGCAAGTGGCACAAGTCACAGCCTACAGAGGAGGAGGTGGACGTTGAGAAGGAAGAGGATGTAGACATTGAGGGAGAGCTGGAAAAGTAGATGGAAGGGGATAATAACGCCATGATTTTTATTACAGAGGAAAAATAGGTCGCTGCCCACAACATGTCCCTAGAGAAACTGGAAGACAGAAAAGCTGAGAGGGAGTTCAGGATGCAGATTACAACATTGAAAACGGAAGAGATGGCCACCCAGAGTGCTATAGTAAAGAGAAAGGCTGAGGCACATAGCCTTGGAAAAGGAGGACACTACTGCGAAGAGGGCGGGAGGCTAGGCTTCCGGGGCCCTAGAAGAAATTAAACTGGCCCTGGAGGAGAAGAAGATTCTGCTGGCTCATGAAGTGCATAAACGAGAGCTGGAACTCAAAGCCTAGCAGATTTCTGATGCCAACATCATGGTGGCAGCAATACCTTAGTGTCAACCTGGAGGCAGGTGGATCCACATCCCCAAGGACCTAGTGGCATATTATCAAGAACTGCGATAAAATTATCGCCATTTTAGCGGAAGGAAAATGCCGCTAAAATGGCGATAATGGGCTTGATAATATGTCCTTGTGAATTCCCATAGCAGCCCAGGTTCTGGTGTTAACCTGGGATGCTATGAGAATTCACAAGGGCATATTATTAAGCCCATTATCGCCGTTTTATCAGCAGTTTCCTGCCGCTAAAACAGCGATAATTTGATCACAGTTCTTGATAATATGCCCTCTGGTTCCTTACTTTCTTTCGCGTGATGACATAGATCAATTGTATGAGGCCTATGAGGCTGACCTAGAGTTGCTCAGACTCTTGAGGAGGATCGGGGGGTCAGCCTCTGGAGGCACATTTCTAGTGAAGGGAGGGATGCCATGTTAGCCCTGGGAAAAGGGGATAGGATGAGTTATCCCATCATGAAGGACACTTTTAGCAGGAAAGAATGTATTACCCTAGAGAACTATAGGCAACAGTTTAATGACAGCTAGAAACAGCCTCAACCGTCCTTGATGGATTATGTGCAAGGAACGGGACTGTTGGGTGAAGGGCAGTGATGTGAACGATTGCAAGGGGCTGTACAGTTTGTTTGCCAGAGAGCACATGTTCTGCAATTGGTTTCCAGAGCTGCACCGACACTTAGTAGATAGAAATTTCACTGACACCAGGGAGCTTGGTAAGGAGGTCTTCTACTGGCTCAGCACAGTACTAGTGTCCACAAGAAGTTATCTGAAGTGGATCACCCAATGGGTGGACAGAGTCTCCAACAAAGGAAACAGGCAGTGGTTACCCATCAATGGATAGAGGGTGGAGGCTCTGAGAGACATATGAGCCAGTTTGACTTCTGTAAAATATCATATGGTGTAGTCAGAGCAGGTAATACCCAACACATTCTACCAGGTCACAGTCACAGACATCTGTCCCATGGCTCTGGTTTCCCTTGAGAGGAGGGTCTCATATTCTCCCAAAATAGCTGTGAATCCTGCCATACCTCTTGATTGTCTGTTATTCAATAATCTGGAATATACTGTCTGGAAAGAAGTGAAGCTCTGGTCCTACCTGGATATGTTAGGTTTGCCTGAGTGGGTCTGCATGACCACTCTGTCCAAGGCAGCCCAAGAGAGAAGTCAAGAAGGCACAGAAATATGGCCCAAGCCACTTCCTAACAAATGAAGGGCAAGGGGCTTTGGTAGCAAGCCCCTGAAACTCCCAAGGTCCACTTTGAAGGAGTACATGAGGAGGCCTAACCAGAACCTACCAGGCAAGATACTGCCACCGTGAGAGACCTGTCAGAGCTTGCTTGATGACATAGTTGAGGGTGGGCTCACCAGGGAGGAATTCTGCAAAACACAAAAGGAGTGCCCAACTCTAGAGAGCTTGAAGCAGCAAGCCGATGCCCAGGCAGCTGGAAACCACTCTGGCGATCACCCCATATATTGGGAGAATTAGCACTCATATAGCGATCCTAAGGTTCTTGAGCATAGAACAACTCATCTGTTGGTGGTCCACCAATGGGACATAGCCTTCCTACTAGGCCTGGCTCATGACATACGCCTGGCAGGACATCTAGGGTAGGTCAAGATGATTGCCATGCTTGTCACCCCATTTTATTGACTCCAAATGAAGACAACCACAGATGCATTCTACAAGTTCTGTCCCATCAGCCAGGTCAGTATGAAACAGGGCTCCTGTGGTTCCCTTACCTGTCATTGGCACCCCCTTTTAAAGGGTGAGCATAGACATTGGTGGGTCCCTGGACACCAAGAATGCCTTACACAAGAGGTTCACCTGGTCTTCGTGGACCATACCACCAGATACATACAGGCCATACCTCTGAGGTTTGTGACTGCCTCAGCAGAAGCAAGGGGCCTGATGGGGATTTTTACCCAAGTGCGGTTTCCCAAAAGAAGTGGTGTTTGACAAGGATACCAAATTCATGTATGCATACATGAAGCCTTGTCAGGTGACTGCGGGGTGGCCTGCAAGTTCTTCACACTTTATCACTTTATCACCCTGAGATAAATGACTTCTTGAGAGATTCAGCAAGAACTTCAAAGGCATGATTATGGTCCTTCCTGAGCCCAGGAGGTGGAAGTGGGACGTTCTCTTACCATACCTGCTCTTTGCCTACAGGGAGATACCGGGAGATGCACTTGTTCGTCTGACTTTCCTGTTAAGATAGCATGGAGATTCCCCTTCAGGGGTGATTCCTGTGCTTTATAAATCCTATGTATATATACATGCATAAATACATACATACATATATACATACATACCACAGCAGGAATATATTAGTAGGCCATTTGAGCTCCTCTAGGGTGACCCTGTTAGGGGACCTCTCAGTCAGGTGAAGGAAACAATCTCCCCAACGATGCAGTCAGCTACATGATGGCTCTGTGGAACCAGATGCAAACATTCTGGAAGAACACTCCTGAAAACCTAGAGGCCAGCCAGGAAGTAATGAATGTCTGGTACTACCAGAAGTCCATGTGTGGGTAATGGAGCCAATAGAATTCAGGGCCCTCCAAGACCATTGGTCAGAGCCATATGAGGTAATGTAGAGAGAAGGGTAAGTCACCTCCTTGGTAAGCCACAAGACCCCCAGGAATCCCTAATGGGTACCCCATGGGCAACATTTACAGTGTGCCAAACAAAGTGAGTGCCTCCATTTAGGAGAAACTCTTCAAAAATCTTGAATTAGTGGTGATTGTGCACTCCAATAGTACCTGGTCCAGCCCAGTAGTGCTTGTACACAACGCCATCCCACTAAGCACTCCCCCAGCACTCAGGTTCTGTGTGAACTATAGGGGCTCCACTCAGTCACTAAGACTGACGCTCACCCCATCGCCTGAGCTGATGAGCTCAACAACAGGAGGGGAGCTGCCAAGTTCCTAAGTACATTTATTTTTTTAAACATCTTTTTATTAAAGGAAGTAGTCATACAGCAAATGTTGATAGCGAATATTGCTTAAGTCAATCAAGAAACTGATTTCGAGTTGTTTTCTCAAAACGTAAGCATTCATGATCCATTAGATTTCCTCATCCTTGTTTACGATACCTCCCTGCCAGACAAATCTATTTCCCCTAAGAATGTTTCATTCCCCCCATATTCAGTCCCATTTCCGGGGGCATCCCCGGCTTTCATAAACCTCTTTTTCTGCCAACATAGACCAATCCATATCTCGTTTCCATTCTTCTAAGGTTCGTGATTCCTTCGCTCCCTTTGGGCTATATTTAGTTTCGCTATTGCTAGTCCCAGTGCAAACCAAATGTGCACCATACGGGTCATGTCTCTTGCCTACAATACATTTAGGAGGCATAGCCTGGGCTGTGGAGAAAGATCCCTCCGACATACATCTCACATCTGGGACACCACCGCTTCCCAGTACCGTTGAATTACCGGGCATTCCCATAGTATGTGATAGTATCTACCCTCTCACATGCATAATCAATTACAATGTGCATTGTCCCTCCTTCCCATTTTATCCAAGGCGTCACAAGAGAAGTATGTTTGATGGAGTATTTTGAGATGTAGTTCCTCAGTACATTTGATCTTACTTTAGGTTGCCGGCAGATTGCCCTGACTGAGGGGACACAAGATAGGTCAACATTCTCTACCGCAGAGGGCCATTTTTGATTCTGGATGATGAATTTGGACCTTGCAGAGGTTGGTCAGCAATATCCTGGCTGGGGGGGAAGGCCTTCTGTTCTGCCTACCTGGGCGACATATCTCTCTTCAGCTCCAGCTGGGAGGAACACCTGTTTCACCTCTAAGAAGTACTTCAGGCCCTGTAACAAGCAGGCCTGACTATCACGGCCATAAGTGCCAGATACGGCAAGGAACTGGGGTGTATCTGGTGGGTAAGAGCAAGGTGCAGGCCCTATAAATCAAGACTGAGACTATCCCGGCGTGAGTACCCCCAACTACTCAGGCAGAAGTGAGGGTCTTCCTGTGTCTCTCTGGATATTGTAGGTGGGTTGTTAAGGGCAATGACATCATTGTTATCCTCCATAACTGAGCTGACTTCTAAGAAGAAGCCCAAGATGGTGATCTGGACAGATACCTGTCAGAAAGCCTTTGACACCCTCATGGAGACAATGTGCACAGTACCTGCGCTCTAGGCCCCTGACTTCTCTCAAGAATCTATAGTGCAGACAGATTCTTCAGATCATGTCAAATGGGCAGTACTATCACAGGTGAATGGGGAGGGCCTAGACCAACCATAGCCTTTATTAGCAGAAAACTACTTCCCAGAGAACAGAGGCGAAGGTCTATTGAGCTAGAAACATTTTCTGTGGCTTCATACCTGTTTGGGACTCACTTCCGGGCTCTGACAGACCGCAGGCCCCTCAGAGGACTCATGCAGAGGCAGAGTGTGCTGTGTTTAGAAAGCTGGACAGGTACATTTAAGTTTTATATGTCCTGGTAATGAAAAGCTCTTCAATTAATTTTCACTACTGCAAGGCATACCTCTCCCATAGGATAACACTGTGTTACCTCATTACATTTAATAAGTGATAACTTTTGAGTAGGGGCAAGTAGGAATGTCTAGTTTGGTCTCAAATTAATTGAAATGTAAACCCCTCTTTAATGGTAAAGTCAGATTTGTAGTCCCAATTGTGAGAATGCCACTTTTAGAAAGTTGTCATTTTCTTGTCCTAACCATTTAGTGCCTACAGCATGTATCCTGGGTCACATGACTAAGTGTGGTTGGCAGTTGACCTTTGTGTATTCCACCAGGCAGCTTCATTATAGGGGGACTGGGTGTTGGCAGGATGAGAGATCCAGACTGCATGGAAGGGGCGAATCTCTTACCACACTTGCACTTCAAAGAAGCTGTCTCAGCATATACCATTCACACTAGTCTTTTGTGACTCCAGGCATCCTCGGACCGGGGTAAGGGAGGTAATGAAATTCCATTACCAGATGAAGGGTAAAGTCTAGAAGTTTCTCCCACTTCAAAGCTGGCACCAGGTATAAATATTGGACCCTCAGACCAACTCTTCGGTACACTCCTGGACCTGCGGATATCGCAGAAAAAGGACTCCTAAGGTGACTCGTTGCACTGGACCTGCACTGATCCTGCCTAAGCACTGCTAGCTTCTGCTGGAATGAGATAGTGAACCCCAAGAGGTGCCCCCCTGGTCTTGGACCCTTGGCTTGGCATGGCATCAGTGGAGCTCCTCCTTGAAGATAAGGAGAAGCCTTGAAATGTTGAGTTCTTCGCAAAATCAAACAGGCACGTTCGCACAAAGACCTTGCCGCCTGCGCCGACCATCAACACAAAGTTCAGGTGAACCCGACGCTTCGCACTACAGCTACCACCAGTGATAAATGGCAGCACACGATTTGCATTTCTCTTGACTGCCTGTGGTGACCACCTTCACAAAGCACCAGCAATGCCTAATAGGATCTTAGTGCTCCAGCGATGACCATCCGCAACGCCCAACCTGCTCTTACCACTAAAGCTACGACCATCCATTATACTCTCCTTGCTCCTTGTGGTTTCCTCCACCACCAACTGGTCACTTTGTGACAGAGTTTGTAAAGGTAACTTTTTCAGAAGGACTAGCCGGGTCCCTGTATCCGACCTGATTTCTATTGTGGTCGTCATGAACTTGTGACTTTCACCCGCTCTCACAGGACCAGATAACCATGAGTGACACTTAGTGTTTTTTGTCAGGCTCGGTCTTCCGATGTCTTCGGGATTGGGCTGAAGATTAAAGGGTTCCACCTCTCGACGTTCCCGGTGTCTAGCGACCAACCATACAGATCACCAGGGCAGTCGAGCGAGGGAGGGAAAGGAAGGGGACAGCGGGGAGGGAGATCTGCAACAACAACAATAAGTATACTAAGTATACACACTATGAGGTTGCACACAGTCCAAGTGAGTTTCCTTCCTTTACCAATCAATAACAGCATGACCACCTTCCTACCTGAAAAGGAAAATACTGTAGCCCCAAATACAAGAAGAGATATAGGAGACACCAGGGATTTAGACCTACTAGAAAGAAACAAAGAACATGTTGAAAACACTAAAGCAGTGGCAGCATAACATTAGACAAATCGTTTTATGACATACCAGCATGTATCATGTACTGTTCTTAGGTCTGTAGATCCCTTGTGAATCCCCTGTTACTCTCTCTTCTGTGACTGAGACAAAAATAAAAGATTGCGGAGACAGAATGAAGGTAGGGACAACAGGATCTGTTAATTCCTCTTAACGATCTGCACCCTGGCAATGTTATTATCTCCGTGAAAACTTTCAAAGAAATGTGGCTGGACGAGTTTCTTCAGGATTCTAAGGAACCTGCTATCAAACTTGACCCCAACCTAGATAGCATCAAAGTACTGTTCTCTAGAGTTATGGTTCAAGAATGTTCGGGTTTCTTATGTCAACAAACAATAGGCTGAAAACAATGAGCAAAACAACAGTTCTGGTCCGCTCCCTTCAATAGAGGAATCTCTTGTCCTCGGGAGTCACAACTCAATTCAGGCAATAAGAAAATACCATGGCGAGGTAAACGCTCACCACGCGTTTGTCAGCCGAGTCCAGATTACTGTACCCAACCCAAAACGGGGTACTAAGGAATAAGTGCTATGCAGTCTGAGCACTTACCATCCCGTTGATGAAGACTCACCACTCGTCCAGGATCAACAGCAAGAATAATCGGCAGCGTCTGTTTCCTCACGAAACACTTTATTTCCGGGTTGTATGCGGTTGAGCGCGCCACGCCCCTTACGTCCCGGGCATGTTGGGATGTGTAGTTCCTGGCCCTAGAACTCGTACAAAGGATGCGGACAGAAGGAGGGTCAGCGTTACCAGTGCGTAAATCATGACAGTTTTTACGCATTATACCTACCTTAACCTTTAAAATTGCAGCTCCAGTTCAACTGATTGGAGTTTGTTGTTTTTTTGTTTGGTATTTTACTCTATTATTCTAAATTGTAGGATTTTTCATGGGTTTTGTTTACACTTTATTACTGTTTGTTTACTACATAGATACTTTACACATTGCCTCTGAGTTAAGCCTGAGTTCTTTTGTGCCAGTCTACAAGAGGGTTAAACCCTGTTAATTTAGTGACTTTTTGTGGTTCGCCCGACACCGATTGTGTCTGTTGTTGAGTAGGGCTTCACCCTACAACCACCAACCACATTTCTCACAATGTGTCAGTGGAATTACACGATTCTGTGGGCACTTTATTTTCCTCATAGTTATGTTTGTCACTTAATCCATCATCTGCTACATAGTCTGCAGATTTTAACATATAAAAAGTGCTTCTACCTCAAATTGATAAAACGTTACTGAAATCGCAGCAACCCTTTTGAAAGATAGTGGAAGGCCCTATGCAAAGGTTGACTGGTCAGCTGTACTGTATTTGGATATTTAACTGGTACTAATGAGGTGAAACCTTTGTCCAAAAAGTGTCATTGTGTAAAAAAATGACAAAATTATGCAGTAATACTATCACAAAATGTGCTGAATTTGGTGACATAATTTGCATTTTCATGCTGCATAATTTTGTCAACCCTGTGGCATAATGTGATCTTCCCATACCGCATAAATCCAGTGGCCCTGATAAATATGCATGCCATGGCATTGAAAATAAATGTGACCCAATAGCACTAATGTATATACATTGTTTCGCCTTGTGAAATTCAGTTTCACCTTTGCTCTTTAATTTTAGCTGTGTGATTGTTCTTTTGTTTAGCACAACTATAAAATATGTTTATACGGGTACATTTAATTTAACTTTTTGTTAATTGTGCATGCTTAATTTGTCTTCAGTACGTTTGGAATGTACATTTACACTGAGGAGCAGAGCTTAAGGTGGGTGTTTGGGGTATTATACTCCCCTAATAAAAATATAATTTAATAAATAATTGGGTAGAGGAGCTTTCAGTCAGGCATGATAATGTGTCCGTCGGATTTTCCCTGGGATTTTTAAATACTCACAAAAACACACACGCACACATACACACACTCTCATCTGTTTTTTAAAAGGTCCTAAAACATGATTGTTTTACAAGATACTGTGGTTAGATTTCCCCCTCCCAATCTGCACCCCTTTCCCTTTCCACTAGCTCTTAAGTCCCCCCTCATGTGCTGCTTCTCATATAATGATTAACATGATATGCCAGTGTAATTGTCGGAAAATCTGAACCTCACACCACATCCGTTTTACTGACCAAGCTACACCCCTCTTTAGACCCTCATTTTCTGATTACAAGGTAAATATTATTTAAGGTAGCCTACGAAAACATGTTTCAGAGGCTCCGGCAGCCCTAAATCAGGGCTTGCTATTACGAATCTGCTTTGAAGCTCTCCATTAAAGGCCTGTCCTGATTTGAAGGTGTCAGTCAATCACTTGTAACGATCGCATGAAAACAAGAGCTAGAAGCTTGATCTTCCACCCCCTGCTGACTTCGGGAAGTCAAGCGGCTAATAAGCAGAAAGTAGGACCCCTGCCTCGAAGATGTGGCAGTCAACTGCACAGGATTGCCATGAAGCTTCTCCACGAAAAAAAACTCAAAGGAAAAGGTCGAATAAATGATGGAGAACGTTTTTTTAGCAAATGAAAAATAAAAAGGTAATAGGCTGTTAAGGTTTCTTGTGTTGCCCTAGTTAATGCGGAGCTCATACAGCAGATGAAAGCCCACAGAAGAGCCCCTCTTAAACAGGCAGTGGTAGATAATGTGTTTGATAGCATTCTGAGATTTCTAGGTTATAAGGGTTCAGATGAACACTTACATACTCAGAGCCTGTTTAGAAACCGCGTCTTGTATTTAAATAGAGAAGGTAGCACTATTTGTCGGTGCTCCTAACCTGATCAACTAATTGATGTTTCTTTTTAATTGGTTCCTTTAGTACCAGGATCAGTGCATAGTAAGAGAAATGAAAAGAGTTGCGTCACCCTTGAGCCACGTAATGGGCAGCCTCGGTCCGTGCAGGTAACAGAAGTGGGGCCCAGCAAGGGGGGATTTCGAGGGACGATGCCAAGGGAAAATTATTTATTTATTTATTTTCCCTCTGAATCGTCCCTCCAAATTCCCCCTTGCTGGGCCCCACTGCTGTTGCCTGCACGGACCGTGGCTAGTAATGGGGTGTAAGAGCGATGCATCTCTTAAGTTAGATTTATCAAGTTTGTTCCCATGCATCCACCCATGGATTTTAGCGCATTCTCAGATTAACCATTGCTGTTAGACCTGGGAATGCTTCAAAATGCTACACCAGATGAGTCTTAAGGTGGAGGAATATCTTCATTTCTCCTAGTTACTTTATCTTTCCATGTGTGCTGCATTCTGTAGCACACGTAGAAAGAGGAAAATGTCTCAGGGAATTGTTTTAGTGCCTGAAGGTGTCCTTTCTTGCTCAAAAACAATCCTGCTTACACCTCAGGCACCTTTGCACAATCCTGCCCTTTCCTTATTGCAGTGCAGCAAGGTGGCTTGCTGTGCTGCATGATGTTTTGATAAATGTGTCCCTAAATATGTTGCTAACATCTGATGTTTATGTAAGACTGCATTTCAGGGCGCAGAGTTAAGTTCAACCATATATTACTCTTTGTCTGTTCTATTCCATTAACGCAGAGCTCTCATTTGTCTTCCTTAGTACATCCCCTTAACATATTGTTATCTAGTTTCTATGCCAACTGCTAGAAATGTTATTGCAAATATGTAACCTCATTTATTTTATTTGGTCTTGGCTACGCACCTCTCACACTTCACTGTATCCCGTAAGCTATATCTATACAATCGGGATGGGGTGTATTAAACTCTGTTGAGATATTTAAACTGGATAAGACAGTGCCATCCATTCAGGGAAATGTATTGTGTGGATTCACAGCAATAGCATGACCACTAAGTCAGTCTGCCACTCTAATCTGGCTTTTGTGTAGTCATTTTTTCCAATAGTCTTGTACCATACTATAAAGAATTAATACGATTATACCTGAGGATTTTGAGCGTAACATTAGAGAGAAAGGAGCAACCTCCTGTGGTTCCGTCATATCCTCACTCAACGTATCATGGAGTGCATGTCTAACCCTGAAAAAATGAAACATCATGAATGGAGAAATATCCTTCTTTTCTGAGATTAGTTCGTCCCAACCATGTCCCTTCCCATTTTCAAATATGTCTCCTATTTCAGAGATATTGAGTCGCGCTAGGGCGCGAATCACCTCAGATTCAGCTAGTATCGGCAGCCAAACACTCCATTAAATTAGTGTGAGAGGGGAGTACAAAATAGTGGCGGTGTAGTGATTGCATGTTCCTTTAAATTGAATTCTTTCTATTTATTGTGGAATGTTTTCTTACAAATGAATGTTCTAATGTGTGTACTGAAACTGGAGTTGGGATTCATTCCTTGGATGAACCTTCCTTCCAGCTGCATCTATTCTTCTTTGCTCAGGAATAAATTCCATTTACTACATTTCCTGGATTCCTCTTTATTTCTGTTTCATTACCACTACAATTTTGGCGACATGGATGGTTTTTGAAAGAACAAGAACCCAATTTAAAACGACAAAAGTGACTGCCTTTTGTTAAATCTCGACTTCTCATCGCTTTATCACCTGGAAATTTCATCTCTGCCTGTGAGTACTTTAAAAGGATTTTATTCTTATCTAGTACGTTTCCCTTACTTCCTGTTCCCGCTTATCTCCCACACGAGGAGTAGTTTTTAACTAAACAAAGCGTGATTAGTACTGAGCACTCATTTCGGAAAAGGCATGAGAAGGGAAATTATCCGGTTTGCATGGCGATTTTTTGTATTTTTTTTTTCTCTTCAACTCAAAACAGTGAGGTTTCTACATGCTGTTTGTCTTTGAAATCCGCGCTGTAACGGATCCCTGGCAATAGCGTCCTGCATTGGAACGTGGTCTCGAGGGAACTTTACACCGAATCTCTTCTCGGAATCAGTGGACGACACCATGTCATCACGACACGTGACGGACGCACGCCAGCATCATCACGCATCACGCCACCCAGCGTGATAGCATCATCACGCATTCAGCCTACGTGTGACGGCCATTTTGGAAGTGTTGTTTCGGGTTTCCTTGGCAACCACTCGCGTTGCAGGAATTTCGGAACAGACAGTTTTTGGAGAGGAATTTAGCGGTACTTTTTAATTTTCTACCATTCTTCGATTTTAATGCAGCTGGAAGTCTAGAACATTACTGGAGGACACCTTTTCACGAAGTGGTTATTTCACAATTTGGAGTTTCTATATCATCATATATTATTTCTTTTTCACTAACCCAATTTATTTTGCAGGTTTTACTTAAAAGATTTTTTTTTTAACCTGGTGCATCACAAACTGCCATTATTCATGAAGTGATTGCGATATAATTCACAAAGTGGTCGTATTCAATATTCTACAAGTACAATATTTTACTTGTTGTAAGACATCATTCACGAAGTGTCGTTTTTGATACTTCAACAAGTACAATAACTAACGAGTTGTTGTCTTTTGTATTCCTTTACATGAAGACATCATTCACGAAGTGGTTGTTTTCAATTTTTCAACCAGTACTATAACTAACAAACTGTTGTTTTTGGTATTTCTTTACATGAAGACATCATTCACAAAGTGGTTCATTCAATATTCAGCTGTTGGTTCACGAAAACATTGTTCATGAAGTGGTTGTTTCAAATAACTAACTAGTTATTGTGTTAGGTATTTCTTTTTCATGAAAACATTCACGAAGTGGTTGTTTCAAATAACTAACTAGTTATTGTGTTAGGTATTTTTTTTTTCTCACGAATACATCATTCACGAGGGGGTCGTTTCGGATAACTAACCAATTTTGTTTCAGGTGTTTGTTTTCTTTAAAGCATTCAATTATGCCACAGACAGCGAGCGCATCAAGAACAGTTGCAACCAGTGACAAAAATCCATTGAATTTACAAATCAATTCACCTAGAGAATTTGTGTCAGTTTGTGGAGAACCTGTTGTTTCCTGGGTGGATTGGAATGCATGTTTCTTAAATTTCATTGCTAACTTAGAGGATGTCAACGGTACATTCTCTCCTGAAAAGAAGAAACGAATGCTGTTATATTCACTTGATCCAGAGGGTTTGCGCATTCTTGAAGAAATGCATACACATGAAAGAACAGTATGAGATTTGGATGTTTTTAAAAATGCATTATTAGATTTGCATGATTTTTTTTCTTCCTCAGTAGGTATTGCTGAATTTCTGAAGGAATTTATTTCAGTTTTGAAAAGGTTAACGAGGAAATGTGAATTTGCTCGATTACACAATGATCTAATCCTTGACCTAGTAGTAAGGTATACCAAAAACAAATCTTTGCAGGACAAGTTATGGGTCGAGGGTAATAAATGTCTTAAAGATATAATTGCCTTAGTTAATAAGACAGAAATGTCTGATCGTTGTGCTAAAGCTACGTCTTCGCAGGGTAACAGGATGCCAAAAGAAACTGTGGGGAAGGTGGTAGAAGAGGTAACAGGGTATAAGAATTTTGAAACCAACAAGTTTGAGAAAGTGAAAACTGATTTCAATGTTAGAAGGAAATTTAAGGGTATTGAACAAAAGGTGTGTAGCAACTTAGTTTGTTTTGGATGTGGTAGTTATTCACATGCTGTTTTCTTTGAAAAATGCCCTGCTAGATCTGCCAAGTGCTGGGAGTGCGGATTGATGGGACACTTTTCGCGAGTGTGGAACAGGAGGAACAAGAAAGTGTTAAAAAAAAATGATGTATGTCCAGCACGAGGGTGATTTTTCTTCATCAAATTTGGACAATAATGTTGTTCGGGGAAATTTGGTACAGAGGAAAAAAGTTGTTTTAAATACCTCTAGTGACTCATCATTTAATCCTTTTTGTGATATTTCTTTGGGTGGAATTACAGTACAATTGGCAGCAGATTCGGGTTCACCGTTCACTGTAGTGCCACAAGAGATGTGGAAAACTCATTTTGTGGACAAAATAGGATCGTGGTTAGAATCCAATGATGTTACTGCCGAAAGTTTTACAGGCGGGAACATTGATATGCTAGGGTTTAGAACCCTCATGTTTTGTTTTAAAGGAAAGCATGCTATGGGAAAATTATATGTTGCAAATAATGGTCCACCGGTATTAGGGTGGAAAGACCAAAAGTCACTGCAGTGTTTCAGAGGTTGATGTCGAACTTTTCTGAGGTTGTTGTCTTCCAAAGCAATATTCTGATTATGGGCAAGGATAAGATTCAGCAGAATACCACTTTAAAGGAAGTTTTGTCCATTCTCAGTATCAAATTTCTTGGTTGTTCAAAGCAACAATTGTAAGCGTTCAGGAAAAAATGTAACTTTCTTAAGACGAACCACTTATGCACTCATTTAGGGCAGGAAATGTATTTTAAGGTCAGACCACAAAACTTTACTTAGAATACTAACTATGGAAGAATTATCCAGAGCATCAGGTAGAGTAGCCAGGATGTCTATATGACTCAAAGATTTCATTTATAATGTGCAGTTGGTTCCAAGCATCTCAGTAGGCATTCCTTATTGCTTATAGAAATTGCCCTAGACACGTGTGGTGTGTTGCTGCAGTATTTGAAAATTCTCGGTCTGAAGCTTATGTGGGAAGAGGAATATAAAGAAGATGATATGTTGCGTGCAGTTTCTAGTAGATTTATTAAGGTAGGGTTATTCAGGGATGGTGTAAGAATGTTAAACTTGGTCCCAAATTTTTAGGTCATCCAGGAATTTTTTCGACCAAAAGACGTATTACGTAAGCATAGATAGACTTGTTCATATTTGTTTTTAGTGTGAAACTTCGGACTAAGCACAGAAAATGCTTAATTCACAGCCATCTTTGTTAGATTGTACTCGTTTGCCGTAGAAAAGTTTGGCTATGGATATTATGGGACTCATGATTTAACTGGACGGTGTGATTAGGTATATTGTAGTGTTCGTGGATTTATTTTCAGGATGGTTTGAAGTGAAGGTCGTAAATAAGTTGGATGCATAGTGTGTGTTTAGTTTCTTAGAGATGTGGTTTCTTTTTAAAGAGAGGGTTTTCCGGCTTTTAGTTTGACGAACTATGGTGTCCAGTTTAAATCAGATTTGATGGAGAGTTTCGTAACTAGTACAGGTTTTGAACAAGAATATACTGTTTTGCACTGTTCCAGGTGAAATTCTATGTTAGAAGAGTAAATAGGATAGAGTTGCTCTAGCAGGGAACTTCTTTGTGGAAGAGTAAGATACTGCTAATTTAAAAAGAGTTTATGGGTAGTTAGAAGTTTTGTCTCATTTCAAAAAGGAGGATGGTGAGGACACAAACACAGTTTGGACACAACAGATCTGATAGTTCTTCACAAAATCCTATTTCGTTGGGGCTACACTGTAAGCAGGTTTGTGAAGGTTTAGACTCCTTTATAGGTGAGGTTAGTCTTGACATTTTTGGACAGCAAGACTTACAGCATCTTGAGCTTTGTAGCCAGTGGATTGGGATGCTGACTAAGTTCAGCAATCTATTTTGAAGTCACTAGATAGAAATAAAAATTATTATGATAGGAAACATGGCACTAGAGAAGTAAATATCAGTGTTGGGCACATGGTACGTGTTAAATCTGCAAGGAAGGTTGGAAAGTTACACTCAAAGTTTTTTTTTTAACCCAAAACTGTTGTAAGGGTTATGAATAATACGGTCCAATTGGATGTTGGCACGATTCATCATATGAGTCGGTTTGCGTTAGCAGGCGAGACTGGTTTAGAAGGGAATCTCTGTAGTGTTTTGGAAAGGGATTATTGGTGGTTGGATGTTTTTTTTCTCAATTTGAAAAGGGAGATGGTGTTGTGGGTGAAGATTCTGAAGTTCAGGATGGTTCACAGGTTCCTGTTTCTTTGGAGTCTCCAAGTGGTGTGTTTACTGAAGGTTCGTTATTTAACATTTGTTGTATTTATTGTTTTTATTATTTGGTTTTTTTATTTGAAGAAGGGGGATGTGTAGTGATTGCATGTTCCTTTAAATGGAATTCTTTCTATGCATTGTGGAAGGTTTTCTTACAAATGAATGTTCTAATGTGTGTACTGAAACTGGAGTTGGGATTCATTCCTTGGATGAACCTTCCTTCCAGCTGCATCTATTCTTCTTTGCTCAGGAATAAATTCCATGTACTACATTTCCTGGATTCCTCTTTATTTCCATTTCATTACCACTACAGGCGGCTTGCCTTTTTAATAAATTATGCCATGCAAGTGCAGCGGCGTTTAGAGAAATCTAAAGTGCCAGCACGCCTAGTTGGGGCATGGAACGGAAATGTGGTCAAGTGGCTGGCAAAGCTGCAACTCTCTCTATGTTAAGATGAGGGTGGTATTGTTGATGGAGCCAGTAGAAGGCATGCAAACTTTGGGCCACTCTGTAATAAAGCTCCAGATCCGGGGCACCGAGGCCACCCATGGAATATGGGAGTGAAAGGACATCCCACTGGACCCTGGGCTGCTTACCCATCCAAGCTTACTTGACATGTGGGGACTTGATAAGTTAAAAAAAGTCGGCAGGAAGAACCATAGGTACTACCATTTTCATCAAGGATATACGTCCCAAAAGGGACAATGGGAGCCACACCCACCTATTAATATCGTCCTCAAATTTAGCGATTGCCCTGCCATAATTCTCAGTACACACCGTCTCAGAATTTGTTTGCACCTTCATACTCAAATATCGGACAGAATCACTGGACCAGGTCAGCAGGAACTCCAGTTCTATTGGTTTCATAGATGTAATGAGTGGAAAAATGGTAGATATGAACCAATTCATTTTAAGCCCTGAGAATTCGCCATACATTACCACTTTCCTTAACACTGGGGAAAGGTCAGCCTCCGGGTCTCTAATAAGTAATAGAATGTCATCAGCGTAGGTAGAGATTATTAAATTGTATCCGGGGAAACAAATCCATCTATGGTTGAGATATTCTCTGCGGGCACATGCCAAAGTTTTCAGCCACAAGAGCATAAAGTAGTGGTGATAGCGGGCACCCCTTGCGAGTGCCTCTGGAACGTGTGATAGTGAAGCTTACAAATTGCCCTACCTGACTCTGGCAGTTGGGGAGTTATATAAGACTGCCACCAGTCGAATAAAGAGGTCACCAATACCCATACATCTTAACACCAGCATCATATAATTCCATTTGATGGAGTCAACAGCCTTTTCGAGCATCTAAAAAGATCGCAGCTGCTTTTGTCTCTGGCTTAATGTGTTCAATAGCTCCAAATACGTATGCAGGTTGTGTGTTAAAGTGTGCCCAGGAACACACCCTGCCTACTCAAGACCAACCAATGTCAGGATAAGGGGAGCTAATCGATTTGCCAGGACTTTGGCAATAATTTAGCATCGACATTTAGCAGTGACAGCGGCCTGTAAGATGAGCATTCATGCAGAGGCTTGCTCGACTTCAGAAGCACGACTAACATAGCCTCCCACATGGTTGGAGGCATAATCCCATTTTCTGCCATCTCCTCGAACACGAGAAGCTATTTGAACTCCTTGTAAAAAGCCACCGTTAAGCCGTCTTGGCCCAGGGTGCTATTAACGCGCATAGATTTTAACACTCCCAAGACTTCCCAGGCCTCTAGAGCCACCATCAGATAGTCTCTGGGCTCGTCTGCAAGCCAGGGTAGTTTAATGTGTTCCATATGGTCCAGGGTTGTAGCGTCTGTACCAGTCGATCTAGTTCAGTAAAGATCTGAATAGTAGTTCTTAAAGCAATCGGCTATGGTGTCAGGGTTGCTTGTCATCCCGCCTGTTACTACACGAAGTTCAGTGATGCCTGCCATCTCACGCCTATCCCTCATTATGGCCGCTAAATTAGAGCCCGGGTGTTCTCCCTCACCATATGTTTTTGCCAAGGCATACTCCTAGAAGTTTGACCTTTCTATCATTTTCTTCATGGTACTCCTCTAATGTAGTTTTGAGCTCATCCATGACCTGTTCATTCCCTCCGTCTAAGGGCTCAACTTCTAGGGAACCAAGTTTCTTTTCAAGTGATTTTAAGCCCCCTCTTATAGCCCAGAGGACCCCCAAATATTTAGGGATTGCTATCCTTCTTATATAGACCTTGAAGGTTTCCCAGATATTAGCAAATTGGGTTACAGATCCTATTTTAATATCAAAAAGGACTAGATAGCTTCTGAAATCTTAGTCCTGAATACCTAGTCTAGTAGTGCATAGGGCAGGAACTTCCAAGTAAATGGGGCTGGCCTTTTCTGTGGGCTCTAAAGGTCTAATAAAATTGGTGAGTGGTCAGAATTTGAATGTGGGAGCATCTTGCAGCCATGTATTGCCGGTTTCAAAGAGCCTGCAATGAACCAGTAATCAATTCTAGTATATAGATCATGTGGGGCAGAGTAGTGTGTGAAGACCCCCTCTCCTCAGACCTTGAGCAACAAACATCCAACATGCCCAACTCAGCTATTGTGTCTTCTATTTCCCTAGCAGATAAGGATTGGTGTTGAGTAGGGCCCCCATATCGGTCTAGGGCCGGGTAAAGAAAGTAGTTAAAATCACCACCCCATACCTGCAGTAATAACAATATATTCACATTAAGAGTATTCTTTAAAGCTGTCTGTAGGGATTTTGGGTGTTAGAAAATCCTAGATTTAATATTCATGGTGACTCTAAGCCTGGCCGGATAGAGCATGGCGTAGTCCATGTTTTGTTTGCGGAGTGGCTTGAGTGGGGCAAACGAACATCTGGCTGCTTAGACCTTCATGGTGAAGTCCGGATACAGGGATATCGTAGAGCCCTTGTATTGCAAGACTCTCTTTTCTCTAGCTTGTTTTAATGTCACATCCTTATCCCTGTAATTCAACAGCTTTGCAATCACAGGGTGCAGAGGGGTACCCGGAGGGGGCTTATGGCCAAGCAGGCGATGGGCACATTCGACTATGAACACCTCGGAAAAGGTATCACGACCCAGTAGTGCGATGAGGAGTTTCTCTGTGCACTCTTCCATGTTACCCATCGCGGTGGATCAGGCAGGCCTGTGATACGTGTATTGCTCTACCAGGCCTGGCCTCCAAATCCTCAGCCGTGTCCTGAAGTGCAACTAGTGTTTTTGCCAGTTGTTTCTGCACCAAGTATTACTCGGACTGCGCATCCTCTACTTCCGATATGCGCCGTTCAGCCATGTCGATACGCTCTACATGCTTGTCGAGGCGCTCTGACATTCTGTCCATGTGGTATGCTAACGTGTCTATTTTCCCATCAATAGTTGATAGCAAGTATCTGCCTGACATTGCCAGTCGCCTCTTCTGGCGTGTCTGCCTGCTCCCCCAAAGAATGGGCCTCCTACACTTCTCTGTTCCTTGATTTCCTCTGTTTGAAAAATAGTTTGATTTGGGTCCTATGCACCTTGCCCATGCCTGAACCAGGGGAATTGCAACCGTCTCCAGCCGCCATCCTCCAAACGTTCGCAGCTGTGGCCATGGGGTCAGAGATATATATCAGCCCCCACTTACAATGTAAGCACATGATCAACTCTTAGGCAGCAGCCACAGGCAGTTACAGTAGCTCAGGCTTCCAGGATGGGCTGCACTAACCTTCTATAAGGCGGTCTTCAGCGGGGTACTGGCAGAGGCAGGGCAGCCATATGTGCCCTCAGCACCACCATAGGCAATTGGCTGGTGACGCTCCCCCGACGCAACCCTGGTCTCGAGGGGATACCAGTAGGCATATTCATACCTTTTTCATGCTGCAATTTTAGCCCCAGGGCCTGCGCCCTCTCTTATGGCGATTTCTGGTGACCTAACGCCTAACGCCTCTTCAATCTGCCAGTCTCGCCCGGGCCCCCACGTTCTCGGTACCTCGGTCTCTGAGAGGGCGTACAGGAAAGAAGGCTTCATCCCTCATGCACTCCAACCGGCCAGGTCGCCCCTGTTGGCAGCAATTAGGTCAAATGGCTGTTTGTATCAGCCAAAGCTGCCCCAAAGCAGATGCGTTAGCAACAATTCACTGGGGGCCCAGACCAGCCAAACATATAAACGCTCTGTGAGGGCTGTGCGGGCACTGTTGAAGTATCGGTCAGGATACCCCTCCGCAGACACTGCCAAGTCACACGACGTCACACCCAGGCCCAAGGTAGCGATAGTGAGGGGAAGTGCATGCTCCGTGTCTCAGGATTCTGCCTAGGGGCACTGTCCTGTGCTGATCTTGTGACAGGACTCGCGGGGAGGGTCTCTCACCAGGACCCTCGCAGAGCTCTATCAACACGCAGCCATCTTGAGCCTCTGGAAGCTCCGCCCCTCCAATTCTACATCTTATGGGTCATCATTAAAGTTGTCCACAACCTAGCTCCTCCATAAATCACTTACTTCTATTGTGCAGCTCTACGTTTCTATTCTTCTCCTTTCCCCTACCTATCAATTTAGATTTGTTCCCCTTTTGTTGATCCCCTACTGATCCAGAGGTTTTTCAGCTTAAAAGAAGTTAGGGCAGATGTTGCAGTCCTTTACCATTTTCGGCTAAATGTACCATCGCTATGCAGAGTTTCAATACAAGACGGAACTGTGTTCCGGAGATGCTTGTGTTGTGCTAGCATTTTTTACAGTGGGTTTGAGGTGGTATACAGCAGAAAAAAAGATAGCTTACTATGCTCACAGTATCCACACCTGGAAGGGAAGTGAGAGCTTACAAGGATGCTAAGTCTGAATTTTTTCAGACGTAGCCCAAGAAGTGAGATCGGAAGGAAGGGTTGGTACCTCCATATAAAAGGTGCAGGGACCTTAAGGAGAAAACCCCCAGGTTACCGAATAGCGACCCAAGGGAGAAGGTAAGATAGATCAGAAAGTGGTGCTACCAATCAGTAAGTTTGGAAACACCAGAGAGAGGGACCACACAGTGACCGTTATTGTATAGAGGCTCCTCTTCCATTCAAAGAGGAAAGGTTCTGGACTGACAAGAAAAGTGATCTTTTCCTCTTCTTCTCCACAGGCCAATTGCACACAGGGGATCCTCAAGGGAAAATCCTCAAAGGAAGGAGAAAGAGTTAGATAAAAAAAAGGAACAAGACTTGTGAACACTGAACTCCTGATAAAAAGGAGAAAGAGACTGGAGGAAATACTGATGACAATTCCTCTCTAGAAGAGTCAATAATGGACTTTCTACCATTCTATAATATATAGGGCAAAGTCTAGCTGTGCATAACAATTAAAGAGACCATTTCAGCTTATCACATGAAGGTAGAGTCCTTCTTCAGGTGGAAGTCAGTTTACACCCTCCTTCGCCTTGCTCCCCATTTTAGTTAACTTGATTTACCTTCCTGCACCTAACCTGTGGAATATCTTCCTTTCTGTATGTTAATCTACTTTTCTGCACATTGTGGGACCTCTCTCTAAGTCCCTCTTCTCCAATCCAAGCCGTTCCTTGACAGTTTCTTATTTTAGAATAGCTGAATTGACTTCTTCTTTCACTTATATCATGTATTTTATCATTATGAACTGTTTACTGTTTGCTCATTGTTCCTTATATACAGAGGTTAGGCATAAGTGCTTTTGAAGTAAAATAAATTGACAACAGATAGAACTAGAATTCAGGAGCTCTCATATCACCACTGAAATCTAAGACCTACTCAAAACTCTCAAATTACTGTAATCCCACAAGACCCAAAGTCCATAAAACCAACAACCTGCTGGCAAGTCTGCTCAATGAATCTGCAAAAGCCCTGGCTATCTCCTTAAAAATTCTGTCAATATTTTTTTTCTATTGTTTTTTAATGCAATATTTATTACCACCGATTTGTTATTGGTGAAATTTGTGTCCGTCTTCATACATTGTTAACCCCTTCATATGGACATTTAATTTCCTTACTTCTTGACTGTATATTGATTTGGCTGTTTAGGTAAATAGAACACATTAATAGTGTTTTCTGCTCAGGCTAATCTAACCAATGCATTTATTAAAATGTAAATACCTCTGTTGATTTGCCAGTGTCGGAACTCAGTCACTGTTCACAACAGAAATGTGATCTTTCTTTGACATAAGGTGGCTGGTGGGTTTAATACATCCATTTGTTTGGTTCCTCAAATATTTTCTGATTATGGTGGTTCAACCTAAATGTTCTCGAAATGGGGTGAACACACTTTGTTTTAATCTTCTATTAAATTCAATAAAGTAATATACAAAAGCAAATAACCTATATACTAACCAATCATTTCAACTAACGTTTCTGTTTCCTTAAGCATTGGAACAGTCGCAAGTCGTCCAATTTGGCGTTTGCAAGCTTTAAACTGATGTATCTTATATACTAATACATTTTTAGTTGAAAAGGTTTCTCCGAATCCATAAATGATATTGCCAATGGATGTCAATTTGGAACTGTGACTTAGAGACTCAGGACTCAGCAAAGCAACAAACATCACTTAATATATCAATGTCTAATCAGTGATTTTCATTTTAACAAATAAAAAGCACTTTAATAGACATCAATCTAATTTCTACACCCAAAATTAAAGATATGTACAGATGGAAATACCAAGGGGGGTACTTTCTAAAGGTCCTCACAAGCTAGACTCTGTATACTCGAGGTATCAGTGACAGTTTGCGTGCCAGCAGATACTGATGCCTAAAAATGCAATATTTCGAAATGTGTAAGCAAATGAGGCATCACTTTATAATAGGTCAGAGGTTCAGGCTTTATCAAGGGTGTCACTATACAACAATAGCAGAAAATGAGCCTGTCAATAATGGGAAACATTTCAGCAATTAACATATTTCAGAATAATACCAGATATATGCCCGTTTTGTTAGCTGTCATTTTTAAAATGACAATCCTGTGGGCTTTGATATACTGATGCCATGAACATGGCAATAGTCAAAATTTCATTAGGAGTTTCATTCCTGCCTTTACTAAGGCTGCCATCACACCACAAATTATCTAGAAAGAAATGTCTATGCACGTCCAATTCTTTAACACTAAAGCCTAACTCTAGGAGTGCTTTAAACAGTAGAAAAACTCTCTGGGGGTCACTTTTTTTTTTGATAATCAACTTTATTTGGAATTTGAAACAATAGACAAAGTTCATTGGGTGTAGCTCAATCAAATCACACAACAGAATATTAGATGGGAATCGTGGGAGGCGGGTCTTGACATGCCGGTCCATAATCAGGGTTACAGGGTTAAGACAAGGGTTAAAAACAGACAACAGAGCTTTAATCATGGCGGTAATACATTAAACCATTTCCCCCAGATCCTGTGAAACAGGTCCGAAGCCCCTTTAGCTTCAAACAGGGCATCCCCCTGGGTGCCACACCAGTCGACCCCTCTCCTCCATTTCCCCACAGTAGGCGGATCAGGCCGCGACCAGTGGCTTGCTATGTCTCTATTGGCCACCGCCAGTGCCGCCCCAAGGAGGCGCTTGCCCGCCCCGAGCCATCTAGGCCGTCGAAGACCCCCAGGAGGAGTCAAGTCGGCTCGTGGGGAACCTCCCATCCCAGGGCACGCGATAGCTCCCGTTCCACCCCCCTCCAAAATTGTGCCAGCCTAGGGCAGAGCCATACCACATGATAGAAGTCTGGTGGCGCAAAACCACACCTCGCGCAGCCCGGGGTAGGACGAAGCGGGCCCGGCAGAGGCGGTCAGGGGAGAGGTAAGCCGCGTGAAGATAGTAGGTCTGGACCAACCAGAGTTTTGCGGAGGTAGTCAGGGTTCTGGGCACCATAAGGGCATACCTCCAGTCCACCTCCTCCAGCGGTCCCACCCATCCCTCCCAGCGAGCGCGCAGCACGTCTAGGGATGCGGGCCATTATTAAGTAAGGACCGATAGATACGGGGGATCCCCCCCTCCCCAGGTCCCACAATATCACCTGGGCCTCCAGCGGACTGAATTCCGGAAGGGAGATTGGGGAAGGGAGATGGGTTTGGAGCGCGTGGCGCAACTGGAGGTACCGAAAGTGCTGGGTGTGGGAAAGGGCATGATTCCGCTGTAGGTCTGCGAAGGACCGGATGTAATCCCCCACCCAAACATCCCCCGGTACCGATACGCCCACCAAGTCCCACCGGCTGAAGCCAGTCAGCGCCGCCACCTCCCGGAGCCAGGTGCCATGCCACAGGGGCGTTTGCCTGGTGAATTTCCGGTCCCATTCCGTGTAGCGCAGAGCGGCGCGCCACGCCATAAAGACCGACCTTGTGATGGGAGCCATGGAATGTGGCACAGGACTGCCATAGAAGAGGGCCTGGATCTGCGGGAAGTCCATCTTCTCGAGCTCCACTCGGTAAGCTGGGTCGGACCAGCCGCCCGTGTACCAGTCATGAATGACAAGGAGTCTAGAGGCAATGTAGTAGAGGAAGAGATGAGTCACCCCTAGGCCTCTGTCGTATGGGGGGATACGGGCGTGTGCCAGCGAGATGCGCGATCGACCGCTTCCCCACAGAAAGCGGGTCAGATACCCATCCAGTTCACGGAACCAGGCGCCGGGGATGTGGGACGTAGAGAAGGCGCGGTAGGACCATCATTTTAAACAACGCGCTTCTTCCTAGGGGGTTAAGTGGGAGCGTCTGCCATCGCTTGAGGTCGGCCTTCATTTGGAGAACCAGGGGGCGACGTTCAGCGCCCACTCAAGCTCTGGCAACAAGGTTACCCATAGCCCCAGATATTTGACTGAGTGGTGCCGTAGGGGAATGTCAGACTGCCAATCGAAGCAATCCCTGGATGGGTGGAGCGGGACCAGTGTAGATTTGGCGGCGTTAAGTCGGAGGCCCGAGACTCGGTGGAAGGCCGCCAGGGACAGCAGGCTCTCGGGACCCGAGGTCGCTGGATCAGCCAGGTAGAGAACCACATCGTCAGCGTAGAGGGCAATTTTATCGACGTGGCGTTCATTCCATGCCCACCCACGGATGAGGGGGTCATGACAGATGACGACAGCCAGGGGCTCCTTCGCAAGTGTGAATAAAAGAGGCGAAAGGGGACACCCCTGGCGTGTGCCTCTACGAATCGTGAAGGTCTCCGAGAGGACCCCATTCACTAGCACCCGGGCGCGGGGGGCAGCGTAAAGAACTCCGACAAACCGGCGGAAAACTGGGCCGAAGCCCATCTCCGCCAAAACGTCCCGGAGGTAGTCCCAGCCCACCGTGTCGAAGGCCTTTTCAAAATCCAAGAAGAGGAGGGTTAGATAGGGGGAGAGTCGAGCACGGTGAGCCAGGGCCAAGTGGAGGCGCCTGATACAGTGACGGGTGCCTCTGGCTGGCATGAAGCCACATTGGTCTGGATGGACCAGATCCGACAAGAGAGGTTTGAGTCTTTGGGCTAAGATGGTGGCGTACAACTTGATTTCAGAGTTGATAAGGGAGATCGGGCGGTAGTCCGCACAAGCCACCGAGGGCGGGTGGGATTTGGGGATGACCACAATCGTGGCCAGGTAGGATTCGGAGGGGAAGAAGCCAGTATCCGCCACATGATGGAAAAGGGCCAAGAGATGGGGGGCAAGGGTGTCCCAAAACGCGGTATAGTATTCCTGTGGGAAGCCGTCAGGGCCAGGTGTCTTGCCAGAATGCAGAAGGGGAATAGCATCGAGCACCTCCTCCAGGGTGAAAGGCTGATCCAGGGAGTCCCTGGACTCCTGCCGCAGAGAGGGTAGCCGGGCACCCGTCTCCTCCAGCAGGGAGGCCAGGGAGGCCCCGGCCGGCTGCCTCGCATAGAGGGTCGTGTAGAATTGGGCAAAGACGCCTGCTATGGCCCCCGACGTAGTGTGCAGGGAACCATCTGCCGCTCGGATCTCCAGAATGACCCGATGGACCTTGGGGTAGGAGACGAGATTGTGGAGGAGCTTGCCATTTTTATCCCCCCACCCGTAAACCCGCGCCACCGAGGAGCGCCACAACATTTGGGCAGAATCCAGGGAGATCTGTCGGATTTCCTCGCGAATCAGCGCAAGTTGCCTAGTGGGGTCCCTGCGACCAAGGAGCATTTTGTCCTCCTCCATTCACCTCACCTTGGATTCCAGCTCAACAAGGCGGGCAAGCCTGTCCGCACACTTAGCATGCACAAATCCCCTTGCCACCCCGCGTATCACGGCCCTGCCGGCCTCCCACAGGGTGCAGGCGACGAACTGATCCCTCGTTAGTTGAAAAGTAATGTGACAATTCCTGCTCCAGCGAGTCCATCAGCACCGGGTCCTGTAGGAACCAGGCTTTGAGACGCCAGACCGCTCGCAGGCCCACTTGGGGCGAGCCAAGGCGGAGGGAGACAGGAGAGTGGTCGGATAGCCCTCGGGGCAAGATAGTCACTCCGGAGACGAGGTGGCAATCAGTGGCCTGAAGGAAAAGAAGGTCGATACGGGACTGAGTGTGGTGGGCGGCCGATATGTGGGTGAATTGCACCTTGTGAGGGTTCCAGACTTGCCACACGTCGCAGAGCCCCAGGGCAGAGGCCCATCCCGATAGGGCCGAAGCCAAGGCCACCCGGGTGACAGAGGGGGTCCCAAGCGCATCACAGGAAGCGTTCAAGACGGCGTTAAAGTCTCCCCCCACCACCGTCAAACCTCGCGGAAGGGCAGAAATAACGCCCGTAAGGCAGCGGAGCATCGGTTGATGAAGAGCTGATGGGACATACAGACACAGGATGTTCAAGGGACAGCCTTCCAACACACCCAACACCACCACAAATCGGCCCTGAGGATCAGTGGTGGCCCGGGTCGGGGTGAACGGCAAGCTTTTCCGGAGGAGAATTGCCACCCCGCGGGAACCACGCATGAAGCCCGAGTGCCAGACCGTCGCAAACACACAGCGGGCCAGGAAATTGCATTGCGTGCCTAGGAGGTGGGTCTCCTGGAGAAGAAGGGCGTCCGCCTCGTAGCGGCGGGCCGCCCGAAGGATGGCTGCTCGCTTAATGCGGTCTAGGAGACCATTAACATTCCAGGAGAGAACGTGGAGGGGTCTAGTCAGCGCGCAGGCCATCGATGGGGACGGGGGCATGGACCAGCCAAGGGCCTCCAAAGGAGAGCTCCAGGAGAGGAAGAGGGGGCACGTCGCGCAGGGTCAGGGGGAACCGGGCCAAGGCCAGCATAGTAGCAGTAACGCCAGGGACCAGCAGGGGGGTAGGGGGGAGGGAGGGGAGAGGAGGGAATAACAAAGCGGGTGAAGAAGAGGACGAGCATGGGGACAGAGAGCATACAACTGCAGTGGATTCAGAAAGAGAGCTACAACCCGCCACTCATGAGTGGCAGCAACACTGGCCGAACAACGGTGAGCTAGAGTCAGCACAAAGGGCGGCCCGTAGGCAGGCAAAAACAAAAACAGAAACAACCAACGTAAGCGAGTCAACGGACCCCCTACCCACACCCCCCTGCACCCCCCACCCTACACTTCAAAACAAGAAGCATCTGTCGCCCTAAATGCAACCCCACAACAGAAAACACCCCACTCAGGGGATGGATGCTAAGCTAAAACGGTTAGCTTGGGGCAGGAACTATGACCAAGGTACCAATAGGGAGGACCCCCCTCCATGGTGCAGGATACAGAACAACAGTGTCAGACAAGGAATATCACAATGGTAAATGAGGAGGAAGACGGATGATATGTCTAGAAACAGGCCTGTGCATCCAGGGTGTCGCAGGAAAGAGCTGATGCCCCAGGCCACTGGGCCAGGGGAGCCGGAGCCGATGCAAGTCGCAAGTTCTGGCCGGAATCAGTGCAGGGTTCTTGAGACATGGACCTGGGCCCCGGGTCGCGAAGCAAGATACAGGAAGACTGAGTTGCCCTGGATCATGAGTCTGAGTTGTCATCAGGGCCGCGGAGCAACAGGCTTCTGGAGAGATCAGTGTCTGAGAATGTACGTCGAAGAGTGTCCGCGGTTCCAGGGGCACTGCGCAAGTCAATCAAGGATGGAGTCGAGGATGGCAGGTCAGGGTCACATTGCCTCGCCGCGGGGGAGGGCCGCCGGATTTGCAAGCCCGGCGACCGGGATCCCCCCTCCCCGCGCGCCCCCCCTCCCCCTGCGGGACCTCGATCTGCGCCGCCTATGCTTGGGTGCTGCACTACCTTGGTGGTCCGTGGCCCTCCGAGGCGGGGAGCGGGCCGCCTGCATTCGAAGAGGACGTTCCTCCGTAACCCAAGTCCACACCGCCTGTGGGGAATCAAAGAAGATGGTCCGCCCCTGGAAGATCACCTTGAGTCGGGCCGGGAAGAGGAGCCCGTAGCGGAGATTCATCGCCCTAAGCTTCTGCTTCACTTCGTCGAACGAGCGGCGCTGGGACTGAACCTCCCTCGAGTAGTCAGGAAAAACCAGTATCTTGGAGTCTCGATGATGAATTGGCCCCAACTCCCTGGCCGCTCTCAAGATGGCATCCCGGTCTCGAAAGTTAAGGAGCCGGAGGATGAAGGGGCGAGCCGGGGCTCCCGGTGGTGGCTTGGGAGCCAGGGAGCGATGGGCACGTTCAATCGCGAACAACGGGGAGAGCTTCTCCTTGGGCATCAGGGGCGGAACCAATCCTCTAGGAAGGACGTGGCGTCCGCCTTCTCAACCTCCTCTGGAAAGCCCAGGAGGCGTAGGGTATTCCGGCGCGCTCTGTTCTACGCATCCTCAGCCCTGCGGTGGAGGTCAGCAGTCTGCGACTGGAGGCGGGCCACGTGCTTCTTGATGGTGGACACATCATGCTCCACAGTGGAGATTCGGGACTCCGCTTCCGTTAGGCATTCCGTGGCTTTACGGAGGTCCTGGTGGATAAGGGAGACGACCACCTTCACTTCCCCTATCTTGGTCTCGACTGACGTCTGGGAAGTCGAAATGGCCTGTAGGTCTCCCCCAGCTAGGCCAGGGCCAGACGTCGAGCCCACATCAGTTCCGCGATCCACCTTGGCGAACCGGTCAAGGGTCGTTTGGGCCGCAGAGCTCGAGGCTGGAGGTGCACGAGGTTTGCCCATGGTGCGGAGGGTCCCCCGTCTCAGAGTGGGGGAAGACGATCAGAAAGTGGCCACTCGGTCGCACAGTAGCGTCGGCCAGGTGGTCGCAAATCCCCTCCTCACACCCTGCCCGGCATCTCCGAACGCAGGATGGACGTGGCGGCAGAGCAGAGGCCAGGTGGAGACCTCGAGGACGGAGCCCGAGGGGGGGGCGGGAGGCCAGCTATCACACCGCACCCACTCCGCCCGCCACCCGACTTGGTGGCCGAACCCCCCGCCGCACCGCACCCCTGATCCCCAAATGCCGACTCACCGGGTCTCCCTCAGCAGGCAGGGCGTAGGGGCACAGTCTTGCCGTTCCGGCAGGCAGGAGCCAGGCCAAGGAGGATCCGACATGGTAGTTCCACTCAAGTCGACTCCAGGGGACATCAGGCGTGGGAGGCCCGCTTACGGGTGCAGAGCAGGAGCACACACACCCCGTGGCTCGGGCCACCAGAGAGAGGGCGTCCGGAGCGGCCAGACGGCCGAGCACTGGTCGTCGGGCGAAAAGCCGGGCTATCTGGCAGTTTGGGGGGCAAGCGGACTTCAAGGCTAACCCCCGCCAGCTATGTCCATGGGGGGCCGAGCAGGAGGCGCAGCCAGACACCAAGAAGGAAGCCGGGGAGTAGCGGGAGTTAAAGCTTTGGCCAGCGCTGGAGGTGGGGCCCCCGTCCGTCTCCCCCCCTTCAGGGGCTCCCCCCCCCGGGTGGTCAGGGCCAGGGACACGTGCAGGCAGGCGCATTATGGTAGCCCGGCCGAGGGCAGAGGACCAGCATCGGAGCCGCCACCTCAAGAGCCCCAGGCGTCACAGGGGGGGGGGGAAGGTCCCCGGATCCCCAAAGTCAGCCCCAGGTCCGCTCACCGTGTCTCCTCGATCGGCCGTGACCCGACCGGAGTCCCCCTCAGCGTGGCAGCCGCGGGTCCAGGGCGGGAGGGCTGGCAGCAGGCCCCGATGAGAAGGGAGGCTCAGGCAGTCGGCCAGGACGCGTCAGGGGGCCGCCATCTTGCGCGGCGCCCGGACCGGGAGCCGCTTCAGCAGGAACAAGGAGCACCACCAGCAGTGTCGGCCCCGCAGCTCCAGGGGCCAACCGGAGGGTCCGCCGCAGCGCGGGAGCCTGGGAGGATCGCCGCAAGATGCCCAGCAACGTTGACAGCGACCATCAGGGCACCAGGCAGGGGGCCGCCATCTTGTCGCGGCGCCGGCTCTCCAGGGTCGGGAAGCCGCAGGAACTCCTAAAGCAGCCAGCGGCGTCCGGCAATACAGGCACCGGGAGCACTGACGTTAAGGGAGGCAGGCAGGTAGGCGCGAGGCAACAAGGGGCACTGTTGCGGGCCAGATGAAGGCGGATGAGGGACCGGGGGGTCAGGCGCATTCTCAAAGTGCGACCGCCATCTTGACGCCTTGGCCACGCCCTCTCTGGGGTCACTTTTACCCAGCCCCTGGACACTTCTAGTGTGACATTTGTAAATTCATGCTGTGGCTCCTTGTATAGGCCAGCCATTCTCCTGACAGCACCCTCGCATTGTTGCCATACTTCTGTCGGTGCCTCTATAGATTTGGGTGAACCACCAAGCACAACGTGCTAATTTTCTACGCCCTTGCTAGGGCACATGGGGTGAGCTTTGATCCAGCCACAGCTGTCATGAACATTATTATTTTTTTCGAATTTCTAAACATCTAGGGGCAGATTTACGAGTTCTGGCGCATCTCTGCAAATCCGCAGGGATGTGCCAGAAAAGATGCAACACGCAATTCCCTCCCTGGGCCACCACGAATGCGTCGCATTTACAATTCAGCGCACCGTGGCGCAAGAATAGGGCAATCCGTGTCGGATACTGTGGTGTAAGTGTGGCGCATTTCTGGAGTCGTGTCGCAAGCGTGACGCCGCTCCAGCAATGCTCAGGGGTGAACTATGCCTAACATGCTGCGTCACTCCTTCAAGCAGGCACATGGTTTTGACGGCATGGACGTAAAAGTGACTCAGTGAAATCTTGTAGATTTCACTGCGTCACTTTTATGAGGCGCCCACCCTGCACCAGAATGCCCACATGAAACCTAACGCAGGTTTCATGTGGCACAGAGCTTTACAACGTGACGCATCTGCCTAGATGTGTCACGCTGTAAATAAGGTGCAACGTGGGGCATGGTATACACCGCCGCTGCGTCACAGAACTGACGCAATGGCTGCGTAAATGTGGCGCATGGGGCTTGCAAATCTGCCCCCTAGTGTGGCAGGGAAGGAATTAAACGCAGCTAAAGTGAGCTCCCACACATGTGGGAGACCTCTATGGGCTTTAGACCCCATCCCCCCCCCAGGTGGATGGATGTTTTGATTGTTCTCCAACCTGTAGTGCATGGATACCAAAATCCGATACCTATGAAAATTCCAGAACTTTGTGGCCCCCTAACTTATCAAGGCCATGGACTCCCTGGAGGTGATAGAGAGATCCCAGAGGCTAGCCAATCTCCCCATCAATATTCTGGGGATTTAAAAGATAAGGATTTCAACTAAGAATAGGAAATACCTCTCCTCTCTCTCAGATTAGTGATCTCTCTTTGTGTCTGTGAGAACAACATGCCAAGGCTTGTCAGAGACGTTCAGTTAATCATGTTTTGCAGATTATGCCCATTCCTTCCTCTGTCAGGAGAAGGCTAATTCCTCTAAATGGGCCTATTGTTCAAGGGCATGCTTTGAACTACCAGCTAGCCAGCAGAGGAATTAGGTTGGTCAAGCCAGATATTTCAAAACCTGAATCTGCTTATTTTGAGCTCTGGGAAATATTGAAAATGTAAATTATACAAGCAGGTACATATGGGAAAAGACTGTCAATGTGTATCTGTTCAGGACCAAAGAAGATAAAGGAAAAGTGACAATCCTTCTACTACATTTATACTTTGACTTCCATTCTAAATTGTGATAAGCAATATGCGTATGTGGAGCATCTTTTATCCAAATTGTAAAAACAGTTAAATACAGAAGATTCTACACTTTAGCCAATATGAAAGGGGAACTTTATTTGGATTCCCAGTTGTTTTACAAGGCCTTAGCAGGCCATAAGTAATTTGACTATATGCTCCATCTGTGAAAGGGCTTCTAATGTACATATGCTTAATCACACAAAAGTCTTAGTAGCTCAGCCTTACACACATAGCCCTGGACATTTCCACATATGTTCACTTATAACCAGCACAGAGCCTCTTAATGCAACTGTGCAGCAGTCGACCTTATCTTAAAAAGTGTGCACTGGTGCCTGCAGCATACATTAATTTTAACAGAAGCTTACTGCGATTGTGAATTCTTTAGGGATACCTGCTCACAGCAAAGGTAAAAAACTAGGTGGATCAAATGCAACAGTACGTTTGAGGGGGATTTAAGACTGAAAACCATTCTCATATACATATGTACTATACCATATCAAATTAAAAATATGGTGCTTGTGATATATGAAAATTGATTAAAAATGAATACAAAAAGTGTCAATACAAATGTCCAGTCATTTATTAGATTACTCAGAGTATCTGAGCATAAACTCATCATCACATTATACATTTTCTTCCTGTCAGGGTTTTTTTAATGCCCCCATTGTCTTTCATAGTCCGGCCTAGTCGAGTTTCCTTTATTTGCAACTTCAAGTAAAGTTCTCACGATCAGAACCATTGCTCTCATCACTTGGCAGCCATCTAAACTTCCAGGCCACAGCGGCCTTGAACCGCCTTCCGTACAGGCCCAAGCAGCTTGCATTCATTCTCATCTCTTCTGCTGCGCACGCGCTCTGCCTTTTGCTGCCACAGTAAACCAGTGACTCCATTTTGTCACAGGCCTCTCGAGTCAGAATGGGAACTATCATAGAAACAAACACAAATAAACGTTAATTTAAGAAAAATAGCCTTTCTGTTTACCTCCCCCTTACTAAGGATTTCCCTCTTAGTAATTGCCTAGCAAATAAAGTGCTTACTTAAATAATTTGCTTTCTTAGGCAGGTTTCCCTCTCCTTTAGTTCAGCAATGGCTGTCCTACAGTAGAAGTGACGCTTCCAGTTCTGCATTTCGGGTTGCTGTTTGTGTGTTTCTTTTACAGCACAGACTGAAAACATAGCTAAATGCTGATCTTTTCTGCTAAGTATCATCGCTGTTTGAGGGTATGTTCTGATGTGATTGAATGCCATTTCTAAATCTGACCGCTCTAAATGTTCTGCTAGTAGTGGAGCTGAGCTCTGTTCACAAAATGTTTATTTAAGTGATAGTTTGTAAATTGTATCCCCCTCCTAAGTTGTCCGTGTTCGTTGGTGCTTCCTGAGTGTGCAGTTTTACAAAGTAATTCAGGCGCTTGAGGGCCATGATTTCACCAGATTTCTTCTATGTCAGATGCCACTTGTTGGCTCATTCTGAGTACATAAACTCGAATATTTGTAGTGGAGATCTCCTGTGCATCACTTTGTACATTTTCTATTGGGGCTATCTGTTCACATTGGCTTTGTGCGACCCAAGGCTTTTTTCAGGCTGGTACTAAAGGTTGAGTAACTATCACCGTTGTATATAACCCAGAAGGGGGAGAGCCAAGCAGGGCATTGCTTATCCCCGTGGAATGCCTCTTGGCAGCTCAAACCATTGCAAACACACCATACATGCTCTTCTCAAGATTGTTTCTGAGGTCTCTTTTTCCCCACACCCCATTTTAAACCGGATTCCATTCAGTAGCATTGCCTCTTCAGAGAGCCCAACCTGTTGAAGGCAGATGGGGGTACCAAATGGAGCATGCCCACACAGCACATCTTTGTCTAAAGTTCTTTTTTTTAAATAATTCCTGATGATATTGGTGGAAACATGTTTCTATTTTAAGGAGTGAAGCTGCGCTGGTTCATAGTTTGGATTCTGTCTCTGACTTCCTCTGGATGTGTGTGTGTTTACAGGTTGCTGTGGTATGTTGTTCCTGGGCATCTGATGACTGTGAGGACAGAACCATTTGGAGCCTTAACCCAGTGCTGAACAATTGATAACCTAGTGCACTAGACAGACGATTGTGAATGCGGCTATTTCCTGGAGGAAGAGCCAGTTATCTAATGAAGTAATTGAGTGCCCTATTCCACAAGCCTGGTTCAGGTTGCGAGACCAGGGAATAAGGCCATTCTAACTGAAGATCAGAAAAGAGATCTGCTTCATCACTTCTGTAGCATTTTTTTTTAGTTCTGGCATGGAGGTCCTAGTACTTACGGTTGCAGAACCCATATTAGAAATGACAGCGAGCACAAATATGATATGGTTCATGGGAATAGTTCCAGTAAGTGGTGGGTCACAAGTGTGAACGATTTTGGTGGGAGGAAGGCGATTTGAGGGGTAGAGAGTCTCAAGCAAAGTAAACTCTGTTGCAAATATTTTTGAATCCTTCTAATGAAGCCTGAAACGTTCCCAGGATCCCAGAGCCATCTGGTTGATCGACGTGGGATTGGGTGTTCTTGGTACTCGCTTGGAAGCCTAGATTTTAGGACTGTTGACTTTTGTTGCTGGGGACATATGAACATGGTGAACATTGGGTGACAGTGCTCACACACTTTGCGCTCATTTGGTTTGTGAAGTTAGCAAAAGCTTGAGAGAACCAATGCAGAATGAGGGTCAAAATCATGTGATGAACAGTATCACAAAAAGCATGAGATAACATTCAAGGCATAAGACTCTGCTCTTTATTCAGAATTGATGTGAACATATTTGTGGCGACTTCTGTGTTTCTGCCCGAGTTTGTTGGTTAGTCAAGTCTTTTCATTTTGGAATTGCAGATGTCAGTGACTGAATTACTCAACTCAGCTCAGTATAGCTTTATTCGATTTTGGTTCAAAAATCATAAAAGCGTACAGTTTAAATCAGTTATAAATAAAAACATACATACAATAACACATAATATCTACAAGTTAAAAACTTTTGCCCAGCCTGTGGGGATAAATATCTTAGTTATAACGTACTTTTCACAGGTTAAGATTAAGTCACACAATAATTAATAGGGGTTCCAGTACTTAGGACTATAAAACAATGATTCCTGTCGGGTATAAGTGGGAAAACTACGGCCGCTCGATGCATGGAGTCCTCTGCCCATAAGCATGTTGCGCCCTACCTTTAGACTAGATGAAGGGATGCACGGCATTCTAGGGTAAAAATCATGCAAATCCCAAACGGAGATTGGGCCGTTTCCCACTTGGGGTGCACAGGTACGGGACAATGTGTCTCTGCCTAAATCTGACGAGTACTAGGTCACCAGCGATATCTTTTTGGAGGGAACCCAGCCAACCCACCCTTCTAACACTCATTATTGTACCCTCGAGGTTAGGTGGCAGGGGTCTATTTTTTGTCAGCCAAAATTTAACCTTGTTCAGCAGGTCATGTTGTCTCTAGGTTTTCCTAGGTGTAAGTACTGGTACTCCCGCTAGGACACACACAAAAGGAGCTGCCTCCGGTGGGAGTTGGATAGGAGTAGCTTTATTATACTGTGCTCTAGGAGCAGCTAGCTGCGGCAAAACAGATGTAAGAGAGGTTTTGCGAGCTATTGGGGCTGGTGCGTTAGAGACTATTGGTTGAGTTGAAACCCTTTTGTCTTGCGTGATTGGCTTGGGGTCTGTGGGATTAGAGGGTGGATGGGAACAATTGGGTGTTACAAAACTTTTATTAGCTAGCAAGTTAGACTTGATAGTTTCCTCCATTCCCGTCAGCCTGTCCCCTAGTGTGTTCATTTTTTCTATCAGTGGTGATATAATAGAGCTGACCAGTTGTTCAATAAGGGATAATAGGTCCGGCTGTATAGGAGATGCTAGGGCGACTAATTTCTCGACTGCCTCAGCAGTCGTGGAAGAATTGCTAACTGGAACTGTGGGACTTAAACACAATTTTGGGAGTTTTGATTGGTTCCCAGGGTTATTAACCCCATTACGTTTCCTTTTAGCAGATGAGAACTGGGAAAATGCAATCCTTTGGGTGTTTTCAATATTGGCTTTTTTGGATGATGGGAGGGGTTGCAAGGGACTATCAGTATCGGGAAATACACAGAAGCTTTCGGCAGGAAGCGGTGATTCCACTAAGACATGTGTAGTTTTACACAGGGTGTTTAGCTCATCTAACCACGAGAAAGCTTGGTTTGTGTCTACTGTTAGTGAGGGCAATTGCTTAGTCCATCTATTATGTGTGGGCTGGGGAGATATGCCGTTATCGACTTCTCTAGCAATGGACAATGTTGTACTATTTATATTATCCCCCTTGGGAGTCATGGTGTGGTTTGGGTGTAACAAAGTATTTATCGACAAATCATAAAGGTCGGAACAGAGTGTGTCCTTGGAGAAAGGCAAAGTCAATAGGAGGAAAGCCAAAAAGAAGCAAGTGTCTTTCTTTACCTACTCTTAACAAAGAGTCAAGGGGGATAGCCCCGTCCCGTCCTCCTCGGGTCTCTGAGGGCCACAGAGGGCCCGCCCTTTGCCCGGGCTTCGCTCGGCGTCCAGCGACGCGGGGCAGAGCGCAGTTTTGAAGCGCCTCCTGGCACTCTCGTGGCGTGGTAAAGCAGCGCCACCGCTGGGGCAGCCGGGTGATGAAGTCCCGGGGCGGCGGCGCTGTCCTCAGCTGCTAATGACTCCTGGTGGTGGCGGCTGCAATGGAGGGCTTCCTCGCCTCCCCCCTCCGCTACTGGTAAGTGTCCCCCAGCTCCGCCGGGCAGAGCGCAGTTTTGAAGCGCCTCCTGGCGCTCTCGTGGTGTGGTAAAGCAGCGCCGCCGCTGGGGCAGCCGGGTGATGAAGTCCCGGGGCGGCGGCGCTGTCCTCAGCTGCTAATGACTCCTGGTGGTGGCGGCTGCAATGGAGGGCTTCCTCGCCTCCCCCCTCCGCTACTGGTAAGTGTCCCCCAGCTCCGCCGGGCAGAGCGCAGTTTTGAAGCGCCTCCTGGCGCTCTCGTGGTGTGGTAAAGCAGCGCCGCCGCTGGGGCAGCCGGGTGATGAAGTCCCGGGGCGGCGGCGCTGTCCTCAGCTGCTAATGACTCCTGGCGGTGGCGGCTGCAATGGAGGGCTTCCTCGCCTCCCCCCTCCGCTCCTGGTAAGTGTCCACCAGCTCTGCCGGGCAGAGCACAGTTTTGAAGCGCCTCCTGGCGCTCTCGTGGCGTGGTAAAGCAGCGCCGCCGCTGGGGCAGCCGGGTGATGAAGTCCCGGGGCGGCGGCGCTGTCCTCAGCTGCTAATGACTCCTGGCGGTGGCGGCTGCAATGGAGGGCTTCCTTGCCTCCCCCCTCCGCTCCTGGTAAGTGTCCCCCAGCTCCGCCGGGCAGAGCGCAGTTTTGAAGCGCCTCCTGGCGCTCTCGTGGCGTGGTAAAGCAGCGCCGCCGCTGGGGCAGCCGGGTGATGAAGTCCCGGGGCGGCGGCGCTGTCCTCTGCTGCTAATGACTTCTGGCGGCTGCAATGGAGGGCTTCCTCGCCTCCCCCCTCCGCTCCTGGTAAGTGTCCCCCAGCTCCGCCGGGCAGAGCGCAGTTTTGAAGCGCCTCCTGGCACTCTCGTGGCGTGGTAAAGCAGCGCCGCCGCTGGGGCAGCCGGGTGATGAAGTCCAGGGGCGGCGGCGCTGTCCTCAGCTGCTAATGACTCCTAGCGGTGGCAGCTGCAATGGAGGGCTTCCTCGCCTCCCCCCTCCGCTCCTGGTAAGTGTCCCCCAGCTCCCCCGGGCAGAGCGCAGTTTTGAAGCGCCTCCTGGCGCTCTCGTGGCGTGGTAAAGCAGCGCCGCCGCTGGGGCAGCCGGGTGATGAAGTCCCGGGGCGGCGGCGCTGTCCTCAGCTGCTAATGACTCCTAGCGGTGGCAGCTGCAATGGAGGGCTTCCTCGCCTCCCCCCTCCGCTCCTGGTAAGTGTCCCCCAGCTCCCCCGGGCAGAGCGCAGTTTTGAAGCGCCTCCTGGCGCTCTCGTGGCGTGGTAAAGCAGCGCCGCCGCTGGGGCAGCCGGGTGATGAAGTCCCGGGGCGGCGGCGCTGTCCTCAGCTGCTAATGACTCCTGGCGGCTGCAATGGAGGGCTTCCTCGCCTCCCCCCTCCGCTCCTGGTAAGTGTCCCCCAGCTCCGCTGGGCAGAGCGCAGTTTTGAAGTGCCTCCTGGCGCTCTCGTGGCGTGGTAAAGCAGCGCCGCCGCTGGGGCAGCCAGGTGATGAAGTCCCGGGGCGGCGCTTGCTGTCCTCAGCTGCTAATGACTCCTGGCGGTGGCGGCTGCAATGGAGAGCTTCCTCGCCTCCCCCTCCGCTCCTGGTAAGTGTCCACCAGCTCCGCCGGGCAGAGCGCAGTTTTGAAGCGCCTCCTGGCGCTCTCGTGGCGTGGTAAAGCAGCGCCGCCGCTGGGGCAGCCGGGTGATGAAGTCCCGGGGCGGTGGCGCTGTCCTCAGCTGCTAATGACTCCTGGCGGTGGCGGCTGCAATGGAGGGCTTCCTCGCCTCCCCCCTCGGCTCCTGGTAAGTGTCCCCCAGCTCTGCCGGGCACAGCGCAGTTTTGAAGCGCCTCCTGGCGCTCTCGTGGCGTGGTAAAGCAGCGCCGACGCTGGGGCAGCCGGGTGATGAAGTCCCGCGGCGGCGGCGCTGTCCTCAGATGCTAATGACTCCTGGCGGTGGCGGCTGCAATGGAGGGCTTCCTCGCCTCCCCCCTCCGCTCCTGGTAAGTGCCCCCCAGCTCCGCCGGGCAGAGCGCAGTTTTGAAGCGCCTCCTGGCGCTCTCGTGGAGTAGTAAAGCAGCGCCGCGGCTGGGGCAGCCGGGTAATGAAGTCCCGGGGCGGCGGCGCTGTCCTCAGCTGCTAATGACTCCTGGCGGTGGCGGCTGCAATGGAGGGCCTCCTTGCCTCCCCCCTCCGCTCCTGGTAAGTGTCCCCCAGCTCCGCCGGGCAGAGCGCAGTTTTGAAGCGCCTCTTGGCGCTCTTGTGGCGTGGTAAAGCATCGCCGTCGCTGGGGCAGCCGGGTGATGAAGTCCCGGGGCGGCGGCGCTGTCCTCAGCTGGTAATGACTCCTGACGGTGGAGGCTGCAATGGAGGGCTTCCTCGCCTTCCCCCTCCGCTCCTGGTAAATGTCCCCCCCAATGACTGAATTAGCTTTGAAGAAATTGAATGTTCTTAGTTATATTGGACTTTGATGCAGGTGGATTCCCCAAAGTATGTGCTAAAACCTTGGACTTGTTTTGCCCATCTAATCCTTGCCAATGAGGGTTGCTCATAATAGAATTTGCCAGTGCCTGAATACGCAAGCAATGATAGCTGATCTGCCTCAAACAGTGTAAATGACCTCCTTGCATTCCATGTTGCCAGATATGAGGTGTCCAAAGGTGGCCATTAAGTGTCTGCAATGGTCCACAAGGTATTTCTAAGTACGAGGCTAGGCTGCAGCTTGTATATTTGGGCTTTAATGGATCATCTCTTCGATGCCATGTTTTGTGGGAGAGAGGAAGCACCCTGACAAACACTTGTTAAGACGTCACCGTCTCCAAAGAGTTGCAAGGACTAGCTTCGTGCTATGGGGACTTCTGGCCCTTCTCACGGTTTTGTAGAAAACATAGCGAGTGCTGACCTGTGCCATACTTTTGAGTGTTCATGGGATATGTTTGGGAGCCGCACATGCTTCAGTTCATTTGCTCCCAGTACATCTGAGATCTGAGTACAGGATTATAGTTTACAGGTCGTAGACTCTTGACCCAGAATCTATTGAACGCTGTATCATAAAACATGATAGCATAGCCCCTTATGGAACTTTGAGTATTTCTGTGTAATTGAGATACATCTGGTCTAATGTGTCAGTTCACCCCCCATCTCTGTGAGGGAGACAACGTGCGAGTCCGTGGTACCCAGAGGATGTTCAGTGTGTAACGTGTTTGGAATGGCTTTGACATGGGGATCATTCAAACATCACCAAATAATGAATTGCTTAGCTACTGAATCACCATTGACTTTCATTGAGGCATCTGCTGGTGCCATGGAGGGCAGGTAGCTTCTCCTGTCCGTAACCCTGGCAGTTGTGCATTTAGTTATTGCGTCTGGTGTAAAATATAATAAAGGGCAGATGTCAAGGAAGACTTGGATCGCACATGCTAGCATTTGGTGTCATGACTTACATGATGCTCAATGTGGCCAGATGCTCCAATACTTGTCCTGCAAGTTTCCCCTGCACACACACATAGTCCACTTATAACAGATAATCTTATTCTGCACTTCAGTAATGCCCTCTGTCCCTTGCTTGTTCTGTACAGAGTGCAATGCTGAGTCTTTAGCAAGGCAGCTGTGTGAGTGTCTCAAAGTTAAAATGCTGGTTTATTGATGGTTGCTGCTCACTGATGGTTCGTCTAGTGAACTACTTTATACTAACTGCCAATTCGGTTTGTTTTTTCAGACCTTAATTTTAAGAAGAGCGGTATGATAGTAAAGGCATTCCTGCCTGGATGCCTTCTTTCTCCCAGAAAACAAAACAAATGCAGGTGGTGGGTTTGGGGGAAGAGGTCCAGGGTTGTGTCCATCATGCTGTGAATACTGTAAATGGTGTCCTCCCTCACATGGCATGGAGAAGACTGCTTCCTAACCACTGAAATGGCAGAGGATCCGTACCCCTCTTTGTATTGGCTCTTGTGTGGGGTATCAGCATGTCTCTGGCTTAGGAGCTCAATATTACTTCAGAGGAATGGGAGCTGGTGGGTGCCATTTCAATGCATTAGAGACGAAGACTTGGTGTGATGGTTTAAGTGCCCAGAGGTATGAGTAGGTTACAAAGCAATAATTGAACAGATTTCAAGTGTACTCGTTTGAATCCACCTCAGGGTTAGATGGCAAGGGTGATGCACAACAATGGAAGTATTAGGAATCAGACGCTTGTTTCCTTCTCTTCCCTCACCATCAATCTGTCCTTATGACAGCTGTGTTTTTTTTTACAGTAAAATTGTATAAAGTATTAAGCCATTTAAATGTGACAATTGCAAGATTGCATGTTTCCTGTGTCCTAACACCTTAAATCTTCCTCCAGTGAGTGAATGATTGTCCCTCTGCACCTTCCAGTAGAATTGATGCGAACATATTCATGTAAGATTGTCCTTTCAGCTGCCCAAAGTTATGCCCAAAGTTTTGTGGTCCCCACAATAGATGCAGTGACTCCGTTCTAAACTTTACAGAAGTTTCTACTTCATCCTGGAGATGAACAGTATTGACCACGTTCCTTGAAGGCCCTGTATTTGCTTGTTTAGAGTAGCCAGCCCCTGACACCAGCTGTTCTCCGCAGATGGTAGTCTCAGGGGCCACCTCCAAATGGAATAAGTCTTCAGGGTTTGGATTTCCTTTGCTTCATGCAACTGCAGGATGTGCATGAGCTGTGTGTATTTGATAGTTTATTTGTGACTGAAGGTTCTTGTCAGCCTGGTGTGAGTCTATGGCCCTATGTCAGCCCCTCTTTCTTGGCAGCCCCTTTACAGTGATGATAGTAATGCAACCGATGTTTATTTGTACAGGCGTTGGGGAAGTAGTCATTGGCCTGAGAGCCAATCCTGCCCCTAGCCCCCATTCCAGTTGCACCCTGTTTGTAGGAATAGAGGAATCACACATATACATCCTTTCCTCTCATGGCCTGACCAAATTTTCTCCCTGCCTTGCGCTGCAGATCCGGCTCTGTGGTCTGTGCTTCAATCCCTTTATTGGATCCATCCCCTGGGAACAAGGCAGCCAGCCGGACTTGCAGGCACACAGATATGTCCTTGCACGCTTTGCACCGTGTCAGCTCTTTAACTGTACACACATGCGCACACCCAAGAATGCCCCGCGTCTGATGGGACGTGGTCAACCTATGCCAAAGAACTCGAAGAGTCATGTTTTTCTTACTGGATGGTTCGCAAAACTGATTATTTTTAGAACATGAAAACCAATTTGACTACATTATATGTAAAAGATTCTCAGGAATGATGTGAGCATCTCAATCTGCAAGTTGATGGTGCAGAAGAATCATCTGTTAGTAGTAATGACTTGAGTGGTCTAGGTATTTTGACCACTCAGTGGACTGCTCCAATTTAGAGACACTGTAACGAGAACTACCAAATCTAGAGCAGGGAAAGACCCAGAGGCTTCCCAGCACAACTCTTGTGATTCTAGACTGCAGAAGTTGCACTTACGACCACATTGATGGAAAGGCTTCTAGCCTGGCTGAAGGCTGCTTATAAAAACTTCTTGCAAGAGAGTAGTGTCACACAGTGCCATTAGCCGATGTGTGTTGACCGAAAGAGGGATTATGACCTGAAAGGATGAGTCCCTGCACTATTACCTTGTGTGCCATTAAACAAAAAGGCGAACAGGAACTTGCTGTGGTCATTGGCGCACTGTAATAGAGGGGGCTGGTTTGCAGCCAGAGAGCAGGGTGACTGATAAAAAAGGATACCCAGAAATACCCATTCTGTCTAGACTTTTCTGTCCAACAGGCAGTCGTGGCAGGCTTTGTCTCTTTCTCATTTTATCTCTCTCTCTATTACCCATCTTCCCTCTTTTCTCCTCTTTCGTATTCCCCACCTACCCCTGCTTACCTTTAGCAGCCTGACATGCTCTTCCACAAAGTATATGCAGCATTCAGTGTGGAGATGTGGTTTTTGTCAAGAGTTCAAGTAGATACTTCACCATGACTCTGAAAATGTGGTTGTAAAATACGCACAGACAGATCACATACTAAAGCCCGAATGTATCCTCTGTCTTGTGTGCTAGCTGGAGAACCGGAGGCTGAATGGCTTCTGCACAGTGTCGCTAACGTCCCCACCTGATCACTGCCACCTAGTGCTGCTATCTCTTTCAGATTCCCTACTTTCGGTACAGTACACACCACACAAAGCCAAAGAGAAACCCTCCCAAGAAGCGAGAAGATCAGCTTGTGTGGGTGTACAGCCTCCTAAATATTATCAAAGCTCTACAAGTGTACAAGTGTAGACGTCCAAAAAAGCTGAGCTCTTGCACATCTGTGACTTTGTATCTGTGGACTGCCAGTATTTATAAAGTAGATCACATTTGATAAACCAGCGAAGTTTTGAAAGTGATATGCAATCACGCTATATAAATTACATTTTATTGAATTGAATTGTATGTTAATGTTTCATAGACACAGTTGTTTTCGTCAAGTCCACAAGAAGGTCTTCCACACCAAAGTTTTTTGCAAAATCTGTCAACATTAAAAGAAGAAAGTGCCCCTGACAAAGCAACAGTTTCCTTGTATTCCTAGATAAAGCCAAACTCCTGTGCTTGGATTGGTGAAGCAGAACCTCCTTTGGCTGGTGGCAGTTTTTTAAATTAATTTGGGAATTTGCTCTTGTGGTTTTATGAGCATGCTTCAAGGGCGAGGAACTGAGTGCCTTAAACATCCAGTCTCACACGAACGGCGCCACAGCACTCTTAGCATGCAATCCCCGCTGTGGTGTTAATCCATTGTAAATCCTGTTGATGTTCTCACTCAAAGTGAGGAAGAGGTCGGAGGTCCACTAAAAACAAGCACACATTGCTCAGAGGTAGGCCAGCATAATAGAAAGCTGGAAGGAAATCAAAGGATGACCCTCCCCTGCCTCAGCAAGGAGGTTGAGTCCTATTGTGACTGTTTTGCTAGCACACATGTGGCCAGAGTTATGGTTGCAGCGCTTGGGAAGAGACGCCAATACAATTGCGTCTACATCAGGTGGTTTGCATCCATCAGACTTCAGCGGCATGGCTTTTACTGCTAATCCATTTCCTCGCTTTTGAACCATGCCCTTGACTAGCCCCTGACACTGTAGCATAGTATTGCATACCTCGTGATATATTCATAGTGTACCCTGTTATGGCACCATTTTTTAAATGAAAAATATGTTTTAGTTTGCATTTCCAGCTGCTTGCTTGCTTAAACGCTGCGTTTGGCAACTGGTTGCCTCAATCTTCTCTGTAATGTGGTTCGAAAAATACACATTGCCTATAATATGTAGGTTGTGAAGTATTCTGATGTCTGTGTTTGTGCGTAATTTGGTTTTCTTATCCTTTTACAGCGTCCCATGGCCTATAAAATTCCTAGATTCTTTTACAGCTTCCCATGATCTTGAAAACCCATCCATCCATTGAATCCACATGCCACAGTCTGGTCAGTGTCTCAAGTAGAGGAGCTCAAACCGCTAGTGTCTATTTTCCCAGATTCCTGTTCAGTTCTTCGGCCTTTCTTTTTATCGTAAAGTCTGTTCCGTGTGGCAGGACAGACAAATGAGCGAAAATCACCAAACTACACAGTTTTGGAAGCCTCTCAACAAGCAGTGCTGGGTCCCCACCTACTCTGACCATCTTTAAGCATTTTGCAACCTTCATCACCGTGGGATCTGCCATTATAATAGGGATGCATTGGCAAACTTCAGACCCTCTCTGTAAAGGGGGTGATGTGATGAGGTCACATTCACTCGCTTCAGGCTTGTAATGTCCAAGACTGCCCTGCGCAGTCTAGTGTTCACGCACGTAGTCGTGCGCCAGCGCGGACGTGGTACGTGGCGTCCGCGCGTACTATAAAATAAAGGAGGCGTGGTCTCGGGGTTAGTCCGGACCACGCGGAGAAGCAGCAAGGTGTCCGGAGTCCCTCTGTCCAGCGCAGCGTCACCGCGCTGCGCCAGCACTCACAGGGGGGCCCCACAATGGCGACGAGGGCGAAGAGTGCCCACGCTGCGTGAGGAAAGGCTATCTCGCCTGCACCGCCGGTGCGCCCAGGCGTCCCCGACTTCCTGGGACAACACGTGTGTCTGCCGAGTGCGGAGCGGCCGGCCCTGCATCTCCTCGACGGCGCAGGCTGGCCTCAGTGCTTTCTGCCTCCCAGGGGACAATTCGAGTGCTTTCAGCTCTGGCACATGATGGGAGCAGGACTTGATCAACCCGAGGTACCAGCGCCGTGCATCTGCTCAGGGCCACAGCTACTCCTAT